>NC_141543.1:4247954-4854090 GCF_021556685.1 Rattus norvegicus
CCCAGTAGCAGTCTCTTGTAATATGTGTACTTTTAAAGATTTATCAAAATTTTGTGAGCCGAATCTCAGTAAGTGGATGAATTCAGTTAGTTCCCAATAGGCCTCAGTAGTAATAAGTGGATTGTTCGGGATATAGAAAAATTTTCACGAATCGAATCAAAATTTCTAGGCGAATTCAGTGAGTTCCCAATGGGACATGCTTGTATGAGTCTGCTTTTCAATATAGAGCAACATTTAGTGGAACGGAATCTAAGTATCATGGTGAATTCAGTAGGTTCCCTATAGGATTCGCATGTAATAAGCTTGTTATTCAAGATAGAGCAAAGTTTTAACGAACTGAAACACTGTTTCTTTGTGAATTCAGTTAGTTCCCAGTAGTAGGCTCTTGTAATATGTGTACTTTTAAAGATTTATCAAAATTTGGTGAGATGAATCTCAGGAACTTGGTGAATTCACTTAGTTCCCAATAGGCCACAGTAGTAATAAGTGGACTGTTCGGGATATAGAAAAATTTACACAAATGGAATCAAAATTTCTAGGCGAATTCTGTGAGTTCCCAATGGTACATGCTTGTATGAGTGTGCTTTTCAATATATAGCAACATTTTAAGGAACGGATTCTAAGTATCGTGGTGAGTTCAGTAGGTTCGTAATAGGATTCGCATATAATAAGCTTGTTATTCAAGATACAGCAACATTTTAAAGAAGTGAAACACTATTTCTTTGTGAATTCAGTTAGTTCCCAGTAGCAGGTTCTTGTAATATGTGTACTTTTAAAGATTTATCAAAATTTGGTGAGCCGAATCTCAGTAACTGGGTGAATTCAGTTAGTTCCCAATAGTCCTCAGTAGTATTAAGTGGACTGTTCGGGATATAGAAAAATTTTCACGAATTGAATCAAAATTCCTAGGCGAATTCAGTGAGTTCCCAATGGGACATGCTTGTATGAGTGTGCTTTTCAATATAGAGCATCATTTAAAGGAACGGAATCTAAGTATCATGTTGAATTCAGTAGGTCCCAATAGGATTCTCGAGTAATAAGCTTGTTATTCAAGATAGAGCAAAGTTTTAACGAACTGAAACACTGTTTTTTGTGAATTCAGTTAGTTCCCAGTACCAGGCTCTTGTAATATGTGTACTTTTAAAGATTTATCAAAATTTGTTGAGATGAATCTCAGGAACTTGGTGAATTCACTTAGTTCCCAATAGGCCGCAGTAGTAATAAGTGGACTGGTCGGGATATAGAAATATTTTCACGAATGGAATCAAAATTCCTAGGCGAATTCAGTGAGTTCCCAATGGGACATGCTTGTATGAGTGTGCTTTTCAATATATAGCAACAGTTTAAGGAACGGAATCTAAGTATCATTTTGAATTCAATATGTCCCAATAGGATTCGTGAGTAATAAGCTTGTTATTCAATATAGAGCAACATTTTAACCAACTGAAACACTGTTTCTTTGTGAATTCAGTTAGTTCCCAGTAGCAGGCTCTTGTAATATGTGTACTTCTAAAGATTTATCAAAATTTGGTGAGCCGAATCTCAGTAACTGGGTGAATTCAGTTAGTTCCCTATAGGCCTCAGTAGTAATAAGTGGACTGTTCGGGATATAGAAAAATTTACACGAATGGAATCAAAATTTCTAGGCGAATTCAGGGAGTTCCCAATGGGACATGCTTGTATGAGTGTGCTTTTCAATATACAGCAACAGTTTAGGGGACGGAATCTAAGTATCATTGTGAATTCACTAGGTTCTCTATAGGATTCGCATGTAATAAGCATGTTTTTCAAGATAGAGCAACGTTTTAACGAACTGAAACACTGTTTCTTTGTGAATTCAGTTAGTACCCAGTAGCAGTCTCTTGTAATATTTATACTTTTAAAGATTTATCAAAATTTGTTGAGCCTAATCTCAGTAACTTGTTGACATCAGTTTCTTCCCAATAGGCCTCAGTAGTAATAAGTGGACTGTTCGGGATATATAAAAATATTCACGAATGGAATCAAAATTTCTAGGCGAATTGACTGAGTTCCCAATGGGATTTGCTTGTATGAGTGTGCTTTTCAATATATAGCAACATTTTAAGGAACGGTCTAAGTATCATGTTGAATTTAATAGGTCCCTATAGGATTCGCGAGTAATAAGCTTGATACTCAAGATAGAGCAACGGTTTAACGAACTGAAACACTGTTTCTCTGTGAATTCAGTTAGTTCCCAGTAGCAGGCTCTTGTAATATGTGTACTTCTAAAGATTTATCAAAATTTGGTGAGATGAATATCAGTAACTTTGTGAATTCACTTAGTTCCCAATAGGCCGCAGTAGTAATAAGTGGATTGTTCGGGGTATAGAAATATTGTCACGAATGGAATGAAAATTTCTAGGCGAAATCAGTGAGTTCCCATTTGGACATGCTTGTATGAGTGTGCTTTTCAATATATAGCAACATTTTAAGGAACGGAATCTAAGTATCATGTTGAATTCAATAGGTCCCAATAGGATTCGCGAGTAATAAGCTTGTTATTCAAGATAGAGCAAAGTTTTAACGAACTAAAACACTGTTTCTTTGTGAATTCAGTTAGTTCCCAGTAGCAGGCTCTTGTAATATGTGTACTTTTAAAGATTTATCAAAATTTGGTGAGATGAATCTCAGGGACTTGGTGAATTCACTTAATTCCCAATAGGCCGCAGTAGTAATAAGTGGACTGTTCGGGATATAGAAAAATTTTCAGGAATGGAATCAAAATTTCTAGGCGAATTCAGGGAGTTCCCAATGGGACATGCTTGTATGAGTGTGCTTTTCATTATATAGCAACATTTTAAGGAACGGAATCTAAGTATCATGGTGAATTCAATAGGTTCCCAATAGGATTCACATGTAATAGCTTGTTTTTCAAGATAGAGCAACGTTTTAACGAACTGAAACACTGTTTCTTTGTGAATTCAGTTAGTTCCCAGTAGTAGGCTCTTGTAATATGTGTACTTTTAAAGATTTATCAAAATTTGGTGAGATGAGTCTCAGTAACTTTGTGAATTCACTTAGTTCCCAATAGGCAGCCGTAGTAATAAGTGGACTGTTCGGGATATAGAAATATTGTCACGAATGTAATGAAAATTTCTAGGCGAATTCAGTGAGTTCCCAATGGGACATGCTTGTATGAGTGTGCTTTTCAATATATAGCAACATTTTAAGGAACGGAATCTAAGTATCATGTTGAATTCAATAGGTCCCAAAGGGTTCGCGAGTAATAAGCTTGTTATTCAAGATAGAGCAACGTTTTAGCGAACTAAAACACTGTTTCTTTGTGAATTCAGTTAGTTCCCAGTAGCAGGCTCTTGTAATATGTGTACTTTTAAAGATTTATCAAAATTTGTTGAGAAAAATCTCAGGAACTTGGTGAATTCACTTAATTCCCAATAGGCCGCAGAAGTAATAAGTGGACTCTTCGGGATTTAGAAATATTGTCACGAATGGAATGAAAATTTCTAGGCGAATTCAGTGAGTTCCCAATGGGACATGCTTGTATGAGTGTGCTTTTCAACATATAGCAACATTTTAAGGAACGGAATCTAAGTATCATGGTGAATCAGTTCGTTCCCAGTAGGATTCGAATGTACAAGCTTGTTATTCAAGATAGAGCAACGTTTTAAAGAACTGAAACACTGTTTCTTTGTGAATTCAGTTAGTTCCCAGTAGCAGGCTCTTTTAATTGTGTGCTTTTAAAGATTTATCAAAATTTGGTGAGCCAAATGTCAGTAACTTGGTGAATTCGGTTAGTTCCCAATAGGCCTCATTAGTATTAAGGGGACTGTTCGGGATATAGAAAAATGTACACGAATGGAATCAAAATTTCTATGCGAATTCAGTGAGTTCCCAATGGGACATGCTTGTATGAGTGTGCTTTTCATTATATAGCAACATTTTAAGGAAGGAATCTAAGTATCATGGTGAATTCAGTTGGTTCCCCATAGGATTCGCATGTAATAAGCTTGTTTTTCAAGATAGAGCAACGTTTTAACGAACTGAAACTCTGTATCTTTGTGAATTCAGTTAGTTCCCAGTAGCAGGCTCTTGTAATATGTGTACTTTTAAAGATTTATCAAAATTTGTTGAGATGAATCTCAGGAACTTGGTGAATTCACTTAGTTCCCAATAGGCCACAGTAGTAATAAGTGGACTGTTCGGGATATAGAAAAATTTTCATGAATGGAATCAAAATTTCTAGGCGAATCCCGTGAGTTCCCAATGGGACATGCTTGTATGAGTGTGCTTTTCAATATATAGCAACATTTTACGGAACGGATTCTAAGTATTGTGGTGAATTCAGTATGTTCCCCATAGGATAAGCATGTAATAAGCTTGTCATTCAAGATAAAGCAACGTTTTAACGAACTGAAACACTGTTTCTGTGTGAATTCAGTTAGTTCCCAGTAGCAGGCTATTGTAATTGTGTGATTTTAAAGATTTATCAAAATTTGGTGAGCCGAATGTCAGTAACTGGTGAATTCGGTTAGTTCCCAATAGGCCTCAGTAGTATTAAGTGGACTGTTTGGGATATAGAAAAATGTTCATGAATGGAATCAAAATTTCTAGGGGAATTCAGTGAGTTGCCAATGGGACATGCTTGTATGAGTGTGCTTTTCAATATAGAGCATCATTTAAAGGAACGGAATCTAAGTATAATGGAAAATTCAGTAGGTTCCCAATAGGATTCACATGTACTAAGCTTGTTATACAAGATAGAGCAACGTTTTAACGAATTGAAACACTGTCTCTTTGTGAATTCAGTTAGTTCCCAGTAGCAGTCTCTTGTAATATGTGTACTTTTAAAGATTTATCAAAAATTTGTGAGCCGAATCTCAGTAAGTGGATGAATTCAGTTAGTTCCCAATAGGCCTCAGTAGTAATAAGTGGATTGTTCGGGATATAGAAAAATTTTCACGAATCGAATCAAAATTTCTAGGCGAATTCAGTGAGTTCCCAATGGGACATGCTTGTATGAGTGTGCTTTTCAATATATAGCAACATTTTAAGGAACGGAATCTAAGTATCATGGTGAATTCAGTAGGTTCCCTATAGGATTCGCATGTAATAAGCTTGATATTCAAGATAGAGCAAAGTTTTAACGAACTGAAACACTGTTTCTTTGTGAATTCAGTTAGTTCCCAGTAGTAGGCTCTTGTAATATGTGTACTTTTAAAGATTTATCAAAATTTGGTGAGATGAATCTCAGGAACTTGGTGAATTCACTTAGTTCCCAATAGGCCACAGTAGTAATAAGTGGACTGTTCGGGATATAGAAAAATTTACACAAATGGAATCAAAATTTCTAGGCGAATTCTGTGAGTTCCCAATGGTACATGCTTGTATGAGTGTGCTTTTCAATATATAGCAACATTTTAAGGAACGGATTCTAAGTATCGTGGTGAGTTCAGTAGGTTCGTAATAGGATTCGCATATAATAAGCTTGTTATTCAAGATACAGCAACATTTTAAAGAAGTGAAACACTATTTCTTTGTGAATTCAGTTAGTTCCCAGTAGCAGGTTCTTGTAATATGTGTACTTTTAAAGATTTATCAAAATTTGGTGAGCCGAATCTCAGTAACTGGGTGAATTCAGTTAGTTCCCAATAGTCCTCAGTAGTATTAAGTGGACTGTTCGGGATATAGAAAAATTTTCACGAATTGAATCAAAATTCCTAGGCGAATTCAGTGAGTTCCCAAAGGGACATGCTTGTATGAGTGTGCTTTTCAATATAGAGCATCATTTAAAGGAACGGAATCTAAGTATCATGTTGAATTCAGTAGGTCCCAATAGGATTCTCGAGTAATAAGCTTGTTATTCAAGATAGAGCAAAGTTTTAACGAACTGAAACACTGTTTTTTGTGAATTCAGTTAGTTCCCAGTACCAGGCTCTTGTAATATGTGTACTTTTAAAGATTTATCAAAATTTGTTGAGATGAATCTCAGGAACTTGGTGAATTCACTTAGTTCCCAATAGGCCGCAGTAGTAATAAGTGGACTGGTCGGGATATAGAAATATTTTCACGAATGGAATCAAAATTCCTAGGCGAATTCAGTGAGTTCCCAATGGGACATGCTTGTATGAGTGTGCTTTTCAATATATAGCAACAGTTTAAGGAACGGAATCTAAGTATCATTTTGAATTCAATATGTCCCAATAGGATTCGTGAGTAATAAGCTTGTTATTCAATATAGAGCAACATTTTAACCAACTGAAACACTGTTTCTTTGTGAATTCAGTTAGTTCCCAGTAGCAGGCTCTTGTAATATGTGTACTTCTAAAGATTTATCAAAATTTGGTGAGCCGAATCTCAGTAACTGGGTGAATTCAGTTAGTTCCCAATAGGCCTCAGTAGTAATAAGTGGACTGTTCGGGATATAGAAAAATTTTCAAGAATGGAATCAAAATTTCAAGGCGAATTCAGGGAGTTCCCAATGGGACATGCTTGTATGAGTGTGCTTTTCAATATACAGCAACAGTTTAGGGGACGGAATCTAAGTATCATTGTGAATTCACTAGGTTCTCTATAGGATTCGCATGTAATAAGCATGTTTTTCAAGATAGAGCAACGTTTTAACGAACTGAAACACTGTTTCTTTGTGAATTCAGTTAGTACCCAGTAGCAGTCTCTTGTAATATTTATACTTTTAAAGATTTATCAAAATTTGTTGAGCCTAATCTCAGTAACTTGTTGACATCAGTTTCTTCCCAATAGGCCTCAGTAGTAATAAGTGGACTGTTCGGGATATATAAAAATATTCACGAATGGAATCAAAATTTCTAGGCGAATTGACTGAGTTCCCAATGGGATTTGCTTGTATGAGTGTGCTTTTCAATATATAGCAACATTTTAAGGAACGGAATCTAAGTATCATGTTGAATTTAATAGGTCCCTATAGGATTCGCGAGTAATAAGCTTGTTATTCAAGATAGAGCAACGGTTTAACGAACTGAAACACTGTTTCTCTGTGAATTCAGTTAGTTCCCAGTAGCAGGCTCTTGTAATATGTGTACTTCTAAAGATTTATCAAAATTTGGTGAGATGAATCTCAGTAACTTTGTGAATTCACTTAGTTCCCAATAGGCCGCAGTAGTAATAAGTGGATTGTTCGGGGTATAGAAATATTGTCACGAATGGAATGAAAATTTCTAGGCGAAATCAGTGAGTTCCCATTTGGACATGCTTGTATGAGTGTGCTTTTCAATATATAGCAACATTTTAAGGAACGGAATCTAAGTATCATGTTGAATTCAATAGGTCCCAATAGGATTCGCGAGTAATAAGCTTGTTACTCAAGATAGAGCAAAGTTTTAACGAACTGAAACACTGTTTCTTTGTGAATTCAGTTAGTTCCCAGTAGCAGGCTCTTGTAATATGTGTACTTTTAAAGATTTATCAAAATTTGGTGAGATGAATCTCAGGGACTTGGTGAATTCACTTAATTCCCAATAGGCCGCAGTAGTAATAAGTGGACTGTTCGGGATATAGAAAAATTTTCAGGAATGGAATCAAAATTTCAAGGCGAATTCAGGGAGTTCCCAATGGGACATGCTTGTATGAGTGTTCTTTTCATTATATAGCAACATTTTAAGGAACGGAATCTAAGTATCATGGTGAATTCAATAGGTTCCCAATAGGATTCACATGTAATAGCTTGTTTTTCAAGATAGAGCAACGTTATAACGAACTGAAACACTGTTTCTTTGTGAATTCAGTTAGTTCCCAGTAGCAGGCTCTTGTAATATGTGTACTTTTAAAGATTTATCAAAATTTGGTGAGATGAGTCTCAGTAACTTTGTGAATTCACTTAGTTCCCAATAGGCAGCAGTAGTAATAAGTGGACTGTTCGGGATATAGAAATATTGTCACGAATGTAATGAAAATTTCTAGGCGAATTCAGTGAGTTCCCAATGGGACATGCTTGTATGAGTGTGCTTTTCAATATATAGCAACATTTTAAGGAACGGAATCTAAGTATCATGTTGAATTCAATAGGTCCCAAAGGGTTCGCGAGTAATAAGCTTGTTATTCAAGATAGAGCAACGTTTTAGAGAACTAAAACACTGTTTCTTTGTGATTTCAGTTAGTTCCCAGTAGCAGGCTCTTGTAATATGTGTACTTTTAAAGATTTATCAAAATTTGTTGAGAAAAATCTCAGGAACTTGGTGAATTCACTTAATTCCCAATAGGCCGCAGAAGTAATAAGTGGACTCTTCGGGATTTAGAAATATTGTCACGAATGGAATGAAAATTTCTAGGCGAATTCAGTGAGTTCCCAATCGGACATGCTTGTATGAGTGTGCTTTTCAACATATAGCAACATTTTAAGGAACGGAATCTAAGTATCATGGTGAATCAGTTCGTTCCCAGTAGGATTCGAATGTACAAGCTTGTTATTCAAGATAGAGCAACGTTTTAAAGAACTGAAACACTGTTTCTTTGTGAATTCAGTTAGTTCCCAGTAGCAGGCTCTTTTAATTGTGTGCTTTTAAAGATTTATCAAAATTTGGTGAGCCAAATGTCAGTAACTTGGTGAATTCGGTTAGTTCCCAATAGGCCTCATTAGTATTAAGTGGACTGTTCGGGATATAGAAAAATGTACACGAATGGAATCAAAATTTCTATGCGAATTCAGTGAGTTCCCAATGGGACATGCTTGTATGAGTGTGCTTTTCATTATATAGCAACATTTTAAGGAACGGATTCTAAGTATCATGGTGAATTCAGTAGGTTCCCCATAGGACTCGCATGTAATAAGCTTGTTTTTCAAGATAGAGCAACGTTTTAACGAACTGAAACTCTGTATCTTTGTGAATTCAGTTAGTTCCCAGTAGCAGGCTCTTGTAATATGTGTACTTTTAAAGATTTATCAAAATTTGTTGAGATGAATCTCAGGAACTTGGTGAATTCACTTAGTTCCCAATAGGCCACGGTAGTAATAAGTGGACTGTTCGGGATATAGAAAAATTTTCATGAATGGAATCAAAATTTCTAGGCGAATCCCGTGAGTTCCCAATGGGACATGCTTGTATGAGTGTGCTTTTCAATATATAGCAACATTTTAATGAACGGATTCTAAGTATTGTGGTGAATTCAGTAGGTTCCCCATAGGATAAGCATGTAATAAGCTTGTTATTCAAGATAAAGCAACGTTTTAACGAACTGAAACACTGTTTCTGTGTGAACTCAGTTAGTTCCCAGTAGCAGGCTATTGTAATTGTGTGATTTTAAAGATTTATCAAAATTTGGTGAGCCGAATGTCAGTAACTGGTGAATTCGGTTAGTTCCCAATAGGCCTCAGTAGTATTAAGTGGACTGTTTGGGATATAGAAAAATGTTCATGAATGGAATCAAAATTTCTAGGGGAATTCAGTGAGTTGCCAATGGGACATGCTTGTATGAGTGTGCTTTTCAATATAGAGCATCATTTAAAGGAACGGAATCTAAGTATAATGGAAAATTCAGTAGGTTCCCAATAGGATTCACATGTACTAAGCTTGTTATTCAAGATAGAGCAACGTTTTAACGAATTGAAACACTGTTTCTTTGTGAATTCAGTTAGTTCCCAGTAGCAGTCTCTTGTAATATGTGTACTTTTAAAGATTTATCAAAATTTTGTGAGCCGAATCTCAGTAAGTGGATGAATTCAGTTAGTTCCCAATAGGGCTCAGTAGTAATAAGTGGATTGTTCGGGATATAGAAAAATTTTCACGAATCGAATCAAAATTTCTAGGCGAATTCAGTGAGTTCCCAATGGGACATGCTTCTATGAGTGTGCTTTTCAATATATAGCAACATTTTAAGGAACGGAATCTAAGTATCATGGTGAATTCAGTAGGTTCCCTATAGGATTCGCATGTAATAAGCTTGTTATTCAAGATAGAGCAAAGTTTTAACGAACTGAAACACTGTTTCTTTGTGAATTCAGTTAGTTCCCAGTAGCAGGCTCTTGTAATATGTGTACTTTTAAAGATATATCAAAATTTGTTGAGACGAATCTCAGTAACTTGATGAATTCAGATTCTTCCCAATAGGGCTCATTAGTAATAAGTGGACTGTTCGGGATATATAAAAATTTTCACGAATGGAATCAAAATTTCTAGGCGAATTCAGTGAGTTCCCAATGGGACATGCTTGTATGAGTGTGCTTTTCAATATATAGCAACATTTTAAGGAACGGAATCTAAGTATCATGTTGAATTCAATAGGTCCCAAAGGGTTCGCGAGTAATAAGCTTGTTATTCAAGATAGAGCAACGTTTTAGAGAACTAAAACACTGTTTCTTTGTGATTTCAGTTAGTTCCCAGTAGGAGGCTCTTGTAATATGTGTACTTTTAAAGATTTATCAAAATTTGTTGAGAAAAATCTCAGGAACTTGGTGAATTCACTTAATTCCCAATAGGCCGCAGAAGTAATAAGTGGACTCTTCGGGATTTAGAAATATTGTCACGAATGGAATGAAAATTTCTAGGCGAATTCAGTGAGTTCCCAATCGGACATGCTTGTATGAGTGTGCTTTTCAACATATAGCAACATTTTAAGGAACGGAATCTAAGTATCATGGTGAATCAGTTCGTTCCCAGTAGGATTCGAATGTACAAGCTTGTTATTCAAGATAGAGCAACGTTTTAAAGAACTGAAACACTGTTTCTTTGTGAATTCAGTTAGTTCCCAGTAGCAGGCTCTTTTAATTGTGTGCTTTTAAAGATTTATCAAAATTTGGTGAGCCAAATGTCAGTAACTTGGTGAATTCGGTTAGTTCCCAATAGGCCTCATTAGTATTAAGTGGACTGTTCGGGATATAGAAAAATGTACACGAATGGAATCAAAATTTCTATGCGAATTCAGTGAGTTCCCAATGGGACATGCTTGTATGAGTGTGCTTTTCATTATATAGCAACATTTTAAGGAACGGATTCTAAGTATCATGGTGAATTCAGTAGGTTCCCCATAGGATTCGCATGTAATAAGCTTGTTTTTCAAGATAGAGCAACGTTTTAACGAACTGAAACTCTGTATCTTTGTGAATTCAGTTAGTTCCCAGTAGCAGGCTCTTGTAATATGTGTACTTTTAAAGATTTATCAAAATTTGTTGAGATGAATCTCAGGAACTTGGTGAATTCACTTAGTTCCCAATAGGCCACAGTAGTAATAAGTGGACTGTTCGGGATATAGAAAAATTTTCATGAATGGAATCAAAATTTCTAGGCGAATCCCGTGAGTTCCCAATGGGACATGCTTGTATGAGTGTGCTTTTCAATATATAGCAACATTTTAATGAACGGATTCTAAGTATTGTGGTGAATTCAGTAGGTTCCCCATAGGATAAGCATGTAATAAGCTTGTCATTCAAGATAAAGCAACGTTTTAACGAACTGAAACACTGTTTCTGTGTGAATTCAGTTAGTTCCCAGTAGCAGGCTATTGTAATTGTGTGATTTTAAAGATTTATCAAAATTTGGTGAGCCGAATGTCAGTAACTGGTGAATTCGGTTAGTTCCCAATAGGCCTCAGTAGTATTAAGTGGACTGTTTGGGATATAGAAAAATGTTCATGAATGGAATCAAAATTTCTAGGGGAATTCAGTGAGTTGCCAATGGGACATGCTTGTATGAGTGTGCTTTTCAATATAGAGCATCATTTAAAGGAACGGAATCTAAGTATAATGGAAAATTCAGTAGGTTCCCAATAGGATTCACATGTACTAAGCTTGTTATTCAAGATAGAGCAACGTTTTAACGAATTGAAACACTGTTTCTTTGTGAATTCAGTTAGTTCCCAGTAGCAGTCTCTTGTAATATGTGTACTTTTAAAGATTTATCAAAATTTTGTGAGCCGAATCTCAGTAAGTGGATGAATTCAGTTAGTTCCCAATAGGGCTCAGTAGTAATAAGTGGATTGTTCGGGATATAGAAAAATTTTCACGAATGGAATCAAAATTTCTAGGCGAATTCAGTGAGTTCCCAATGGGACATGCTTGTATGAGTGTGCTTTTCAATATATAGCAACATTTTAAGGAACGGAATCTAAGTATCATGTTGAATTCAATAAGTCCCAATAGGATTCGTGAGTAATAAGCTTGTTATTCAATATAGAGCAACATTTTAACCAACTGAAACACTGTTTCTTTGTGAATTCAGTTAGTTCCCAGTAGCAGGCTCTTGTAATATGTGTACTTTTAAAGATTTATCAAAATTTGGTGAGATGAATCTCAGGAACTTGGTGAATTCACTTATTTCCCAATAGGCCACAGTAGTAATAAGTGGACTGTTCGGGATATAGAAAAATTTACACGAATGGAATCAAAATTTCTAGGCGAATTCAGGGAGTTCCCAATGGGACATGCTTGTATGAGTGTGCTTTTCAATATACAGCAACAGTTTAGGGGACGGAATCTAAGTATCATTGTGAATTCACTAGGTTCTCTATAGGATTCGCATGTAATAAGCATGTTTTTCAAGATAGAGCAACGTTTTAACGAACTGAAACACTGTTTCTTTGTGAATTCAGTTAGTACCCAGTAGCAGTCTCTTGTAATATTTATACTTTTAAAGACTTATCAAAATTTGTTGAGCCTAATCTCAGTAACTTGTTGACATCAGTTTCTTCCCAATAGGCCTCAGTAGTAATAAGTGGACTGTTCGGGATATATAAAAATATTCACGAATGGATTCAAAATTTCTAGGCGAATTGACTGAGTTCCCAATGGGATTTGCTTGTATGAGTGTGCATTTCAATATATAGCAACATTTTAAGGAACGGAATCTAAGTATCATGTTGAATTTAATAGGTCCCTATAGGATTCGCGAGTAATAAGCTTGTTATTCAAGATAGAGCAACGGTTTAACGAACTGAAACACTGTTTCTCTGTGAATTCAGTTAGTTCCCAGTAGCAGGCTCTTGTAATATGTGTACTTCTAAAGATTTATCAAAATTTGGTGAGATGAATCTCAGTAACTTTGTGAATTCACTTAGTTCCCAATAGGCCGCAGTAGTAATAAGTGGATTGTTCGGGGTATAGAAATATTGTCACGAATGGAATGAAAATTTCTAGGCGAAATCAGTGAGTTCCCATTTGGACATTCTTGTATGAGTGTGCTTTTCAATATATAGCAACATTTTAAGGAACGGAATCTAAGTATCATGTTGAATTCAATAGGTCGCAATAGGATTCGCGAGTAATAAGCTTGTTATTCAAGATAGAGCAAAGTTTTAACGAACTAAAACACTGTTTCTTTGTGAATTCAGTTAGTTCCCAGTAGCAGGCTCTTGTAATATGTGTACTTTTAAAGATTTATCAAAATTTGGTGAGATGAATCTCAGGGACTTGGTGAATTCACTTAATTCCCAATAGGCCGCAGTAGTAATAAGTGGACTGTTCGGGATATAGAAAAATTTTCAGGAATGGAATCAAAATTTCTAGGCGAATTCAGGGAGTTCCCAATGGGACATGCTTCTTTGAGTGTGCTTTTCATTATATAGCAACATTTTAAGGAACGGAATCTAAGTATCATGGTCAATTCAATAGGTTCCCAATAGGATTCACATGTAATAGCTTGTTTTTCAAGATAGAGCAACGTTTTAACGAACTGAAACACTGTTTCTTTGTGAATTCAGTTAGAACCCAGTAGCAGGCTCTTGTAATATGTGTACTTTTAAAGATTTATCAAAATTTGGTGAGATGAGTCTCAGTAACTTTGTGAATTCACTTAGTTCCCAATAGGCAGCAGTAGTAATAAGTGGACTGTTCGGGATATAGAAATATTGTCACGAATGTAATGAAAATTTCTAGGCGAATTCAGTGAGTTCCCAATGGGACATGCTTGTATGAGTGTGCTTTTCAATATATAGCAACATTTTAAGGAACGGAATCTAAGTATCATGTTGAATTCAATAGGTCCCAAAGGGTTCGCGAGTAATAAGCTTGTTATTCAAGATAGAGCACCGTTTTAGCGAACTAAAACACTGTTTCTTTGTGAATTCAGTTAGTTCCCAGTAGCAGGCTCTTGTAATATGTGTACTTTTAAAGATTTATCAAAATTTGTTGAGAAAAATCTCAGGAACTTGGTGAATTCACTTAATTCCCAATAGGCCGCAGAAGTAATAAGTGGACTCTTCGGGATTTAGAAATATTGTCACGAATGGAATGAAAATTTCTAGGCGAATTCAGTGAGTTCCCAGTGGGACATGCTTGTATGTGTGTGCTTTTCAACATATAGCAACATTTTAAGGAACGGAATCTAAGTATCATGGTGAATCAGTTCGTTCCCAGTAGGATTCGAATGTACAAGCTTGTTATTCAAGATAGAGCAACGTTTTAAAGAACTGAAACACTGTTTCTTTGTGAATTCAGTTAGTTCCCAGTAGCAGGCTCTTTTAATTATGTGCTTTTAAAGATTTATCAAAATTTGGTGAGCCAAATGTCAGTACTTGGTGAATTCGGTTAGTTCCCAATAGGCCTCATTAGTATTAAGTGGACTGTTCGGGATATAGAAAAATGTACACGAATGGAATCAAAATTTCTATGCGAATTCAGTGAGTTCCCAATGGGACATGCTTGTATGAGTGTGCTTTTCATTATATAGCAACATTTTAAGGAAGGAATCTAAGTATCATGGTGAATTCAGTTGGTTCCCCATAGGATTCGCATGTAATAAGCTTGTTTTTCAAGATAGAGCAACGTTTTAACGAACTGAAACTCTGTATCTTTGTGAATTCAGTTAGTTCCCAGTAGCAGGCTCTTGTAATATGTGTACTTTTAAAGATTTATCAAAATTTGTTGAGATGAATCTCAGGAACTTGGTGAATTCACTTAGTTCCCAATAGGCCACAGTAGTAATAAGTGGACTCTTCGGGATATAGAAAAATTTTCATTAATGGAATCAAAATTTCTAGGCGAATCCCGTGAGTTCCCAATGGGACATGCTTGTATGAGTGTGCTTTTCAATATATAGCAACATTTTAAGGAACGGATTCTAAGTATTGTGGTGAATTCAGTAGGTTCCCCATAGGATAAGCATGTAATAAGCTTGTCATTCAAGATAAAGCAACGTTTTAACGAACTGAAACACTGTTTCTGTGTGAATTCAGTTAGTTCCCAGTAGCAGGCTATTGTAATTGTGTGATTTTAAAGATTTATCAAAATTTGGTGAGCCGAATGTCAGTAACTGGTGAATTCGGTTAGTTCCCAATAGGCCTCAGTAGTATTAAGTGGACTGTTTGGGATATAGAAAAATGTTCACGAATGGAATCAAAATTTCTAGGGGAATTCAGTTTGTTGCCAATGGGACATGCTTGTATGAGTGTGCTTTTCAATATAGAGCGTCATTTAAAGGAACGGAATCTAAGTATAATGGAAAATTCAGTAGGTTCCCAATAGGATTCACATGTACTAAGCTTGTTATACAAGATAGAGCAACGTTTTAACGAATTGAAACACTGTTTCTTTGTGAATTCAGTTAGTTCCCAGTAGCAGTCTCTTGTAATATGTGTACTTTTAAAGATTTATCAAAATTTTGTGAGCCGAATCTCAGTAAGTGGATGAATTCAGTTAGTTCCCAATAGGCCTCAGTAGTAATAAGTGGATTGTTCGGGATATAGAAAAATTTTCACGAATCGAATCAAAATTTCTAGGCGAATTCAGTGAGTTCCCAATGGGACATGCTTCTATGAGTGTGCTTTTCAATATATAGCAACATTTTAAGGAACGGAATCTAAGTATCATGGTGAATTCAGTAGGTTCCCTATAGGATTCGCATGTAATAAGCTTGATATTCAAGATAGAGCAAAGTTTTAACGAACTGAAACACTGTTTCTTTGTGAATTCAGTTAGTTCCCAGTAGCCTGCTCTTGTAATATGTGTACTTTTAAAGATTTATCAAAATTTGGTGAGATGAATCTCAGGAACTTGGTGAATTCACTTAGTTCCCAATAGGCCACAGTAGTAATAAGTGGACTGTTCGGGATATAGAAAAATTTACACGAATAGAATCAAAATTTCTAGGCGAATTCCGTGAGTTCCCAATGGTACATGCTTGTATGAGTGTGCTTTTCAATATATAGCAACATTTTAAGGAACGGATTCTAAGTATCGTGGTGAGTTCATTAGGTTCCTAATAGGATTCGCATATAATAAGCTTGTTATTCAAGATACAGCAAAGTTTTAACGAACTGAAACACTGTTTCTTTGTGAATTCAGTTAGTTCCCAGTAGCAGGTTCTTGTAATATGTGTACTTTTAAAGATTTATCAAAATTTGGTGAGCCGAATCTCAGTAACTGGGTGAATTCAGTTATTTCCCAATAGTCCTCAGTAGTATTAAGTGGACTGTTCGGGATATAGAAAAATTTTCACGAATTGAATCAAAATTCCTAGGCGAATTCAGGGAGTTCCCAATGGGACATGCTTGTATGAGTGTGCTTTTCAATATAGAGCATCATTTAAAGGAACTGAATCTAAGTATCATGTTGAATTCAGTAGGTCCCAATAGGATTCGCGAGTAATAAGCTTGTTATTCAAGATAGAGCAAAGTTTTAACGAACTGAAACACTGTTTTTTGTGAATTCAGTTAGTTCCCAGTAGCAGGCTCTTGTAATATGTGTACTTTTAAAGATTTATCAAAATTTGTTGAGATGAATCTCAGGAACTTGGTGAATTCACTTAGTTCCCAATAGGCCGCAGTAGTAATAAGTGGTCTGGTCGGGATATAGAAATATTTTCACGAATGGAATCAAAATTTCTATGCGAATTCAGTGAGTTCCCAATGGGACATGCTTGTATGAGTGTGCTTTTCAATATATAGCAACATTTTAAGGAACGGAATCTAAGTATCATTTTGAATTCAATAAGTCCCAATAGGATTCGTGAGTAATAAGCTTGTTATTCAATATAGAGCAACATTTTAACCAACTGAAACACTGTTTCTTTGTGAATTCAGTTAGTTCCCAGTAGCAGGCTCTTGTAATATGTGTACTTTTAAAGATTTATCAAAATTTGGTGAGATGAATCTCAGGAACTTGGTGAATTCGCTTAGTTCCCAATAGGCCACAGTAGTAATAAGTGGACTGTTCGGGATATAGAAAAATTTACACGAATGGAATCAAAATTTCTAGGCGAATTCCGTGAGTTCCCAATGGTACATGCTTGTATGAGTGTGCTTTTCAATATATAGCAACATTTTAAGGAACGGATTCTAAGTATCGTGGTGAGTTCAGTAGGTTCCTAATAGGATTCGCATATAATAAGCTTGTTATTCAAGATACACCAACGTTTTAAAGAAGTGAAACACTATTTCTTTGTGAATTCAGTTAGTTCCCAGTAGCAGGTTCTTGTAATATGTGTACTTTTAAAGATTTATCAAAATTTGGTGAGCCGAATCTCAGTAACTGGGTGAATTCAGTTAGTTCCCAATAGGCCTCAGTAGTAATAAGTGGACTGTTCGGGATATAGAAAAATTTTCAAGAATGGAATCAAAATTTCAAGGCGAATTCAGGGAGTTCCCAATGGGACATGCTTGTATGAGTGTGCTTTTCAATATACAGCAACAGTTTAGGGGACGGAATCTAAGTATCATTGTGAATTCACTAGGTTCTCTATAGGATTCGCATGTAATAAGCATGTTTTTCAAGATAGAGCAACGTTTTAACGAACTGAAACACTGTTTCTTTGTGAATTCAGTTAGTACCCAGTAGCAGTCTCTTGTAATATTTATACTTTTAAAGATTTATCAAAATTTGTTGAGCCTAATCTCAGTAACTTGTTGACATCAGTTTCTTCCCAATAGGCCTCAGTAGTAATAAGTGGACTGTTCGGGATATATAAAAATATTCACGAATGGAATCAAAATTTCTAGGCGAATTGACTGTGTTCCCAATGGGATTTGCTTGTATGAGTGTGCTTTTCAATATATAGCAACATTTTAAGGAACGGAATCTAAGTATCATGTTGAATTTAATAGGTCCCTATAGGATTCGCGAGTAATAAGCTTGTTATTCAAGATAGAGCAACGGTTTAACGAACTGAAACATTTTTCTTTGTGAATTCAGTTAGTTCCCAGTAGCAGGCTCTTGTAATATGTGTACTTTTAAAGATTTATCAAAATTTGGTGAGATGAATCTCAGGAACTTGGTGAATTCACTTAGTTCCCAATAGGCCGCAGTAGTAATAAGTGGACTGTTCGGGATATAGAAAAATTTTCACGAATGGAATCAAAATTTCTAGGCGAATTCCGTGAGTTCCTAATGGGACATGCTTGTATGAGTGTGCTTTTAAATATATAGCAACATTTTAAGGAACGGATTCTAAGTATCATTGTGAATTCACTAGGTTCCCCATAGGATTCGCATGTAATAAGCATGTTATTCAAGATAGAATAAAGTTTTAACGAACTGAAACACTGTTTCTTTGTGAATTCAGTTATTTCCCAGTAGCAGGCTCTTGTAACTGTGTGCTTTTAAAGATTTATCAAAAATTGGTGAGCCGAATGTCAGTAAGTTGGTGAATTCTGTTAGTTCCCAATAGTCCTCAGTAGTATTAAGTGGACTGTTCGGGATATAGAAAAATTTTCACGAATTGAATCAAAATTCCTAGGCGAATTCAGTGAGTTCCAAATGGGACATGCTTGTATGAGTGTGCTTTTCAATATAGAGCATCATTTAAAGGAACGGAATCTAAGTATCATGTTGAATTCAGTAGGTCCCAATAGGATTCGCAAGTAATAAGCTTGTTATTCAAGATAGAGCAAAGTTTTAACGAACTGAAACACTGTTTTTTGTGAATTCAGTTAGTTCCCAGTAGCAGGCTCTTGTAATATGTGTACTTTTAAAGATTTATCAAAATTTGTTGAGATGAATCTCAGGAACTTGGTGAATTCACTTAGTTCCCAATAGGCCGCAGTAGTAATAAGTGGACTGGTCCGGATATAGAAATATTTTCACGAATGGAATCAAAATTTCTAGGCGAATTCAGTGAGTTCCCAATGGGACATGCTTGTATGAGTGTGCTTTTCAATATATAGCAACATTTTAAGGAACGGAATCTAAGTATCATTTTGAATTCAATAAGTCCCCATAGGATTCGTGAGTAATAAGCTTGTTATTCAATATAGAGCAACATTTTAACCAACTGAAACACTGTTTCTTTGTGAATTCAGTTAGTTCCCAGTAGCAGGCTCTTGTAATATGTGTACTTTTAAAGATTTATCAAAATTTGGTGAGATGAATCTCAGGAACTTGGTGAATTCACTTAGTTCCCAATAGGCCACAGTAGTAATAAGTGGACTGCTCGGGATATAGAAAAATTTACACGAATGGAATCAAAATTTCTAGGCGAATTCCGTGAGTTCCCAATGGGACATGCTTGTATGAGTGTGCTTTTCAATATATAGCAACATTTTAAGGAACGGATTCTTAGTATCATGGTGAATTCAATAGGTCCCAAAGGATTCGCCAGTAATAAGCTTGTTATTCAAGATAGACCAAAGATTTAACGAACTGAAACACTGTTTCTTTGTGAATTGGGTTAGTTCCCAGTAGCAGTCTCTTGTAATTTTGTGCTTTTAAAGATTTATCAAAATTTGGTGAGCCGAATCTCAGTAACAATGTGAATTCACTTAGTTCCCAATAGGCCACAGTAGTAATAAGTGGACTGTTCGGGATATAGAAATTTGTCACGAATGGAATGAAAATTTCTAGGTGAATTCAGTGAGTTCCCAATTGGACATGCTTGTATGAGTGTTCTTTTCAATATATAGCAACATTTTAAGGAACGGAATCTAAGTATCATGGTGAATTCAATAGGTTCACAATAGGATTCACATGTAATTAACTTGTTTTTCAAGATAGAGCAACGTTTTAACCAACTGAAACACTGTTTCTTTGTGAATTCAGTTAGTTCCCAGTAGCAGGCTCTTGTAATATTTATACTTTTATAGATTTATCAAAATTTGTTGAGACGAATCTCAGTAACTTGGTGAACTCAGATTCTTCCCAATAGGGCTCAGTAGTAATAAGTGTACTGTTCGGGATATATAAACATTTTCACGAATGGAATCAAAATTTCTAGGCGAATTCAGTGAGTTCCCAATGGGACATGCTTGTATGAGTGTGCTTTTAAATATATAGCAACATTTTTAGGAACGGAATCTAAGTATCATGTTGAATTCAATAAGTCCCAATAGGATTCGTTAGTAATAAGCGTCTTATTTAAGATAGAGCAACATTTTAACCAACTCAAACACTGTTTCTTTGTGAATTCAGTTAGTTCGCAGTAGCAGGCTATTGTAATATGTCTACTTTTAAAGATTTATCAAAATATGGTGAGATGACTCAGGAATTTGGTGAATTCACTTAGTTCCCAATAGGCCACAGTAGTAATAAGTGGACTGTTCGGGATATAGAAAAATTTTCACGAATGGAATCAAAATTTCTAGTCGAATTCCGTGAGTTCCCAATGGGACATGCTTGTATGAGTGTGCTTTTCAATATATAGCAACATTTTACGAACGGATTCTAAGTATCGTGGTGAGTTCAGTAGGTTCCCCATAGGATTTGCATGTAATAAGATTGTTATTCAAGATAGAGCAACGTTTTAACGAACTGAAACACTGTTTCTTTGTGAATTCAGTTAGTTCCCAGTAGCAGGCTCTTGTAATTGTGTGATTTTAAAGATTTATCAAAATTTGGTGAACCGAATGTCAGTAAGTTGGTGAATTCTGTTAGTGCCCAATAGGCCTCAGTAGTATTAAGTGGACTGTTCAGGATATAGAAAAATTTTCACGAATTGAATCAAAATTTGTAGGCGAATTCAGTGAGTTCCCAATGGGACATGCTTGTATGAGTGTGCTTTTCAAATATAGCAACATTTTAAGGAACGGAATCTAAGTATCATGTTGAATTCAAAATGTTCCCAAAGGATTCGCATGTAATGAGCTTGTTTTTCAAGATAGAGCAACGTTTTGACGAACTGAAACACTTTTTCTTTGTGAATTAAGTTAGTTCCCAATAGCAGGCACTTGTAATATGTGTACTTTTGAAGATTTATCAAAATTTGGTGAGCCGAATGTCAGTAACTTTGTAAATTCACTTAGTTCCCAATAGGCCGCAGTCGTAATAAGTGGACTGTTCGGGATATAGAAATATTGTCACGAATGGAATGAAAATATCTAGGCGAATTCGGTGGGTTCCCAATGGGACATGCTTGTATGAGTGTGCTTTTCAATATATAGCAACATTTAAAGGAACGGATTCTAAGTATCATGGCGAATTCAGTAGGTTCCAATAGAATTCGCATGTATAGGCTTGTCATTCAAGATAGAGCAAAGTTTTAACGAACTGAAACACTGTTTCTTTGTGAATTCAGTTAGTTCCCAGTAGCAGGCTCTTGTAATATGTATACTTTTAAAGATTTATCAAAATTTGTTGACCCGAATCTCAGTAACTTGGTGAATTCAGTTTCTTCCCAATAGGGCTCAGTAGTAATAAGTGGACTGTTCGGGATATAGAAAAATTTTCACGAATGGAAACAAAATTTCTAGGCGAATTCAGTGAGGTCCCAATGGGATATGCTTGTATGGGTGTGCTTTTAATATGTAGCAACATTTTAAGGAACGGAAACTAAGTATCATTGTGAATTCAATAGGTCCCAATGGGATTCACAAGTAATAAGCATGTTATTCAAGATACAGCAACGTTTTAACGAACTGAAACACTGTTTCTTTGTGAATTCAGTTAGTTCCCAGTAGCAGGCTCTTATAATATGTGTACTTTTAAAGATTAATCAAAATTTGGTGAGATGAATCTCAGTAACTTTGTGAATTCACTTAGTTCCCAATAGGCCGCAGTAGTAATAAGTGGACTTTCGGGATATAGAAAAAATTTCATCTATGGAATCAAAATTTCTAGGCGAATTCAGTGAGTTCCCAATGGGACATGCTTGTATGAGTGTGCTTTTCAATATATAGCAATATTTTAAGGAACGGAATCTATGTGTCATGGTGAATTCAGTAAGTTCCCAATAGGATTCGCATGTAATAAGCTTGTTATTCAAGATAGAGCAACGTTTTAACGAATTGAAACACTGTTTCTTTGTGAATTCAGTTAGTTCCCAGTAGCAGGCTCTTGTAATATGAGTACTTTTAAAGATTTATCAAAATTTGGTGAGCCGAATATTAGTAACTGGGTGAATTCAGTTAGTTCCCAATAGGCCTCAGTAGTAATAAGTGGACTGTTCGGGATATAAAAAAATTTTCACGAATGCAATCAAAATTTCTAGTCGAATTCAGGGAGTTCCCAATGGGACATGCTTGTATGAGTGTGCTTTTCATTATATAGCAACATTTTAAGGAACAGAATCTAAGTATCATGGTGAATTCAATAGGTTCCCAATAGGATCCGCAAGTAATAAGATTTTTATTCAAGATAGAGCAACGTTTTAACGAACTGAAACACTGTTTCTTGGTTAATTCAGTTTGTTCTCAGTAGCAGGCTCTTGTAATATGTGTACTTTTAAAGATTTATCAAAATTTGGTGAGATGAATCTCAGTAACTTTGTGAATTCACTTAGATACCAATAGGCCGCAGTAGTAATAAGTGGACTGATCGGGATATAGAAAAATTGTCACGAATGGAATGAATATTTCTAGGCGAATTCAGTGGGTTCCCGATGGGGCATGCTTGTATGAGTTTGCTTTTCAATATATAGCAACATTTAAAGAAACGGATTCTAAGTATCATGGCGAATTCAGTAGGTTCCAATAGGCTTCGCATATAATAAGCTTGTTATTCAAGATAGAGCAACGTTTTAACGAACTGAAACACTGTTTCTTTGTGAATTCAGTTAGTTCCCAGTAGCAGGCTCTTGTAATATGTGTACTTTTAAAGATTTATCAAAATTTGGTGAGATGAATCACAGTAACTTTGTGAATTCACTTAGATCCCAATAGGCCGCAGTAGTAATAAGTGGTATGTTCGGGATATAGAAAAATTGTCACGAATGGAATGAATATTTCTAGGCGAATTCAGTGGGTTCCCAATGGGACATGCTTGTATGAGTTTGCTTTTCAATATATAGCAACATTTAAAGGAACGGATTCTAAGTATCATGGCGAATTCAGTAGGTTCCAATAGGATTCGCATATAATAAGCTTGTTATTCAAGATAGAGCAACGTTTTAACGAACTGAAACACTGTTTCTTTGTGAATTCAGTTAGTTCCCAGTAGCAGGGTCTTGTAATATGTATACTTTTAAAATTTATCAAATTTTGGTGAGACGAATCTGAGTAACATGGTGAATTCGGTTAGTTCCCAATAGGCCGCAGTAGTAATAAGTGGACTGTTCGGGATATATAAAAATTTTCACGAATGGAATCAAAATTTCTAGGCGAATTCAGTGAGTTCCCAATGGGACATGCTTGTATGAGTTTGCTTTTCAATATAGAGCAACATTTTGTGGAACGGAATCTAAGTATCATGGTGAATTCAGTAGGTTCCCAATAGGATTCGCATGTAATAAGCTTGTTATTCAAGATAGAGCAACGTTTGAACGAACTGAAACACTGTTTCTTTGTGAACTCAGTTAGTTCCCAGTAGCCTGCTCTTGTACTATGTGTACTTTTAAAGATTTATCAAAATTTGGTGAGCCGAATCTGAGTAACATGGTGAATTCAGTTAGTTCCCAGTAGTCCGCAGTAGTAATAAGTGCACTGTTCGGGATATAGAAAAATTTTCACGAATGCAATCAAAATTTCTAGGCGAATTCAGTGAGTTCCCTATGGGACATGCTTGTATGAGTTTGCTTTGCAAAATAGAGCAACATTTTGTGGAACGGAATCTAAGTATCATGGTGAATTCAGTAGGTTCCCAATAGGATTCGCATGTAATAAGCTTGTTATTCAAGATAGAGCAACGTTTTAACGAACTCAAACACTGTTTCTTTGTGAATTCAGTTAGTTCCCAGTAGCCTGCTCTTGTACTATGTGTACTTTTAAAGATTTATCAAAATTTGGTGAGCCGAATCTGAGTAACATGGTGAATTCGCTTAGTTAACAATGGGCTGCATTAGTAATAAGTGGACTGTTCGGGATATATAAAAATTTTCACGAATGGAATCAAAATTTTTAGGCGAATTCAGTGAGTTCCCAATGGGACATGCTTGTATGAGTTTGCTTTTCAAAAGAGAGCAACATTTTAAGGTACGGAATTTAGGTATCATGGTGAATTCAGTAGGTTCCCAATAGGATTCGAATGAAGTAAGCTTGTTATTCAAGATAGAGCAACGATTTAACGAACTGAAACACTGTTTCTTTGTGAATTCAGTTAGTTCCCAGTAGCCTGCTCTTGTACTATGTGTACTTTTAAAGATTTATCAAAATTTGGTGAGCCGAATCTGAGAAACATGGTGAATTCGGTTAGTTCCCAGTAGTCCGCAGTAGTAATAAGTGGACTGTTCGGGATATAGAAAAATTTTCACGAATGGAATCAAAATTTCTAGGCGAATTCAGTGAGTTCCCTATGGGACATGCTTGTATGAGTTTGCTTTTCAAAATAGAGCTACATTTTGTGGAACGGAATCTAAGTATCATGGTGAATTCATTAGGTTCCCAATAGGATTCGTATGTAATAAGCTTGTTATTCAAGAGAGCAACGTTTTAACGAACTGAAGCACTGTTTCTTTGTGAATTCAGTTAGTTCCCAGTAGCCTGCTCTTGTACTATGTGTACTTTTAAAGATTTATCAAAATTTAGTGAGCCGAATCTGAGTAACATGGTGAATTCGGTTAGTTCCCAGTAGGCCGCAGTAGTAATATGTGGACTGTCCGGGATATAGAAAAATTTTCAGGAATGGAATCAAAATTTCTAGGCGAATTCAGGGAGTTCCCAATGGGACATGCTTGTATGAGTGTGCTTTTCATTATATAGCAACATTTTAAGGAACAGAATCTAAGTAACATGGTGAATTCAATAGGTTCCCAATAGGATCCGCGAGTAATAAGATTGTTATTCAAGATAGAGCAACGTTTTAATGAACTGAAACACTGTTTCTCTGTGAATTCAGTTAGTTCCCACTAGCCTGCTCTTGTACTATGTGTACTTTTAAAGATTTATCAAAATTTGGTGAGCCGAATCTGAGTAACATGGTGAATTCGGTTAGTTCCCAAAAGTCCGCAGTAGTAATAAGTGGACTGTTCGGGATATAGAAAAATTTTCATGTATGGAATCAAAATTTCTAGGCGAATTCAGTGAGTTCCCAATGGGACATGCTTGTATGAGTGTGCTTTTCAATATATAGCAACATTTTAAGGAACGGATTCTCAGTATCGTGGTGAATTCAGTAGGTTCCCCATAGGATTCGCGTGTAATAAGCTTGTTATTCAAGATAGAGCAACGTTTTAACGAACTGAAACACTGTATCTTTGTGAATTCAGTTAGTTCCCAGTAGAAGGCTCTTGTAATTGTGTGCTTTTAAAGATTTATCAAAATTTGGTGAGCCGAATGTCACTAAGTTGGTGAATTCGGTTAGTTTCCAATAGGCCTCAGTAGTAATAAGTGGACTGTTCGGGATATAGAAAAATTTTCAGGAATGGAATCAAAATTACTAGGCGAATTCAGGGAGTTCCCAATGGGACATGAATGTATGAGTGTGCTTTTCATTATATAGCAACATTTTAAGGAAAGGAATTTAAGTATCATGGTGAATTCAATAGGTTCCCAATAGGAATCGCATGTAATAAGCTTGTTTTTTAAGATAGAGCAACGTTTTAATGAACTGAAACACTGTTTCATTGTGAATTCAGTTAGTTCCCAGTAGCAGGCACTTGTAATATGTGTACTTTTAAAGATTTATCAAAATTTGGTGAGCCGAATGTCAGTAACTTTGTAAATTCACTTAGTTCCCAATAGGCCGCAGTCGTAATAAGTGGACTGTTCGGGATATAGAAATATTGTCACGAATGGAATGAAAATATCTAGGCGAATTCGGTGGGTTCCCAATGGGACATGCTTGTATGAGTGTGCTTTTCAATATATAGCAACATTTAAAGGAACGGATTCTAAGTATCATGGCGAATTCAGTAGGTTCCAATAGGATTCGCATGTATAGGCTTGTCATTCAAGATAGAGCAAAGTTTTAACGAACTGAAACACTGTTACTTTGTGAATTCAGTTAGTTCCCAGTAGCAGGCTCTTGTAATATGTATACTTTTAAAGATTTATCAAAATTTGTTGAGCCGAATCTCAGTAACTTGGTGAATACAGTTTCTTCCCAATAGGGCTCAGTAGTAATAAGTGGACTGTTCGGGATATAGAAAAATTTTCACGAATGGAAACAAAATTTCTAGGCGAATTCAGTGAGGTCCCAATGGGATATGCTTGTATGGGTGTGCTTTTAATATGTAGCAACATTTTAAGGAACAGAAACTAAGTATCATTGTGAATTCAATAGGTCCCAATAGGATTCACAAGTAATAAGCTTGTTATTCAAGATACAGCAAAGTTTTAACAAACTGAAACACTGTTTCTTTGTGAATTCAGTTAGTTCCCAGTAGCAGGCTCTTATAATATGTGTACTTTTAAAGATTTATCAAAATTTGGTGAGATGAATCTCAGTAACTTTGTGAATTCACTTAGTTCCCAATAGGCCGCAGTAGTAATAAGTGGACTTTCGGGATATAGAAAAAATTTCATCTATGGAATCAAAATTTCTAGGCGAATTCAGTGAGTTCCCAATGGGACATGCTTGTATGAGTGTGCTTTTCAATATATAGCAATATTTTAAGGAACGGAATCTATGTGTCATGGTGAATTCAGTAAGTTCCCAATAGGATTCGCATGTAATAAGCTTGTAATTCAAGATAGAGCAACGTTTTAACGAATTGAAACACTGTTTCTTTGTGAATTCAGTTAGTTCCCAGTAGCAGGCTCTTGTAATATGAGTACTTTTAAAGATTTATCAAAATTTGGTGAGCCGAATATTAGTAACTGGGTGAATTCAGTTAGTTCCCAATAGGCCTCAGTAGTAATAAGTGGACTGTTCGGGATATAGAAAAATTTTCACGAATGCAATCAAAATTTCTAGGCGAATTCAGGGAGTTCCCAATGGGACATGCTTGTATGAGTGTGCTTTTCATTATATAGCAACATTTTAAGGAACAGAATCTAAGTATCATGGTGAATTCAATAGGTTCCCAATAGGATCCGCAAGTAATAAGATTTTTATTCAAGATAGAGCAAAGTTTTAACGAACTGAAACACTGTTTCTTGGTTAATTCAGTTTGTTCCCAGTAGCAGGCTCTTGTAATATGTGTACTTTTTAAGATTTATCAAAATTTGGTGAGATGAATCTCAGTAACTTTGTGAATTCACTTAGATCCCAATAGGCCGCAGTAGTAATAAGTGGACTGATCGGGGTATAGAAAAATTGTCACGAATGGAATGAAAATTTCTAGGCGAATTCAGTGGGTTCCCAATGGGACATGCTTGTATGAGTTTGCTTTTCAATATATAGCAACATTTAAAGAAACGGATTCTAAGTATCATGGCGAATTCAGTAGGTTCCAATAGGATTCGCATATAATAAGCTTGTTATTCAAGATAGAGCAACGTTTTAACGAACTGAAACACTGTTTCTTTATGAATTCAGTTAGTTCCCAGTAGCAGGCTCTTGTAATATGTGTACTTTTAAAGATTTATCAAAATTTGGTGAGATGAATCACAGTAACTTTGTGAATTCACTTAGATCCCAATAGGCCACAGTAGTAATAAGTGGACTGATCGGGATATAGAAAAATTGTCACGAATGGAATGAATATTTCTAGGCGAATTCAGTGGGTTCCCAATGGGACATGCTTGTATGAGTTTGCTTTTCAATATATAGCAACATTTAAAGGAACGGATTCTAAGTATCATGGCGAATTCAGTAGGTTCCAATATGATTCGCATATAATAAGCTTGTTATTCAAGATAGAGCAACGTTTTAACGAACTCAAACACTGTTTCTTTGTGAATTCAGTTAGTTCCCAGTAGCAGGGTCTTGTAATATGTATACTTTTAAAATTTATCAAATTTTGGTGAGACGAATCTGAGTAACATGGTGAATTCGGTTAGTTCCCAATAGGCCGCAGTAGTAATAAGTGGACTGTTCGGGATATATAAAAATTTTCACGAATGGAATCAAAATTTCTAGGCGAATTCAGTGAGTTCCCAATGGGACATGCTTGTATGAGTTTGCTTTTCAATATAGAGCAACATTTTGTGGAACGGAATCTAAGTATCATGGTGAATTCAGTAGGTTCCCAATAGGATTCGCATGTAATAAGCTTGTTATTCAAGATAGAGCAACGTTTTAACGAACTGAAACACTGTTTCTTTGTGAACTCAGTTAGTTCCCAGTAGCCTGCTCTTGTACTATGTGTACTTTTAAAGATTTATCAAAATTTGGTGAGCCGAATCTGAGTAACATGGTGAATTCAGTTAGTTCCCAGTAGTCCGCAGTAGTAATAAGTGGACTGTCCGGGATATAGAAAAATTTTCACGAATGGAATCAAAATCTCTAGGCGAATTCAGTGAGTTCCCTATGGGACATGCTTGTATGAGTTTGCTTTTCAAAATAGAGCAACATTTTGTGGAACGGAATCTAAGTATCATGGTGAATTCAGTAGGTTCCCAATAGGATTCGCATGTAATAAGCTTGTTATTCAAGATAGAGCAACGTTTTAACGAACTCAAACACTGTTTCTTTGTGAATTCAGTTAGTTCCCAGTAGCCTGCTCTTGTACTATGTGTACTTTTAAAGATTTATCAAAATTTGGTGAGCCGAATCTGAGTAACATGGTGAATTCGCTTAGTTCCCAATGGGCTGCAGTAGTAATAAGTGGACTGTTCGGGATATATAAAAATTTTCACGAATGGAATCAAAATTTCTAGGCGAATTCAGTGAGTTCCCAATGGGACATGCTTGTATGAGTTTGCTTTTCAAAAGAGAGCAACATTTTAAGGTACGGAATCTAAGTATCATGGTGAATTCAGTAGGTTCCCAATAGGATTCGAATGTAGTAAGCTTGTTATTCAAGATAGAGCAACGTTTTAACGAACTGAAACACTGTTTCTTTGTGAATTCAGTTAGTTCCCAGTAGCCTGCTCTTGTACTATGTGTACTTTTAAAGATTTATCAAAATTTGGTGAGCCGAATCTGAGAAACATGGTGAATTCGGTTAGTTCTCAGTAGTCCGCAGTAGTAATAAGTGGACTGTTCGGGATATAGAAAAATTTTCACGAATGGAATCAAAATTTCTAGGCGAATTCAGTGAGTTCCCTATGGGACATGCTTGTATGAGTTTGCTTTCCAAATAGAGCTACATTTTTTGGAACGGAATCTAAGTATCATGGTGAATTCAGTAGGTTCCCAATAGGATTCGCATGTAATAAGCTTGTTATTCAAGAGAGCAACGTTTTAACGAACTGAAGCACTGTTTCTTTGTGAATTCAGTTAGTTCCCAGTAGCCTGCTCTTGTACTATGTGTACTTTTAAAGATTTATCAAAATTTAGTGAGCCGAATCTGAGTAACATGGTGAATTCGTTTAGTTCCCTTAGGCCGCAGTAGTAATATGTGGACTGTCCGGGATATAGAAAAATTTTCAGGAATGGAATCAAAATTTCTAGGCGAATTCAGGGAGTTCCCAATGGGACATGCTTGTATGAGTGTGCTTTTCATTATATAGCAACATTTTAAGGAACAGAATCTAAGTATCATGGTGAATTCAATAGGTTCCCAATAGGATCCGCAAGTAATAAGATTGTTATTCAAGATAGAGCAACGTTTTAATGAACTGAAACACTGTTTCTCTGTGAATTCAGTTAGTTCCCAGTAGCCTGCTCTTGTACTATGTGTACTTTTAAAGATTTATCAAAATTTGGTGAGCCGAATCTGAGTAACATGGTGAATTCGGTTAGTTCCCAGTAGGCCGCAGTAGTAATAAGTGGACTGTTCGGGATATCGAAAAATTTTCACGAATGGAATCAAAATTTCTAGGTGAATTCAGTGAGTTCCCAACGGGACATGCTTGTATGAGTTTGCTTTTCAATATAGAGCAACATTTTGAGGAACAGAATCTAAGTATCATGGTGAATTCAGTAGGTTCCCAATAGGATTCGCATGTAATAAGCTTGTTATTCAAGATAGAGCAACGTTTTAACGAACTGAAACACTGTTTCTCTGTGAATTCAGTTAGTTCCCAGTAGCCTGCTTGTACTATGTGTACTTTTAAAGATTTATCAGCATTTGGTGAGCTGAATCTGAGTAACCTGGTGAATTCGCTTAGTTCCCAGTAAGCCGCAGTAGTAATAAGTGGACGGTTCGGGATATAGAAAAATTTTCACGAATTGAATCAAAATTGCTAGGCGAATTCAGTGAGTTCCCAATGGGACATGCTTGTATGAGTTTGCTTTTCAATATAGAGAAACATTTTGTGGAACAGAATCTAAATATCATGGTGAATTCAGTAGGTTCCCAATAGGATTCGCATGTAATAAGCTTGTTATTCAAGATAGAGCAAGGTTTTAACGAACTCAAACACTGTTTCTTTGTGAATTCAGTTAGTTCCCAGTAGCGTGCTCTTGTACTCTGTGTACTTTTAAAGATTTATCAAAATTTGGTGAGCCGAATCTGAGTAACATGGTGAATTCGGTTAGTTCCAATAGGCCTCAGTAGTAATAAGTGGACTCTTCGGTATATAGAAAAATTTTCATGAATGCAATCAAAATTTCTAGGCGAATTCAGTGAGTTCCCAATGGGACATGCTTGAATGAGTTTGCGTTTCAATATAGAGCAACATTTTGTGGAACGGAATCTAAGTATCATGATGAATTTAGTAGGTTCCCAATAGGATTCGCATGTAATAAGCTTGTTACTCAAGAAAGAGCAAGGTTTTAACGAACTCAAACACTGTTTCTTTGTGAATTCAGTTAGTTCCCAAGAGCCTGCTCTTGTACTATGTGTACTTTTAAAGATTTATCAAAATTTGGTGAGCCGAATCTGAGTAACATGGTGAATTCGGTTAGTTCCCAATAGGCCGCAGTAGTAATAAGTGGACTGTTCGGGATATAGAAAAATTTTCACGAATGGAATCAAAATTTCTAGGCGAATTCAGTGAGTTCCCAATGGTACATGCTTGAATGAGTTTCCTTTTCAAAATAGAGCAACATTTTAAGGTACGGAATCTAAGTATCATGGTGAATTCAGTAGGTTCCCAATAGGATTCGCATGTAGTAAGCTTGTTATTCAAGATAGAGCAAAGTTTGAACAAACTGAAACACTGTTTCTTTGTGAACTCAGTTAGTTCCCAGTAGCCTGCTCTTGTACTATGTGTACTTTTAAAGATTTATCAAAATTTGGTGAGCCGAATCTGAGTAACATGGTGAATTCGGTTAGTACCCAATGGGCCGCAGTAGTAATAAGTGGACTGTTCGGGATATAGAAAAATTTTCACGAATCAATCAAAATTTTTAGGCGAATTCAGTGATTTCCCAATGGGACATGCTTGTATGAGTTTGCTTTTCAAAATAGAGCAACATTTTAAGGTTCGCAATCGAAGTATCATGGTGAATTCAGTAGGTTCCCAATAGGATTCGCATGTAATAAGCTTGTTATTCAAGATAGAGCAACGTTTTAACGATCTGAAACATTGTTTCTTTGTGAATTCAGTTAGTTCCCAGTAGCCTGCTCTTGTACTATGTGTACTTTTAAAGATTTATCAAAATTTGGTGAGCCGAATCTGAGTAACATGGTGAATTCGGTTAGTTCCCAGTAGTCCGCAGTAGTAATAAGTGGACTGTTCAGGATATAGAAAAATTTTCAGGAATGGAATCAAAATTTCTAGGCGAATTCAGTGAGTTCCCTATGAGACATGCTTGTATGAGTTTGCTTTTCAAAATAGAGCAACATTTTGTGGAACGGAATCAAAGTATCATGGTGAATTCAGTAGGTTCCCAATAGGGTTCGCATGTAATAAGCTTGTTATTCAAGATAGAGCAAAGTTTTAACGAACTGAAACACTGTTTCTTTGTGAATTCAGTTAGTTCCCAGTAGCCTGCTCTTGTACTATGTGTACTTTTAAAGATTTATCAAAATTTAGTGAGCCGAATCTGAGTAACATGGTGAATTCGGTTAGTTTCCAGTAGGCCGCAGTAGTAATAAGTGGACTGTTCGGGATATAGAAAAATTTTCACGAATGGAATCAAAATTTCTAGGCGAATTCAGTGAGTTCCCTATGGGACATGCTTGTATGAGTTTGCTTTTCAATATAGAGCAAAATTTTGTGGAACGGAATCTAAGTATCATGGTGAATTCAGTAGGTTCCCAATAGGATTCGCATGTAATAAGCTTGTTATTCAAGATAGAGCAACGTTTTAACGAACTGAAACACTGTTTCTTTGTGAATTCAGTTAGTTCCCAGTAGCCTGCTCTTGTACTATGTGTACTTTTAAAGATTTATCAAAATTTGATGAGCCGAATCTGAGTAACATGGTGAATTCGGTTAGTTCCCAGTAGGCCGCAGTAGTAATAAGTGGACTGTTCGGGATATAGAAAAATTTTCACGAATGCAATCAAAATTTCTAGGCGAATTCAGTGAGTTCCCAATGGGACATGCTTGTATGAGTTTGCTTTTCAATATAGAGCAACATTTTGGGGAACGGAATCTAAGTATCATGATGAATTTAGTAGGTTCCCAATAGGATTCGCATGTAATAAGCTTGTTATTCAAGATAGAGCAAGGTTTTAACGAACTCAAACACTGTTTCTTTGTGAATTCAGTTAGTTCCCAGTAGCCTGCTCTTGTACTATGTGTACTTTTAAAGATTTATCAAAATTTGGTCAGCCGAATCTGAGTAACATGGTGAATTCGGTTAGTTCCCAATGGGCCGCAGTAGTAATAAGTGGACTCTTCGGGATATAGAAAAATTTTTACGAATGCAATCAAAATTTTTAGGCGAATTCAGTGAGTTCCCAATGGGACATGCTTGTATGAGTTTGCTTTTCAAAATAGAGCAACATTTTAAGGTACGTAATCTAAGTATCATGGTGAATTCAGTAGGTTCCCAATAGGATTCGCATGTAATAAGCTTGTTATTCAAGATAGAGCAATGTTTTAACGAACTGAAACACTGTTTCTTTGTGAATTCAGTTAGTTCCCAGTAGCCTGCTCTTGTACTATGTGTACTTTTAAAGATTTATCAAAATTTTGTGACCCGAATCTGAGTAACATGGTGAATTCGGTTAGTTCCCAGTAGTCCGCAGTAGCAATAAGTGGACTGTTCGGGATATAGAAAAATTTTCACGAATGGAATCAAAATTTCTAGGCGAATTCAGTGAGTTCCCTATGCGACATGCTTGTATGAGTTTGCTTTTCAAAATAGAGCAACATTTTGTGGAACGGAATCTAAGTATCATGGTGAATTCCGTAGTTTCCCAATAGGATTCGCATGTAATAAGCTTGTTATTCAAGATAGAGCAAAGTTTTAACGAACTGAAACTCTGTTTCTTTGTGAATTCAGTTAGTTCCCAAGAGCCTGCTCTTGTACTATGTGTACTTTTAAAGATTTATCAAAATTTAGTGAGCCGAATCTGAGTAACATGGTGAATTCGGTTAGTTCCCAGTAGGCCGCAGTAGTAATAAGTGGACTGTTCGGGATATAGAAAAATTTTCACGAATGCAATCAAAATTTTAGGCGAATTCAGTGAGTTCCCTGTGGGACATGCTTGTATGAGTTTGCTTTTCAAAATAGAGCAACATTTTAAGGAACGGAATCTAAGTATCATGGTGAATTCAGTAGGTTCCCAATAGGATTCGCATGTAATAAGCATGTTATTCAAGGTAGAGCAACGTTTTAACGAACTGAAACACTGTTTCTTTGTGAATTCAGTTAGTTCCCAGTAGCCTGCTCTTGTACTATGTGTACTTTTAAAGATTTATCAAAATTTGGTGAGCCCAATCTGAGTAACTTGGCGAATTCGGTTAGTTCCCAGTAGGCCGTAGTAGTAATAAGTGGACTGTTCGGTATATAGAAACATTTTCACGAATGGAATCAAAATTTCTTGGCGAATTCAGTGAGTTCCCAATGGGACATGCTTGTATAAGTTTGATTTTCAAAATAGAGCAACATATTAAGGAACGGAATCTAAGTATCATGGTGAATTCAGTAGGTTCTCAATAGGATTCACATGTAATAAGCTTGTTATTCAAGATAGAGCAACGTTTTAACGAACTGAAACACTGTTTCTTTGTGAATTCAGTTAGTTCCCAGTAGCCTGCTCTTGTACTATGTGTACTTTTAAAGATTTATCAAAATTTGGTCAGCCGAATCTGAGTAACACGGTGAATTCGGTTAGTTCCCAGTAGGCCGCAGTAGTAATAAGTGGACTGTTCGGGATATAGAAAAATTTTCACGAATGGAATCAAAATTTCTAGACGAATTCAGTGAGTTCCCAATGGGACATGCTTGTATGAGTTTGCTTTTCAATATAGAGCAACATTTTGTGGAACGGAATCTAAGTATCATGGTGAATTTAGTAGGTTCCAAATAGGATTCGCATGTAATAAGCTTGTTATTCAAGATAGAGCAAGGTTTTAACGAACTCAAACACTGTTTCTTTGTGAATTCAGTTAGTTCCCAGTAGCCTGCTCTTGTACTATGTGTACTTTTAAAGATTTATCAAAATTTGGTGACCCGAATCTGAGTAACATGGTGAATTCGGTTAGTTCCCAGTAGTCCGCAGTAGTAATAAGTGGACTGTTCGGGATATAGAAAAATTTTCAGGAATGGAATCAAAATTTCTAGGCGAATTCAGTGAGTTCCCTATGAGACATGCTTGTATGAGTTTGCTTTTCAAAATAGAGCAACATTTTGTGGAACGGAATCTAAGTATCATGATGAATTTAGTAGGTTCCCAATAGGATTCGCATGTAATAAGCTTGTTATTCAAGATAGAGCAAGGTTTTAACGAACTCAAACACTGTTTCTTTGTGAATTCAGTTAGTTCCCAGTAGCCTGCTCTTGTACTATGTGTACTTTTAAAGATTTATCAAAATTTGGTCAGCCGAATCTGAGTAACATGGTGAATTCGGTTAGTTCCCAATGGGCCGCACTAGTAATAAGTGGACTGTTCGGGATATAGAAAAATTTTCACGAATGCAATCAAAATTTTTAGGCGAATTCAGTGATTTCCCAATGGGACATGCTTGTATGAGTTTGCTTTTCAAAATAGAGCAACATTTTAAGGTACGGAATCTAAGTATCATGGTGAATTCAGTAGGTTCCCAATAGGATTCGCATGTAATAAGCTTGTTATTCAAGATAGAGCAATGTTTTAACGAACTGAAACACTGTTTCTTTGTGAATTCAGTTAGTTCCCAGTAGCCTGCTCTTGTACTATGTGTACTTTTAAAGATTTATCAAAATTTGGTGAGCCGAATCTGAGTAACATGGTGAATTCGGTTAGTTCCCAGTAGTCCGCAGTAGCAATAAGTGGACTGTTCGGGATATAGAAAAATTTTCACGAATGGAATCAAAATTTCTAGGCGAATTCAGTGAGTTCCCTATGCGACATGCTTGTATGAGTTTGCTTTTCAAAATAGAGCAACATTTTGTGGAACGGAATCTAAGTATCATGGTGAATTCAGTAGGTTCCCAATAGGATTCGCATGTAATAAGCTTGTTATTCAAGATAGAGCAAAGTTTTAACGAACTGAAACTCTGTTTCTTTGTGAATTCAGTTAGTTCCCAAGAGCCTGCTCTTGTACTATGTGTACTTTTAAAGATTTATCAAAATTTAGTGAGCCGAATCTGAGTAACATGGTGAATTCGGTTAGTTCCCAGTAGGCCGCAGTAGTAATAAGTGGACTGTTCGGGATATAGAAAAATTTTCACGAATGCAATCAAAATTTTAGGCGAATTCAGTGAGTTCCCTGTGGGACATGCTTGTATGAGTTTGCTTTTCAAAATAGAGCAACATTTTAAGGAACGGAATCTAAGTATCATGGTGAATTCAGTAGGTTCCCAATAGGATTCGCATGTAATAAGCATGTTATTCAAGGTAGAGCAACGTTTTAACGAACTGAAACACTGTTTCTTTGTGAATTCAGTTAGTTCCCAGTAGCCTGCTCTTGTACTATGTGTACTTTTAAAGATTTATCAAAATTTGGTGAGCCCAATCTGAGTAACTTGGCGAATTCGGTTAGTTCCCAGTAGGCCGTAGTAGTAATAAGTGGACTGTTCGGTATATAGAAACATTTTCACGAATGGAATCAAAATTTCTTGGCGAATTCAGTGAGTTCCCAATGGGACATGCTTGTATAAGTTTGATTTTCAAAATAGAGCAACATATTAAGGAACGGAATCTAAGTATCATGGTGAATTCAGTAGGTTCTCAATAGGATTCACATGTAATAAGCTTGTTATTCAAGATAGAGCAACGTTTTAACGAACTGAAACACTGTTTCTTTGTGAATTCAGTTAGTTCCCAGTAGCCTGCTCTTGTACTATGTGTACTTTTAAAGATTTATCAAAATTTGGTCAGCCGAATCTGAGTAACACGGTGAATTCGGTTAGTTCCCAGTAGGCCGCAGTAGTAATAAGTGGACTGTTCGGGATATAGAAAAATTTTCACGAATGGAATCAAAATTTCTAGACGAATACAGTGAGTTCCCAATGGGACATGCTTGTATGAGTTTGCTTTTCAATATAGAGCAACATTTTGTGGAACGGAATCTAAGTATCATGGTGAATTTAGTAGGTTCCAAATAGGATTCGCATGTAATAAGCTTGTTATTCAAGATAGAGCAAGGTTTTAACGAACTCAAACACTGTTTCTTTGTGAATTCAGTTAGTTCCCAGTAGCCTGCTCTTGTACTATGTGTACTTTTAAAGATTTATCAAAATTTGGTGACCCGAATCTGAGTAACATGGTGAATTCGGTTAGTTCCCAGTAGTCCGCAGTAGTAATAAGTGGACTGTTCGGGATATAGAAAAATTTTCAGGAATGGAATCAAAATTTCTAGTCGAATTCAGTGAGTTCCCTATGAGACATGCTTGTATGAGTTTGCTTTTCAAAATAGAGCAACATTTTGTGGAACGGAATCTAAGTATCATGATGAATTTAGTAGGTTCCCAATAGGATTCGCATGTAATAAGCTTGTTATTCAAGATAGAGCAAGGTTTTAACGAACTCAAACACTGTTTCTTTGTGAATTCAGTTAGTTCCCAGTAGCCTGCTCTTGTACTATGTGTACTTTTAAAGATTTATCAAAATTTGGTCAGCCGAATCTGAGTAACATGGTGAATTCGGTTAGTTCCCAATGGGCCGCACTAGTAATAAGTGGACTGTTCGGGATATAGAAAAATTTTCACGAATGCAATCAAAATTTTTAGGCGAATTCAGTGATTTCCCAATGGGACATGCTTGTATGAGTTTGCTTTTCAAAATAGAGCAACATTTTAAGGTACGGAATCTAAGTATCATGGTGAATTCAGTAGGTTCCCAATAGGATTCGCATGTAATAAGCTTGTTATTCAAGATAGAGCAATGTTTTAACGAACTGAAACACTGTTTCTTTGTGAATTCAGTTAGTTCCCAGTAGCCTGCTCTTGTACTATGTGTACTTTTAAAGATTTATCAAAATTTGGTGAGCCGAATCTGAGTAACATGGTGAATTCGGTTAGTTCCCAGTAGTCCGCAGTAGCAATAAGTGGACTGTTCGGGATATAGAAAAATTTTCACGAATGGAATCAAAATTTCTAGGCGAATTCAGTGAGTTCCCTATGCGACATGCTTGTATGAGTTTGCTTTTCAAAATAGAGCAACATTTTGCGGAACGGAATCTAAGTATCATGGTGAATTCAGTAGGTTCCCAATAGGATTCGCATGTAATAAGCTTGTTATTCAAGATAGAGCAAAGTTTTAACGAACTGAAACACTGTTTCTTTGTTAATTCAGTTAGTTCCCCAGAGCCTGCTCTTGTACTATGTGTACTTTTAAAGATTTATCAAAATTTAGTGAGCCGAATCTGAGTAACATGGTGAATTCGGTTAGTTCCCAGTAGGCCGCAGTAGTAATAAGTGGACTGTTCGGGATATAGAAAAATTTTCACGAATGGAATCAAAATTTCTAGGCGAATTCAGTGAGTTCCCAATGGGACATGCTTGTATGAGTTTGCTTTTCAATATAGAGCAACATTTTATGGAACGGAATCTAAGTATCATGGTGAATTCCGTAGGTTCCCAATAGGATTCGCATGTAATAAGCTTGTTATTCAAGATAGAGCAACGTTTTAACGAACTGAAACACTGTTTCTTTGTGAATTCAGTTAGTTCCCAGTAGCCTGCTCTTGTACTATGTGTACTTTTAAAGATTTATCAAAATTTGGTGAGCCGAAACTGAGTTACACGGTGAATTCGGTTAGTTCCCAGTAGGCCGCAGTAGTAATAAGTGGACTGTTCGGGATATAGAAAAATTTTCACGAATGCAATCAAAATTTTAGGCGAATTCAGTGAGTTCACTGTGGGACATGCTTGTATGAGTTTGCTTTTCAAAATAGAGCAACATTTTAAGGTACGGAATCTAAGTATCATGGTGAATTCAGTAGGTTCCCAATAGGATTCGCATGTAATAAGCTTGTTATTCAAGATAGAGCAATGTTTTAACGAACTGAAACACTGTTTCTTTGTGAATTCAGTTAGTTCCCAGTAGCCTGCTCTTGTACTATGTGTACTTTTAAAGATTTATCAAAATTTGGTGAGCCGAATCTGAGTAACATGGTGAATTCGGTTAGTTCCCAGTAGTCCGCAGTAGCAATAAGTGGACTGTTCGGGATATAGAAAAATTTTCACGAATGGAATCAAAATTTCTAGGCGAATTCAGTGAGTTCCCTATGCGACATGCTTGTATGAGTTTGCTTTTCAAAATAGAGCAACATTTTGCGGAACGGAATCTAAGTATCATGGTGAATTCAGTAGGTTCCCAATAGGATTCGCATGTAATAAGCTTGTTATTCAAGATAGAGCAAAGTTTTAACGAACTGAAACACTGTTTCTTTGTTAATTCAGTTAGTTCCCCAGAGCCTGCTCTTGTACTATGTGTACTTTTAAAGATTTATCAAAATTTAGTGAGCCGAATCTGAGTAACATGGTGAATTCGGTTAGTTCCCAGTAGGCCGCAGTAGTAATAAGTGGACTGTTCGGGATATAGAAAAATTTTCACGAATGGAATCAAAATTTCTAGGCGAATTCAGTGAGTTCCCAATGGGACATGCTTGTATGAGTTTGCTTTTCAATATAGAGCAACATTTTATGGAACGGAATCTAAGTATCATGGTGAATTCCGTAGGTTCCCAATAGGATTCGCATGTAATAAGCTTGTTATTCAAGATAGAGCAACGTTTTAACGAACTGAAACACTGTTTCTTTGTGAATTCAGTTAGTTCCCAGTAGCCTGCTCTTGTACTATGTGTACTTTTAAAGATTTATCAAAATTTGGTGAGCCGAAACTGAGTTACACGGTGAATTCGGTTAGTTCCCAGTAGGCCGCAGTAGTAATAAGTGGACTGTTCGGGATATAGAAAAATTTTCACGAATGCAATCAAAATTTTAGGCGAATTCAGTGAGTTCACTGTGGGACATGCTTGTATGAGTTTGCTTTTCAAATTAGAGCAACATTTTAAGGAACGGAATCTAAGTATCATGGTGAATTCAGTAGGTTCCCAATAGGATTCGCATGTAATAAACATGTTATTCAAGGTAGAGCAACGTTTTAACGAACTGAAACACTGTTTCTTTGTGAATTCAGTTAGTTCCCAGTAGCCTGCTCTTGTACTATGTGTACTTTTAAGATTTATCAAAATTTGGTGAGCCCAATCTGAGTAACATGGCGAATTCGGTTAGTTCCCAGTAGGCCGTAGTAGTAATAAGTGGACTGTTCGGGATATAGAAACATTTTAGCGAATGGAATCAAAATTTCTTGGCGAATTCAGTGAGTTCCCAATGGGACATGCTTGTATAAGTTTGATTTTCAAAATAGAGCAACATATTAAGGAACGGAATCTAAGTATCATGGTGAATTCAGTAGGTTCTCAATAGGATTCACATGTAATAAGCTTGTTATTCAAGATAGAGCAACGTTTTAACGAACTGAAACACTGTTTCTTTGTGAATTCAGTTAGATCCCACTAGCCTGCTCTTGTACTATGTGTACTTTTAAAGATTTATCAAAATTTGGTCAGCCGAATCTGAGTAACATGGTGAATTCGGTGAGTTCCCAGTAGGCCGCAGTAGTAATAAGTGGACTGTTCGGGATATAGAAAAATTTTCACGAATGGAATCAAAATTTCTAGACGTATTCAGTGAGTTCCCAATGGGACATGCTTGTATGAGTTTGCTTTTCAATATAGAGCAACATTTTGTGGAACGGAATCTAAGTATCATGGTGAATTTAGTAGGTTCCCAATAGGATTCGCATGTAATAAGCTTGTTATTCAAGATAGAGCAAGGTTTTAACGAACTCAAACACTGTTTCTTTGTGAATTCAGTTAGTTCCCAGTAGCCTGCTCTTGTACTATGTGTACTTTTAAAGATTTATCAAAATTTGGTGACCCGAATCTGAGTAACATGGTGAATTCGGTTAGTTCCCAATAGGCCGCAGTAGTAATAAGTGGACTGTTCGGGATATAGAAAAATTTTCACGAATGGAATCAAAATTTCTAGGCGAATTCAGTGATTTCCCAATGGGACATGCTTGTATGAGTTTGCTTTTCAATATAGAGCAACATTATAAGGAACGGAATCTATTTATCATGGTGAATTCAGTAGGTTCCCAATAGGGTTCGCATGTAATAAGCTTGTTATTCAAGATAGAGCAACGTTTTAACGAACTGAAACACTGTTTCTTTGTGAATTCAGCTAGTTCCCAGTAGCCTGCTCTTGTACTATGTGTACTTTTAAAGATTTATCAAAATGTAGTGAGCCGAATTGAGTAACATGGTGAATTCGGTTAGTTCCCAGTAGGCCGCAGTAGTAACAAGTGGACTGTTCGAGATATAGAAAAATTTTCACGAATGGAATCAAAATTTCTAGACGAATTCAGTGAGTTCCCAATGGGACATGCTTGTATGAGTTTGCTTTTCAAAATAGAGCAACATTTTGTGGAACGGAATCTAAGTATCATGGTGAATTCAGTAGGTTCCCAATAGGATTCGCATGTAATAAGCTTGTTATTCAAGATTGAGCAAAGTTTTAACGAACTGAAACACTGTTTCTTTGTGAATTCAGTTAGTTCCCAAGAGCCTGCTCTTGTACTATGTGTACTTTTAAAGATTTATCAAAATTTAGTGAGCCGAATCTGAGTAACATGGTGAATTCGGTTAGTTCCCAGTAGGCCGCAGTAGTAATAAGTGGACTGTTCGGGATATAGAAAAATTTTCACGAATGGAATCAAAATTTCTAGGCGAATTCAGTGAGTTCCCAATGGGACATGCTTGTATGAGTTTGCTTTTCAATATAGAGCAACATTTTATGGAACGGAATCTAAGTATCATGGTGAATTCCGTAGGTTCACAATAGGATTCGCATGTAATAAGCTTGTTATTCAAGATAGAGCAACGTTTTAACGAACTGAAACACTGTTTCTTTGTGAATTCAGTTAGGTCCCAGTAGCCTGCTCTTGTACTATGTGTACTTTTAAAGATTTATCAAAATTTGGTGAGCCGAATCTGAGTTACACGGTGAATTCGGTTAGTTCCCAGTAGGCCGCAGTAGTAATAAGTGGACTGTTCGGGATATAGAAAAATTTTCACGAATTCAATCAAAATTTTAGGCGAATTCAGTGAGTTCCCTGTGGGACATGCTTGTATGAGTTTGCTTTTCAAAATAGAGCAACATTTTAAGGAACGGAATCTAAGTATCATGGTGAATTCAGTAGGTTCCCAATAGGATTCGCATGTAATAAGCATGTTATTCAAGGTAGAGCAACGTTTTAAGGAACTGAAACACTGTTTCTTTGTGAATTCAGTTAGTTCCCAGTAGCCTGCTCTTGTACTATGTGTACTTTTAAAGATTTATCAAAATTTGGTGAGCCCAATCTGAGTAACATGGCGAATTCGATTAGTTCCCTGTAGGCCGTAGTAGTAATAAGTGGACTGTTCGGGATATAGAAACATTTTCACGAATGGATTCAAAATTTCTTGGCGAATTCAGTGAGTTCCCAATGGGACATGCTTGTATAAGTTTGATTTTCAAAATAGAGCAACATATTAAGGAACAGAATCTAAGTATAATGGTGAATTCAGTAGGTTCTCAATAGGATTCACATGTAATAAGCTTGTTATTCAAGATAGAGCAACGTTTTAACGAACTGAAACACTGTTTCTTTGTGAATTCAGTTAGATCCCACTAGCCTGCTCTTGTACTATGTGTACTTTTAAAGATTTATCAAAATTTGGTCAGCCGAATCTGAGTAACATGGTGAATTCGGTTAGTTCCCAGTAGGCCGCAATAGTAATAAGTGGACTGTTCGGGATATAGAAAAATTTTCACGAATGGAATCAAAATTTCTAGACGAATTCAGTGAGTTCCCAATGGGACATGCTTGTATGAGTTTGCTTTTCAATATAGAGCAACATTTTGTGGAACGGAATCTAAGTATCATGGTGAATTTAGTAGGTTCCCAATAGGATTCGCATGTAGTAAGCTTGTTATTCAAGATAGAGCAAGGTTTTAACGAACTCAAACACTGTTTCTTTGTGAATTCAGTTAGTTCCCAGTAGCCTGCTCTTGTACTATGTGTACTTTTAAAGATTTATCAAAATTTGGTGACCCGAATCTGAGTAACATGGTGAATTCGGTTAGTTCCCAATAGGCCGCAGTAGTAATAAGTGGACTGTTCGGGATATAGAAAAATTTTCACGAATGGAATCAAAATTTCTAGGCGAATTCAGTGATTTCCCAATGGGACATGCTTGTCTGAGTTTGCTTTTCAATCTAGAGCAACATTATAAGGAACGGAATCTATTTATCATGGTGAATTCAGTAGGTTCCTATAGGGTTCGCATGTAATAAGCTTGTTATTCAAGATAGAGCAACGTTTTAACGAACTGAAACACTGTTTCTTTGTGAATTCAGTTAGTTCCCAGTAGCCTGCTCTTGTACTATGTGTACTTTTAAAGATTTATCAAAATTTAGTGAGCCGAATTGAGTAACATGGTGAATTCGGTTAGTTCCCAGTAGGCCGCAGTAGTAACAAGTGGACTGTTCGGGATATAGAAAAATTTTCACGAATGGAATCAAAATTTCTAGACGAATTCAGTGAGTTCCCAATGGGACATGCTTGTATGAGTTTGCTTTTCAATATAGAGCAACATTTTGTGGAATGGAATCTAAGTATCATGGTTAATTCAGTAGGTTCCCAATAGGATTCGCATGTAGTAAGCTTGTTATTCAAGATAGAGCAACGTTCTAACGAACTCAAACACTGTTTCTTTGTGAATTCAGTTAGTTCCCAGTAGCCTGCTCTTATACTATGTGTACTTTTAAAGATTTATCAAAATTTGGTGAGCCTAATCTGAGTAACATGGTGAATTCGGTTAGTTCCCAATAGGCCGCAGTAGTAATAAGTGGACTGTTCGCGATATAGAAACATTTTCACGAATGGAATCAAAATTTCTTGGCGAATTCAGTGAGTTCCCAATGGGACATGCTTGTATGAGTTTGCTTTTCAAAATAGAGCAACATATTAAGGAACGGAATCTAAGTATCATGGTGAATTCAGTAGGTTCTCAATAGGATTCACATGTAATAAGCTTGTTATTCAAGATAGAGCAACGTTTTAACGAATTGAAACACTGTTTCTTTGTGAATTCAGTTAGTTCCCAGTAGCCTGCTCTTGTACTATGTGTACTTTTAAAGATTAATCAAAATTTGGTCAGCCGAATCTGAGTAACATGGTGAATTCGGTTAGTTTCCAAAGGGCCGCAGAAGTAATAAGTGGACTGTTCGTGATATAGAAAAATTTTCACGAATGCAATCAAAATTTTTAGGCGAATTTAGAGATTTCCCAATGGGACATGCTTGTATGAGTTTGCTTTTCAAAATAGAGCAACATTTTAAGGTACGGAATCTAAGTATCATGGTGAATTCAGTAGGTTCCCAATAGGATTCGCATGTAATAAGCTTGTTATTCAAGATAGAGCAACGTTTTAAAGAACTGAAACACTGTTTCTTTGTGAATTCAGTTAGTTCCCACTAGCCAGCTCTTGTACTATGTGTACTTTTAAAGATTTATCAAAATTTGGTGAGCCGAATCTGAGTAACATGGTGAATTCGGTTAGTTACAAGTAGTCCACAGTAGTAATAAGTGGACTGTTCGGGATATAGAAAAATTTTCACGAATGGAAGCAAATTTCTAGGCGAATTCAGTGAGTTCCCTATGGGACATGCTTGTATGAGTTTGCTTTTCAATATAGAGCAACATTTTGTGGAACGGAATCTAAGTATCATGGTGAATTCAGTAGGTTCCAATAGGATTCGCATGTAATAAGCTTGTTATTCAAGATAGAGCAAGGTTTTAACGAACTCAAACACTGTTTCTTTGTGAATTCAGTTAGTTCCCAGTAGCGTGCTCTTGTACTTTGTGTACTTTTAAAGATTTATCAAAATTTGGTGAGCCGAATCTGAGTAACATGGTGAATTCGGTTAGTTCCCACTAGGCCTCAGTAGTAATACGTGGACTGTTCGGGATATAGAAAAATTTTCATGAATGCAATCAAAATTTCTAGGCGAATTCAGTGAGTTCCCAATGGGACATTCTTGAATGATTTTGCGTTTCAATATAGAGCAACATTTTGTGGAACGGAATCTAAGTATCATGATGAATTTAGTAGGTTCCCAATAGGATTCGCATGTAATAAGCTTGTTATTCAAGATAGAGCAAGGTTTTAACGAACTCAAACACTGTTTCTTTGTGAATTCAGTTAGTTCCCAGTAGCCTGCTCTTGTACTATGTGTACTTTTAAAGATTTATCAAAATTTGGTGAGCCTAATCTGAGTAACATGGTGAATTCGGTTAGTTCCCAGTAGGCCGCAGTAGTAATAAGTGGACTGTTCGCGATATAGAAACATTTTCACGAATGGAATCAAAATTTCTAGGCGAATTCAGTGAGTTCCCAATGGGACATGCTTGTATGAGTTTGCTTTTCAAAATAGAGCAACATATTAAGGAACGGAATCTAAGTATCATGGTGTATTCAGTAGGTTCTCAATAGGATTCACATGTAATAAGCTTGTTATTCAAGATAGAGCAACGTTTTAACGAATTGAAACACTGTTTCTTTGTGAAATCAGTTAGTTCCCACTAGCCTGCTCTTGTACTATGTGTACTTTTAAAGATTTATCAAAATTTGGTCAGCCGAATCTGAGTAACATGGTGAATTCGGTTAGTTTCCAAAGGGCCGCAGAAGTAATAAGTGGACTGTTCGTGATATAGAAAAATTTTCACGAATGCAATCAAAATTTTTAGGCGAATTTAGTGATTTCCCAATGGGACATGCTTGTATGAGTTTGCTTTTCAAAATAGAGCAACATTTTAAGGTACGGAATCTAAGTATCATGGTGAATCCAGTAGGTTCCCAAAAGGATTCGCATGTAGTAAGCTTGTTATTCAAGATAGAGCAACGTTTTAACGAAGTGAAACACTGTTTCTTTGTGAATTCAGATAGTTCCCAGTAGCCTGCTCTTGTAATATGTGTACTTTTAAAGATTTATCAAAATTTGGTGAGCCGAATCTGAGTAACATGGTGAATTCGGTTAGTTCCCAATGGGCCTCAGTAGTAATAAGTGGACTGTTCGGGATATAGAAAAATTTTCACTTATGCAATCAAAATTTCTAGGCGAATTCAGTGAGTTCCCTATGGGACATGCTTGTATGAGTTTGCTTTTCAAAATAGAGCAACATTTGGTGGAACGGAATCTAAGTATCATGGTGAATTCAGTAGGTTCCCAATAGGATTCGCATGTAATAGGCTTGTTATTCAAGATAGAGCAACGTTTTAACGAACTGACGCACTGTTTCTTTGTGAATTCAGTTAGTTCCCAGTAGCCTGTTCTTGTACTATGTGTACTTTTAAAGATTTATCAAAATTTAGTGAGCCGAATCTGAGTAACATGGTGAATTCGGTTAGTTCCCAGTAGGCATCAGTAGTAATAAGTGGACTGTTCGGGATATAGAAAAATTTTCACGAATGCAATCAAAATTTCTAGGCGAATTCAGTGAGTTCCCAATGGGACATGCTTGTATGAGTTTGCTTTTCAATATAGAGCAACATTTTGTGGAATGGAATCTAAGTATCATGGTTAATTCAGTAGGTTCCCAATAGGATTCGCATGTAGTAAGCTTGTTATTCAAGATAGAGCAACGTTCTAACGAACTCAAACACTGTTTCTTTGTGAATTCAGTTAGTTCCCAGTAGCCTGCTCTTGTACTATGTGTACTTTTAAAGATTTATCAAAATTTGGTGAGCCTAATCTGAGTAACATGGTGAATTCGGTGAGTTCCCAGTAGGCCGCAGTAGTAATAAGTGGACTGTTCGGGATATAGAAAAATTTTCACGAATGGAATCAAAATTTCTAGACGTATTCAGTGAGTTCCCAATGGGACATGCTTGTATGAGTTTGCTTTTCAATATAGAGCAACATTTTGTGGAACGGAATCTAAGTATCATGGTGAATTTAGTAGGTTCCCAATAGGATTCGCATGTAATAAGCTTGTTATTCAAGATAGAGCAAGGTTTTAACGAACTCAAACACTGTTTCTTTGTGAATTCAGTTAGTTCCCAGTAGCCTGCTCTTGTACTATGTGTACTTTTAAAGATTTATCAAAATTTGGTGACCCGAATCTGAGTAACATGGTGAATTCGGTTAGTTCCCAATAGGCCGCAGTAGTAATAAGTGGACTGTTCGGGATATAGAAAAATTTTCACGAATGGAATCAAAATTTCTAGGCGAATTCAGTGATTTCCCAATGGGACATGCTTGTATGAGTTTGCTTTTCAATATAGAGCAACATTATAAGGAACGGAATCTATTTATCATGGTGAATTCAGTAGGTTCCCAATAGGGTTCGCATGTAATAAGCTTGTTATTCAAGATAGAGCAACGTTTTAACGAACTGAAACACTGTTTCTTTGTGAATTCAGCTAGTTCCCAGTAGCCTGCTCTTGTACTATGTGTACTTTTAAAGATTTATCAAAATGTAGTGAGCCGAATTGAGTAACATGGTGAATTCGGTTAGTTCCCAGTAGGCCGCAGTAGTAACAAGTGGACTGTTCGAGATATAGAAAAATTTTCACGAATGGAATCAAAATTTCTAGACGAATTCAGTGAGTTCCCAATGGGACATGCTTGTATGAGTTTGCTTTTCAAAATAGAGCAACATTTTGTGGAACGGAATCTAAGTATCATGGTGAATTCAGTAGGTTCCCAATAGGATTCGCATGTAATAAGCTTGTTATTCAAGATTGAGCAAAGTTTTAACGAACTGAAACACTGTTTCTTTGTGAATTCAGTTAGTTCCCAAGAGCCTGCTCTTGTACTATGTGTACTTTTAAAGATTTATCAAAATTTAGTGAGCCGAATCTGAGTAACATGGTGAATTCGGTTAGTTCCCAGTAGGCCGCAGTAGTAATAAGTGGACTGTTCGGGATATAGAAAAATTTTCACGAATGGAATCAAAATTTCTAGGCGAATTCAGTGAGTTCCCAATGGGACATGCTTGTATGAGTTTGCTTTTCAATATAGAGCAACATTTTATGGAACGGAATCTAAGTATCATGGTGAATTCCGTAGGTTCACAATAGGATTCGCATGTAATAAGCTTGTTATTCAAGATAGAGCAACGTTTTAACGAACTGAAACACTGTTTCTTTGTGAATTCAGTTAGGTCCCAGTAGCCTGCTCTTGTACTATGTGTACTTTTAAAGATTTATCAAAATTTGGTGAGCCGAATCTGAGTTACACGGTGAATTCGGTTAGTTCCCAGTAGGCCGCAGTAGTAATAAGTGGACTGTTCGGGATATAGAAAAATTTTCACGAATTCAATCAAAATTTTAGGCGAATTCAGTGAGTTCCCTGTGGGACATGCTTGTATGAGTTTGCTTTTCAAAATAGAGCAACATTTTAAGGAACGGAATCTAAGTATCATGGTGAATTCAGTAGGTTCCCAATAGGATTCGCATGTAATAAGCATGTTATTCAAGGTAGAGCAACGTTTTAAGGAACTGAAACACTGTTTCTTTGTGAATTCAGTTAGTTCCCAGTAGCCTGCTCTTGTACTATGTGTACTTTTAAAGATTTATCAAAATTTGGTGAGCCCAATCTGAGTAACATGGCGAATTCGATTAGTTCCCTGTAGGCCGTAGTAGTAATAAGTGGACTGTTCGGGATATAGAAACATTTTCACGAATGGATTCAAAATTTCTTGGCGAATTCAGTGAGTTCCCAATGGGACATGCTTGTATAAGTTTGATTTTCAAAATAGAGCAACATATTAAGGAACAGAATCTAAGTATCATGGTGAATTCAGTAGGTTCTCAATAGGATTCACATGTAATAAGCTTGTTATTCAAGATAGAGCAACGTTTTAACGAACTGAAACACTGTTTCTTTGTGAATTCAGTTAGATCCCACTAGCCTGCTCTTGTACTATGTGTACTTTTAAAGATTTATCAAAATTTGGTCAGCCGAATCTGAGTAACATGGTGAATTCGGTTAGTTCCAAGTAGGCCGCAATAGTAATAAGTGGACTGTTCGGGATATAGAAAAATTTTCACGAATGGAATCAAAATTTCTAGACGAATTCAGTGAGTTCCCAATGGGACATGCTTGTATGAGTTTGCTTTTCAATATAGAGCAACATTTTGTGGAACGGAATCTAAGTATCATGGTGAATTTAGTAGGTTCCCAATAGGATTCGCATGTAGTAAGCTTGTTATTCAAGATAGAGCAAGGTTTTAACGAACTCAAACACTGTTTCTTTGTGAATTCAGTTAGTTCCCAGTAGCCTGCTCTTGTACTATGTGTACTTTTAAAGATTTATCAAAATTTGGTGACCCGAATCTGAGTAACATGGTGAATTCGGTTAGTTCCCAATAGGCCGCAGTAGTAATAAGTGGACTGTTCGGGATATAGAAAAATTTTCACGAATGGAATCAAAATTTCTAGGCGAATTCAGTGATTTCCCAATGGGACATGCTTGTCTGAGTTTGCTTTTCAATCTAGAGCAACATTATAAGGAACGGAATCTATTTATCATGGTGAATTCAGTAGGTTCCTATAGGGTTCGCATGTAATAAGCTTGTTATTCAAGATAGAGCAACGTTTTAACGAACTGAAACACTGTTTCTTTGTGAATTCAGTTAGTTCCCAGTAGCCTGCTCTTGTACTATGTGTACTTTTAAAGATTTATCAAAATTTAGTGAGCCGAATTGAGTAACATGGTGAATTCGGTTAGTTCCCAGTAGGCCGCAGTAGTAACAAGTGGACTGTTCGGGATATAGAAAAATTTTCACGAATGGAATCAAAATTTCTAGACGAATTCAGTGAGTTCCCAATGGGACATGCTTGTATGAGTTTGCTTTTCAATATAGAGCAACATTTTGTGGAATGGAATCTAAGTATCATGGTTAATTCAGTAGGTTCCCAATAGGATTCGCATGTAGTAAGCTTGTTATTCAAGATAGAGCAACGTTCTAACGAACTCAAACACTGTTTCTTTGTGAATTCAGTTAGTTCCCAGTAGCCTGCTCTTATACTATGTGTACTTTTAAAGATTTATCAAAATTTGGTGAGCCTAATCTGAGTAACATGGTGAATTCGGTTAGTTCCCAATAGGCCGCAGTAGTAATAAGTGGACTGTTCGCGATATAGAAACATTTTCACGAATGGAATCAAAATTTCTTGGCGAATTCAGTGAGTTCCCAATGGGACATGCTTGTATGAGTTTGCTTTTCAAAATAGAGCAACATATTAAGGAACGGAATCTAAGTATCATGGTGAATTCAGTAGGTTCTCAATAGGATTCACATGTAATAAGCTTGTTATTCAAGATAGAGCAACGTTTTAACGAATTGAAACACTGTTTCTTTGTGAATTCAGTTAGTTCCCAGTAGCCTGCTCTTGTACTATGTGTACTTTTAAAGATTAATCAAAATTTGGTCAGCCGAATCTGAGTAACATGGTGAATTCGGTTAGTTTCCAAAGGGCCGCAGAAGTAATAAGTGGACTGTTCGTGATATAGAAAAATTTTCACGAATGCAATCAAAATTTTTAGGCGAATTTAGTGATTTCCCAATGGGACATGCTTGTATGAGTTTGCTTTTCAAAATAGAGCAACATTTTAAGGTACGGAATCTAAGTATCATGGTGAATTCAGTAGGTTCCCAATAGGATTCGCATGTAATAAGCTTGTTATTCAAGATAGAGCAACGTTTTAAAGAACTGAAACACTGTTTCTTTGTGAATTCAGTTAGTTCCCACTAGCCAGCTCTTGTACTATGTGTACTTTTAAAGATTTATCAAAATTTGGTGAGCCGAATCTGAGTAACATGGTGAATTCGGTTAGTTACAAGTAGTCCACAGTAGTAATAAGTGGACTGTTCGGGATATAGAAAAATTTTCACGAATGGAAGCAAATTTCTAGGCGAATTCAGTGAGTTCCCTATGGGACATGCTTGTATGAGTTTGCTTTTCAATATAGAGCAACATTTTGTGGAACGGAATCTAAGTATCATGGTGAATTCAGTAGGTTCCAATAGGATTCGCATGTAATAAGCTTGTTATTCAAGATAGAGCAAGGTTTTAACGAACTCAAACACTGTTTCTTTGTGAATTCAGTTAGTTCCCAGTAGCGTGCTCTTGTACTTTGTGTACTTTTAAAGATTTATCAAAATTTGGTGAGCCGAATCTGAGTAACATGGTGAATTCGGTTAGTTCCCACTAGGCCTCAGTAGTAATACGTGGACTGTTCGGGATATAGAAAAATTTTCATGAATGCAATCAAAATTTCTAGGCGAATTCAGTGAGTTCCCAATGGGACATTCTTGAATGATTTTGCGTTTCAATATAGAGCAACATTTTGTGGAACGGAATCTAAGTATCATGATGAATTTAGTAGGTTCCCAATAGGATTCGCATGTAATAAGCTTGTTATTCAAGATAGAGCAACGTTTTAACGAACTCAAACACTGTTTCTTTGTGAATTCAGTTAGTTCCCAGTAGCCTGCTCTTGTACTATGTGTACTTTTAAAGATTTATCAAAATTTGGTGAGCCTAATCTGAGTAACATGGTGAATTCGGTTAGTTCCCAGTAGGCCGCAGTAGTAATAAGTGGACTGTTCGCGATATAGAAACATTTTCACGAATGGAATCAAAATTTCTAGGCGAATTCAGTGAGTTCCCAATGGGACATGCTTGTATGAGTTTGCTTTTCAAAATAGAGCAACATATTAAGGAACGGAATCTAAGTATCATGGTGTATTCAGTAGGTTCTCAATAGGATTCACATGTAATAAGCTTGTTATTCAAGATAGAGCAACGTTTTAACGAATTGAAACACTGTTTCTTTGTGAAATCAGTTAGTTCCCACTAGCCTGCTCTTGTACTATGTGTACTTTTAAAGATTTATCAAAATTTGGTCAGCCGAATCTGAGTAACATGGTGAATTCGGTTAGTTTCCAAAGGGCCGCAGAAGTAATAAGTGGACTGTTCGTGATATAGAAAAATTTTCACGAATGCAATCAAAATTTTTAGGCGAATTTAGTGATTTCCCAATGGGACATGCTTGTATGAGTTTGCTTTTCAAAATAGAGCAACATTTTAAGGTACGGAATCTAAGTATCATGGTGAATCCAGTAGGTTCCCAAAAGGATTCGCATGTAGTAAGCTTGTTATTCAAGATAGAGCAACGTTTTAACGAAGTGAAACACTGTTTCTTTGTGAATTCAGATAGTTCCCAGTAGCCTGCTCTTGTAATATGTGTACTTTTAAAGATTTATCAAAATTTGGTGAGCCGAATCTGAGTAACATGGTGAATTCGGTTAGTTCCCAATGGGCCTCAGTAGTAATAAGTGGACTGTTCGGGATATAGAAAAATTTTCACTTATGCAATCAAAATTTCTAGGCGAATTCAGTGAGTTCCCTATGGGACATGCTTGTATGAGTTTGCTTTTCAAAATAGAGCAACATTTGGTGGAACGGAATCTAAGTATCATGGTGAATTCAGTAGGTTCCCAATAGGATTCGCATGTAATAGGCTTGTTATTCAAGATAGAGCAACGTTTTAACGAACTGAAGCACTGTTTCTTTGTGAATTCAGTTAGTTCCCAGTAGCCTGTTCTTGTACTATGTGTACTTTTAAAGATTTATCAAAATTTAGTGAGCCGAATCTGAGTAACATGGTGAATTCGGTTAGTTCCCAGTAGGCATCAGTAGTAATAAGTGGACTGTTCGGGATATAGAAAAATTTTCACGAATGCAATCAAAATTTCTAGGCGAATTCAGTGAGTTCCCAATGGGACATGCTTGTATGAGTTTGCTTTTCAATATAGAGCAACATTTTGTGGAATGGAATCTAAGTATCATGGTTAATTCAGTAGGTTCCCAATAGGATTCGCATGTAGTAAGCTTGTTATTCAAGATAGAGCAACGTTCTAACGAACTCAAACACTGTTTCTTTGTGAATTCAGTTAGTTCCCAGTAGCCTGCTCTTGTACTATGTGTACTTTTAAAGATTTATCAAAATTTGGTGAGCCTAATCTGAGTAACATGGTGAATTCGGTTAGTTCCCAGTAGGCCGCAGTAGTAATAAGTGGACTGTTCGCGATATAGAAACATTTTCACGAATGGAATCAAAATTTCTTGGCGAATTCAGTGAGTTCCCAATGGGACATGCTTGTATGAGTTTGCTTTTCAAAATAGAGCAACATATTAAGGAACGGAATCTAAGTATCATGGTGAATTCAGTAGGTTCTCAATAGGATTCACATGTAATAAGCTTGTTATTCAAGATAGAGCAACGTTTTAACGAATTGAAACACTGTTTCTTTGTGAATTCATTTAGTTCCCAGTAGCCTGCTCTTGTACTATGTGTACTTTTAAAGATTAATCAAAATTTGGTCAGCCGAATCTGAGTAACATGGTGAATTCCGTTAGTTCCCAAGGGGCCGAAGTAGTAATAAGTGGACTGTTCGGGATATAGAAAAATTTTCAGGAATGGAAACAAAATTTCTAGGCGAATTCAGTGATTTCCCAATGGGACATGCTTGTATGAGTTTGCTTTTCAATATAGAGCAACATTTTAGGGAACGGAATCTATTTATCATGGTGAATTCAGTAGGTTCCCAATAGGATTCGCATGTAATAAGCTTGTTATTCAAGATAGAGCAACGTTTTAACGAACGGAAACACTGTTTCTTTGTGAATTCAGTTAGTTCCCAGTAGCCTGCTCTTGTACTATGTGTACTTTTAAAGATTTATCAAAATTTGGTGAACCGAATGTGAGTAACATGGGGAATTCGGTTAATTCCCAGGAGGCCGCAGTAGTAATAAGTGGACTGTTGTGGTTATAGAAAAATTTTCACGAATGGAATCAAATTTCTGGGCGAATTCAGTGAGTTCCCAATGGGACATGCTTGTATGAGTTTGCTTTTCAAAATAGAGCAACATGTGTGGAACGGAATCTAAGTATCATTGTGAATTCAGTAGGTTCCCAATAGGATTCGCAGGTAATAAGCTTGTTATTCAAGATAGAGCAACGTTTTAACGAACTGAAGCACTGTTTCTTTGTGAATTCAGTCAGTTCCCAGTAGCCTGCTCTTGTACTATGTGTACTTTTAAAGATTTATCAAAATTTGGTGAGCACAATCTGAGTAACATGGTGAATTCGGTTAGTTCCCAATAGGCCTCAGTAGTAATACGTGGACTGTTCGGGATATAGAAAAATTTTCAGGAATGGAATCAAAATTTCTAGGCGAATTCAGTGAGTTCCCTATGGGACATGCTTGTATGAGTTTGCTTTTCAAAATAGAGCAACATTTTGTGGAACGGAATTTAAGTATCATGGTGAATTCAGTAGGTTCCCAATAGGATTCGCATGTAATAAGCATTTTATTCAAGATAGAGCAACGTTTTAACGAACTGAAACACTGTTTCTTTGTGAATTCAGTTAGTTCCCAGTAGCCTGCTCTTATACTATGTGTACTTTTAAAGATTTATCAAAATTTGGTGAGCCGAATATCAGTAACATGGTGAATTTCTTTAGTTCCCAGTAGTCCGCAGTAGTAATAAGTGGACTGTTCGGGATATAGAAAAATTTTCAGGAATGGAATCAAAATTTCTAGGCGAATTCAGTGAGTTCCCAATGGGACATGCTTGTATGAGTTTGCTTTTCAATATAGAGCAACATTTTGTGGAACGGAATCTAAGTATCATGGTGAATTCAGTAGGTTCCCAATAGGATTCGCATGTAGTAAGCTTGTTATTCAAGATAGAGCAAAGATTGAACAAACTGAAACACTGTTTCTTTGTGAAATCAGTTAGTTCCCACTAGCCTGCTCTTGTACTATGTGTCCTTTTAAAGATTTATCAAAATTTGGTCAGCCGAATCTGAGTAACATGGTGAATTCGGTTAGTTTCCAAAGGGCCTCAGTAGTAATACGTGGACTGTTCGGGATATAGAAAAATTTTCATGAATGCAATCAAAATTTCTAGGCGAATTCAGTGAGTTCCCAATGGGACATGCTTGAATGATTTTGCGTTTCAATATAGAGCAACATTTTGTGGAACGGAATCTAAGTATCATGGTGAATTCAGTAGGTTCCCAATAGGATTCGCATGTAATAAGCTTGTTATTCAAGATAGAGCAAAGTTTTAACGAACTGAAACACTGTTTCTTTGTGAATTCAGTTAGTTCCCAGTAGCCTGCTCTTGTACTATGTGTACTTTTAAAGATTTATCAAAATTTAGTGAGCCGAATCTGAGTAACATGGTGAATTCGGTTAGTTCCCAGTAGGCCGCAGTAGTAATAAGTGGACTGTTCGGGATATAGAAAAATTTTCACGAATGGAATCAAAATTTCTAGGCGAATTCAGTGAGGTCCCAATGGGACATGCTTGTATGAGTTTGCTTTTCAATATAGAGCAACATTTTGTGGAACGGAATCTAAGTATCATGGTGAATTCAGTAGGTTCCCAATAGGATTCGCTTGTAATAAGCATTTTGTTCAAGATAGAGCAACGTTTTAACGAACTGAAACACTGTTTTTTTGTGAATTCAGTTAGTTCCCACTAGCCTGCTCTTGTACTATGTGTACTTTTAAAGATTTATCAAAATTTGGTGAGCCGAATCTGAGTAACATGGTGAATTCGGTTAGTTCCCAGTAGGCCGCAGTAGTAATAAGTGGACAGTTCGGGATATAGAAAAATTTTCACGAATGCAATCAAAATTTCTAGGCGAATTCAGTGAGTTCCCAATGGGACAGGCTTGTATGAGTTTGCTTTTCAATATAGAGCAACATTTTGTGGAACGGAATCTAAGTATCATGGTGAATTCAGTAGGTTCCCAATAGGATTCGTATGTAGTAAGCTTGTTATTTAAGATAGAGCAACGTTTTAACGAACTCAAACACTGTTTCTTTGTGAATTCAGTTAGTTCCCAGTAGCCTGCTCTTGTACTGTGTGTACTTTTAAAGATTTATCAAAATTTGGTGAGCCCAATCTGAGTAACATGGTGAAATCTGTTAGTTCCCAGTAGGCCGCAGTCGTAATAAGTTGACTGTTCGGGATATAGAAACATTTTCACGAATGGAATCAAAATTTCTTGGCGAATTCAGTGAGTTCCGAAAGGGACATGCTTGTATGAGTTTGCTTTTCAAAATAGAGCAACATATTAAGGAACGGAATCTAAGTATCATGGTGTATTCAGTAGGTTCTCAATAGGATTCACATGTAATAAGCTTGTTATTCAAGATAGAGCAACGTTTTAACGAACTGAAACACTGTTTCTTTGTGAAATCAGTTAGTTCCCACTAGCCTGCTCTTGTACTATGTGTACTTTTAAAGATTTATCAAAATTTGTTCAGCCGAATCTGAGTAACATGGTGAATTCGGTTAGTTTCCAAAGGGCCGCAGAAGTAATAAGTGGACTGTTCGTGATATAGAAAAATTTTCACGAATGCAATCAAAATTTTTAGGCGAACTTAGTGATTTCCCAAAGGGACATGCTTGTATGAGTTTGCTTTTCAAAATAGAGCAACATTTTAAGGTACGGAATCTAAGTATCATGGTGAATTCAGTAGGTTCCCAATAGGATTCGCATGTAGTAAGCTTGTTATTCAAGATATAGCAAAGTTTGAACAAACTGAAACACTGTTTCTTTGTGAATCAGTTAGGTCCCAGTAGCCTGCTCTTGTACTATGTGTACTTTTAAAGATTTATCAAAATTTGGTGAGCCGAATCTGAGTTACATGGTGAATTCGGTTAGTGCCCAATAGGCCGCAGTAGTAATAAGTGGACTGTTCGGGATATAGAAAAATTTTCACGAATGGAATCAAAATTTCTAGGCGAATTCAGTGAGTTCCCAATGGGACATGCTTTTATGAGTTTGCTTTTCAAAATAGAGCAACATTTTAAGGTACGGAATCTAAGTATCATGGTGAATTCAGTAGGTTCCCAATAGGATTCGCATGTAGTAAGCTTGTTATTCAAGATAGAGCAACGTTTTAACGAACTGAAACACTGTTTCTTTGTGAACTCAGTTAGGTCCCAGTAGCCTGCTCTTTTACTATGTGTACTTTTAAAGATATATCAAAATTTGGTGAGCCGAATCTGAGTAACATGGTGAATTCGGTTAGTTCCCAATGGGCCGCAGTAGTAATAAGTGGACTGTTCGGGATATAGAAAAATTTTCACGAATGCATTCAAAATTTTTAGGCGAATTCAGTGATTTCCCAATGGGACATGATTGTATCAGTTTGCTTTTCAAAATAGAGCAACAATTAAAGGTACTGAATCTAAGTATCATGGTGAATTCAGTAGGTTCCCAATAGGATTCGCATGTAATAAGCTTGTTATTCAAGATAGAGTAACGTTTTAACGAACTGAAACACTGTTTCTTTGTGAATTCAGTTAGTTCCCAGTAGCCTGCTCCTGTAATATGTGTACTTTTAAAGATTTATCAAAATTTGGTGAGCCGAATCTGAGTTACACGGTGAATTCGGTTAGTTCCCAGTAGGCCGCAGTAGTAATAAGTGGACTGTTCCGGATATAGAAAAATTTTCACGAATGCAATCAAAATTTTAGGCGAATTCAGTGAGTTCCGTGTGGGACATGCTTGTATGAGTTTGCTTTTCAAAATAGAGCAACATTTTAAGGAACGGAATCTAAGTATCATGGTGAATTGAGTAGGTTCCCAATAGGATTCGCATGTAATAAGCATGTTATTCAAGATAGAGCAACGTTTTAACGAACTGAAACACTGTTTCTTTGTGAATTCAGTTAGTTCCCACTAGCCTGCTCTTGTACTATGTGTACTTTTAAAGATTTATCAAAATTTGGTGAACCGAATGAGTAACATGGTGATTTCGGTTAGTTCCCAATAGGCCGCAGTAGTAATAAGTGGATTGTTCGGGATATAGAAAAATTTTCACGAATGGAATCAAAATTTTTAGGCGAATTCAGTGAGTTCCCAATGGGACATGCTTGTATGAGTTTCCTTTTCAAAATAGAGCAACATTTTAAGGTACGGAATCTAAGTATCATGGTGAATTCAGTAGGTTCCCAATAGGATTCGCATGTAGTAAGCTTGTTATTCAAGATAGAGCAAAGTTTGAACAAACTGAAGCACTGTTTCTTTGTGAACTCAGTTAGGTCCCAGTAGCCTGCTCTTGTACTATGTGTACTTTTAAAGATTTATCAAAATTTGGTGAGCCGAATCTGAGTAACATGGTGAATTCGGTTAGTTCCCAAAGGGCTGCAGTAGTAATAAGTGGACTGTTCGGAATATATAAAAATTTTCACGAATGCAATCAAAATTTTTAGGCGAATTCAGGGATTTCCCAATTGGACATGCTTTTATGAGTTTGCTTTTCAATATAGAGCAACATTTTAAGGAACGGAATCTAAGTATCATGGTGAATTCAGTAGGTTCCCAATAGGATTCGCATGTAATAAGCTTGTTATTCAAGATACAGCAAAGTTTTAACGAACTGAAACTCTGTTTCTTTGTGAATTCAGTTAGTTCCCAAGAGCCTGCTCTTGTACTATGTGTACTTTTAAAGATTTATCAAAATTTGGTGAGCCGAATCTGAGTAACATGGTGAATTCAGTTAGTTCCCAGTAGTCCGCAGTAGTAATAAGTGGACTGTTCGGGATATAGAAAAATTTTCAGGAATGGAATCAAAATTTCTAGGCGAATTCAGTGATTTCCCAATGGGACATGCTTGTATGAGTTTGCTTTTCAATATAGAGCAACATTTTAAGGAACGGAATCTATTTAGCATGGTGAATTCAGTAGGTTCCCAATAGGATTCGCATGTAATAAGCTTGTTATTCAAGATAGAGCAACGTTTTAACGAACGGAAACACTGTTTCTTTGTGAATTCAGTTAGTTCCCAGTAGCCTGCTCTTGTACTATGTGTACTCTAAAGATTTATCAAAATTTGGTCAGCCGAATTTGAGAAACATGGTGAATTCGGTTAGTTTCCAAAGGGCCGCAGAAGTAATAAGTGGACTGTTCGTGATATAGAAAAATTTTCACGAATGCAATCAAAATTTTTAGGCGAATTTAGTGAATTCCCATAGGAACATGCTTGTATGAGTTTGCTTTTCAAAATAGAGCAACATTTTAAGGTACGGAATCTAAGTATCATGGTGAATTCAGTAGGTTCCCAATAGGATTCGCATGTAATAAGCATGTTATTCAAGATAGAGCAACGTTTTAACGAACTGAAACACTGTTTCTTGGTGAATTCAGTTAGTTCCCAGTAGCTTGCTCTTGTACTATGTGTACTTTTAAAGATTTATCAAAATTTGGTGAGCCGAATCTGAGTAACATGGTGAATTCGGCTAGTTCCCAGTAGTCCGCAGTAGTAATAAGTGGACTGTCCGGGATATAGAAAAATTTTCACGAATGGAATCAAAATTTCTAGGCGAATTCAGTGAGTTCCCTATGGGACATGCTTGTATGAGTTTGCTTTCAAAATAGAGCAACATGTTGTGGAACGGAATCTAAGTATCATGGTGAATTCAGTAGGTTCCCAATAGGATTCGCATGTAATAAGCTTGTTTTTCAAGATAGAGCAACGTTTTAACGAACTGAAACACTGTTTCTTTGTGAATTCAGTTAGTTCCCAGTAGCCTGCTCTTGTACTATGTGTACTTTTAAAGATTTATCAAAATTTAGTGAGCCGAATCTGAGTAACATGGTGAATTCGGTTAGTTCCCATTAGGCCGCAGTAGTAATAAGTGGACTGTTCGGGATATAGAAAAATTTTCACGAATGCAATCAAAATTTCTAGGCAATTCAGTGAGTTCCCAATGGGACATGCTTGTATGAGTTTGCTTTTCGATATAGAGCAACATTTTGTGGAATGGAATCTAAGTATCATGGTGAATTCAGTAGGTTCCCAATAGGATTCGCATGTAGTAAGCTTGTTATTCAAGATAGAGCAACGTTTTAACGAACTCAAACACTGTTTCTTTGTGAATTCAGTTAGTTCCCGGTAGCCTGCTCTTGTACTATGTGTACTTTTAAAGATTTATCAAAATTTGGTGAGCCCAATCTGAGTAACATGGTGAATTCGGTAGTTCCCAGTAGGCCGCAGTAGTGATAAGTGGACTGTTCGGGATATAGAAACATTTCACGAATGGAATCAAAATTTCTTGGCGAATTCAGTGAGTTCCCAATGGGACATGTTTGTATGAGTTTGCTTTTCAAAATAGAGCAACATATTAAGGAACGGAATCTAAGTATCATGGTGAATTCAGTAGGTTCTCAATAGGATTCACATGTAATAAGCTTGTTATTCAAGATAGAGCAACGATTTAACGAACTGAATCACTGCTTCTTTGTGAATTCAGTTAGTTCCCACTAGCCTGCTCTTGTAATTTGTGTACATTTAAAGATTTATCAAAATTTGGTGAGCCGAATCTGAGTAACATGGTGAATTCGGCTAGTTCCCAGTAGTCCGCAGTAGTAATAAGTGGACTGTCCGGGATATAGAAAAATTTTCAGGAATGGAATCAAAATTTCTAGGCGAATTCAGTGATTTCCCAATGGGACATGCTTGTATGAGTTTGCTTTTCAATATAGAGCAACATTTTAAGGAACGGAATCTATTTATCATGGTGAATTCAGTAGGTTCCCAATAGGATTCGCATGTAATAAGCTGGTTATTCAAGATAGAGCAACGTTTTAACGAACTGAAACACTGTTTCTTGGTGAATTCAGTTAGTTCCCCGTAGCCTGCTCTTGTACTATGTGTACTTTTTAAGATTTATCAAAATTTGGTGAGCCGAATCTGAGTAACATGGTGAATTCGGTTAGTTCCCAGTAGTCCGCAGTAGTAATAAGTGGACTGTCCGGGATATAGAAAAATTTTCACGAATGGAATCAAAATTTCTAGGCGAATTCAGTGAGTTCCCTATGGGACATGCTTGTATGAGTTTGCTTTTCAAAATAGAGCAACATGTTGTGGAACGGAATCTAAGTATCATGGTGAATTCAGTAGGTTCCCAATAGGATTCGCATGTAATAAGCTTGTTATTCAAGATAGAGCAACGTTTTAACGAACTGAAGCACTGTTTCTTTGTAAATTCAGTTAGTTCCCAGTAGCCTGTTCTTGTACTATGTGTACTTTTAAAGATTTATCAAAATTTAATGAGCCTAATCTGAGTAACATGGTGAATTCGGTTAGTTCCCATTAGGCCGCAGTAGTAATAAGTGGACTGTTCGGGATAAAAAAATTTTCACGAATAAAATCAAAATTTCTAGGCGAATTCAGTGAGTTCCCAATGGGACATGCTTTTATGAGTTTGCTTTTCGATATAGAGCAACATTTTGTGGAATGGAATCTAAGTATCATGGTGAATTCAGTAGGTTCCCAATAGGATTCGCATGTAGTAAGCTTGTTATTCAAGATAGAGCAACGTTTTAACGAACTCAAACACTGTTTCTTTGTGAATTCAGTTAGTTCCCAGTAGCCTGCTCTTGTACTATGTGTACTTTTAAGATTTATCAAAATTTGGTGAGCCCAATCTGAGTAACATGGTGAATTCGGTTAGTTCCCAGTAGGCCGCAGTAGTAATAAGTGGACTGTTCGGAATATAGAAACATTTTCACGAATGGAATCAAAATTTCTTGGCGAATTCAGTGAGTTCCCAATGGGACATGTTTGTATGAGTTTGCTTTTCAAAATAGAGCAACATATTAAGGAACGGAATCTAAGTATCATGGTGAATTCAGTAGGTTCTCAATAGGATTCACATGTAATAAGCTTGTTATTCAAGATAGAGCAACGTTTTAACGAACTGAATCACTGCTTCTTTGTGAATTCAGTTAGTTCCCACTAGTCTGCTCTTGTAATTTGTGTACTTTTAAAGATTTATCAAAATTTGGTGAGCCGAATCTGAGTAACATGGTGAATTCGGTTAGTTCCCAATGGGCCGCAGTAGTAATAAGTGGACTGTTCGGGATATAGAAAAATTTTCAGGAATGGAATCAAAATTTCTAGGCGAATTCAGTGATTTCCCAATGGGACATGCTTGTATGAGTTTGCTTTTCAATATAGAGCAACATTTTAAGGAACGGAATCTATTTATCATGGTGAATTCAGTAGGTTCCCAATAGGATTCGCATGTAATAAGGTGGTTATTCAAGATAGAGCAACGTTTTAACGAACGGAAACACTGTTTCTTTGTGAATTCAGTTAGTTCCCAGTACCTGCTCTTGTACTATGTGTACTTTTAAAGATTTATCAAAATTTGGTGAGTCGAATCTGAGTAACATGGGGAATTCGGTTAATTCCCAGTAGGCCGCTGTAGTAATAAGTGGACTGTTGGGGTTATAGAAAAATTTTCACGAATGGAATCAAATTTCTGGGCGAATTCAGTGAGTTCCCAATGGGACATGCTTGTATGAGTTTGCTTTTCAAAATAGAGCAACATTGTGTGGAACGGAATCTAAGTATCATGGTGAATTCAGTAGGTTCCCAATAGGATTCGCATGTAATAAGCTTGTTATTCAAGATAGAAATACGTTTTAACGAACTGAAACACTGTTTCTTGGTGAATTCAGTTAGTGCCCAGTAGCCTGCTCTTGTACTATGTGTACTTTTAAAGATTTATCAAAATTTGGTGAGCCGAATCTGAGTAACATGGTGAATTCGGTTAGTTCCCAGTAGTCCGCAGTAGTAGTAAGTGGACTGTCCGGGATATAGAAAAATTTTCACGAATGGAATCAAAATTTCTAGGCGAATTCAGTGAGTTCCCTATGGGACATGCTTGTATGAGTTTGCTTTTCAAAATAGAGCAACATGTTGTGGAACGGAATCTAAGTGTCATGGTGAATTCAGTAGGTTCCCAATAGGATTCGCATGTAATAAGCTTGTTATTCAAGATAGAGCAACGTTTTAACGAACTGAAGCACTGTTTCTTTGTAAATTCAGTTAGTTCCCAGTAGCCTGTTCTTGTACTATGTGTACTTTTAAAGATTTATCAAAATTTAATGAGCCTAATCTGAGTAACATGGTGAATTCGGTTAGTTCCCATTAGGCCGCAGTAGTAATAAGTGGACTGTTCGGGATAAAAAAATTTTCACGAATAAAATCAAAATTTCTAGGCGAATTCAGTGAGTTCCCAATGGGACATGCTTTTATGAGTTTGCTTTTCGATATAGAGCAACATTTTGTGGAATGGAATCTAAGTATCATGGTGAATTCAGTAGGTTCCCAATAGGATTCGCATGTAGTAAGCTTGTTATTCAAGATAGAGCAACGTTTTAACGAACTCAAACACTGTTTCTTTGTGAATTCAGTTAGTTCCCAGTAGCCTGCTCTTGTACTATGTGTACTTTTAAGATTTATCAAAATTTGGTGAGCCCAATCTGAGTAACATGGTGAATTCGGTTAGTTCCCAGTAGGCCGCAGTAGTAATAAGTGGACTGTTCGGAATATAGAAACATTTTCACGAATGGAATCAAAATTTCTTGGCGAATTCAGTGAGTTCCCAATGGGACATGTTTGTATGAGTTTGCTTTTCAAAATAGAGCAACATATTAAGGAACGGAATCTAAGTATCATGGTGAATTCAGTAGGTTCTCAATAGGATTCACATGTAATAAGCTTGTTATTCAAGATAGAGCAACGTTTTAACGAACTGAATCACTGCTTCTTTGTGAATTCAGTTAGTTCCCACTAGTCTGCTCTTGTAATTTGTGTACTTTTAAAGATTTATCAAAATTTGGTGAGCCGAATCTGAGTAACATGGTGAATTCGGTTAGTTCCCAATGGGCCGCAGTAGTAATAAGTGGACTGTTCGGGATATAGAAAAATTTTCAGGAATGGAATCAAAATTTCTAGGCGAATTCAGTGATTTCCCAATGGGACATGCTTGTATGAGTTTGCTTTTCAATATAGAGCAACATTTTAAGGAACGGAATCTATTTATCATGGTGAATTCAGTAGGTTCCCAATAGGATTCGCATGTAATAAGCTGGTTATTCAAGATAGAGCAACGTTTTAACGAACGGAAACACTGTTTCTTTGTGAATTCAGTTAGTTCCCAGTACCTGCTCTTGTACTATGTGTACTTTTAAAGATTTATCAAAATTTGGTGAGTCGAATCTGAGTAACATGGGGAATTCGGTTAATTCCCAGTAGGCCGCTGTAGTAATAAGTGGACTGTTGGGGTTATAGAAAAATTTTCACGAATGGAATCAAATTTCTGGGCGAATTCAGTGAGTTCCCAATGGGACATGCTTGTATGAGTTTGCTTTTCAAAATAGAGCAACATGTTGTGGAACGGAATCTAAGTATCATGGTGAATTCAGTAGGTTCCCAATAGGATTCGCATGTAATAAGCTTGTTATTCAAGATAGAAATACGTTTTAACGAACTGAAACACTGTTTCTTGGTGAATTCAGTTAGTGCCCAGTAGCCTGCTCTTGTACTATGTGTACTTTTAAAGATTTATCAAAATTTGGTGAGCCGAATCTGAGTAACATGGTGAATTCGGTTAGTTCCCAGTAGTCCGCAGTAGTAGTAAGTGGACTGTCCGGGATATAGAAAAATTTTCACGAATGGAATCAAAATTTCTAGGCGAATTCAGTGAGTTCCCTATGGGACATGCTTGTATGAGTTTGCTTTTCAAAATAGAGCAACATGTTGTGGAACGGAATCTAAGTATCATGGTGAATTCAGTAGGTTCCCAATAGGATTCGCATGTAATAAGCTTGTTATTCAAGATAGAGCAACGTTTTAACGAACTGAAGCACTGTTTCTTTGTAAATTCAGTTAGTTCCCAGTAGCCTGTTCTTGTACTATGTGTACTTTTAAAGATTTATCAAAATTTAATGAGCCTAATCTGAGTAACATGGTGAATTCGGTTAGTTCCCATTAGGCCGCAGTAGTAATAAGTGGACTGTTCGGGATAAAAAAATTTTCACGAATAAAATCAAAATTTCTAGGCGAATTCAGTGAGTTCCCAATGGGACATGCTTTTATGAGTTTGCTTTTCGATATAGAGCAACATTTTGTGGAATGGAATCTAAGAATCATGGTGAATTCAGTAGGTTCCCAATAGGATTCGCATGTAGTAAGCTTGTTATTCAAGATAGAGCAACGTTTTAACGAACTCAAACACTGTTTCTTTGTGAATTCAGTTAGTTCCCAGTAGCCTGCTCTTGTACTATGTGTACTTTTAAGATTTATCAAAATTTGGTGAGCCCAATCTGAGTAACATGGTGAATTCGGTTAGTTCCCAGTAGGCCGCAGTAGTAATAAGTGGACTGTTCGGAATATAGAAACATTTTCACGAATGGAATCAAAATTTCTTGGCGAATTCAGTGAGTTCCCAATGGGACATGTTTGTATGAGTTTGCTTTTCAAAATAGAGCAACATATTAAGGAACGGAATCTAAGTATCATGGTGAATTCAGTAGGTTCTCAATAGGATTCACATGTAATAAGCTTGTTATTCAAGATAGAGCAACGTTTTAACGAACTGAATCACTGCTTCTTTGTGAATTCAGTTAGTTCCCACTAGTCTGCTCTTGTAATTTGTGTACTTTTAAAGATTTATCAAAATTTGGTGAGCCGAATCTGAGTAACATGGTGAATTCGGTTAGTTCCCAATGGGCCGCAGTAGTAATAAGTGGACTGTTCGGGATATAGAAAAATTTTCAGGAATGGAATCAAAATTTCTAGGCGAATTCAGTGATTTCCCAATGGGACATGATTGTATGAGTTTGCTTTTCAATATAGAGCAACATTTTAAGGAACGGAATCTATTTATCATGGTGAATTCAGTAGGTTCCCAATAGGATTCGCATGTAATAAGCTGGTTATTCAAGATAGAGCAACGTTTTAACGAACGGAAACACTGTTTCTTTGTGAATTCAGTTAGTTCCCAGTACCTGCTCTTGTACTATGTGTACTTTTAAAGATTTATCAAAATTTGGTTAGTCGAATCTGAGTAACATGGGGAATTCGGTTAATTCCCAGTAGGCCGCTGTAGTAATAAGTGGACTGTTGGGGTTATAGAAAAATTTTCACGAATGGAATCAAATTTCTGGGCGAATTCAGTGAGTTCCCAATGGGACATGCTTGTATGAGTTTGCTTTTCAAAATAGAGCAACATTGTGTGGAACGGAATCTAAGTATCATGGTGAATTCAGTAGGTTCCCAATAGGATTCGCATGTAATAAGCTTGTTATTCAAGATAGAAATACGTTTTAACGAACTGAAACACTGTTTCTTGGTGAATTCAGTTAGTGCCCAGTAGCCTGCTCTTGTACTATGTGTACTTTTAAAGATTTATCAAAATTTGGTGAGCCGAATCTGAGTAACATGGTGAATTCGGTTAGTTCCCAGTAGTCCGCAGTAGTAGTAAGTGGACTGTCCGGGATATAGAAAAATTTTCACGAATGGAATCAAAATTTCTAGGCGAATTCAGTGAGTTCCCTGTGGGACATGCTTGTATGAGTTTGCTTTTCAAAATAGAGCAACATGTTGTGGAACGGAATCTAAGTATCATGGTGAATTCATTAGGTTCCCAATAGGATTCGCATGTAATAAGCGTGTTATTCAAGATAGAGCAACGTTTTCACGAACTGAAGCACTGTTTCTTTGTGAATTCAGTTAGTTCCCAGTAGCCTGTTCTTGTACTATGTGTACTTTTAAAGATTTATCAAAATTTAATGAGCCTAATCTGAGTAACATGGTGAATTCGGTTAGTTCCCATTAGGCCGCAGTAGTAATAAGTGGACTGTTCGGGATATAGAAAAATTTAAACGAATGCAATCAAAATTTCTAGGCGAATTCAGTGAGTTCCCAATGGGACATGCTTGTATGAGTTTGCTTTTCGATATAGAGCAACATTTTGTGGAATGGAATCTAAGTATCATGGTGAATTCAGTAGGTTCCCAATAGGATTCGCATGTAGTAAGCTTGTTATTCAAGATAGAGCAACGTTTTAAGGAACTGAAACACTGTTTCTTTGTGAATTCAGTTAGTTCCCAGTAGCCTGCTCTTGTACTATGTGTACTTTTAAAGATTTATCAAAATTTGGTGAGCCCAATCTGAGTAACATGGTGAATTCGGTTAGTTCCCAGTTGGCCGCAGTAGTAATAAGTGGACTCTTCGGGATATAGAAACATTTTCACGAATGGAATCAAAATTTCTTAGCGAATTCAGTGAGTTCCCAATGGGACATGTTTGTATGAGTTTGCTTTTCAAAATAGAGCAACATATTAAGGAAGGGAATCTAAGTATCATGGTGAATTCAGTAGGTTCTCAATAGGATTCACATGTAATAAGCTTGTTATTCAAGATAGAGCAACGTTTTAACGAACTGAATCACTGCTTCTTTGTGAATTCAGTTAGTTCCCACTAGCCTTCTCTTGTAATTTGTGTACTTTTAAAGATTTATCAAAATTTGGTGAGCCGAATCTGAGTAACATGGTGAATTCTGTTATTTCCCAATGGGCCGCAGTAGTAATAAGTGGACTGTTCGGAATATAGAAAAATTTTCATGAATGGAATCAAAATTTCTAGGCGAATTCAGTGAGTTCCCAATGGGACATGCTTGTATGAGTTTGCTTTTCAATATAGAGCAACATTTTCTGGAACGGAATCTAAGTATCATGGTGAATTCAGTACGTTCCCAATAGGATTTGCATGTAATAAGCTTGTTATTCAAGATAGAGCAACGTTTTAACGAACTGAAACACTGTTTCTTTGTGAATTCAGTTAATTCCCAGTAGTCTGCTCTTGTACTATGTGTACTTTTAAAGATTTATCAAAATTTGGTGAGCCGAATCTGAGTAACATGGTGAATTCGGTTAGTTCCCAATAGGCCGCAGTAGTAATAAGTTCGGGATATAGAAAAATTTTCACGAATGCAATCAAAATTTCTAGGCGAATTCAGTGAGTTCCCAATGGGACATGCTTGTATGAGTTTGCTTGTCAAAATAGAGCAACATTTTAAGGAACGGAATCTATTTATCATGGTGAATTCAGTAGGTTCCCAATAGGATTCCCATGTAATAAGCATGTTATTCAAGATAGAGCAACGTTTTAACGAACAGAAACACTGTTTCTTTGTGAATTCAGTTAGTTCGCAGTAGCCTGCTCTTGTACTATGTGTACTTTTAAAGATTTATCAAATTTTGGTGAGCCGAATCTGAGTAACATGGTGAATTCGGTTAGTTCCCAGTTGGCCGCAGTAGTAATAAGTGGAGTGTTCGGGATATAGAAAAATTTTCACGAATGCAATCAAAATTTCTGGGCGAATTCAGTGAGTTCCCAATGGGACATGCTTGTATGAGTTTGCTTTTCAAAATAGAGCAACATTTTAAGGAACGGAATCTAAATATCATGGTGACTTCAGTAGGTTCCCCATAGGATTCACATGTAATAAGCATGTTGTTCAAGATAGAGCAACGTTTTAACGAACGGAAACACTGTTTCTTTGTGAATTCAGTTAGTTCCCAGTAGCCTGCTCTTGTACTATGTGTACTTTTAAAGATTTATCAAAATTTGGTGAGCCGAATCTGAGTAACATGGTGAATTCGGTTAATTCCCAGTAGGCCGCAGTAGTAATAAGTGGACTGTTGGGGTTATAGAAAAATTATCACGAATGGAATCAAATTTCTAGGCGAATTCAGTGAGTTCCCAATGGGACATGCTTGTATGAGTTTGCTTTTCAAAATAGAGCAACATTGTGTGGAACGGAATCTAAGTATCATGGTGAATTCAGTAGGTTCCCTATAGGATTCGCATGTAATAAGCTTGTTATTCAAGATAGAGCAACGTTTTAACCAACTGAAACACTGTTTCTTTGTGAATTCAGTTACCTCCCAGTAGCCTGCTCTTTTACTATGTGTACTTTTAAAGATTTATCAAAATTTGGTGAGCCGAATCTGAGTAACATGGTGAATACGGTTAGTTCCCAATAGGCCGCAGTAGTAATAAGTGGACTCTTCGGGATATAGAAAAATTTTCACGAATGGAATCAAAATTTCTAGGCGACTTCAGAAAGTTCCCAATGGGACATGCTTGTATGAGTTTGCTTTTCAATATAGAGCACATTTTCTGGAACGGAATCTAAGTATCATGGTTAATTCAGTAGGTTCCCAATAGGATTTGCATGTAATAAGCTTGTTATTCAAGATAGAGCAACGTTTTAACGAACTGAAACACTGTTTCTTTGTGAATTCAGTTAATTCCCAGTAGCCTGCTCTTGTACTATGTGTACTTTTAAAGATTTATCAAAATTTGGTGAGCCGAATCTGAGTAACATGGTGAATTCGGTTAGTTCCCAATAGGCCGCAGTACTAATAAGTGGACTGTTCGGGATATAGAAAAATTTTCACGAATGCAATCAAAATTTCTAGGCGAATTCAGTGAGTTCCCTATGGGACATGCTTGTATGAGTTCGCTTTTCAAAATAGAGCAAAATTTTAAGGAACGGAATCTAAGTATCATGGTGAATACAATATGTTCCCAATAGGATTCGCATGTAATAAGCTTGTTATTCAAGATAGAGCAACGTTTTAAGGAACTGAAACACTGTTTCTTTGTGAATTCAGTTACCTCCCAGAAGCCTGCTCTTGTACTATGTGTACTTTTAAAGATTTATCAAAATTTGGTGAGCCAAATCTGAGTAACATGGTGAATTCGGTTAGTTCCCAGTAGGCTGCAGTAGTAATAAGTGGACTGTTCGGGATATAGAAAAATTTTCACGAATGGAATCAAAATTTCTAGGCGAATTCAGTGAGTTCCCAATGGGACATGCTTGTATGAGTTTGCTTTTCAAAATAGAGCAACATTTTAAGGAACGGAATCTAAGTATCATGGTGAATTCAGTAGGTTCCCAATAGGATTCGCATGTAATAAGCTTGTTATTCAAGATAGAGCAACGTTTTAACGAACTGAAACACTGTTTCTTTGTGAATTCAGTTAGTTCCCAGTAGCCTGCTCTTGTACTATGTGTACTTTTAAAGATTTATCAAAATTTGGTGAGCCGAATCTGAGTAACATGGTGAATTCGGTTAGTTCCCAATAGGCTGCTGTAGTACTAAGTGGACTGTTCGGGATATAGAATAATTTTCACGAATGGAATCAAAATTTCTAGGCGAATTCAGTGAGGTCCCAATGGGACATGCTTGTATGAGTTTGCTTTTCAAAATGGAGAAACATTTTAAGGAACGGAATCTAAGTATCATGGTGAATTCAGTAGGTTCCCAATAGGATTCGCATGTAATAAGCTTGTTATTCAAGATAGAGCAACGTTTTAAGGAACTGAAACACTGTTTCTTTGTGAATTCAGTTAGTTCCCAGTAGCCTGCTCTTGTACTATGTGTACTTTTAAAGATTTATCAAAATTTGGTGAGCCGAATCTGAGTAACATGGTGAATTCTGTTAGTTCCCAGTAGGCCGCAGTAGTAACAAGTGGAGTGTTCGGGAAATAGAAAAAATTTTCAGGAATGGAATCAAAATTTCTAGGCGACTTCTGTGAGTTCCCAATGGGACATGCTTGTATGAGTGTGCTTTTCATTATAGAGCAACATTTTCTGGAACGGAATCTAAGTATCATGGTGAATTCAGTACGTTCCCAATAGGATTTGCATGTAATAAGCTTGTTATTCAAGATAGAGCAACGTTTTAACGAACTGAAACAATGTTTCTTTGTGAATTCAGTTAATTCCCAGTAGCCTGCTCTTGTACTATGTGTACTTTTAAAGATTTATCAAAATTTGGTGAGCCGAATCTGAGTAACATGGTGAATTCGGTTAGTTCCCAATTGGCCGCAGTAGTAATAAGTTCGGGATATAGAAAAATTTTCACGAATGCATTCAAAATTTCTAGGCGACTTCAGTGAGTTCCCAATGGGACATGCTTGTATGAGTTTGCTTGTCAAAATAGAGCAACATTTTAAGGAACGGAATCTAAGTATCATGGTGAATTCAGTAGTTTCCCAATAGGATTCGCATGTAATAAGCTTGTTATTCAAGATAGAGCAACGTTATAACGAACGAAAACAAGGTTTCTTTGTGAATTCAGTTAGTTCCCAGTAGCCTGCTCTTGTACTATGTGTACTTTTAAAGATTTATCAAAATTTGATGAGCCGAATCTGAGTAACATGGTGAATTCGATTAGTTCCCAGTAGGCCGCAGTAGTAATAAGTGGACTGTTCGGGATATAGAAAAATTTTCACGAATGGAATCAAAATTTCTAGGCGAATTCAGTGAGTTCCCAATGGGACATGCTTGTATGAGTTTGCTTGTCAAAATAGAGCAACATTTTAAGGAACGGAATCTAAGTATCATTGTGAATTCAGTAGGTTCCCAGTAGGATTCGCATGTAATAAGCTTGTTATTCAATTTAGAGCAACGTTTTAACGAACTGAAACACTGTTTCTTTGTGAACTCAGTTAGTTCCCATTAGCCTGCTCTTGTACTATGTGTACTTTTAAAGATTTATCAAAATTTGGTCAGCCGAATCTGAGTAACATGGTGAATTCGGTTAGTTCCCAATTGGCCGCAGTAGTAATAAGTGGACTGTTCGGGATATAGAAAAATTTTCAGGAATGGAATCAAAATTTCTAGGCGAATTCAGTGATTTCCCAATGGGACATGCTTGTATGAGTTTGCTTTTCAATATAGAGCAACATCTTAAGGAACGGAATCTATTTATCATGGTGAATTCAGTAGGTTCCCAATAGGATTCGCATGTAATAAGCATGTTATTCAGGATAGAGCAACGTTTTAACGAAAGGAAACACTGTTTCTTTGTGAATTCAGTTAGTTCCCAGTAGCCTGCTCTTGTACTATGTGTACTTTTAATGATTTATCAAATTTTGGTGAGCCGAATCTGAGTAACATGGTGAATTCGGTTAGTGCCCAGTAGGCCGCAGTAGTAATAAGTGGACTGTTCGGGATATAGAAAAATTATCACGAATGGAATCAAATTTCTAGGCGAATTCAGTGAGTTCCCAATGGGACATGCTTGTATGAGTTTGCTTTTCAAAATAGAGCAACATTGTGTGGAACGGAATGTAAGTATCATGGTGAATTCAGTAGGTTCCCGATAGGATTCGCATGTAATAAGCTTGTTATTCAAGATAGAGCAACGTTTTAACCAACTGAAACACTGTTTCTTTGTGAATTCAGTTACCTCCCAGTAGCCTGCTCTTTTACTATGTGTACTTTTAAAGATTTATCAAAATTTGGTGAGCCGAATCTGAGTAACATGGTGAATTCGGTTAGTTACCAATAGGCCGCAGTAGTAATAAGTGGACTGTTCGGGATATAGAAAAATTTTCACGAATGGAATCAAAATTTCTAGGCGACTTCAGTGAGTTCCCAATGGGACATGCTTGTATGAGTTTGCTTTTCAATATAGAGCACATTTTCTGGAACGGAATCTAAGTATCATGGTTAATTCAGTAGGTTCCCAATAGGATTTGCATGTAATAAGCTTGTTATTCAAGATAGAGCAACGTTTTAACGAACTGAAACACTGTTTCTTTGTGAATTCAGTTAATTCCCAGTAGCCTGCTCTTGTACTATGTGTACTTTTAAAGATTTATCAAAATTTGGTGAGCCGAATCTGAGTAACATGGTGAATTCGGTTAGTTCCCAATAGGCCGCAGTAGTAATAAGTGGACTGTTCGGGATATAGAAAAATTTTCACGAATGCAATCAAAATTTCTAGGCGAATTCAGTGAGTTCCCAATGGGACATGCTTGTATGAGTTCGCTTTTCAAAATAGAGCAAAATTTTAAGGAACGGAATCTAAGTATCATGGTGAATACAATATGTTCCCAATAGGATTCGCATGTAATAAGCTTGTTATTCAAGATAGAGCAACGTTTTAAGGAACTGAAACACTGTTTCTTTGTGAATTCAGTTACCTCCCAGTAGCCTGCTCTTGTACTATGTGTACTTTTAAAAATTTATCAAAATTTGGTGAGCCAAATCTGAGTAACATGGTGAATTCGGTTAGTTCCCAGTAGGCTGCAGTAGTAATAAGGGGATGTTCGGGATATAGAAAAATTTTCACAAATGGAATCAAAATTTCTAGGCGAATTCTGTGAGTTCCCAATGGGACATGCTTGTATGAGTTTGCTTTTCAAAATAGAGCAACATTTTAAGGAACGGAATCTAAGTATCATGGTGAATTCAGTAGGTTCCCAGTAGGATTCGCATGTAATAAGCTTGTTATTCAAGATAGAGCAAAGTTTTAACGAACTGAAACACTGTTTCTTTGTGAATTCAGTTAGTTCCCAGTAGCCTGCTCTTGTACTATGTGTACTTTTAAAGATTTATCAAAATTTGTTGAGCCGAATCTGAGTAACATGGTGAATTCGGTTAGTTCCCAGTAGGCCGCAGTAGTAATAAGTGGACTGTTCGGGATATAGAAAAATTTTAACGAATGGAATCAAAATTTCTAGGCGAATTCAGTGAGTTCCCATGGGACATGCTTGTATGAGTTTGCTTGTCAAAATAGAGCAACATTTTAAGGAACGGAATCTAAGTATCATTGTGAATTCAGTAGGTTCCCAGTAGGATTCGCATGTAATAAGCTTGTTATTCAATTTAGAGCAACGTTTTAACGAACTGAAACACTGTTTCTTTGTGAACTCAGTTAGTTCCCATTAGCCTGCTCTTGTACTATGTGTACTTTTAAAGATTTATCAAAATTTGGTCAGCCGAATCTGAGTAACATGGTGAATTCGGTTAGTTCCCAATTGGCCGCAGTAGTAATAAGTGGACTGTTCGGGATATAGAAAAATTTTCAGGAATGGAATCAAAATTTCTAGGCGAATTCAGTGATTTCCCAATGGGACATGCTTGTATGAGTTTGCTTTTCAATATAGAGCAACATCTTAAGGAACGGAATCTATTTATCATGGTGAATTCAGTAGGTTCCCAATAGGATTCGCATGTAATAAGCATGTTATTCAAGATAGAGCAACGTTTTAACGAACGGAAACACTGTTTCTTTGTGAATTCAGTTAGTTCCCAGTAGCCTGCTCTTGTACTATGTGTACTTTTAAAGATTTATCAAATTTTGGTGAGCCGAATCTGAGTAACATGGTGAATTCGGTTAGTTCCCAGTAGGCCGCAGTAGTAATAAGTGGACTGTTCGGGATATAGAAAAATTTTCACGAATGCAATCAAAATTTCTAGGCGAATTCAGTGAGTTCCCAATGGGACATGCTTGTATGAGTTTGCTTTTCAAAATAGAGCAACATTTTAAGGAACGGAATCTAAATATCATGGTGACTTCAGTAGGTTCCCCATAGGATTCACATGTAATAAGCATGTTATTCAAGATAGAGCAACGTTTTAACGAACGGAAACACTGTTTCTTTGTGAATTCAGTTAGTTCCCAGTAGCCTGCTCTTGTACTATGTGTACTTTTAAAGATTTATCAAAATTTGGTGAGCCGAATCTGAGTAACATGGTGAATTCGGTTAATTCCCAGTAGGCCGCAGTAGTAATAAGTGGACTGTTGGGGTTATAGAAAAATTATCACGAATGGAATCAAATTTCTAGGCGAATTCAGTGAGTTCCCAATGGGACATGCTTGTATGAGTTTGCTTTTCAATATAGAGCAACATCTTAAGGAACGGAATCTATTTATCATGGTGAATTCAGTAGGTTCCCAATAGGATTCGCATGTAATAAGCATGTTATTCAGGATAGAGCAACGTTTTAACGAACGGAAACACTGTTTCTTTGTGAATTCAGTTAGTTCCCAGTAGCCTGCTCTTGTACTATGTGTACTTTTAATGATTTATCAAATTTTGGTGAGCCGAATCTGAGTAACATGGTGAATTCGGTTAGTGCCCAGTAGGCCGCAGTAGTAATAAGTGGACTGTTCGGGATATAGAAAAATTATCACGAATGGAATCAAATTTCTAGGCGAATTCAGTGAGTTCCCAATGGGACATGCTTGTATGAGTTTGCTTTTCAAAATAGAGCAACATTGTGGGAACGGAATGTAAGTATCATGGTGAATTCAGTAGGTTCCCGATAGGATTCGCATGTAATAAGCTTGTTATTCAAGATAGAGCAACGTTTTAACCAACTGAAACACTGTTTCTTTGTGAATTCAGTTACCTCCCAGTAGCCTGCTCTTGTACTATGTGTACTTTTAAAGATTTATCAAAATTTGGTGAGCCGAATCTGAGTAACATGGTGAATTCGGTTAGTTCCCAATAGGCCGCAGTAGTAATAAGTGGACTGTTCGGGATATAGAAAAATTTTCACGAATGGAATCAAAATTTCTAGGCGACTTCAGTGAGTTCCCAATGGGACATGCTTGTATGAGTTTGCTTTTCAATATAGAGCACATTTTCTGGAACGGAATCTAAGTATCATGGTTAATTCAGTAGGTTCCCAATAGGATTTGCATGTAATAAGCTTGTTATTCAAGATAGAGCAACGTTTTAACGAACTGAAACACTGTTTCTTTGTGAATTCAGTTAATTCCCAGTAGCCTGCTCTTGTACTATGTGTACTTTTAAAGATTTATCAAAATTTGGTGAGCCGAATCTGAGTAACATGGTGAATTCGGTTAGTTCCCAATAGGCCGCAGTAGTAATAAGTGGACTGTTCGGGATATAGAAAAATTTTCACGAATGCAATCAAAATTTCTAGGCGAATTCAGTGAGTTCCCAATGGGACATGCTTGTATGAGTTCGCTTTTCAAAATAGAGCAAAATTTTAAGGAACGGAATCTAAGTATCATGGTGAATACAATATGTTCCCAATAGGATTCGCATGTAATAAGCTTGTTATTCAAGATAGAGCAACGTTTTAAGGAACTGAAACACTGTTTCTTTGTGAATTCAGTTACCTCCCAGTAGCCTGCTCTTGTACTATGTGTACTTTTAAAAATTTATCAAAATTTGGTGAGCCAAATCGGAGTAACATGGTGAATTCGGTTAGTTCCCAGTAGGCTGCAGTAGTAATAAGGGGATGTTCGGGATATAGAAAAATTTTCACAAATGGAATCAAAATTTCTAGGCGAATTCTGTGAGTTCCCAATGGGACATGCTTGTATGAGTTTGCTTTTCAAAATAGAGCAACATTTTAAGGAACGGAATCTAAGTATCATGGTGAATTCAGTAGGTTCCCAGTAGGATTCGCATGTAATAAGCTTGTTATTCAAGATAGAGCTAAGTTTTAACGAACTGAAACACTGTTTCTTTGTGAATTCAGTTAGTTCCCAGTAGCCTGCTCTTGTACTATGTGTACTTTTAAAGATTTATCAAAATTTGTTGAGCCGAATCTGAGTAACATGGTGAATTCGGTTAGTTCCCAGTAGGCCGCAGTAGTAATAAGTGGACTGTTCGGGATATAGAAAAATTTTAACGAATGGAATCAAAATTTCTAGGCGAATTCAGTGAGTTCCCATGGGACATGCTTGTATGAGTTTGCTTGTCAAAATAGAGCAACATTTTAAGGAACGGAATCTAAGTATCATTGTGAATTCAGTAGGTTCCCAGTAGGATTCGCATGTAATAAGCTTGTTATTCAATTTAGAGCAACGTTTTAACGAACTGAAACACTGTTTCTTTGTGAACTCAGTTAGTTCCCATTAGCCTGCTCTTGTACTATGTGTACTTTTAAAGATTTATCAAAATTTGGTCAGCCGAATCTGAGTAACATGGTGAATTCGGTTAGTTCCCAATTGGCCGCAGTAGTAATAAGTGGACTGTTCGGGATATAGAAAAATTTTCAGGAATGGAATCAAAATTTCTAGGCGAATTCAGTGATTTCCCAATGGGACATGCTTGTATGAGTTTGCTTTTCAATATAGAGCAACATCTTAAGGAACGGAATCTATTTATCATGGTGAATTCAGTAGGTTCCCAATAGGATTCGCATGTAATAAGCATGTTATTCAAGATAGAGCAACGTTTTAACGAACGGAAACACTGTTTCTTTGTGAATTCAGTTAGTTCCCAGTAGCCTGCTCTTGTACTATGTGTACTTTTAAAGATTTATCAAATTTTGGTGAGCCGAATCTGAGTAACATGGTGAATTCGGTTAGTTCCCAGTAGGCCGCAGTAGTAATAAGTGGACTGTTCGGGATATAGAAAAATTTTCACGAATGCAATCAAAATTTCTAGGCGAATTCAGTGAGTTCCCAATGGGACATGCTTGTATGAGTTTGCTTTTCAAAATAGAGCAACATTTTAAGGAACGGAATCTAAATATCATGGTGACTTCAGTAGGTTCCCCATAGGATTCACATGTAATAAGCATGTTATTCAAGATAGAGCAACGTTTTAACGAACGGAAACACTGTTTCTTTGTGAATTCAGTTAGTTCCCAGTAGCCTGCTCTTGTACTATGTGTACTTTTAAAGATTTATCAAAATTTGGTGAGCCGAATCTGAGTAACATGGTGAATTCGGTTAATTCCCAGTAGGCCGCAGTAGTAATAAGTGGACTTTTGGGGTTATAGAAAAATTATCACGAATGGAATCAAATTTCTAGGCGAATTCAGTGAGTTCCCAATGGGACATGCTTGTATGAGTTTGCTTTTCAAAATAGAGCAACATTGTGTGGAACGGAATCTAAGTATCATGGTGAATTCAGTAGGTTCCCGATAGGATTCGCATGTAATAAGCTTGTTATTCAAGATAGAGCAACGTTTTAACCAACTGAAACACTGTTTCTTTGTGAATTCAGTTACCTCCCAGTAGCCTGCTCTTTTACTATGTGTACTTTTAAAGATTTTCAAAATTTGGTGAGCCGAATCTGAGTAACATGGTGAATTCGGTTAGTTCCCAATAGGCCGCAGTAGTAATAAGTGGACTGTTCGGGATATAGAAAAATTTTCACGAATGGAATCAAAATTTCTAGGCGACTTCAGTGAGTTCCCAATGGGACATGCTTGTATGAGTTTGCATTTCAATATAGAGCACATTTTCTGGAACGGAATCTAAGTATCATGGTTAATTCAGTAGGTTCCCAATAGGATTTGCATGTAATAAGCTTGTTATTCAAGATAGAGCAACGTTTTAACGAACTGAAACACTGTTTCTTTGTGAATTCAGTTAATTCCCAGTAGCCTGCTCTTGTACTATGTGTACTTTTAAAGATTTATCAAAATTTGGTGAGCCGAATCTGAGTAACATGGTGAATTCGGTTAGTTCCCAATAGGCCGCAGTAGTAATAAGTGGACTGTTCGGGATATAGAAAAATTTTCACGAATGCAATCAAAATTTCTAGGCGAATTCAGTGAGTTCCCAATGGGACATGCTTGTATGAGTTCGCTTTTCAAAATAGAGCAAAATTTTAAGGAACGGAATCTAAGTATCATGGTGAATACAATATGTTCCCAATAGGATTCGCATGTAATAAGCTTGTTATTCAAGATAGAGCAACGTTTTAAGGAACTGAAACACTGTTTCTTTGTGAATTCAGTTAGTTCCCAGTAGCCTGCTCTTGTACTATGTGTACTTTTAAAGATTTATCAAAATTTGGTGAGCCGAATCTGAGTAACATGGTGAATTCGGTTAGTTCCCAATAGGCTGCAGTAGTAATAAGTGGACTGTTCGGGATATAGAATAATTTTCACGAATGGAATCAAAATTTCTAGGCGAATTCAGTGAGTTCCCAATGGGACATGCTTGTTTGAGTTTGCTTTTCAAAATGGAGCAACATTTTAAGGAACGGAATCTAAGTATCATGGTGAATTCAGTAGGTTCCCAATAGGATTCGCATGTAATAAGCTTGTTATTCAAGATAGAGCAACGTTTTAAGGAACTGAAACACTGTTTCTTTGTGAATTTAGTTAGTTCCCAGTAGCCTGCTCTTGTAATATGTGTACTTTTAAAGATTTATCAAAATTTGGTGAGCCGAATCTGAGTAACATGGTGAATTCGGTTAGTTCCCAATAGGCCGCAGTAGTAATAAGTGGAGTGTTCGGGAAATAGAAAAATTTTCAGGAATGGAATCAAAATTTCTAGGCGAATTCAGTGAGTTCCCAATGGGACATGCTTGTATGAGTTTGCTTTCAATATAGAGCAACATTTTCTGGAACGGAATCTAAGTATCATGGTGAATTCAGTAGGTTCCCAATAGGATTCGCATGTAATAAGCTTGTTATTCAAGATAGAGCAACGTTTAAACGAACTGAAACACTGTTCCTTTGTGAATTCAGTTAATTCCCAGTAGCCTGCTCTTGTACTATGTGTACTTTTAAAGATTTATCAAAATTTGTTGAGCCGAATCTGAGTAACATGGTGAATTCGGTTAGTTCCCAGTAGGCCGCAGTAGTAATAAGTGGAGTGTTCGGGATATAGAAAAATTTTCACGAATGCAATCAAAATTTCTGGGCGAATTCAGTGAGTTCCCAATGGGACATGCTTGTATGAGTTTGCTTTTCAAAATAGAGCAACATTTTAAGGAACGGAATCTAAATATCATGGTGACTTCAGTAGGTTCCCCATAGGATTCACATGTAATAAGCATGTTATTCAAGATAGAGCAACGTTTTAACGAACGGAAACACTGTTTCTTTGTGAATTCAGTTAGTTCCCAGTAGCCTGCTCTTGTACTATGTGTACTTTTAAAGATTTATCAAAATTTGGTGAGCCGAATCTGAGTAACATGGTGAATTCGGTTAATTCCCAGTAGGCCGCAGTAGTAATAAGTGGACTGTTGGGGTTATAGAAAAATTATCACGAATGGAATCAAATTTCTAGGCGAATTAAGTGAGTTCCCAATGGGACATGCTTGTATGAGTTTGCTTTTCAAAATAGAGCAACATTGTGTGGAACGGAATCTAAGTATCATGGTGAATTCAGTAGGTTCCCTATAGGATTCGCATGTAATAAGCTTGTTATTCAAGATAGAGCAACGTTTTAACCAACTGAAACACTGTTTCTTTGTGAATTCAGTTACCTCCCAGTAGCCTGCTCTTTTACTATGTGTACTTTTAAAGATTTATCAAAATTTGGTGAGCCGAATCTGAGTAACATGGTGAATTCGGTTAGTTCCCAATAGGCCGCAGTAGTAATAAGTGGACTGTTCGGGATATAGAAAAATTTTCACGAATGGAATCAAAATTTCTAGGCGACTTCAGTGAGTTCCCAATGGGACATGCTTGTATGAGTTTGCTTTTCAATATAGAGCACATTTTCTGGAACGGAATCTAAGTATCATGGTTAATTCAGTAGGTTCCCAATAGGATTTGCATGTAATAAGCTTGTTATTCAAGATAGAGCTACGTTTTAACGAACTGAAACACTGTTTCTTTGTGAATTCAGTTAATTCCCAGTAGCCTGCTCTTGTACTATGTGTACTTTTAAAGATTTATCAAAATTTGGTGAGCCGAATCTGAGTAACATGGTGAATTCGGTTAGTTCCCAATAGGCCGCAGTAGTAATAAGTGGACTGTTCGGGATATAGAAAAATTTTCACGAATGCAATCAAAATTTCTAGGCGAATTCAGTGAGTTCCCAATGGGACATGCTTGTATGAGTTCGCTTTTCAAAATAGAGCAAAATTTTAAGGAACGGAATCTAAGTATCATGGTGAATACAATATGTTCCCAATAGGATTCGCATGTAATAAGCTTGTTATTCAAGATAGAGCAACGTTTTAAGGAACTGAAACACTGTTTCTTTGTGAATTCAGTTACCTCCCAGTAGCCTGCTCTTGTACTATGTGTACTTTTAAAGATTTATCAAAATTTGGTGAGCCAAATCTGAGTAACATGGTGAATTCGGTTAGTTCCCAGTAGGCTGCAGTAGTAATAAGTGGACTGTTCGGGATATAGAAAAATTTTCACGAATGGAATCAAAATTTCTAGGCGAATTCAGTGAGTTCCCAATGGGACATGCTTGTATGAGTTTGCTTTTCAAAATAGAGCAACATTTTAAGGAACGGAATCTAAGTATCATGGTGAATTCAGTAGGTTCCCAATAGGATTCGCATGTAATAAGCTTGTTATTCAAGATAGAGCAACGTTTTAAGGAACTGAAACACTGTTTCTTTGTGAATTCAGTTAGTTCCCAGTAGCCTGCTCTTGTACTATGTGTACTTTTAAAGATTTATCAAAATTTGGTGAGCCGAATCTGAGTAACATGGTGAATTCTGTTAGTTCCCAGTAGGCCGCAGTAGTAACAAGTGGAGTGTTCGGGAAATAGAAAAATTTTCAGGAATGGAATCAAAATTTCTAGGCGACTTCTGTGAGTTACCAATGGGACATGCTTGTATGAGTTTGCTTTTCAATATAGAGCAACATTTTCTGGAACGGAATATAAGTATCATGGTGAATTCAGTACGTTCCCAATAGGATTTGCATGTAATAAGCTTGTTATTCAAGATAGAGCAACGTTTTAACGAACTGAAACACTGTTTCTTTGTGAATTCAGTTAATTCCCAGTAGCCTGCTCTTGTACTATGTGTACTTTTAAAGATTTATCAAAATTTGGGGAGCCGAATCTGAGTAACATGGTGAATTCGGTTAGTTCCCAATAGGCCGCAGTAGTAATAAGTTCGGGATATAGAAAAATTTTCACGAATGCAATCAAATTTCTAGGCGACTTCAGTGAGTTCCCAATGGGACATGCTTGTATGAGTTTGCTTGTCAAAATAGAGCAACATTTTAAGGAATGGAATCTAAGTATCATAGTGAATTCAGTAGTTTCCCAATAGGATTCGCATGTAATAAGCTTGTTATTCAAGATAGAGCAACGTTTTAACGAACGAAAACAAGGTTTCTTTGTGAATTCAGTTAGTTCCCAGTAGCCTGCTCTTGTACTATGTGTACTTTTAAAGATTTATCAAAATTTGATGAGCCGAATCTGAGTAACATGGTGAATTCGATTAGTTCCCAGTAGGCCGCAGTAGTAATAAGTGGACTGTTCGGGATATAGAAAAATTTTCACGAATGGAATCAAAATTTCTAGGCGAATTCAGTGAGTTCCCAATGGGACATGCTTGTATGAGTTTGCTTGTCAAAATAGAGCAACATTTTAAGGAACGGAATCTAAGTATCATTGTGAATTCAGTAGGTTCCCAGTAGGATTCGCATGTAATAAGCTTGTTATTCAATTTAGAGCAACGTTTTAACGAACTGAAACACTGTTTCTTTGTGAACTCAGTTAGTTCCCATTAGCCTGCTCTTGTACTATGTGTACTTTTAAAGATTTATCAAAATTTGGTCAGCCGAATCTGAGTAACATGGTGAATTCGGTTAGTTCCCAATTGGCCGCAGTAGTAATAAGTGGACTGTTCGGGATATAGAAAAATTTTCAGGAATGGAATCAAAATTTCTAGGCGAATTCAGTGATTTCCCAATGGGACATTCTTGTATGAGTTTGCTTTTCAATATAGAGCAACATCTTAAGGAACGGAATCTATTTATCATGGTGAATTCAGTAGGTTCCCAATAGGATTCGCATGTAATAAGCATGTTATTCAAGATAGAGCAACGTTTTAACGAACGGAAACACTGTTTCTTTGTGAATTCAGTTAGTTCCCAGTAGCCTGCTCTTGTACTATGTGTACTTTTAAAGATTTATCAAATTTTGGTGAGCCGAATCTGAGTAACATGGTGAATTCGGTTAGTTCCCAGTAGGCCGCAGTAGTAATAAGTGGACTGTTCGGGATATAGAAAAATTTTCACGAATGGAATCAAAATTTCTAGGCGAATTCAGTGAGTTCCCAATGGGACATGCTTGTATGAGTTTGCTTTTCAAAATAGAGCAACATTTTAAGGAACGGAATCTAAATATCATGGTGACTTCAGAAGGTTCCCCATAGGATTCACATGTAATAAGCATGTTATTCAAGATAGAGCAACGTTTTAACGAACGGAAACACTGTTTCTTTGTGAATTCAGTTAGTTCCCAGTAGCCTGCTCTTGTACTATGTGTACTTTTAAAGATTTATCATAATTTGGTGAGCCGAATCTGAGTAACATGGTGAATTCGGTTAATTCCCAGTAGGCCGCAGTAGTAATAAGTGGACTGTTGGGGTTATAGAAAAATATCACGAATGGAATCAAATTTCTAGGTGAATTAAGTGAGTTCCCAATGGGACATGCTTGTATGAGTTTGCTTTTCAAAATAGAGCAACATTGTGTGGAACGGAATCTAAGTATCATGGTGAATTCAGTAGGTTCCCGATAGGATTCGCATGTAATAAGCTTGTTATTCAAGATAGAGCAACGTTTTAACCAACTGAAACACTGTTTCTTTGTGAATTCAGTTACCTCCCAGTAGCCTGCTCTTATACTATGTGTACTTTTAAAGATTTATCAAAATTTGGTGAGCCGAATCTGAGTAACATGGTGAATTCGGTTAGTTCCCAATAGGCCGCAGTAGTAATAAGTGGACTGTTCGGGATATAGAAAAATTTTCACGAATGGAATCAAAATTTCTAGGCGACTTCAGTGAGTTCCCAATGGGACATGCTTGTATGAGTTTGCTTTTCAATATAGAGCACATTTTCTGGAACGGAATCTAAGTATCATGGTTAATTCAGTAGGTTCCCAATAGGATTTGCATGTAATAAGCTTGTTATTCAAGATAGAGCAACGTTTTAACGAACTGAAACACTGTTTCTTTGTGAATTCAGTTAATTCCCAGTAGCCTGCTCTTGTACTATGTGTACTTTTAAAGATTTATCAAAATTTGGTGAGCCGAATGTGAGTAACATGGTGAATTCGGTTAGTTCCCAATAGGCCGCAGTAGTAATAAGTGGACTGTTCGGGATATAGAAAAATTTTCACGAATGCAATCAAAATTTCTAGGCGAATTCAGTGAGTTCCCAATGGGACATGCTTGTATGAGTTCGCTTTTCAAAATAGAGAAAAATTTTAAGGAACGGAATCTAAGTATCATGGTGAATACAATATGTTCCCAATAAGATTCGCATGTAAAAAGCTTGTTATTCAAGATAGAGCAACGTTTTAAGGAACTGAAACACTGTTTCTTTGTGAATTCAGTTACCTTCCAGTAGCCTGCTCTTGTACTATGTGTACTTTTAAAAATTTATCAAAATTTGGTGAGCCAAATCTGAGTAACATGGTGAATTCGGTTAGTTCCCAGTAGGCTGCAGTAGTAATAAGGGGATGTTCGGGATATAGAAAAATTTTCACAAATGGAATCAAAATTTCTAGGGCGAATTCTGTGAGTTCCCAATGGGACATGCTTGTATGAGTTTGCTTTTCAAAATAGAGCAACATTTTAAGGAACGGAATCTAAGTATCATGGTGAATTCAGTAGGTTCCCAGTAGGATTCGCATGTAATAAGCTTGTTATTCAAGATAGAGCAAAGTTTTAACGAACTGAAACACTGTTTCTTTGTGAATTCAGTTAGTTCCCAGTAGCCTGCTCTTGTACTATGTGTACTTTTAAAGATTTATCAAAATTTGTTGAGCCGAATCTGAGTAACATGGTGATTTCGGTTAGTTCCCAGTAGGCCGCAGTAGTAATAAGTGGACTGTTCGGGATATAGAAAAATTTTCACGAATGGAATCAAAATTTCTAGGCGAATTCAGTGAGTTCCCATGGGACATGCTTGTATGAGTTTGCTTTTCAAAATAGAGCAACATTTTAAGGAACAGAATCTAAGTATCATGGTGAATTCAGTAGGTTCCCAATAGGATTCGCATGTAATAAGCTTGTTATTCAAGATAGAGCAACGTTTTAACGAACTGAAACACTGTTTCTTTGTGAATTCAGTTAGTTCCCAGTAGCCTGCTCTTGTACTATGTGTACTTTTAAAGATTTATCAAAATTTGGTGAGCCGAATCTGAGTAACATGGTGAATTCGGTTAGTTCCCAATAGGCTGCAGTAGTAATAAGTGGACTGTTCGGGATATAGAATAATTTTCACGAATGGAATCAAAATTTCTAGGCGAATTCAGTGAGTTCCCAATGGGACATGCTTGTTTGAATTTGCTTTTCAAAATGGAGCAACATTTTAAGGAACGGAATCTAAGTATCATGGTGAATTCAGTAGGTTCCCAATAGGATTCGCATGTAATAAGCTTGTTATTCAAGATAGAGCAACGTTTTAAGGAACTGAAACACTGTTTCTTTGTGAATTTAGTTAGTTCCCAGTAGCCTGCTCTTGCAATATGTGTACTTTTAAAGATTTATCAAAATTTGGTGAGCCGAATCTGAGTAACATGGTGAATTCGGTTAGTTCCCAATAGGCCGCAGTAGTAATAAGTGGAGTGTTCGGGAAATAGAAAAATTTTCAGGAATGGAATCAAAATTTCTAGGCGAATTCAGTGAGTTCCCAATGGGACATGCTTGTATGAGTTTGCTTTCAATATAGAGCAACATTTTCTGGAACGGAATCTAAGTATCATGGTGAATTCAGTAGGTTCCCAATAGGATTCGCATGTAATAAGCTTGTTATTCAAGATAGAGCAACGTTTAAACGAACTGAAACACTTTTCCTTTGTGAATTCAGTTAATTCCCAGTAGCCTGCTCTTGTACTATGTGTACTTTTAAAGATTTATCAAAATTTGGTGAGCCGAATCTGAGTAACATGGTGAATTCGGTTAGTTCCCAATAGGCCGCAGTAGTAATAAGTGGACTGTTCGGGATATAGAAAAATTTTCACGAAAGCAATCAAAATTTCTAGGCGAATTCAGTGAGTTCCCAATGGGACATGCTTGTATGAGTTTGCTTTTCAAAATAGAGCAACATTTTAAGGAACGGAATCTAAGTATCATGGTGAATTCAGTAGTTTCCCAATAGGATTCGCATGTAATAAGCTTGTTATTCAAGATAGAGCAACGTTTTAACGAACGAAAACACTGTTTCTTTGTGAATTCAGTTAGTTCCCAGTAGCCTGCTCTTGTACTATGTGTACTTTTAAAGATTTATCAAAATTTGGTGAGCCGAATCTGAGTAACATGGTGAATTCGGTTAGTTCCCAATAGGCTGCAGTAGTAATAAGTGGACTGTTCGGGATATAGAATAATTTTCACGAATGGAATCAAAATTTCTAGGCGAATTCAGTGAGTTCCCAATGGGACATGCTTGTTTGAGTTTGCTTTTCAAAATGGAGCAACATTTTAAGGAACGTAATCTAAGTATCATGGTGAATTCAGTAGTTTCCCAATAGGATTCGCATGTAATAAGCTTGTTATTCAAGATAGAGCAACGTTTTAAGGAACTGAAACACTGTTTCTTTGTGAATTCAATTAGTTCCCAGTAGCCTGCTCTTGTACTATGTGTACTTTTAAAGATTTATCAAAATTTGGTGAGCCGAATCTGAGTAACATGGTGAATTCTGTTAGTTCCCAGTAGGCCGCAGTAGTAACAAGTGGAGTGTTCGGGAAATAGAAAAATTTTCAGGAATGGAATCAAAATTTCTAGGCGACTTCAGTGAGTTCCCAATGGGACATGCTTGTATGAGTTTGCTTTTCAATATAGAGCAACATTTTCTGGAACGGAATCTAAGTATCATGGTGAATTCAGTAGGTTCCCAATAGGATTTGCATGTAATAAGCTTGTTATTCAAGATAGAGCAACGTTTTAACGAACTGAAACACTGTTTCTTTGTGAATTCAGTTAATTCCCAGTAGCCTGCTCTAGTACTATGTGTACTTTTAAAGATTTATCAAAATTTGGTGAGCCGAATCTGAGTAACATGGTGAATTCGGTTAGTTCCCAATAGGCCGCAGTAGTAATAAGTGGACTGTTCGGGATATAGAAAAATTTTCACGAATGCAATCAAAATTTCTAGGCGAATTCAGTGAGTTCCCAATGGGACATGCTTGTATGAGTTCGCTTTTCAAAATAGAGCAAAATTTTAAGGAACGGAATCTAAGTATCATGGTGAATTCAATATGTTCCCAATAGGATTCGCATGTAATAAGCTTGTTATTCAAGATAGAGCAACGTTTTAAGGAACTGAAACACTGTTTCTTTGGGAATTTAGTTAGTTCCCAGTAGCCTGCTCTTGTAATATGTGTACTTTTAAAGATTTATCAAAATTTGGTGAGCCGAATCTGAGTAACATGGTGAATTCGGTTAGTTCCCATTAGGCTGCAGTAGTAATAAGTGGAGTGTTCGGGAAATAGAAAAATTTTCAGGAATGGAATCAAAATTTCTAGGCGAATTCAGTGAGTTCCCAATGGGACATGCTTGTATGAGTTTGCTTTCAATATAGAGCAACATTTTCTGGAGCGGAATCTAAGTATCATGGTGAATTCAGTAGGTTCCCAATAGGATTCGCAGGTAATAAGCTTGTTATTCAAGATAGAGCAACGTTTAAACGAACTGAAACACTGTTCCTTTGTGAATTCAGTTAATTCCCAGTAGCCTGCTCTTCTACTATGTGTACTTTTAAGGATTTATCAAAATTTGTTGAGCCGAATCTGAGTAACATGGTGAATTCGGTTAGTTCCCAATAGGCCGTAGTAGTAATAACTGGACTGTTCGGGATATAGAAAAATTTTCACGAATGCAATCAAAATTTCTAGGCGAATTCAGTGAGTTCCCAATGGGACATGCTTGTATGAGTTTGCTTTTCAAAATAGAGCAACATTTTAAGGAACGGAATCTAAGTATCATGGTGAATTCAGTAGTTTCCCAATAGGATTCGCATGTAATAAGCTTGTTATTCAAGATAGAGCAACGTTTTAACGAACGAAAACACTGTTTCTTTGTGAATTCAGTTAGTTCCCAGTAGCCTGCTCTTGTACTATGTGTACTTTTAAAGATTTATCAAAATTTGATGAGCCTAATCAGAGTAACATGTTGAATTCGGTTAGTTCCCAGTAGGCCGCAGTAGTAATAAGTGGACTGTTCGGGATATAGAAAAATTTTCACGAATGCAATCAAAATTTCTGGGCGAATTCAGTGAGTTCCCAATGGGACATGCTTGTATGAGTTTGCTTGTCAAAATAGAGCAACATTTTAAGGAACGGAATCTAAATATCATGGTGAATTCAGTAGGTTCCCAGTAGGATTCGCATGTAATAAGCTTGTTATTCAAGATAGAGCAACGTTTTAACGAACTGAAACACTGTTTCTTTGTGAATTCAGTTAGTTCCCAGTAGCCTGCTCTTGTACTTTGTGTACTTTTAAAGATGTATCAAAATTTGGTGAGCCGAATCTGAGTAACATGGTGAATTCGGTTAGTTCCCAATAGGCTGCAGTAGTAATAAGTGGACTGTTCGGGATATAGAATAATTTTCACGAATGGAATCAAAATTTCTAGGCGAATTCAGTGAGTTCCCAATTGGACATGCTTGTTTGAGTTTGCTTTTCTAAATGGAGCAACATTTTAAGGAACGGAATCTAAGTATCATGGTGAATTCAGTAGGTTCCCAATAGGATTCGCATGTAATAAGCTTGTTATTCAAGATAGAGCAACGTTTTAAGGAACTGAAACACTGTATCTTTGTGAATTCAGTTAGTTCCCTGTAGCCTGCTCTTGTACTATGTGTACTTTTAAAGATTTATCAAAATTTGGTGAGCCGAATCTGAGTAACATGGTGAATTCTGTTAGTTCCCAGTAGGCCGCAGTAGTAACAAGTGGAGTGTTCGGGAAATAGAAAAATTTTCAGGAATGGAATCATAATTTCTAGGCGACTTCAGTGAGTTCCCAATGGGACATGCTTGTATGAGTTCGCTTTTCAAAATAGAGCAAAATTTTAAGGAACGGAATCTAAGTATCATGGTGAATACAATATGTTCCCAATAGGATTCGCATGTAATAAGCTTGTTATTCAAGATAGAGCAACGTTTTAAGGAACTGAAACACTGTTTCTTTGTGAATTCAGTTAATTCCCAGTAGCCTGCTCTTGTACTATGTGTACTTTTAAAGATTTATAAAAATTTGATGAGCCGAAACTGAGTAACATGGTGAATTCGGTTAGTTCCCAATAGGCCGCAGTAGTAATAAGTTCGGGATATAGAAAAATTTTCACGAATGCAATCAAAATTTCTAGGCGAATTCAGTGAGTTCCCAATGGGACATGCTTGTATGAGTTTGCTTGTCAAAACAGAGCAACATTTTAAGGAACGGAATCTAAGTATCATGGTGAATTCAGTAGGTTCCCAGTAGGATTCGCATGTAATAAGCTTGTTATTCAAGATAGAGCAACGTTTTAAGGAACTGAAACACTGTTTCTTTGTGAATTCAGTTAGTTCCCAGTAGCCTGCTCTTGTACTATGTGTACTTTTAAAGATTTATCAAAATTTGTTGAGCCGAATCTGAGTAACATGGTGAATTCGGTTAGTTCCCAGTAGGCCGCAGTAGTAATAAGTGGACTGTTCGGGATATAGAAAAATTTTAACGAATGGAATCAAAATTTCTAGGCGAATTCAGTGAGTTCCCATGGGACATGCTTGTATGAGTTTGCTTGTCAAAATAGAGCAACATTTTAAGGAACGGAATCTAAGTATCATTGTGAATTCAGTAGGTTCCCAGTAGGATTCGCATGTAATAAGCTTGTTATTCAATTTAGAGCAACGTTTTAACGAACTGAAACACTGTTTCTTTGTGAACTCAGTTAGTTCCCATTAGCCTGCTCTTGTACTATGTGTACTTTTAAAGATTTATCAAAATTTGGTCAGCCGAATCTGAGTAACATGGTGAATTCGGTTAGTTCCCAATTGGCCGCAGTAGTAATAAGTGGACTGTTCGGGATATAGAAAAATTTTCAGGAATGGAATCAAAATTTCTAGGCGAATTCAGTGATTTCCCAATGGGACATGCTTGTATGAGTTTGCTTTTCAATATAGAGCAACATCTTAAGGAACGGAATCTATTTATCATGGTGAATTCAGTAGGTTCCCAATAGGATTCGCATGTAATAAGCATGTTATTCAAGATAGAGCAACGTTTTAACGAACGGAAACACTGTTTCTTTGTGAATTCAGTTAGTTCCCAGTAGCCTGCTCTTGTACTATGTGTACTTTTAAAGATTTATCAAATTTTGGTGAGCCGAATCTGAGTAACATGGTGAATTCGGTTAGTTCCCAGTAGGCCGCAGTAGTAATAAGTGGACTGTTCGGGATATAGAAAAATTTTCACGAATGCAATCAAAATTTCTAGGCGAATTCAGTGAGTTCCCAATGGGACATGCTTGTATGAGTTTGCTTTTCAAAATAGAGCAACATTTTAAGGAACGGAATCTAAATATCATGGTGACTTCAGTAGGTTCCCCATAGGATTCACATGTAATAAGCATGTTATTCAAGATAGAGCAACGTTTTAACGAACGGAAACACTGTTTCTTTGTGAATTCAGTTAGTTCCCAGTAGCCTGCTCTTGTACTATGTGTACTTTTAAAGATTTATCAAAATTTGGTGAGCCGAATCTGAGTAACATGGTGAATTCGGTTAATTCCCAGTAGGCCGCAGTAGTAATAAGTGGACTGTTGGGGTTATAGAAAAATTATCACGAATGGAATCAAATTTCTAGGCGAATTCAGTGAGTTCCCAATGGGACATGCTTGTATGAGTTTGCTTTTCAATATAGAGCAACATCTTAAGGAACGGAATCTATTTATCATGGTGAATTCAGTAGGTTCCCAATAGGATTCGCATGTAATAAGCATGTTATTCAGGATAGAGCAACGTTTTAACGAACGGAAACACTGTTTCTTTGTGAATTCAGTTAGTTCCCAGTAGCCTGCTCTTGTACTATGTGTACTTTTAATGATTTATCAAATTTTGGTGAGCCGAATCTGAGTAACATGGTGAATTCGGTTAGTGCCCAGTAGGCCGCAGTAGTAATAAGTGGACTGTTCGGGATATAGAAAAATTATCACGAATGGAATCAAATTTCTAGGCGAATTCAGTGAGTTCCCAATGGGACATGCTTGTATGAGTTTGCTTTTCAAAATAGAGCAACATTGTGGGAACGGAATGTAAGTATCATGGTGAATTCAGTAGGTTCCCGATAGGATTCGCATGTAATAAGCTTGTTATTCAAGATAGAGCAACGTTTTAACCAACTGAAACACTGTTTCTTTGTGAATTCAGTTACCTCCCAGTAGCCTGCTCTTGTACTATGTGTACTTTTAAAGATTTATCAAAATTTGGTGAGCCGAATCTGAGTAACATGGTGAATTCGGTTAGTTCCCAATAGGCCGCAGTAGTAATAAGTGGACTGTTCGGGATATAGAAAAATTTTCACGAATGGAATCAAAATTTCTAGGCGACTTCAGTGAGTTCCCAATGGGACATGCTTGTATGAGTTTGCTTTTCAATATAGAGCACATTTTCTGGAACGGAATCTAAGTATCATGGTTAATTCAGTAGGTTCCCAATAGGATTTGCATGTAATAAGCTTGTTATTCAAGATAGAGCAACGTTTTAACGAACTGAAACACTGTTTCTTTGTGAATTCAGTTAATTCCCAGTAGCCTGCTCTTGTACTATGTGTACTTTTAAAGATTTATCAAAATTTGGTGAGCCGAATCTGAGTAACATGGTGAATTCGGTTAGTTCCCAATAGGCCGCAGTAGTAATAAGTGGACTGTTCGGGATATAGAAAAATTTTCACGAATGCAATCAAAATTTCTAGGCGAATTCAGTGAGTTCCCAATGGGACATGCTTGTATGAGTTCGCTTTTCAAAATAGAGCAAAATTTTAAGGAACGGAATCTAAGTATCATGGTGAATACAATATGTTCCCAATAGGATTCGCATGTAATAAGCTTGTTATTCAAGATAGAGCAACGTTTTAAGGAACTGAAACACTGTTTCTTTGTGAATTCAGTTACCTCCCAGTAGCCTGCTCTTGTACTATGTGTACTTTTAAAAATTTATCAAAATTTGGTGAGCCAAATCGGAGTAACATGGTGAATTCGGTTAGTTCCCAGTAGGCTGCAGTAGTAATAAGGGGATGTTCGGGATATAGAAAAATTTTCACAAATGGAATCAAAATTTCTAGGCGAATTCTGTGAGTTCCCAATGGGACATGCTTGTATGAGTTTGCTTTTCAAAATAGAGCAACATTTTAAGGAACGGAATCTAAGTATCATGGTGAATTCAGTAGGTTCCCAGTAGGATTCGCATGTAATAAGCTTGTTATTCAAGATAGAGCTAAGTTTTAACGAACTGAAACACTGTTTCTTTGTGAATTCAGTTAGTTCCCAGTAGCCTGCTCTTGTACTATGTGTACTTTTAAAGATTTATCAAAATTTGTTGAGCCGAATCTGAGTAACATGGTGAATTCGGTTAGTTCCCAGTAGGCCGCAGTAGTAATAAGTGGACTGTTCGGGATATAGAAAAATTTTAACGAATGGAATCAAAATTTCTAGGCGAATTCAGTGAGTTCCCATGGGACATGCTTGTATGAGTTTGCTTGTCAAAATAGAGCAACATTTTAAGGAACGGAATCTAAGTATCATTGTGAATTCAGTAGGTTCCCAGTAGGATTCGCATGTAATAAGCTTGTTATTCAATTTAGAGCAACGTTTTAACGAACTGAAACACTGTTTCTTTGTGAACTCAGTTAGTTCCCATTAGCCTGCTCTTGTACTATGTGTACTTTTAAAGATTTATCAAAATTTGGTCAGCCGAATCTGAGTAACATGGTGAATTCGGTTAGTTCCCAATTGGCCGCAGTAGTAATAAGTGGACTGTTCGGGATATAGAAAAATTTTCAGGAATGGAATCAAAATTTCTAGGCGAATTCAGTGATTTCCCAATGGGACATGCTTGTATGAGTTTGCTTTTCAATATAGAGCAACATCTTAAGGAACGGAATCTATTTATCATGGTGAATTCAGTAGGTTCCCAATAGGATTCGCATGTAATAAGCATGTTATTCAAGATAGAGCAACGTTTTAACGAACGGAAACACTGTTTCTTTGTGAATTCAGTTAGTTCCCAGTAGCCTGCTCTTGTACTATGTGTACTTTTAAAGATTTATCAAATTTTGGTGAGCCGAATCTGAGTAACATGGTGAATTCGGTTAGTTCCCAGTAGGCCGCAGTAGTAATAAGTGGACTGTTCGGGATATAGAAAAATTTTCACGAATGCAATCAAAATTTCTAGGCGAATTCAGTGAGTTCCCAATGGGACATGCTTGTATGAGTTTGCTTTTCAAAATAGAGCAACATTTTAAGGAACGGAATCTAAATATCATGGTGACTTCAGTAGGTTCCCCATAGGATTCACATGTAATAAGCATGTTATTCAAGATAGAGCAACGTTTTAACGAACGGAAACACTGTTTCTTTGTGAATTCAGTTAGTTCCCAGTAGCCTGCTCTTGTACTATGTGTACTTTTAAAGATTTATCAAAATTTGGTGAGCCGAATCTGAGTAACATGGTGAATTCGGTTAATTCCCAGTAGGCCGCAGTAGTAATAAGTGGACTTTTGGGGTTATAGAAAAATTATCACGAATGGAATCAAATTTCTAGGCGAATTCAGTGAGTTCCCAATGGGACATGCTTGTATGAGTTTGCTTTTCAAAATAGAGCAACATTGTGTGGAACGGAATCTAAGTATCATGGTGAATTCAGTAGGTTCCCGATAGGATTCGCATGTAATAAGCTTGTTATTCAAGATAGAGCAACGTTTTAACCAACTGAAACACTGTTTCTTTGTGAATTCAGTTACCTCCCAGTAGCCTGCTCTTTTACTATGTGTACTTTTAAAGATTTTCAAAATTTGGTGAGCCGAATCTGAGTAACATGGTGAATTCGGTTAGTTCCCAATAGGCCGCAGTAGTAATAAGTGGACTGTTCGGGATATAGAAAAATTTTCACGAATGGAATCAAAATTTCTAGGCGACTTCAGTGAGTTCCCAATGGGACATGCTTGTATGAGTTTGCATTTCAATATAGAGCACATTTTCTGGAACGGAATCTAAGTATCATGGTTAATTCAGTAGGTTCCCAATAGGATTTGCATGTAATAAGCTTGTTATTCAAGATAGAGCAACGTTTTAACGAACTGAAACACTGTTTCTTTGTGAATTCAGTTAATTCCCAGTAGCCTGCTCTTGTACTATGTGTACTTTTAAAGATTTATCAAAATTTGGTGAGCCGAATCTGAGTAACATGGTGAATTCGGTTAGTTCCCAATAGGCCGCAGTAGTAATAAGTGGACTGTTCGGGATATAGAAAAATTTTCACGAATGCAATCAAAATTTCTAGGCGAATTCAGTGAGTTCCCAATGGGACATGCTTGTATGAGTTCGCTTTTCAAAATAGAGCAAAATTTTAAGGAACGGAATCTAAGTATCATGGTGAATACAATATGTTCCCAATAGGATTCGCATGTAATAAGCTTGTTATTCAAGATAGAGCAACGTTTTAAGGAACTGAAACACTGTTTCTTTGTGAATTCAGTTAGTTCCCAGTAGCCTGCTCTTGTACTATGTGTACTTTTAAAGATTTATCAAAATTTGGTGAGCCGAATCTGAGTAACATGGTGAATTCGGTTAGTTCCCAATAGGCTGCAGTAGTAATAAGTGGACTGTTCGGGATATAGAATAATTTTCACGAATGGAATCAAAATTTCTAGGCGAATTCAGTGAGTTCCCAATGGGACATGCTTGTTTGAGTTTGCTTTTCAAAATGGAGCAACATTTTAAGGAACGGAATCTAAGTATCATGGTGAATTCAGTAGGTTCCCAATAGGATTCGCATGTAATAAGCTTGTTATTCAAGATAGAGCAACGTTTTAAGGAACTGAAACACTGTTTCTTTGTGAATTTAGTTAGTTCCCAGTAGCCTGCTCTTGTAATATGTGTACTTTTAAAGATTTATCAAAATTTGGTGAGCCGAATCTGAGTAACATGGTGAATTCGGTTAGTTCCCAATAGGCCGCAGTAGTAATAAGTGGAGTGTTCGGGAAATAGAAAAATTTTCAGGAATGGAATCAAAATTTCTAGGCGAATTCAGTGAGTTCCCAATGGGACATGCTTGTATGAGTTTGCTTTCAATATAGAGCAACATTTTCTGGAACGGAATCTAAGTATCATGGTGAATTCAGTAGGTTCCCAATAGGATTCGCATGTAATAAGCTTGTTATTCAAGATAGAGCAACGTTTAAACGAACTGAAACACTGTTCCTTTGTGAATTCAGTTAATTCCCAGTAGCCTGCTCTTGTACTATGTGTACTTTTAAAGATTTATCAAAATTTGTTGAGCCGAATCTGAGTAACATGGTGAATTCGGTTAGTTCCCAGTAGGCCGCAGTAGTAATAAGTGGAGTGTTCGGGATATAGAAAAATTTTCACGAATGCAATCAAAATTTCTGGGCGAATTCAGTGAGTTCCCAATGGGACATGCTTGTATGAGTTTGCTTTTCAAAATAGAGCAACATTTTAAGGAACGGAATCTAAATATCATGGTGACTTCAGTAGGTTCCCCATAGGATTCACATGTAATAAGCATGTTATTCAAGATAGAGCAACGTTTTAACGAACGGAAACACTGTTTCTTTGTGAATTCAGTTAGTTCCCAGTAGCCTGCTCTTGTACTATGTGTACTTTTAAAGATTTATCAAAATTTGGTGAGCCGAATCTGAGTAACATGGTGAATTCGGTTAATTCCCAGTAGGCCGCAGTAGTAATAAGTGGACTGTTGGGGTTATAGAAAAATTATCACGAATGGAATCAAATTTCTAGGCGAATTAAGTGAGTTCCCAATGGGACATGCTTGTATGAGTTTGCTTTTCAAAATAGAGCAACATTGTGTGGAACGGAATCTAAGTATCATGGTGAATTCAGTAGGTTCCCTATAGGATTCGCATGTAATAAGCTTGTTATTCAAGATAGAGCAACGTTTTAACCAACTGAAACACTGTTTCTTTGTGAATTCAGTTACCTCCCAGTAGCCTGCTCTTTTACTATGTGTACTTTTAAAGATTTATCAAAATTTGGTGAGCCGAATCTGAGTAACATGGTGAATTCGGTTAGTTCCCAATAGGCCGCAGTAGTAATAAGTGGACTGTTCGGGATATAGAAAAATTTTCATGAATGGAATCAAAATTTCTAGGCGACTTCAGTGAGTTCCCAATGGGACATGCTTGTATGAGTTTGCTTTTCAATATAGAGCACATTTTCTGGAACGGAATCTAAGTATCATGGTTAATTCAGTAGGTTCCCAATAGGATTTGCATGTAATAAGCTTGTTATTCAAGATAGAGCTACGTTTTAACGAACTGAAACACTGTTTCTTTGTGAATTCAGTTAATTCCCAGTAGCCTGCTCTTGTACTATGTGTACTTTTAAAGATTTATCAAAATTTGGTGAGCCGAATCTGAGTAACATGGTGAATTCGGTTAGTTCCCAATAGGCCGCAGTAGTAATAAGTGGACTGTTCGGGATATAGAAAAATTTTCACGAATGCAATCAAAATTTCTAGGCGAATTCAGTGAGTTCCCAATGGGACATGCTTGTATGAGTTCGCTTTTCAAAATAGAGCAAAATTTTAAGGAACGGAATCTAAGTATCATGGTGAATACAATATGTTCCCAATAGGATTCGCATGTAATAAGCTTGTTATTCAAGATAGAGCAACGTTTTAAGGAACTGAAACACTGTTTCTTTGTGAATTCAGTTACCTCCCAGTAGCCTGCTCTTGTACTATGTGTACTTTTAAAGATTTATCAAAATTTGGTGAGCCAAATCTGAGTAACATGGTGAATTCGGTTAGTTCCCAGTAGGCTGCAGTAGTAATAAGTGGACTGTTCGGGATATAGAAAAATTTTCACGAATGGAATCAAAATTTCTAGGCGAATTCAGTGAGTTCCCAATGGGACATGCTTGTATGAGTTTGCTTTTCAAAATAGAGCAACATTTTAAGGAACGGAATCTAAGTATCATGGTGAATTCAGTAGGTTCCCAATAGGATTCGCATGTAATAAGCTTGTTATTCAAGATAGAGCAACGTTTTAAGGAACTGAAACACTGTTTCTTTGTGAATTCAGTTAGTTCCCAGTAGCCTGCTCTTGTACTATGTGTACTTTTAAAGATTTATCAAAATTTGGTGAGCCGAATCTGAGTAACATGGTGAATTCTGTTAGTTCCCAGTAGGCCGCAGTAGTAACAAGTGGAGTGTTCGGGAAATAGAAAAATTTTCAGGAATGGAATCAAAATTTCTAGGCGACTTCTGTGAGTTACCAATGGGACATGCTTGTATGAGTTTGCTTTTCAATATAGAGCAACATTTTCTGGAACGGAATATAAGTATCATGGTGAATTCAGTACGTTCCCAATAGGATTTGCATGTAATAAGCTTGTTATTCAAGATAGAGCAACGTTTTAACGAACTGAAACACTGTTTCTTTGTGAATTCAGTTAATTCCCAGTAGCCTGCTCTTGTACTATGTGTACTTTTAAAGATTTATCAAAATTTGGGGAGCCGAATCTGAGTAACATGGTGAATTCGGTTAGTTCCCAATAGGCCGCAGTAGTAATAAGTTCGGGATATAGAAAAATTTTCACGAATGCAATCAAATTTCTAGGCGACTTCAGTGAGTTCCCAATGGGACATGCTTGTATGAGTTTGCTTGTCAAAATAGAGCAACATTTTAAGGAATGGAATCTAAGTATCATAGTGAATTCAGTAGTTTCCCAATAGGATTCGCATGTAATAAGCTTGTTATTCAAGATAGAGCAACGTTTTAACGAACGAAAACAAGGTTTCTTTGTGAATTCAGTTAGTTCCCAGTAGCCTGCTCTTGTACTATGTGTACTTTTAAAGATTTATCAAAATTTGATGAGCCGAATCTGAGTAACATGGTGAATTCGATTAGTTCCCAGTAGGCCGCAGTAGTAATAAGTGGACTGTTCGGGATATAGAAAAATTTTCACGAATGGAATCAAAATTTCTAGGCGAATTCAGTGAGTTCCCAATGGGACATGCTTGTATGAGTTTGCTTGTCAAAATAGAGCAACATTTTAAGGAACGGAATCTAAGTATCATTGTGAATTCAGTAGGTTCCCAGTAGGATTCGCATGTAATAAGCTTGTTATTCAATTTAGAGCAACGTTTTAACGAACTGAAACACTGTTTCTTTGTGAACTCAGTTAGTTCCCATTAGCCTGCTCTTGTACTATGTGTACTTTTAAAGATTTATCAAAATTTGGTCAGCCGAATCTGAGTAACATGGTGAATTCGGTTAGTTCCCAATTGGCCGCAGTAGTAATAAGTGGACTGTTCGGGATATAGAAAAATTTTCAGGAATGGAATCAAAATTTCTAGGCGAATTCAGTGATTTCCCAATGGGACATTCTTGTATGAGTTTGCTTTTCAATATAGAGCAACATCTTAAGGAACGGAATCTATTTATCATGGTGAATTCAGTAGGTTCCCAATAGGATTCGCATGTAATAAGCATGTTATTCAAGATAGAGCAACGTTTTAACGAACGGAAACACTGTTTCTTTGTGAATTCAGTTAGTTCCCAGTAGCCTGCTCTTGTACTATGTGTACTTTTAAAGATTTATCAAATTTTGGTGAGCCGAATCTGAGTAACATGGTGAATTCGGTTAGTTCCCAGTAGGCCGCAGTAGTAATAAGTGGACTGTTCGGGATATAGAAAAATTTTCACGAATGGAATCAAAATTTCTAGGCGAATTCAGTGAGTTCCCAATGGGACATGCTTGTATGAGTTTGCTTTTCAAAATAGAGCAACATTTTAAGGAACGGAATCTAAATATCATGGTGACTTCAGAAGGTTCCCCATAGGATTCACATGTAATAAGCATGTTATTCAAGATAGAGCAACGTTTTAACGAACGGAAACACTGTTTCTTTGTGAATTCAGTTAGTTCCCAGTAGCCTGCTCTTGTACTATGTGTACTTTTAAAGATTTATCATAATTTGGTGAGCCGAATCTGAGTAACATGGTGAATTCGGTTAATTCCCAGTAGGCCGCAGTAGTAATAAGTGGACTGTTGGGGTTATAGAAAAATATCACGAATGGAATCAAATTTCTAGGTGAATTAAGTGAGTTCCCAATGGGACATGCTTGTATGAGTTTGCTTTTCAAAATAGAGCAACATTGTGTGGAACGGAATCTAAGTATCATGGTGAATTCAGTAGGTTCCCGATAGGATTCGCATGTAATAAGCTTGTTATTCAAGATAGAGCAACGTTTTAACCAACTGAAACACTGTTTCTTTGTGAATTCAGTTACCTCCCAGTAGCCTGCTCTTATACTATGTGTACTTTTAAAGATTTATCAAAATTTGGTGAGCCGAATCTGAGTAACATGGTGAATTCGGTTAGTTCCCAATAGGCCGCAGTAGTAATAAGTGGACTGTTCGGGATATAGAAAAATTTTCACGAATGGAATCAAAATTTCTAGGCGACTTCAGTGAGTTCCCAATGGGACATGCTTGTATGAGTTTGCTTTTCAATATAGAGCACATTTTCTGGAACGGAATCTAAGTATCATGGTTAATTCAGTAGGTTCCCAATAGGATTTGCATGTAATAAGCTTGTTATTCAAGATAGAGCAACGTTTTAACGAACTGAAACACTGTTTCTTTGTGAATTCAGTTAATTCCCAGTAGCCTGCTCTTGTACTATGTGTACTTTTAAAGATTTATCAAAATTTGGTGAGCCGAATGTGAGTAACATGGTGAATTCGGTTAGTTCCCAATAGGCCGCAGTAGTAATAAGTGGACTGTTCGGGATATAGAAAAATTTTCACGAATGCAATCAAAATTTCTAGGCGAATTCAGTGAGTTCCCAATGGGACATGCTTGTATGAGTTCGCTTTTCAAAATAGAGAAAAATTTTAAGGAACGGAATCTAAGTATCATGGTGAATACAATATGTTCCCAATAAGATTCGCATGTAATAAGCTTGTTATTCAAGATAGAGCAACGTTTTAAGGAACTGAAACACTGTTTCTTTGTGAATTCAGTTACCTTCCAGTAGCCTGCTCTTGTACTATGTGTACTTTTAAAAATTTATCAAAATTTGGTGAGCCAAATCTGAGTAACATGGTGAATTCGGTTAGTTCCCAGTAGGCTGCAGTAGTAATAAGGGGATGTTCGGGATATAGAAAAATTTTCACAAATGGAATCAAAATTTCTAGGGCGAATTCTGTGAGTTCCCAATGGGACATGCTTGTATGAGTTTGCTTTTCAAAATAGAGCAACATTTTAAGGAACGGAATCTAAGTATCATGGTGAATTCAGTAGGTTCCCAGTAGGATTCGCATGTAATAAGCTTGTTATTCAAGATAGAGCAAAGTTTTAACGAACTGAAACACTGTTTCTTTGTGAATTCAGTTAGTTCCCAGTAGCCTGCTCTTGTACTATGTGTACTTTTAAAGATTTATCAAAATTTGTTGAGCCGAATCTGAGTAACATGGTGATTTCGGTTAGTTCCCAGTAGGCCGCAGTAGTAATAAGTGGACTGTTCGGGATATAGAAAAATTTTCACGAATGGAATCAAAATTTCTAGGCGAATTCAGTGAGTTCCCATGGGACATGCTTGTATGAGTTTGCTTTTCAAAATAGAGCAACATTTTAAGGAACAGAATCTAAGTATCATGGTGAATTCAGTAGGTTCCCAATAGGATTCGCATGTAATAAGCTTGTTATTCAAGATAGAGCAACGTTTTAACGAACTGAAACACTGTTTCTTTGTGAATTCAGTTAGTTCCCAGTAGCCTGCTCTTGTACTATGTGTACTTTTAAAGATTTATCAAAATTTGGTGAGCCGAATCTGAGTAACATGGTGAATTCGGTTAGTTCCCAATAGGCTGCAGTAGTAATAAGTGGACTGTTCGGGATATAGAATAATTTTCACGAATGGAATCAAAATTTCTAGGCGAATTCAGTGAGTTCCCAATGGGACATGCTTGTTTGAATTTGCTTTTCAAAATGGAGCAACATTTTAAGGAACGGAATCTAAGTATCATGGTGAATTCAGTAGGTTCCCAATAGGATTCGCATGTAATAAGCTTGTTATTCAAGATAGAGCAACGTTTTAAGGAACTGAAACACTGTTTCTTTGTGAATTTAGTTAGTTCCCAGTAGCCTGCTCTTGCAATATGTGTACTTTTAAAGATTTATCAAAATTTGGTGAGCCGAATCTGAGTAACATGGTGAATTCGGTTAGTTCCCAATAGGCCGCAGTAGTAATAAGTGGAGTGTTCGGGAAATAGAAAAATTTTCAGGAATGGAATCAAAATTTCTAGGCGAATTCAGTGAGTTCCCAATGGGACATGCTTGTATGAGTTTGCTTTCAATATAGAGCAACATTTTCTGGAACGGAATCTAAGTATCATGGTGAATTCAGTAGGTTCCCAATAGGATTCGCATGTAATAAGCTTGTTATTCAAGATAGAGCAACGTTTAAACGAACTGAAACACTTTTCCTTTGTGAATTCAGTTAATTCCCAGTAGCCTGCTCTTGTACTATGTGTACTTTTAAAGATTTATCAAAATTTGGTGAGCCGAATCTGAGTAACATGGTGAATTCGGTTAGTTCCCAATAGGCCGCAGTAGTAATAAGTGGACTGTTCGGGATATAGAAAAATTTTCACGAAAGCAATCAAAATTTCTAGGCGAATTCAGTGAGTTCCCAATGGGACATGCTTGTATGAGTTTGCTTTTCAAAATAGAGCAACATTTTAAGGAACGGAATCTAAGTATCATGGTGAATTCAGTAGTTTCCCAATAGGATTCGCATGTAATAAGCTTGTTATTCAAGATAGAGCAACGTTTTAACGAACGAAAACACTGTTTCTTTGTGAATTCAGTTAGTTCCCAGTAGCCTGCTCTTGTACTATGTGTACTTTTAAAGATTTATCAAAATTTGGTGAGCCGAATCTGAGTAACATGGTGAATTCGGTTAGTTCCCAATAGGCTGCAGTAGTAATAAGTGGACTGTTCGGGATATAGAATAATTTTCACGAATGGAATCAAAATTTCTAGGCGAATTCAGTGAGTTCCCAATGGGACATGCTTGTTTGAGTTTGCTTTTCAAAATGGAGCAACATTTTAAGGAACGTAATCTAAGTATCATGGTGAATTCAGTAGTTTCCCAATAGGATTCGCATGTAATAAGCTTGTTATTCAAGATAGAGCAACGTTTTAAGGAACTGAAACACTGTTTCTTTGTGAATTCAATTAGTTCCCAGTAGCCTGCTCTTGTACTATGTGTACTTTTAAAGATTTATCAAAATTTGGTGAGCCGAATCTGAGTAACATGGTGAATTCTGTTAGTTCCCAGTAGGCCGCAGTAGTAACAAGTGGAGTGTTCGGGAAATAGAAAAATTTTCAGGAATGGAATCAAAATTTCTAGGCGACTTCAGTGAGTTCCCAATGGGACATGCTTGTATGAGTTTGCTTTTCAATATAGAGCAACATTTTCTGGAACGGAATCTAAGTATCATGGTGAATTCAGTAGGTTCCCAATAGGATTTGCATGTAATAAGCTTGTTATTCAAGATAGAGCAACGTTTTAACGAACTGAAACACTGTTTCTTTGTGAATTCAGTTAATTCCCAGTAGCCTGCTCTAGTACTATGTGTACTTTTAAAGATTTATCAAAATTTGGTGAGCCGAATCTGAGTAACATGGTGAATTCGGTTAGTTCCCAATAGGCCGCAGTAGTAATAAGTGGACTGTTCGGGATATAGAAAAATTTTCACGAATGCAATCAAAATTTCTAGGCGAATTCAGTGAGTTCCCAATGGGACATGCTTGTATGAGTTCGCTTTTCAAAATAGAGCAAAATTTTAAGGAACGGAATCTAAGTATCATGGTGAATTCAATATGTTCCCAATAGGATTCGCATGTAATAAGCTTGTTATTCAAGATAGAGCAACGTTTTAAGGAACTGAAACACTGTTTCTTTGGGAATTTAGTTAGTTCCCAGTAGCCTGCTCTTGTAATATGTGTACTTTTAAAGATTTATCAAAATTTGGTGAGCCGAATCTGAGTAACATGGTGAATTCGGTTAGTTCCCATTAGGCTGCAGTAGTAATAAGTGGAGTGTTCGGGAAATAGAAAAATTTTCAGGAATGGAATCAAAATTTCTAGGCGAATTCAGTGAGTTCCCAATGGGACATGCTTGTATGAGTTTGCTTTCAATATAGAGCAACATTTTCTGGAGCGGAATCTAAGTATCATGGTGAATTCAGTAGGTTCCCAATAGGATTCGCAGGTAATAAGCTTGTTATTCAAGATAGAGCAACGTTTAAACGAACTGAAACACTGTTCCTTTGTGAATTCAGTTAATTCCCAGTAGCCTGCTCTTCTACTATGTGTACTTTTAAGGATTTATCAAAATTTGTTGAGCCGAATCTGAGTAACATGGTGAATTCGGTTAGTTCCCAATAGGCCGTAGTAGTAATAACTGGACTGTTCGGGATATAGAAAAATTTTCACGAATGCAATCAAAATTTCTAGGCGAATTCAGTGAGTTCCCAATGGGACATGCTTGTATGAGTTTGCTTTTCAAAATAGAGCAACATTTTAAGGAACGGAATCTAAGTATCATGGTGAATTCAGTAGTTTCCCAATAGGATTCGCATGTAATAAGCTTGTTATTCAAGATAGAGCAACGTTTTAACGAACGAAAACACTGTTTCTTTGTGAATTCAGTTAGTTCCCAGTAGCCTGCTCTTGTACTATGTGTACTTTTAAAGATTTATCAAAATTTGATGAGCCTAATCAGAGTAACATGTTGAATTCGGTTAGTTCCCAGTAGGCCGCAGTAGTAATAAGTGGACTGTTCGGGATATAGAAAAATTTTCACGAATGCAATCAAAATTTCTGGGCGAATTCAGTGAGTTCCCAATGGGACATGCTTGTATGAGTTTGCTTGTCAAAATAGAGCAACATTTTAAGGAACGGAATCTAAATATCATGGTGAATTCAGTAGGTTCCCAGTAGGATTCGCATGTAATAAGCTTGTTATTCAAGATAGAGCAACGTTTTAACGAACTGAAACACTGTTTCTTTGTGAATTCAGTTAGTTCCCAGTAGCCTGCTCTTGTACTTTGTGTACTTTTAAAGATGTATCAAAATTTGGTGAGCCGAATCTGAGTAACATGGTGAATTCGGTTAGTTCCCAATAGGCTGCAGTAGTAATAAGTGGACTGTTCGGGATATAGAATAATTTTCACGAATGGAATCAAAATTTCTAGGCGAATTCAGTGAGTTCCCAATTGGACATGCTTGTTTGAGTTTGCTTTTCTAAATGGAGCAACATTTTAAGGAACGGAATCTAAGTATCATGGTGAATTCAGTAGGTTCCCAATAGGATTCGCATGTAATAAGCTTGTTATTCAAGATAGAGCAACGTTTTAAGGAACTGAAACACTGTATCTTTGTGAATTCAGTTAGTTCCCTGTAGCCTGCTCTTGTACTATGTGTACTTTTAAAGATTTATCAAAATTTGGTGAGCCGAATCTGAGTAACATGGTGAATTCTGTTAGTTCCCAGTAGGCCGCAGTAGTAACAAGTGGAGTGTTCGGGAAATAGAAAAATTTTCAGGAATGGAATCATAATTTCTAGGCGACTTCAGTGAGTTCCCAATGGGACATGCTTGTATGAGTTCGCTTTTCAAAATAGAGCAAAATTTTAAGGAACGGAATCTAAGTATCATGGTGAATACAATATGTTCCCAATAGGATTCGCATGTAATAAGCTTGTTATTCAAGATAGAGCAACGTTTTAAGGAACTGAAACACTGTTTCTTTGTGAATTCAGTTAATTCCCAGTAGCCTGCTCTTGTACTATGTGTACTTTTAAAGATTTATAAAAATTTGATGAGCCGAAACTGAGTAACATGGTGAATTCGGTTAGTTCCCAATAGGCCGCAGTAGTAATAAGTTCGGGATATAGAAAAATTTTCACGAATGCAATCAAAATTTCTAGGCGAATTCAGTGAGTTCCCAATGGGACATGCTTGTATGAGTTTGCTTGTCAAAACAGAGCAACATTTTAAGGAACGGAATCTAAGTATCATGGTGAATTCAGTAGGTTCCCAGTAGGATTCGCATGTAATAAGCTTGTTATTCAAGATAGAGCAACGTTTTAAGGAACTGAAACACTGTTTCTTTGTGAATTCAGTTAGTTCCCAGTAGCCTGCTCTTGTACTATGTGTACTTTTAAAGATTTATCAAAATTTGTTGAGCCGAATCTGAGTAACATGGTGAATTCGGTTAGTTCCCAGTAGGCCGCAGTAGTAATAAGTGGACTGTTCGGGATATAGAAAAATTTTCACGAATGCAATAAAAATTTCTGGGCTAATTCAGTGATTCCCAATGGGACATGCTTGTATGAGTTTGCTTGTCAAAACAGAGCAACATTTTAAGGAACGGAATCTAAGTATCATGGTGAATTCAGTAGGTTCCCAGTAGGATTCGCATGTAATAAGCTTGTTATTCAAGATAGAGCAAAGTTTTAACGAACTGAAACACTGTTTCTTTGTGAATTCAGTTAGTTCCCAGTAGCCTGCTCTTGTACTATGTGTACTTTTAAAGATTTATCAAAATTTGTTGAGCCGAATCTGAGTAACATGGTGAATTCGGTTAGTTCCCAGTAGGCCGCAGTAGTAATAAGTGGACTGTTCGGGATATAGAAAAATTTTTACGAATGGAATCAAAATTTCTAGGCGAATTCAGTGAGTTCCCATGGGACATGCTTGTATGAGTTTGCTTTTCAAAATAGAGCAACATTTTAAGGAACGTAATCTAAGTATCATGGTGAATTCAGTAGGTTCCCAATAGGATTCGCATGTAATAAGCTTGTTATTCAAGATAGAGCAACGTTTTAAGGAACTGAAACACTGTTTCTTTGTGAATTCAGTTAGTTCCCAGTAGCCTGCTCTTGTACTATGTGTACTTTTAAAGATTTATCAAAATTTGGTGAGCCGAATCTGAGTAACATGGTGAATTCCGTTAGTTCCCAGTAGGCCGCAGTAGTAACAAGTGGAGTGTTCGGGAAATAGAAAAATTTTCAGGAATGGAATCAAAATTTCTAGGCGACTTCAGTGAGTTCCCAATGGGACATGCTTGTATGAGTTTGCTTTTCAATATAGAGCAACATTTTCTGGAACGGAATCTAAGTATCATGGTGAATTCAGTAGGTTCCCAGTAGGATTCGCATGTAATAAGCTTGTTATTCAAGATAGAGCAAAGTTTTAACGAACTGAAACACTGTTTCTTTGTGAATTCAGTTATTTCCAGTAGCCTGCTCTTGTACTATGTGTACTTTTAAAGATTTATCAAAATTTGTTGAGCCGAATCTGAGTAACATGGTGAATTCTGTTAGTTCCCAGTAGGCCGCAGTAGTAACAAGTGGAGTGTTCGGGAAATAGAAAAATTTTCAGGAATGGAATCAAAATTTCTAGGCGACTTCAGTGAGTTCCCAATGGGACATGCTTGTATGAGTTTGCTTTTCAATATAGAGCAACATTTTCTGGAACGGAATCTAAGTATCATGGTGAATTCAGTACGTTCCCAATAGGATTTGCATGTAATAAGCTTGTTATTCAAGATAGAGCAACGTTTTAACGAACTGAAACACTGTTTCTTTGTGAATTCAGTTAATTCCCAGTAGCCTGCTCTTGTACTATGTGTACTTTAAAAGATTTATCAAAATTTGGTGAGCCGAATCTGAGTAACATGGTGAATTCGGTTAGTTCCCAATAGGCCGCAGTAGTAATAAGTGGACTGTTCGGGATATAGAAAAATTTTCACGAATGCAATCAAAATTTCTAGGCGAATTCAGTGAGATCCCAATGGGACATGCTTGTATGAGTTCGCTTTTCAAAATAGAGGAAAATTTTAAGGAACGGAATCTAAGTATCATGGTGAATTCAATATGTTCCCAATAGGATTCGCATGTAATAAGCTTGTTATTCAAGATAGAGCAACGTTTTAAGGAACTGAAACACTGTTTCTTTGTGAATTTAGTTACCTCCCAGTAGCCTGCTCTTGTACTATGTGTACTTTTAAAGATTTATCAAAATTTGTTGAGCCGAATCTGAGTAACATGGTGAATTCGGTTAGTTCCCAGTAGGCCGCAGTAGTAATAAGTGGACTGTTCGGGAAATAGAAAAATATTCAGGAATGGAATCAAAATTTCTAGGCGAATTCAGTGAGTTCCCAATGGGACATGCTTGTATGAGTTTGCTTTTCAATATAGAGCAACATTTTCTGGAACGGAATCTAAGTATCATGGTGAATTCAGTAGGTTCCCAATAGCATTCGCATGTAATAAGCTTGTTATTCAAGATAGAGCAACATTTAACGAAGTGAAACACTGTTCCTTTGTGAATTCAGTTAATTCCCAGTAGCCTGCTCTTGTACTATGTGTACTTTTAAAGATTTATCAAAATTTGGTGAGCCGAATCTGAGTAACATGGTGAATTCGGTTAGTTCCCAATATGCTGCAGTAGTAATAAGTTCGGGATATAAAAAAATTTTCACGAATGCAATCAAAATTTCTAGGCGAATTCAGTGAGTTCCCAATGGGACATGCTTGTATGAGTTTGCTTTTCAATATAGAGCAACATTTTCTGGAACGGAATCTAAGTATCATGGTGAATTCAGTAGGTTCCCAATAGGATTCGCATGTAATAAGCTTGTTATTCAAGATAGAGCAACGTTTTAACGAACTGAAACACTGTTCCTTTGTGAATTCAGTTAATTCCCAGTAGCCTGCTCTTGTACTATGTGTACTTTAAAAGATTTATCAAAATTTGGTGAGCCGAATCTTAGTAACATGGTGAATTCGGTTAGTTCCCAATAGGCCGCAGTAGTAATAAGTTCGGGATATAGAAAAATTTTCACGAATGCAATCAAAATTTCTAGGCGAATTCAGTGAGTTCCCAATGGGACATGCTTGTATGAGTTTGCTTGTCAAAATAGAGCAACATTTTAAGGAACAGAATCTAAGTATCATGGTGAATTCAGTAGTTTCCCAATAGGATTCGCATGTAATAAGCTTGTTATTCAAGATAGAGCAACGTTTTAACGAACGAAAACACTGTTTCTTTGTGAATTCAGTTAGTACCCAGTAGCCTGTTCTTGTACTATGTGTACTTTTAAAGATTTATCAAAATTTGATGAGCCGAATCTGAGTAACATGGTGAATTCGGTTAGTTCCCAGTAGGCCGCAGTAGTAACAAGTGGAGTGTTCGGGAAATAGAAAAATTTTCAGGAATGGAATCAAAATTTCTAGGCGACTTCAGTGAGTTCCCAATGGGACATGCTTGTATGAGTTTGCTTTTCAATATAGAGCAACATTTTCTGGAACGGAATCTAAGTATCATGGTGAATTCAGTAGGTTCCCAGTAGGATTCGCATGTAATAAGCTTGTTATTCAAGATAGAGCAAAGTTTTAACGAACTGAAACACTGTTTCTTTGTGAATTCAGTTATTTCCAGTAGCCTGCTCTTGTACTATGTGTACTTTTAAAGATTTATCAAAATTTGTTGAGCCGAATCTGAGTAACATGGTGAATTCTGTTAGTTCCCAGTAGGCCGCAGTAGTAACAAGTGGAGTGTTCGGGAAATAGAAAAATTTTCAGGAATGGAATCAAAATTTCTAGGCGACTTCAGTGAGTTCCCAATGGGACATGCTTGTATGAGTTTGCTTTTCAATATAGAGCAACATTTTCTGGAACGGAATCTAAGTATCATGGTGAATTCAGTACGTTCCCAATAGGATTTGCATGTAATAAGCTTGTTATTCAAGATAGAGCAACGTTTTAACGAACTGAAACACTGTTTCTTTGTGAATTCAGTTAATTCCCAGTAGCCTGCTCTTGTACTATGTGTACTATAAAAGATTTATCAAAATTTGGTGAGCCGAATCTGAGTAACATGGTGAATTCGGTTAGTTCCCAATAGGCCGCAGTAGTAATAAGTGGACTGTTCGGGATATAGAAAAATTTTCACGAATGCAATCAAAATTTCTAGGCGAATTCAGTGAGATCCCAATGGGACATGCTTGTATGAGTTCGCTTTTCAAAATAGAGGAAAATTTTAAGGAACGGAATCTAAGTATCATGGTGAATTCAATATGTTCCGAATAGGATTCGCATGTAATAAGCTTGTTATTCAAGATAGAGGAACGTTTTAAGGAACTGAAACACTGTTTCTTTGTGAATTTAGTTAGTTCCCAGTAGCCTGCTCTTGTACTATGTGTACTTTTAAAGATTTATCAAAATTTGTTGAGCCGAATCTGAGTAACATGGTGAATTCGGTTAGTTCCCAGTAGGCCGCAGTAGTAATAAGTGGAGTGTTCGGGAAATAGAAAAATATTCAGGAATGGAATCAAAATTTCTAGGCGAATTCAGTGAGTTCCCAATGGGACATGCTTGTATGAGTTTGCTTTTCAATATAGAGCAACATTTTCTGGAACGGAATCTAAGTATCATGGTGAATTCAGTAGGTTCCCAATAGCATTCGCATGTAATAAGCTTGTTATTCAAGATAGAGCAACATTTAACGAAGTGAAACACTGTTCCTTTGTGAATTCAGTTAATTCCCAGTAGCCTGCTCTTGTACTATGTGTACTTTTAAAGATTTATCAAAATTTGGTGAGCCGAATCTGAGTAACATGGTGAATTCGGTTAATTCCCAATATGCCGCAGTAGTAATAAGTTCGGGATATAAAAAAATTTTCACGAATGCAATCAAAATTTCTAGGCGAATTCAGTGAGTTCCCAATGGGACATGCTTGTATGAGTTTGCTTTTCAAAATAGAGCAACATTTTAAGGAACGGAATCTAAGTATCATGGTGAATTCAGTAGTTTCCCAATAGGATTCGCATGTAAAGAGCTTGTTATTCAAGATAGAGCAACGTTTTAACGAACGAAAACACTGTTTCTTTGTGAATTCAGTTAGTTCCCAGTAGCCTGCTCTTGTACTATGTGTACTTTTAAAGATTTATCAAAATTTGATGAGCCGAATCTGAGTAACATGGTGAATTCGGTTAGTTCCCAGTAGGCCGCAGTAGTAATAAGTGGACTGTTCGGGATATAGAAAAATTTTCACGAATGGAATCAAAATTTCTAGGCGAATTCAGTGAGTTCCCAATGGGACATGCTTGTATGAGTTTGCTTTTCAAAATAGAGAAACATTTTAAAAACGGAATCTAAATATCATGGTGACTTCAGTAGGTTCCCCATATTAATCACATGTAATAAGCATGTTATTCAAGATAGAGCAAGGTTTTAACGAACGGAAACACTGTTTCTTTGTGAATTCAGTTAGTTCCCAGTAGCCTGCTCTTGTACTATGTGTACTTTTAAAGATTTATCAAAATTTGTTGAGCCGAATCTGAGTAACATGGTGAATTCGGTTAATTCCCAGTAGGCCGCAGTAGTAATAAGTGGACTGTTGGGGTTATAGAAAAATTATCACGAATGGAATCAAATTTCTAGGCGAATTCAGTGAGTTCCCAATGGGACATGCTTGTATGAGTTTGCTTTTCAAAATAGAGCAACATTGTGTGGAACGGAATCTAGGTATCATGGTGAATTCAGTAGGTTCCCTATAGGATTCGCATGTAATAAGCTTGTTATTCAAGATAGAGCAACGTTTTAACCAACTGAAACACTGTTTCTTTGTGAATTCAGTTACCTCCCGGTAGCCTGCTCTTTTACTATGTGTACTTTTAAAGATTTATCAAAATTTGGTGAGCCGAATCTGAGTAACATGGTGAATTCGGTTAGTTCCCAGTAGGCCGCAGTAGTAATAAGTGGAGTGTTCGGGAAATAGAAAAATTTTCAGGAATGGAATCAAAATTTCTAGGCGAATTCAGTGAGTTCCCAATGGGACATGCTTGTATGAGTTTGCTTTTCAATATAGAGCAACATTTTCTGGAACGGAATCTAAGTATCATGGTGAATTCAGTAGGTTCCCAATAGGATTCGCATGTAATAAGCTTGTTATTCAAGATAGAGCAACGTTTTAACGAACTGAAACACTGTTCCTTTGTGAATTCAGTTAATTCCCAGTAGCCTGCTCTTGTACTATGTGTACTTTTAAAGATTTTTCAAAATTTGGTGAGCCGAATCTGAGTAACATGGTGAATTCGGTTAATTCCCAGTAGGCCGCAGTAGTAATAAGTGGACCGTTGGGGTTATAGAAAAATTTTCACGAATGGAATCAAATTTCTAGGCGAATTCAGTGAGTTCCCAATGGGACATGCTTGTTTGAGTTTGCTTTTCAAAATAGAGCAACATTGTGTGGAACGGAATCTAAGTATCATGGTGAATTCAGTAGGTTCCCTATAGGATTCGCATGTAATAAGCTTGTTATTCAAGATAGAGCAACGTTTTAACGACCTGAAACACTGTTTCTTTGTGAATTCCGTTACCTCCCAGTAGCCTGCTCTTGTACTATGTGTACATTTAAAGATTTATCAAAATTTGGTTAGCCGAATCTGAGTAACATGGTGAATTCGGTTAGTTCCCAGTAGGCCGCAGTAGTAATAAGTGGACTGTTCGGGATATAGAAAAATTTTCACGAATGGAATCAAAATTTCTAGGCGAATTCAGTGAGTTCCCAATGGGACATGATGTATGAGTTTGCTTTTCAAAATAGAGCAACATTTTAAGGAACGGAATCTAAGTTTCATGGTGAATGCAGTAGGTTCCCAATAGGATTCTAATGTAATAAGCTTGTTATTCAAGATAGAGCAACGTTTTAACGAACTGAAACACTGTTTCTTTGTGAATTCAGTTAGTTCCCAGTAGCCTGCTCTTGTACTATGTGTACTTTTAAAGATTTATCAAAATTTGGTGAGCCGAATCTGAGTAACATGGTGAATTCTGTTAGTTCCCAATAGGCTGCAGTAGTAATAAGTGGACTGTTCGGGATATAGAATAATTTTCACGAATGGAATCACAATTTCTAGGCGAATTCAGTGAGTTCCCAATGGGACATGCTTGTATGAGTTTGCTCTTCAAAATGGAGCAACATTTTAAGGAACGGAATCTAAGTATCATGGTGAATTCAGTAGGTTCCCAATAGGATTCGCATGTAATAAGCTTGTTATTCAAGATAGAGCAACGTTTTAACGAACTGAAACACTGTTTCTTTGTGAATTCAGTTAGTTCCCAGTATCCTGCTCTTGTACTATGTGTACTTTTAAAGATTTATCAAAATTTGGTGAGCCGAATCTGATTAACATGGGGAATTCGTTTAGTTCCCAGTAGGCCGCAGTAGTAACAAGTGGAGTGTTCGGGAAATAGAAAAATTTTCAGGAATGGAATCAAAATTTCTAGGCGACTTCAGTGAGTTCCCAATGGGACATGCTTGTATGAGTTTGCTTTTCAATATAGAGCAACATTTTCTGGAACAGAATCTAAGTATCATGGTGAATTCAGTAGGTTCCCAATAGGATTCGCATGTAATAAGCTTGTTATTCAAGATAGAGCAACGTTTTAACGAACGGAAACACTGTTTCTTTGTGAATTCAGTTAGTTCCCAGTAGCCTGCTCTTGTACTTTGTGTACTTTTAATGATTTATCAAATTTTGGTGAGCCGAGTCTGAGTAACATGGTGAATTCGGTTAGTTCCCAGTAGGCCGCAGTAGTAATAAGTGGACTGTTCGGGATATAGAAAAATTTTCACGAATGGAATCAAAATTTCTAGGCGAATTCAGTGAGTTCCCAATGGGACATGCTTGTATGAGATTGCTTTTCAAAATAGAGCAACATTTTAAGGAACGGAATCAAATTTCATGGTGACTTCAGTAGGTTCCCCATAGGATTCACATGTAATAAGCTTGTTATTCAAGATAGAGCAACGTTTTAACGAACGGAAACACTGTTTCTTTGTGAATTCAGTTAGTTCCCAGTATCCTGCTCTTGTACTATGTGTACTTTTAAAGATTTATCAAAATTTGGTGAGCCGAATCTGAGTAACATGGTGAATTCGATTAATTCCCAGTAGGCCGCAGTAGTAATAAGTGGACTGTTCGGGTTATAGAAAAATTTTCACGAATGGAATCAAATTTCTAGGCGAATTCAGTGAGTTCCCAATGGGACATGCTTGTATGAGTTTGCTTTTCAAAATAGAGCAACATTGTGTGGAACGGAATCTAAGTATCATGGTGAATTCAGTAGGTTCCCTATAGGATTCGCATGTAATAAGCTTGTTATTCAAGATAGAGCAACGTTTTAACGAACTGAAACACTGTTTCTTTGTGAATTCAGTTACCTCCCAGTAGCCTGCTCTTGTACTATGTGTACTTTTAAAGATTTATCAAAATTTGGTGAGCCGAATCTGAGTAACATGGTGAATTCGGTTAGTTCCCAGTAGGCCGCAGTAGTAATAAGTGGACTGTTCGGGATATAGAAAAATTTTCACGAATGGAATCAAAATTTCTAGGCGAATTCAGTGAGTTCCCAATGGGACATGCTTGTATGAGTTTGCATTTCAATATAGAGCAACATTTTCAGGAACGGAATCTAAGTATCATGGTGAATTCAGTAGGTTCCCAATAGCATTCGCATGTAATAAGCTTGTTATTCAAGATAGAGCAACATTTTAACGAAGTGAAACACTGTTCCTTTGTGAATTCAGTTAATTCCCAGTAGCCTGCTCTTGTACTATGTGTACTTTTAAAGATTTATCAAAATTTGGTGAGCCGAATCTGAGTAACATGGTGAATTCGGTTAGTTCCCAATAGGCCGCAGTAGTAATAAGTTCGGGATATAGAAAAATTTTCACGAATGCAATCAAAATTTCTAGGCGAATTCAGTGAGTTCCCAATGGGACATGCTTGTATGAGTTTGCTTGTCAAAATAGAGCAACATTTTAAGGAACGGAATCTAAGTATCATGGTGAATTCAGTAGTTTCCCAATAGGATTCGCATGTAATAAGCTTGTTATTCAAGATAGAGCAACGTTTTAACGAACGAAAACACTGTTTCTTTGTGAATTCAGTTAGTTCCCAGTAGCCTGCTCTTGTACTATGTGTACTTTTAAAGATTTATCAAAATTTGATGAGCCGAATCTGAGTAACATGGTGAATTCGGTTAGTTCCCAGTAGGCCGCAGTAGTAATAAGTGGACTGTTCGGGATATTGAAAAATTTTCACGAATGGAATCAAAATTTCTAGGCGAATTCAGTGAGTTCCCATGGGACATGCTTGTATGAGTTTGCTTTTCAAAATAGAGCAACATTTTAAGGAACGTAATCTAAGTATCATGGTGAATTCAGTAGGTTCCCAATAGGATTCGCATGTAATAAGCTTGTTATTCAAGATAGAGCAAAGTTTTAAGGAACTGAAACACTGTTTCTTTGTGAATTCAGTTAGTTCCCAGTAGCATGCTCTTGTACTATGTGTACTTTTAAAGATTTATCAAAATTTGGTGAGCCGAATCTGAGTAACATGGTGAATTCTGTTAGTTCCCAGTAGGCCGCAGTAGTAACAAGTGGAGTGTTCGGGAAATAGAAAAATTTTCAGGAATGAAATCAAAATTTCTAGGCGACTTCAGTGAGTTCCCAATGGGACATGCTTGTATGAGTTTGCTTTTCAATATAGAGCAACATTTTCTGGAACGGAATCTAAGTATCATGGTGAATTCAGTACGTTCCCAATAGGATTTGCATGTAATAAGCTTGTTATTCAAGATAGAGCAACGTTTTAACGAACTGAAACACTGTTTCTTTGTGAATTCAGTTAATTCCCAGTAGCCTGCTCTTGTACTATGTGTACTTTAAAAGATTTATCAAAATTTGGTGAGCCGAATCTGAGTAACATGGTGAATTCGGTTAGTTCCCAATAGGCCGCAGTAGTAATAAGTGGACTGTTCGGGATATAGAAAAATTTTCACGAATGCAATCAAAATTTCTAGGCGAATTCAGTGAGATCCCAATGGGACATGCTTGTATGAGTTCGCTTTTCAAAATAGAGCAAAATTTTAAGGAACGGAATCTAAGTATCATGGTGAATTCAATATGTTCCCAATAGGATTCGCATGTAATAAGCTTGTTATTCAAGATAGAGCAACGTTTTAAGGAACTGAAAAACTGTTTCTTTGTGAATTTAGTTAGTTCCCAGTAGCCTGCTCTTGTAATATGTGTACTTTTAAAGATTTATCAAAATTTGTTGAGCCGAATCTGAGTAACATGGTGAATTCGGTTAGTTCCCAGTAGGCCGCAGTAGTAATAAGTGGAGTGTTCGGGAAATAGAAAAATATTCAGGAATGGAATCAAATTTTCTAGGCGAATTCAGTGAGTTCCCAATGGGACATGCTTGTGTGAGTTTGCTTTTCAATATAGAGCAACATTTTCTGGAACGGAATCTAAGTATCATGGTGAATTCAGTAGGTTCCCAGTAGCATTCGCATGTAATAAGCTTGTTATTCAAGATAGAGCAACATTTTAACGAAGTGAAACACTGTTCCTTTGTGAATTCAGTTAATTCCCAGTAGCCTGCTCTTGTACTATGTGTACTTTTAAAGATTTATCAAAATTTGGTGAGCCGAATCTGAGTAACATGGTGAATTCGGTTAGTTCCCAATAGGCCGCAGTAGTAATAAGTTCGGGATATAAAAAAATTTTCACGAATGCAATCAAAATTTCTAGGCGAATTCAGTGAGTTCCCAATGGGACATGCTTGTATGAGTTTGCTTTTCAAAATAGAGCAACATTTTAAGGAACGGAATCTAAGTATCATGGTGAATTCAGTAGTTTCCCAATAGGATTCGCATGTAAAGAGCTTGTTATTCAAGATAGAGCAACGTTTTAACGAACGAAAACACTGTTTCTTTGTGAATTCAGTTAGTTCCCAGTAGCCAGCTCTTGTACTATGTGTACTTTTAAAGATTTATCAAAATTTGATGAGCCGAATCTGAGTAACATGATGAATTCGGTTAGTTCCCAGTAGGCCGCAGTAGTAATAAGTGGACTGTTCGGGATATAGAAAAATTTTCACGAATGGAATCAAAATTTCTAGGCGAATTCAGTGAGTTCCCAATGGGACATGCTTGTATGAGTTTGCTTTTCAAAATAGAGCAACATTTTAAAAACGGAATCTAAATATCATGGTGACTTCAGTAGGTTCCCCATAGGAATCACATGTAATAAGCATGTTATTCAAGATAGAGCAAGGTTTTAACGAACTGAAACACTGTTTCTTTGTGAATTCAGTTAGTTCCCAGTAGCCTGCTCTTGTACTATGTGTACTTTTAAAGATTTATCAAAATTTGGTGAGCCGAATCTGAGTAACATGGTGAATTCGGTTAATTCCCAGTAGGCCGCAGTAGTAATAAGTGGACTGTTGGGATTATAGAAAAATTATCACGAATGGAATCAAATTTCTAGGCGAATTCAGTGAGTTCCCAATGGGACATGCTTGTATGAGTTTGCTTTTCAAAATAGAGCAACATTGTGTGGAACGGAATCTAGGTATCATGGTGAATTCAGTAGGTTCCCTATAGGATTCGCATGTAATAAGCTTGTTATTCAAGATAGAGCAACGTTTTAACCAACTGAAACACTGTTTCTTTGTGAATTCAGTTACCTCCCAGTAGCCTGCTCTTTTACTATGTGTACTTTTAAAGATTTATCAAAATTTGTTGAGCCGAATCTGAGTAACATGGTGAATTCGGTTAGTTCCCAGTAGGCCGCAGTAGTAATAAGTGGACTGTTCGGGAAATAGAAAAATTTTCACGAATGGAATCACAATTTCTAGGCGAATTCAGTGAGTTCCCAATGGGACATGCTTGTATGAGTTTGCTCTTCAAAATGGAGCAACATTTTAAGGAACGGAATCTAAGTATCATGGTGAATTCAGTAGGTTCCCAATAGGATTCGCATGTAATAAGCTTGTTATTCAAGATAGAGCAACGTTTTAACGAACTGAAACACTGTTTCTTTGTGAATTCAGTTAGTTCCCAGTATCCCGCTCTTGTACTATGTGTACTTTTAAAGATTTATCAAAATTTGGTGAGCCGAATCTGAGTAACATGGGGAATTCGTTTAGTTCCCAGTAGGCCGCAGTAGTAACAAGTGGAGTGTTCGGGAAATAGAAAAATTTTCAGGAATGGAATCAAAATTTCTAGGCGACTTCAGTGAGTTCCCAATGGGACATGCTTGTATGAGTTTGCTTTTCAATATTGAGCAACATTTTCTGGAACAGAATCTAAGTATCCTGGTGAATTCAGTAGGTTCCCAATAGGATTCGCATGTAATAAGCTTGTTATTCAAGATAGAGCAACGTTTTAACGAACGGAAACACTGTTTCTTTGTGAATTCAGTTAGTTCCCAGTAGCCTGCTCTTGTACTTTGTGTACTTTTAAAGATTTATCAAATTTTGGTGAGCCGAGTCTGAGTAACATGGTGAATTCGGTTAGTTCCCAGTAGGCCGCAGTAGTAATAAGTGGACTGTTCGGGATATAGAAAAATTTTCACGAATGGAATCAAAATTTCTAGGCGAATTCAGTGAGTTCCCAATGGGACATGCTTGTATGAGATTGCTTTTCAAAATAGAGCAACATTTTAAGGAACGGAATCTAAATATCATGGTGACTTCAGTAGGTTCCCCATAGGATTCACATGTAATAAGCTTGTTATTCAAGATAGAGCAACGTTTTAACGAACGGAAACACTGTTTCTTTGTGAATTCAGTTAGTTCCCAGTATCCTGCTCTTGTACTATGTGTACTTTTAAAGATTTATCAAAATTTGGTGAGCCGAATCTGAGTAACATGGTGAATTCGATTAATTCCCAGTAGGCTGCAGTAGTAATAAGTGGACTGTTCGGGTTATAGAAAAATTTTCACGAATGGAATCAAATTTCTAGGCGAATTCAGTGAGTTCCCAATGGAACATGCTTGTATGAGTTTGCTTTTCAAATAGAGCAACATTGTGTGGAACGGAATCTAAGTATCATGGTGAATTCAGTAGGTTCCCTATAGGATTCGCATGTAATAAGCTTGTTATTCAAGATAGAGCAACGTTTTAACGAACTGAAACACTGTTTCTTTGTGAATTCAGTTACCTCCCAGTAGCCTGCTCTTGTACTATGTGTACTTTTAAAGATTTATCAAAATTTGTTGAGCCGAATCTGAGTAACATGGTGAATTCGGTTAGTTCCCAGTAGGCCGCAGTAGTAATAAGTGGACTGTTCGGGATATAGAAAAATTTTCACGAATGGAATCAAAATTTCTAGGCGAATTCAGTGAGTTCCCAATGGGACATGCTTGTATGAGTTTGCTTTTCAAAATAGAGCAACATTTTAAGGAACGGAATCTAAGTATCATGGTGAATTCAGTAGGTTCCCAATAGGATTCGCATGTAATAAGCTTGTTATTCAAGATAGAGCAACGTTTTAACGAACTGAAACACTGTTTCTTTGTGAATTCAGTTAGTTCCCAGTAGCCTGCTCTTGTACTATGTGTACTTTTAAAGATTTATCAAAATTCGGTGAGCCGAATCTGAGTAACATGGTGAATTCGGTTAGTTCCCAATAGGCAGCAGTAGTAATAAGTGGACTGTTCGGGATATAGAATAATTTTCACGAATGGAATCAAAATTTCTAGGCGAATTCAGTGAGTTCCCAATGGGACATGCTTGTATGAGTTTGCTTTTCAAAATGGAGCAACATTTTAAGGAACGGAATCTAAGTATCATGGTGAATTCAGTAGGTTCCCAATAGGATTCGCATGTAATAAGCTTGTTATTCAAGATAGAGCAACGTTTTAACGAACTGAAACACTGTTTCTTTGTGAATTCAGTTAGTTCCCAGTATCCTGCTCTTGTACTATGTGTACTTTTAAAGATTTATCAAAATTTGGTGAGCCGAATCTGAGTAACATGGTGAATTCGGTTAGTTCCCAGTAGGCCGCAGTAGTAACTAGTGGAGTGTTCGGGAAATAGAAAAATTTTCAGGAATGTAATCAAAATATCTAGGCGACTTCAGTGAGTTCCCAATGGGACATGCTTGTATGAGTTTGCTTTTTAATATAGAGCAACATTTTCTGGAACGGAATCTAAGTATCATGGTGAATTCAGTAGGTTCCCAATAGGATTTGCATGTAATAAGCTTGTTATTAAAGATAGAGCAACGTTTTAACGAACTGAAACACTGTTTATTTGTGAATTCAGTTAGTTCCCAGTAGCCTGCTCTTGTACTATGTGTACTTTTAAAGATTTATCAAAATTCGGTGAGCCGAATCTGAGTAACATGTTGAATTCGGTTAGTTCCCAATAGGCCGCAGTAGTAATAAGTGGACTGTTCGGGATATAGAAAAATTTTCACGAATGCAATCAAAAATTCTGGGCGAATTCAGTGAGTTCCCAATGGGACATGCTTGTATGAGTTTGCTTGTCAAAATAGAGCAACATTTTAAGGAACGGAATCTAAGTATCATGTTGAATTCAGTAGGTTCCCAGTAGGATTCGCATGTAATAAGCTTGTTATTCAAGATAGAGCAACGTTTTAACGAACTGAAACACTGTTTCTTTGTGAACTCAGTTAGTTCCCATTAGCCTGCTCTTGTACTATGTGTACTTTTAAAGATTTATCAAAATTTGGTCAGCCGAATCTGAGTAACATGGTGAATTCGTTTAGTTCCCAATTGGCCGCAGTAGTAATAAGTGGACTGTTCGGGATATAGAAAAATTTTCAGGAAAGGAATCAAAATTTCTAGGCGAATTCAGTGAGTTCCCAAGGGGACATGCTTGTATGAGTTTGCTTTTCAATATAGAGCAACATTTTAAGGAACGGAATCTATTTATCATGGTGAATTCAGTAGGTTCCCAATAGGATTTGCATGTAATAAGCTTGTTATTCAAGATAGAGCAACGTTTTAACGAACGGAAACACTGTTTCTTTGTGAATTCAGTTAGTTCCCAGCAGCCTGCTCTTGTACTATGTGTACTTTTAAAGATTTATCAAATTTTGGTGAGCCGAATCTGAGTAACATTGTGAATCGGTTAGTTCCCAGTAGGCCGCAGTAGTAATAAGTGGACTGTTCGGGATATAAAAATTTTCACGAATGCAATCAAAATTTCTAGGCGAATTCAGTGAGTTCCCAATGGGACTTGCTTTTATGAGTTTGCTTTTCAAAATAGAGCACGATTTTAAGGAATGGAATCTAAGTATCATGGTGAATTCAGTAGGTTCCCAGTAGGATTCGCATGTAATAAGCTTGTTATTCAAGATAGAGCAACGTTTTAACGAACTGAAACACTGTTTCTTTGTGAATTCAGTTAGTTCCCAGTAGGCTGCTCTTGTAATATGTGTACTTTCAAAGATTTATCAAAATTTGGTGAGCCGAATCTGAGTGACATGGTGAATTCGGTTAGTTCCCAATGGGCCGCAGTAGTAATAAGTGGACTGTTCGGGATATAGAAAAATTTTCTGGAATGGAATCAAAATTTCTAGGCGAATTCAGTGAGTTCCCAATGGGACATGCTTGTATGAGTTTGCTTTTCAATAAGAGCAACATTTTGTGGAACGGAATCTAGGTATCATGGTGAATTCAGGAGGTTCCCAATAGGATTCGCATGTAGTAAGCTTGTTATTCAAGATAGAGCAACGTTTTAACGAACTGAAACACTGTTTCTTTGTGAACTCAGTTAGTTCCCAGTAGCCTGCTCTTGTACTATGTGTACTTTTAAAGATTTATCAAAATTTGGTGAGCCAAATCTGAGTAACATGGTGAATTCGGTTAGTTCCCAATAGGCCGCAGTAGTAATAAGTGGACTGTTCGGGATATAGAAATTTTTCAGGAATGCAATCAAAATTTCTAGGCGAATTCAGTGAGTTCCCAATGGGACATGCTTGTATGAGTTTGATTTTCAAAATAGAGCAACATTTTAAGGAAAGTAATCTAAGTATCATGGTGAATTCAGTAGGATCCCAATAGGATTCGCATGTAATAAGCTTGTTATTCAAGATAGAGCAACGTTTTAACGAACTGAAACACTGTTTCTTTGTGAATTCAGTTAGTTCCCAGTAGCCTGCTCTTGTACTATGTGTACTTTTAAAGATTTATCAAAATTTGGTGAGCCGAATCTGAGTAACATTGTGAATTCGGTTAGTTCCCAATAGGCTCCAGTAGTAATAAGTGGACTGTTCGGGATATAGAATAATTTTCACGAATGGAATCAAAATTTCTAGGCGAATTCAGTGAGTTCCCAATGGGACATGGTTGTATGAGTTTGCTTTTCAAAATAGAGCAGCATTTTAAGGAACGGAATCTAAGTATCATGGTGAATTCAATAGGTTCCCAATAGGATTCACATGTAATAAGCTTGTTATTCAAGATAGAGCAACGTTTTAACGAACTGAAACACTGTTTCTTTGTGAATTCAGTTTCTTCCCAGTAGCCTGCTCTTGTACTATGTGTACTTTTAAAGATTTATCAAAATTTAGTGAGCCGAATCTGAGTAACATGGTGAATTCGGTTAGTTCCCAGTAGGCCGCAGTAGTAATAAGTGGACTGTTCGGTATATAGAAAAATTTTCTCGAATGGAATCAAAATTTCTTGGCGAATTCAGTGAGTTCCCAATGGGACATGCTTGTATGAGTTTTCTTTTCAAAATAGAGCAACATATTAAGGAACGGAATCTAAGTATCATGGTGAATTCAGTAGGTTCTCAATAGGATTCACATGTAATAAGCTTGTGATTCAAGATAGAGCAACGTTTTAACAAACTGAAACACTGTTTCTTTGTGAATTCAGTTAGTTCCCATTAGCCTGCTCTTGTACTATGTGTACTTTTAAAGATTTATCAAAATTTGGTGAGCCGAATCTTAGTAACATGGTGAATTCGGTTAGTTCCCAGCAGGCCGCTGTAGTAATAAGTGGAGTGTTCGGGATATAGAAAAATTTTCACGAATGGAATCAAAATTTCTAGGCGAATTCAGTGAGTTCCCAATGGGACATGCTTGTATGAGTTTGCTTTTCAATATAGAGCAACATTTTCTGGAACGGAATCTAAGTATCATGGTGAATTCAGTAGGTTCCCATTAGGATTCGCATGTAATAAGCTTGTTATTCAAGATAGAGCAAGGTTTTAACGAACTGAAACACTGTTCCTTTGTGAATTCAGTTAATTCCCAGTAGCCTGCTCTTGTACTATGTGTACTTTTAAAGATTTATCAAAATTTGGTGAGACGAATCTGAGTAACATGGTGAATTCGGTTAGTTCCCAATAGGCCACAGTAATAATAAGTGGACTGTTCGGGATATAGAAAAATTTTCACGAATGCAATCAAAACTTCTAGGCGAATTCAGTGAGTTCCCAATGGGACATGCTTGTGTGAGTTTGCTTTTCAAAATAGAGCAACATTTTAAGGAACGGAATCTAAGTATCATGGTGAATTCAGTAGTTTCCCAATAGGATTCGCATTTATTAAGCTTGTTATTCAAGATAGAGCAACGTTTTAACGAACAAAAACACTGTTTCTTTGTGAATTCAGTTAGTTCCCAGTAGCCTGCTCTTGTACTATGTGTACTTTTAAAGATTTATCAAATTTTGGTGAGCCGAATCTGAGTAACATGTTGAATTCGGTTAGTTCCCAGTAGGCCGCAGTAGTAATCAGTGGACTGTTCGGGATATACAAAAATTTTCACGAATGGAATCAAAATTTCTAGGCGAATTCAGTGAGTTCCCAATGGGACATGCTTGTATGAGTTTGCTTTTCAAAATAGAGCAACATTTTAAGGAACGGAATCGAAATATCATGGTGACTTCAGTAGGTTCCCCATAGGATTCACAAGTAATAAGCTTGTTATTCAAGATAGAGCAACGTTTTAACGAACTGAAACACTGTTTCTTTGTGATTTCAGTTAGTTCCCAGTAGCCTGCTCTTGTACTATGTGTACTTTTAAAGATTTATCAAAATTTGGTGAGCCGAATCTGAGTAACATGGTGAATTCGGTTAGTTCCCTGTAGGCCGCAGTAGTAATAAGTGGACTGTTGGGGTTATAGAAAAATTTTCACGAATGGAATCAAATTTCTAGGCGAATTCAGTGAGTTCCCAATGGGACATGCTTGTATGAGTTTCCTTTTCAAAATAGAGCAACATTGTGTGGAACGGAATCTAAGTATCATGGTGAATTCAGTAGGTTTCCTATAGGATTCGCATGTAATAAGCTTGTTATTCAAGATAGAGCAACGTTTTAACGAACTGAAACACTGTTTCTTTGTGAATTTAGTTACCTCCCAGTAGCCTGCTCTTGTACTATGTGTACTTTTAAAGATTTATCAAAATTTGGTGAGCCGAATCTGAGTAACATTGTGAATCGTTTAGTTCCCAGTAGGCCGCAGTAGTAATAAGTGGACTGTTCGGGATATAAAAATTTTCACGAATGCAATCAAAATTTCTAGGCGAATTCAGTGAGTTCCCAATGGGACTTGCTTTTATGAGTTTGCTTTTCAAAATAGAGCAACATTTTACGGAATGGAATCTAAGTATCATGGTGAATTCAGTAGGTTCCCAATAGGATTCGCATGTAATAAGCTTGTTATTCAAGATAGAGCAACGTTTAACGAACTGAAACACTGTTTCTTTGTGAATTCAGTTAGTTCCCAGTAGGCTGCTCTTGTATTATGTGTACTTTTAAAGATTTATCAAAATTTGGTGAGCCGAATCTGAGTGACATGGTGAATTCGGTTAGTTCCAAATGGGCCGCAGTAGTAATAAGTGGACTGTTCGGGATATAGAAAAATTTTCTGGAATGGAATCAAAATTTCTAGGCGAATTCAGTGAGTTCCCAATGGGACATGCTTGTATGAGTTTGCTTTTCAATATAGAGCAACATTTTGTGGAACGGAATCTAGGTATCATGGTGAATTCAGGAGGTTCCCAATAGGATTCGCATGTAGTAAGCTTGTTATTCAAGATAGAGCAACGTTTTAACGAACTGAAACACTGTTTCTTTGTGAACTCAGTTAGTTCCCAGTAGCCTGCTCTTGTACTATGTGTACTTTTAAAGATTTATCAAAATTTGTTGAGCCGAATCTGAGTAACATGGTGAATTCGGTTAGTTCCCAATAGGCCGCAGTAGTAATAAGTGGACTGTTCGGGATATAGAAATTTTTCACGAATGCAATCAAAATTTCTAGGCGAATTCAGTGAGTTCCCAATGGGACATGCTTGTATGAGTTTGCTTTTCAAAATAGAGCAGCATTTTAAGGAACGGAATCTAAGTATCATGGTGAATTCAATAGGTTCCCAATAGGATTCGCATGTAATAAGCTTGTTATTCAAGATAGAGCAACGTTTTAACGAACTGAAACACTGTTTCTTTGTGAATTCAGTTAGTTCCCAGTAGCCTGCTCTTGTACTATGTGTACTTTTAAAGATTTATCAAAATTTAGTGAGCCGAATCTGAGTAACATGGTGAATTCGGTTAGTTCCCAGTAGGCCGCAGTAGTAATAAGTGGACTGTTCGGTATATAGAAAAATTTTCTCGAATGGAATCAAAATTTCTTGGCGAATTCAGTGAGTTCCCAATGGGACATGCTTGTATGAGTTTTCTTTTCAAAATAGAGCAACATATTAAGGAACGGAATCTAAGTATCATGGTGAATTCAGTAGGTTTCCTATAGGATTCGCATGTAATAAGCTTGTTATTCAAGATAGAGCAACGTTTTAACGAACTGAAACACTGTTTCTTTGTGAATTTAGTTACCTCCCAGTAGCCTGCTCTTGTACTATGTGTACTTTTAAAGATTTATCAAAATTTGGTGAGCCGAATCTGAGTAACATTGTGAATCGTTTAGTTCCCAGTAGGCCGCAGTAGTAATAAGTGGACTGTTCGGGATATAAAAATTTTCACGAATGCAATCAAAATTTCTAGGCGAATTCAGTGAGTTCCCAATGGGACTTGCTTTTATGAGTTTGCTTTTCAAAATAGAGCAACATTTTACGGAATGGAATCTAAGTATCATGGTGAATTCAGTAGGTTCCCAATAGGATTCGCATGTAATAAGCTTGTTATTCAAGATAGAGCAACGTTTTAACGAACTGAAACACTGTTTCTTTGTGAATTCAGTTAGTTCCCAGTAGGCTGCTCTTGTATTATGTGTACTTTTAAAGATTTATCAAAATTTGGTGAGCCGAATCTGAGTGACATGGTGAATTCGGTTAGTTCCAAATGGGCCGCAGTAGTAATAAGTGGACTGTTCGGGATATAGAAAAATTTTCTGGAATGGAATCAAAATTTCTAGGCGAATTCAGTGAGTTCCCAATGGGACATGCTTGTATGAGTTTGCTTTTCAATATAGAGCAACATTTTGTGGAACGGAATCTAGGTATCATGGTGAATTCAGGAGGTTCCCAATAGGATTCGCATGTAGTAAGCTTGTTATTCAAGATAGAGCAACGTTTTAACGAACTGAAACACTGTTTCTTTGTGAACTCAGTTAGTTCCCAGTAGCCTGCTCTTGTACTATGTGTACTTTTAAAGATTTATCAAAATTTGGTGAGCCGAATCTGAGTAACATGGTGAATTCGGTTAGTTCCCAATAGGCCGCAGTAGTAATAAGTGGACTGTTCGGGATATAGAAATTTTTCACGAATGCAATCAAAATTTCTAGGCGAATTCAGTGAGTTCCCAATGGGACATGCTTGTATGAGTTTGCTTTTCAAAATAGAGCAACATTGTGTGGAACGGAATCTAAGTATCATGGTGAATTCAGTAGGTTCCCTATAGGATTCGCATGTAATAAGATTGTTATTCAATATAGAGCAACGTTTTAACGAACTGAAACACTGTTTCTTTGTGAATTCAGTTACCTCCCAGTAGCCTGCTCTTGTACTATGTGTACTTTTAAAGATTTATCAAAATTTGGTGAGCCGAATCTGAGTAACATGGTGAATTCGGTTAGTTCCCAGTAGGCCGCAGTAGTAATAAGTGGACTGTTCGGGATATAGAAAAATTATCACGAATGGAATGAATATTTCTAGGCGAATTCAGTGAGTTCCCAATGGGACATGCTTGTATGAGTATGTTTTTCAATATAGAGCAACATTTTGTGGAACGGAATCTAAATATCATGGTGAATTCAGTAGGTTCCCAATAGGATTCGTATGTAATAAGCTTGTTTTTCAAGATAGAGCAACGTTTTGACAAACTGAAACACTTTTTCTCTGTGAATTCAATTAGTTCCCAGTAGCCTGCTCTTGTACTATGTGTACTTTTAAGATTTATCAAAATTTGGTGAGCCGAATCTGAGTAACATGGTGAATTCGGTTAGTTCCCAGTAGGCCGCAGTAGTAATAAGTGGACTGTTCGGGATATAGAAAAATTTTCACGAATGGAATCAAAATATCTAGGCGAATGCACTGAGTTCACAGTGGGACATGCTTGTGTGAGTTTGCTTTTAAAAATAGAGCAACATTTTGTGGAACGGAATCTAAGTATCATGGTGAATTCAGTAGGTTCCCAATAGGATTCGCATGTAATAAGCTTGTTATTCAAGATAGAGCAACATTTTAATGAACTGAAACACTGTTTCTTTGTGAATTAAGTTAGTTCCCAGTAGCCTGCTCTCGTACTATGTGTACTTTTAAAGATTTATCAAAATTTAGTGAGCCGAATCTGAGTTACATGGTGAATTCGGTTAGTTCCCAGTAGGCCGCAGTAGTAATAAGTGGACTGTTCCGGATATAGAAAAATTTTCACGAATGCAATCAAATTTCTAGGCAAATTCAGTGAGTTCTCAGTGGACATGCTTGTATGAGTTTGCTTTTCAATATACAGCAACACTTTAAGGAGCGGAATCTAAATATCATGGTGAATTCAGTAGGTTCCCAATGGGATTCGCATGTAATAAGCTTGTTATTCATGATAGAGCAACGTTTTAACGAACTGAAACATTGTTTCTTTGTGAATTCAGTTATTTCCCAGTAGCCTGCTCTTGTACTATGTGTACTTTTAAAGATTTATCAAAATTTGGTGAGCCGAATCTGAGTAACATGGTGAATTCGGTTAGTTCCCAATAGGCCGCAGTAGTAATAAGTGGAGTATTGGATATAGAAAAATTTTCACGAATGGAATCAAAATTTCTAGGCGAATTCAGTGAGTTCCCAATGGGACATGCTTGTATGAGTTTGCTTTTCAAAATAGAGCAACATTTTAAGCAACGGAATCTAAGTATCATGGTGAATTCAGTAGGTTCCCAATAGGATTCGCATGTAATAAGCTTGTTATTCAAGATAGAGGAACGTTTTAACGAACTGAAACACTGTTTCTTTGTGAATTCATTTAGTTCCCAGTAGCCTGCTCTTGTACTATGTGTACTTTTAAAATTTTTCAAAATTTGGTGAGCCGAATCTGAGTAACATTGTGAATTCGGTTAGTTCCCAGTAGTCCGCAGTAGTAATAAGTGTACTGTTCGGGATATAGAAAAATTTTCACGAATGGAATCAAAATTTCTAGGCGAATTCAGTGAGTTTCCAATGGGACATGCTTGTATGAGTTTGCTTTTCAATATAGAGCAATATTTTGAGGAACGGGATCTAAGTATCATGGTGAATTCAGTAGGTTCCCAATAGGATTCGCATGTAATAAGCTTGTTATTCAAGATAGAGCAACGTTTTAACGAACTGAAACACTGTTTCTTTGTGAATTCAGTTAGTTCCCAGTAGGCTGCTCTTGAACTATGTGTACTTTTAAAGATTTATCAAAATTTGGTGAGCCGAATATGAGTTACATGGTGAATTCGGTTAGTTCCCAGAAGGCCGCAGTAGTAATAAGTGGACAGTTCCGGATATAGAAAAATTTTCACGAATGCAATCAAAATTTCTTGGCAAATTCAGTGAGTTCCCAATGGGACATGCTTGTATGAGTTTGCTTTTCAAAATAGAGCAACATTTTAAGGAACGGAATGTAAGTATCTTGGTGAATTCATTAGGTTCCCAATAGGATTCGCATGTAATAAGTTGTTATTCAAGATAGAGCAACGTTTTAACGAACTGAAACACTGTTTCTTTTTGAATTCAGTTAATTCCCAGTAGCCTGCTCTTGTACTATGTGTACTTTTAAAGATTTATCAAAATTTGGTGAGCCGAATCTGAGTAACATGGTGAATTCGGTTAATTCCCACTAGTCCGCAGTAGTAATAAGTGGACTGTTCGGGATATAGAAAATTTTTCACGAATGGAATCAAAATTTCTAGGCGAATTCAGTGAGTTCCCAATGGGACATGCTTGTATGAGTTTGCTTTTCAAAATAGAGCAACATTTTAAGGAACGGAATGTAAGTATCATGGTGAATTCAGTAGGTTCCCAATAGGATTCACATGTAATAAGCTTGTTATTCAAGGTAGAGCAACGTTTTAACGAACTGAAACACTGTTTCTTTGTGAATTCAGTTAGTTCCCAGTAGCCTGCTCTTGTACTATGTGTACTTTTAAAGATTTATCAAAATTTGGTGAGCCGAATCTGAGTTACATGGTGAATTCGGTTAGTTCCCAGTAGGCCGCAGTAGTAATAAGTGGACTGTTCCGGATATAGAAAAATTTTCACAAATGCAATCAAAATTTCTAGGCAAATTCAGTGAGTTCTCAGTGGGACATGCTTGTATGAGTTTGCTTTTCAATATAGAGCAACACTTTAAGGAACGGAATCTAAGTATCATGGTGAATTCAGTAGGTTCCCAATAGGATTCGCATGTAATAAGCTTGTTATTCAAGATAGAGCAACGTTTTAACGAACTGAAACATTGTTTCTTTGTGAATTCAGTTATTTCCCAGTAGCCTGCTCTTGTACTATGTGTACTTTTAAAGATTTATCAAAATTTGGTGAGCCGAATCTGAGTAACATGGTGAATTCGGTTAGTTCCCAATAGGCCAAAGTAGTAATAAGTGGAGTGTTCGGGATATAGAAAAATTTTCACGAATGGAATCAAAATTTCTAGGCGATTTCAGTGAGTTCCCAATGGGACATGCTTGCGTGAGTTTGCTTTTCAAAATAGAGGAACATTTTAAGCAACGGAATCTAAGTATCATGGTGAATTCAGTAGGTTCCCAATAGGATTCGCATGTAATAAGCTTGTTTTTCAAGATAGAGCAACGTTTTGAGAAACTGAAACACTGTTTCTCTGTGAATTCAGTTAGTTGCCAGTATCCTGCTCTTGTACTATGTGTACTTTTAAAGATTTATCAAAATTTGGTGAGCCGAATCTGAGTAACATGGTGAAATCGGATAGTTCCCAGTAGGCCACAGTAGTAATAAGTGGACAGTTCGGGATATAGAAAAATTTTCACGAATGGATTCAAAATTTCTAGGCGAATTCAGTGTGTTCCCAATGGGACATGCTTGTATGAGTTTGCTTTTCAATATAGAGCAACATTTTGTGGAACGGAATCTAAGTATCACGGTGAATTCAGTAGGTTCCCAATAGGATTCGCATGTAATAAGCTTGTTATTCAAGATAGAGCAACGTTTTCACGAACTGAAACACTGCTTCTTTGTGAATTCAGTTACTTCCCAGTAGCCTGCTCTCGTACTATGTGTACTTTTAAAGATTTATCAAAATTTGGTGAGCCGAATCTGAGTTACATGGTGAATTCTGTTAGTTCCCAGTAGGCCGCAGTAGTAATAAGTGGACTCTTCCGGATATAGAAAAATTTTCACGAATGGAATCGAAATTTCTAGGCGAATTCAGTGAGTTCCCAATGGGACATGCTTGTATGAGTTTGCTTTTAAAAATAGAGCAACATTTTAAGGAACGGAATGTAAGTATCATGGTGAATTCAGTAGGTTCCCAATAGGATTCGCATGTAATAAGCTTGTTATTCAAGATAGAGGAACGTTTTAACGAACTGAAACACTGTTTCTTTGTGAATTCAGTTAGTTCCCAGTAGGCTGCTCTTGAACTATGTGTACTTTTAAAGATTTATCAAAATTTGGTGAGCCGAATATGAGTTACATGGTGAATTCGGTTAGTTCCCAGAAGGCCGCAGTAGTAATAAGTGGATAGTTCCGGATATAGAAAAATTTTCACGAATGCAATCAAAATTTCTTGGCGAATTCAGTGAGTTCCCAATGGGACATGCTTGTATGAGTTTGCTTTTCAAAATAGAGCAACATTTTAAGGAACGGAATGTAAGTATCTTGGTGAATTCATTAGGTTCCCAATAGGAGTCGCATGTAATAAGTTGTTATTCAAGATAGAGCAACGTTTTAATGAACTGAAACACTGTTTCTTTGTGAATTCAGTTAATTCCCAGTAGCCTGCTCTTGTACTATGTGTACTTTTAAAGATTTATCAAAATTTGGTGAGCCGAATCTGAGTAACATGGTGAATTCGGTTAGTTCCCACTAGTCCGCAGTAGTAATAAGTGGACTGTTCCGGATATAGAAAATTTTTCACGAATGGAATCAAAATTTCTAGGCGAATTCAGTGAGTTCCCAATGGGACATGCTTGTATGAGTTTGCTTTTCAAAATAGAGCAACATTTTAAGGAACGGAATGTAAGTATCATGGTGAATTCAGTAGGTTCCCAATAGGATTCACATGTAATAAGCTTGTTATTCAAGATAGAGCAACGTTTTAACGAACTGAAACACTGTTTCTTTGTGAATTCAGTTAGTTCCCAGTAGCCTGCTCTTGTACTATGTGTACTTTTAAAGATTTATCAAAATTTGGTGAGCCGAATCTGAGTTACATGGTGAATTCGGTTAGTTCCCAGTAGGCCGCAGTAGTAATAAGTGGACTGTTCCGGATATAGAAAAATTTTCACAAATGCAATCAAAATTTCTAGGCAAATTCAGTGAGTTCTCAGTGGGACATGCTTGTATGAGTTTGCTTTTCAATATAGAGCAACACTTTAAGGAACGGAATCTAAGTATCATGGTGAATTCAGTAGGTTCCCAATAGGATTCGCATGTAATAAGCTTGTTATTCAAGATAGAGCAACGTTTTAACGAACTGAAACATTGTTTCTTTGTGAATTCAGTTATTTCCCAGTAGCCTGCTCTTGTACTATGTGTACTTTTAAAGATTTATCAAAATTTGGTGAGACGAATCTGAGTAACATGGTGAATTCGGTTAGTTCCCAATAGGCCAAAGTAGTAATAAGTGGAGTGTTCGGGATATAGAAAAATTTTCACGAATGGAATCAAAATTTCTAGGCGATTTCAGTGAGTTCCCAATGGGACATGCTTGCGTGAGTTTGCTTTTCAAAATAGAGGAACATTTTAAGCAACGGAATCTAAGTATCATGGTGAATTCAGTAGGTTCCCAATAGGATTCGCATGTAATAAGCTTGTTTTTCAAGATAGAGCAACGTTTTGAGAAACTGAAACACTGTTTCTCTGTGAATTCAGTTAGTTGCCAGTATCCTGCTCTTGTACTATGTGTACTTTTAAAGATTTATCAAAATTTGGTGAGCCGAATCTGAGTAACATGGTGAAATCGGATAGTTCCCAGTAGGCCACAGTAGTAATAAGTGGACAGTTCGGGATATAGAAAAATTTTCACGAATGGATTCAAAATTTCTAGGCGAATTCAGTGTGTTCCCAATGGGACATGCTTGTATGAGTTTGCTTTTCAATATAGAGCAACATTTTGTGGAACGGAATCTAAGTATCACGGTGAATTCAGTAGGTTCCCAATAGGATTCGCATGTAATAAGCTTGTTATTCAAGATAGAGCAACGTTTTCACGAACTGAAACACTGCTTCTTTGTGAATTCAGTTACTTCCCAGTAGCCTGCTCTCGTACTATGTGTACTTTTAAAGATTTATCAAAATTTGGTGAGCCGAATCTGAGTTACATGGTGAATTCTGTTAGTTCCCAGTAGGCCGCAGTAGTAATAAGTGGACTCTTCCGGATATAGAAAAATTTTCACGAATGGAATCGAAATTTCTAGGCGAATTCAGTGAGTTCCCAATGGGACATGCTTGTATGAGTTTGCTTTTAAAAATAGAGCAACATTTTAAGGAACGGAATGTAAGTATCATGGTGAATTCAGTAGGTTCCCAATAGGATTCGCATGTAATAAGCTTGTTATTCAAGATAGAGGAACGTTTTAACGAACTGAAACACTGTTTCTTTGTGAATTCATTTAGTTCCCAGGAGCCTGCTCTTGTACTATGTGTACTTTTAAAGTTTTATCAAAATTTGGTGAGCCGAATCTGAGTTACATGGTGAATTCGGTTAGTTCCCAGTAGTCCGCAGTAGTAATAAGTGGACTGTTCGGGATATAGAAAAATTTTCACGAATGGAATCAAAATTTCTAGGCGAATTCAGTGAGTTCCCAATGGGACATGCTTGTATGAGTTTGCTTTTCAGTATAGAGCAACATTTTGTGGAACGGAATCTAAGTATCACGGTGAATTCAGTAGGTTCCCAATAGGATTCGCATGTAATAAGCTTGTTATTCAAGATAGAGCAACGTTTTAACGAACTGAAACACTGTTTCTTTGTGAATTCAGTTACTTCCCAGTAGCCTGCTCTCGTACTATGTGTACTTTTAAAGATTTATCAAAATTTGGTGAGCCGAATCAGAGTTACATGGTGAATTCTGTTAGTTCCCAGTAGGCCGCAGTAGTAATAAGTGGACTGTTCCGGATATAGAAAAATTTTCACGAATGCAATCAAAATTTCTAGGCGAATTCAATGAGTTCTCAGTGGGACATGCTTGTATGAGTTTGCTTTTCAATATAGACCAACACTTTAAGGAACGGAATCTAAGGATCATGGTGAATTCAGTAGGTTCCCAATAGGATTCGCATGTAATAAGCTTGTTATTCAAGATAGAGCAACGTTTTAACGAACTGAAACACTGTTTCTTTGTGAATTCAGTTAGTTCCCAATAGCCTGCTCTTGTACTATGTGTACTTTTAAAGATTTATCAAAATTTGGTGAGCCGAATCTGAGTAACATGGTGAATTCGGTTAGTTCCCAGTAGGCCGCGGTAGTAATAAGTGGACTGTTCCGGATATAGAAAATTTTTCACGAATGGAATCAAAATTTCTAGGCGAATTCAGTGAGTTCCCAATGGGACATGCTTGTATGAGTTTGCTTTTCAAAATAGAGCAACATTTTAAGGAACGGAATGTAAGTATCATGGTGAATTCAGTAGGTTCCCAATAGGATTCACATGTAATAAGCTTGTTATTCAAGATAGAGCAACGTTTTAACGAACTGAAACACTGTTTCTTTGTGAATTCAGTTAGTTCCCAGTAGCCTGCTCTTGTACTATGTGTACTTTTAAAGATTTATCAAAATTTGGTGAGCCGAATCTGAGTTACATGGTGAATTCGGTTAGTTCCCAGTAGGCCGCAGTAGTAATAAGTGGACTGTTCCGGATATAGAAAAATTTTCACAAATGCAATCAAAATTTCTAGGCAAATTCAGTGAGTTCTCAGTGGGACATGCTTGTATGAGTTTGCTTTTCAATATAGAGCAACACTTTAAGGAACGGAATCTAAGTATCATGGTGAATTCAGTAGGTTCCCAATAGGATTCGCATGTAATAAGCTTGTTATTCAAGATAGAGCAACGTTTTAACGAACTGAAACATTGTTTCTTTGTGAATTCAGTTATTTCCCAGTAGCCTGCTCTTGTACTATGTGTACTTTTAAAGATTTATCAAAATTTGGTGAGACGAATCTGAGTAACATGGTGAATTCGGTTAGTTCCCAATAGGCCAAAGTAGTAATAAGTGGAGTGTTCGGGATATAGAAAAATTTTCACGAATGGAATCAAAATTTCTAGGCGATTTCAGTGAGTTCCCAATGGGACATGCTTGCGTGAGTTTGCTTTTCAAAATAGAGGAACATTTTAAGCAACGGAATCTAAGTATCATGGTGAATTCAGTAGGTTCCCAATAGGATTCGCATGTAATAAGCTTGTTTTTCAAGATAGAGCAACGTTTTGAGAAACTGAAACACTGTTTCTCTGTGAATTCAGTTAGTTGCCAGTATCCTGCTCTTGTACTATGTGTACTTTTAAAGATTTATCAAAATTTGGTGAGCCGAATCTGAGTAACATGGTGAAATCGGATAGTTCCCAGTAGGCCACAGTAGTAATAAGTGGACAGTTCGGGATATAGAAAAATTTTCACGAATGGATTCAAAATTTCTAGGCGAATTCAGTGTGTTCCCAATGGGACATGCTTGTATGAGTTTGCTTTTCAATATAGAGCAACATTTTGTGGAACGGAATCTAAGTATCACGGTGAATTCAGTAGGTTCCCAATAGGATTCGCATGTAATAAGCTTGTTATTCAAGATAGAGCAACGTTTTCACGAACTGAAACACTGCTTCTTTGTGAATTCAGTTACTTCCCAGTAGCCTGCTCTCGTACTATGTGTACTTTTAAAGATTTATCAAAATTTGGTGAGCCGAATCTGAGTTACATGGTGAATTCTGTTAGTTCCCAGTAGGCCGCAGTAGTAATAAGTGGACTCTTCCGGATATAGAAAAATTTTCACGAATGGAATCGAAATTTCTAGGCGAATTCAGTGAGTTCCCAATGGGACATGCTTGTATGAGTTTGCTTTTAAAAATAGAGCAACATTTTAAGGAACGGAATGTAAGTATCATGGTGAATTCAGTAGGTTCCCAATAGGATTCGCATGTAATAAGCTTGTTATTCAAGATAGAGGAACGTTTTAACGAACTGAAACACTGTTTCTTTGTGAATTCATTTAGTTCCCAGGAGCCTGCTCTTGTACTATGTGTACTTTTAAAGTTTTATCAAAATTTGGTGAGCCGAATCTGAGTTACATGGTGAATTCGGTTAGTTCCCAGTAGTCCGCAGTAGTAATAAGTGGACTGTTCGGGATATAGAAAAATTTTCACGAATGGAATCAAAATTTCTAGGCGAATTCAGTGAGTTCCCAATGGGACATGCTTGTATGAGTTTGCTTTTCAGTATAGAGCAACATTTTGTGGAACGGAATCTAAGTATCACGGTGAATTCAGTAGGTTCCCAATAGGATTCGCATGTAATAAGCTTGTTATTCAAGATAGAGCAACGTTTTAACGAACTGAAACACTGTTTCTTTGTGAATTCAGTTACTTCCCAGTAGCCTGCTCTCGTACTATGTGTACTTTTAAAGATTTATCAAAATTTGGTGAGCCGAATCTGAGTTACATGGTGAATTCTGTTAGTTCCCAGTAGGCCGCAGTAGTAATAAGTGGACTGTTGCGGATATAGAAAAATTTTCACGAATGCAATCAAAATTTCTAGGCGAATTCAATGAGTTCTCAGTGGGACATGCTTGTATGAGTTTGCTTTTCAATATAGACCAACACTTTAAGGAACGGAATCTAAGGATCATGGTGAATTCAGTAGGTTCCCAATAGGATTCGCATGTAATAAGCTTGTTATTCAAGATAGAGCAACGTTTTAACGAACTGAAACACTGTTTCTTTGTGAATTCAGTTAGTTCCCAATAGCCTGCTCTTGTACTATGTGTACTTTTAAAGATTTATCAAAATTTGATGAGCCGAATCTGAGTTACATGGTGAATTCGGTTAGTTGCCAGTAGGCCGCAGTAGTAATAAGTGGACTCTTCCGGATATAGAAAAATTTTCACAAATGCAATCAAAATTTCTAGGCGAATTCAGTGAGTTCCCAGTGGGATATGCTTGTATGAGTTTGCTTTTCAAAATAGAGCAACATTTTAAGGAACGGAATCTAAGTATCATGGTGAATTCAGTAGGTTCCCAATAGGATTCGCATGTAATAAGCTTGTTATTCAAGATTGAGCAACGTTTTAACGAACTGAAACACTGTTTCTTTGTGAATTAAGTTAGTTCCCAGTAGCCTGCTCTTGTACTATGTGTACTTTTAAAGATTTATCAAAATTTGGTGACCCGAATCTGGGTAACATGGTGAATTCGGTTAGTTCCCAGTAGTCCGCAGTAGTAATAAGTGGACTGTTCGGGATATAGAAAAATTTTCACGAATGGAATCAAAATTTCAAGGCGAATTCAGTGAGTTCCCAATGGGACATGCTTGTATGAGTATGTTTTTCAATATAGAGCAACATTTTTTGGAAAGGAATCTAGGTATCATGGTGAATTCAGTAGGTTCCCAATAGGATTCGTATGTAATAATCTTGTTTTTCAAGATAGTGCAACGTTTTGACAAACTGAAACACTTTTTCTCTGTGAATTCAGTTAGTTCCCTGTAGCCTGCTCTTGTACTATGTGTACTTTTAAGATTTATCAAAATTTGGTGAGCCGAATCTGAGTAACATGGTGAATTCGGTTAGTTCCCAGTAGGACGCAGTAGTAATAAGTGGACTGTTCGGGATATAGAAAAATTTTCACGAATGGAATCAAAATATCTAGGCAAATTCACTGAGTTCACAGTGGGACATGCTTGTATGAGTTTGCTTTTAAAAATAGAGCAACATTTTGTGGAAAGGAATCTAAGTATCATGGTGAATTCAGTAGGTTCCCAATAGGATTCGCATGTAATAAGCTTGTTATTCAAGATAGAGCAACATTTTAACGAACTGAAACACTGTTTCTTTGTGAATTCAGTTAGTTCCCAGTAGCCTGCTCTCATACTATGTGTACTTTTAAAGATTTATCAAAATTTGGTGAGCCGAATCTGAGTTACATGGTGAATTCGGTTAGTTCCCAGTAGGCCGCAGTAGTAATAAGTGGACTGTTCCGGATATAGAAAAATTTTCACGAATGCAATCAAAATTTCTAGGCAAATTCGGTGAGTTCTCAGTGGACATGCTTGTATGAGTTTGCTTTTCAATATAGAGCAACACTTTAAGGAGCGGAATCTAAGTACCATGGTGAATTCAGTAGGTTCCCAATAGGATTCGCATGTAATAAGCTTGTCTTCATGATAGAGCAACGTTTTAACGAACTGAAACATTGTTTCTTTGTGAATTCAGTTATTTACCAGTAGCCTGCTCTTGTACTATGTGTACTTTTAAAGATTTATCAAAATTTGGTGAGCCGAATCTGAGTAACATGGTGAATTCGGTTAGTTCCCAATAGGCCGCAGTAGTAATAAGTGGAGTGTTCGGGATATAGAAAAATTTTCACGAATGGAATCAAAATTTCTAGGCGAATTCAGTGAGTTCCCAATGGGACATGCTTGTATGAGTTTGCTTTTCAAAACAGAGCAACATTTTAAGCAACGGAATCTAAGTATCATGGTGAATTCAGTAGGTTCCCAATAGGATTCGCATGTAATAAGCTTGTTATTCAAGATAGAGCAACGTTTTGACAAACTGAAACACTGTTTCTCTGTGAATTCAGTTAGTTGCCAGTACCCTGCTCTTGTATTATGTGTACTTTTAAAGATTTATCAAAATTTGGTGAGACGAATCTGAGTAACATGGTGAATTCGGATAGTTCCCAGTAGGCCACAGTAGTAATAAGTGGACTGTTCGGGTATAGAAAAATTTTCACGAATGGAATCAAAATTTCTAGGCGAATTCAGTGAGTTCCCAATGGGACATGCTTGTATGAGTTTGCTTTTCAACATAGAGCAACATTTTAAGGAACGGAATCTAAGTATCATGGTGAATTCAGTAGGTTCCCAATAGGATTCGCATGTAATAAGCTTGTTATTCAAGATAGAGGAACGTTTTAACGAACTGAAACACTGTTTCTTTGTGAATTCAGTTAATTCCCAGTAGCCTGCTCTTCTACTATGTGTACTTTTAAAGATTTATCAAAATTTGCTGAGCCGAATCTCAGTAACATGGTGAATTAGGTTAGTTCCCAGTAGTCCGCAGTAGTAATAAGTGGACCGTTCGGGATATAGAAAATATTTCACGAATGGAATCGAAATTTCTAGGCGAATTCAGTGAGTTCCCAATGGGACATGCTTGTATGAGTTTGCTTTTCAAAATAGAGCAACATTTTAAGGAACGGTATGTAAGTATCATGGTGAATTCAGTAGGTTCCCAATAGGATTCGCATGTAATAAGCTTGTTATTCAAGATAGAGGAACGTTTTAACGAACTGAAACACTGTTTCTTTGTGAATTCATTTAGTTCCCAGTAGCCTGCTCTTGTACTATGTGTACTTTTAAAGTTTTATCAAAATTTGGTGAGCCGAATCTGAGTAACATGGTGAATTCGGTTAGTTCCCAGTAGTCCGCAGTAGTAATAAGTGTACTGTTCGGGATATAGAAAAATTTTCACGAATGGAATCAAAATTTCTAGGCGAATTCAGTGAGTTCCCAATGGGACATGCTTGTATGAGTTTGCTTTTCAATATAGAGCAACATTTTGTGGAACGGAATCTAAGTTTCATGGTGAATTCAGTAGGTTCCCAATAGGATTCGCATGTAATAAGCTTGTTATTCAAGATAGAGCAACGTTTTAACGAACTGAAACACTGTTTCTTTGTGAATTCCGTTACTTCCCAGTAGCCTGCTCTTGTACTATGTGTACTTTTAAAGTTTTATCAAAATTTGGTGACCCGAATCTGAGTTACATGGTGAATTCTGTTAGTTCCCAGTAGGCCGCAGTAGTAATAAGTGGACTGTTCCGGATATAGAAAAATTTTCACGAATGCAATCAAAATTTCTAGGCGAATTCAGTGAGTTCTCAGTGGGACATGCTTGTATGAGTTTGCTTTTCAATATAGACCAACACTTTAAGGAACGGAATCTAAGAATCATGGTGAATTCAGTAGGTTCCCAATAGGATTCGCATGTATTAAGCTTGTTATTCAAGATAGAGCAACGTTTTAACGAACTGAAACACTGTTTCTTTGTGAATTCAGTTATTTACCAGTAGCCTGCTCTTGTACTATGTGTACTTTTAAAGATTTATCAAAATTTGGTGAGCCGAATCTGAGTAACATGGTGAATTCAGTTAGTTCCCAATAGGCCCCAGTAGTAATAAGTGGAGTGTTTGGGATATAGAAAAATTTTCACGAATGGAATCAAAATTTCTAGGCGAATTCAGTGAGTTCCCAATGGGACATGCTTGTATGAGTTTGTTTTTCAACATAGAGCAACATTTTAAGCAACGGAATCTAAGTATCATGGTGAATTCAGTAGGTTCCCAATAGGATTCGCATGTAATAAGCTTGTTATTCAAGATAGAGCAACGTTTTGACAAACTGAAACACTGTTTCTCTGTGAATTCAGTTAGTTGCCAGTACCCTGCTCTTGTACTATGTGTACTTTTAAAGATTTATCAAAATTTGGTGAGACGAATCTGAGTAACATGGTGAATTCGGATAGTTCCCAGTAGGCCACAGTAGTAATAAGTGGACTGTTCGGGATATAGAAAAATTTTCACGAATGGAATCAAAATTTCAAGGCGAATTCATTGAGTTCCCAATGGGACATGCTTGTATGAGTATGTTTTTCAATATAGAGCAACATTTTTTGGAAAGGAATCTAGGTATCATGGTGAATTCAGTAGGTTCCCAATAGGATTCGTATGTAATAAGCTTGTTTTTCAAGATAGAGCAACGTTTTGACAAACTGAAACACTTTTTCTCTGTGAATTCAGTTAGTTCCCAGTAGCCTGCTCTTGTACTATGTGTACTTTTAAGATTTATCAAAATTTGGTGAGCCGAATCTGAGTAACATGGTGAATTCGGTTAGTTCCCAGTAGGCCGCAGTAGTAATAAGTGGACTGTTCGGGATATAGAAAAATTTTCACGAATGGAATCAAAATATCTAGGCAAATTCACTGAGTTCACAGTGGGACATGCTTGTATGAGTTTGCTTTTAAAAATAGAGCAACATTTTGTGGAACGGAATCTAAGTATCATGGTGAATTCAGTAGGTTCCCAATAGGTTTCGCATGTAATAAGCTTGTTATTCAAGATAGAGCAACATTTTAACGAACTGAAACACTGTTTCTTTGTGAATTCAGTTAGTTCCCAGTAGCCTGCTCTCGTACTATGTGTACTTTTAAAGATTTATCAAAATTTGGTGAGCCGAATCTGAGTTACATGGTGAATTCGGTTAGTTCCCAGTAGGCCGCAGTAGTAATAAGTGGACTGTTCCGGATATAGAAAAATTTTCACGAATGCAATCAAAATTTCTAGGCAAATTCGGTGAGTTCTCAGTGGACATGCTTGTATGAGTTTGCTTTTCAATATAGAGCAACACTTTAAGGAGCGGAATCTAAGTACCATGGTGAATTCAGTAGGTTCCCAATAGGATTCGCATGTAATAAGCTTGTTATTCATGATAGAGCAACGTTTTAACGAACTGAAACATTGTTTCTTTGTGAATTCAGTTATTTACCAGTAGCCTGCTCTTGTACTATGTGTACTTTTAAAGATTTATCAAAATTTGGTGAGCCGAATCTGAGTAACATGGTGAATTCGGTTAGTTCCCAGTAGGCCGCAGTAGTAATAAGTGGACTGTTCGGGATATAGAAAAATTTTCACGAATGGAATCAAAATTTCTAGGCGAATTCAGTGAGTTCCCAATGGGACATGCTTGTATGAGTTTGCTTTTCAAAACAGAGCAACATTTTAAGCAACGGAATCTAAGTATCATGGTGAATTCAGTAGGTTCCCAATAGGATTCGCATGTAATAAGCTTGTTATTCAAGATAGAGCAACGTTTTGACAAACTGAAACACTGTTTCTCTGTGAATTCAGTTAGTTGCCAGTACCCTGCTCTTGTACTATGTGTACTTTTAAAGATTTATCAAAATTTGGTGAGACGAATCTGAGTAACATGGTGAATTCGGATAGTTCCCAGTAGGCCACAGTAGTAATAAGTGGACTGTTCGGGTATAGAAAAATTTTCACGAATGGAATCAAAATTTCTAGGCGAATTCAGTGAGTTCCCAATGGGACATGCTTGTATGAGTTTGCTTTTAAAAATAGAGCAACATTTTGTGGAAGGGAATCTAAGTATCATGGTGAATTCAGTAGGTTCCCAATAGGATTCGCATGTAATAAGCTTGTTATTCAAGAGAGAGCAACGTTTTAACGAACTGAAACACTGTTTCTTTGTGAATTGAGTTAGTTCCCAGTAGCCTGCTCTTGTACTATGTGTACTTTTAAAGATTTATCAAAATTTGGTGAGCCGAATCTGAGTTACATGGTGAATTCGGTTAGTTGCCAGTAGGCCGCAGTAGTAATAAGTGGCCTGTTCCGGATATAGATAAATTTTCACGAATGCAATCAAAATTTCTAGGCGAATTCAGTGAGTTCTCAGTGGGACATGCTTGTATGAGTTTGCTTTTCAATATAGAGCAACACTTTAAGGAACGGAATCTAAGTATCATGGTGAATTCAGTAGGTTCCCAATAGGATTCGCATGTAATAAGCTTGTTATTCAAGATAGAGCAACGTTTTAACGAACTGAAACATTGTTTCTTTGTGAACTCAGTTATTTCCAGTAGCCTGCTCTTGTACTATGTGTACTTTTAAAGATTTATCAAAATTTGGTGAGCCGAATCTGAGTAACATGGTGAATTCGGTTAATTCCAAGTATGCCGCAGTAGTAATAAGTGGACTGTTCGGGATATAGAAAAATTTTCACGAATGGAATCAAAATTTATAGGCGAATTCAGTGAGTTCCCAATGGGACATGCTTGTATGAGTTTGCTTTTAAAAATAGAGCAACATTTTGTGGAAGGGAATCTAAGTATCATGGTGAATTCAGTAGGTTCCCAATAGGATTCGCATGTAATAAGCTTGTTATTCAAGATAGAGCAACGTTTTAACGAACTGAAACACTGTTTCTTTGTGAATTCAGTTTGTTCCCAGTAGCCTGCTCTTGAACTATGTGTACTTTTAAAGATTTATCAAAATTTGGTGAGCCCAATCTGAGTAACATGGTGAATTCGGTTAGTTCCCAGTAGGCCGCAGTAGTAATGAGTGGACTTTTCGGGATATAAAAAAATTTTCACGAATGCAATCAAAATTTCTAGGCGAATTCAGTGAGTTCCCAATGGGACATGCTTGTATGAGTTTGCTTTTCAATATAGAGCTACGTTGTGTGGAACGGAATCTAAGTATCATGGTGAATTCAGTAGGTTCCCAATAGGATTCGCATGTAATAAGCTTGTTATTCAAGATAGAGCAACGTTTTAACGAACTGAAACACTGTTTCTTTGTGAATTGAGTTAGTTCCCAGTAGCCTGCTCTTGTACTATGTGTACTTTTAAAGATTTATCAAAATTTGGTGAGCCGAATCTGAGTAACATGGTGAATTCGGTTACTTCCCAGTAGGCCGCAGTAGTAATAAGTGGCCTGTTCCGGATATAGAAAAATTTTCACGAATGGAATCAAAATATCTAGGCGAATTCACTGAGTTCACAGTGGGACATGCTTGTATGAGTTTGCTTTTAAAAATAGAGCAACATTTTGTGGAAGGGAATCTAAGTATCATGGTGAATTCAGTAGGTTCCCAATAGGATTCGCATGTAATAAGCTTGTTATTCAAGATAGAGCAACATTTTAACGAACTGAAACACTGTTTCTTTGTGAATTCAGTTAGTTCCCATTAGCCTGCACTTGTACTATGTGTACTTTTAAAGATTTATCAAAATTTGGTGAGCCGAATCTGAGTAACATGGTGAATTCGGTTAGTTCCCAATAGGCCGCAGTAGTAATGAGTGGACTGTTCGGGATATAAAAAAATTTTCACGAATGGAATCAAAATTTCTAGGCTATTTCAGTGAGTTCCCAATGGGACATGCTTGTATGAGTTTGCTTTTAGAAATAGAGCAACATTTTGTGGAAGGGAATCTAAGTATCATGGTGAATTCAGTAGGTTCCCAATAGGATTCGCATGTAATAAGCTTGTTATTCAAGATAGAGCAACGTTTTAACGAACTGAAACACTGTTTCTTTGTGAATTCAGTTTGTTCCCAGTAGCCTGCTCTTGAACTATGTGTACTTTTAAAGATTTATCAAAATTTGGTGAGCCCAATCTGAGTAACATGGTGAATTCGGTTAGTTCCCAGTATGCCGCAGTAGTAATAAGTGGACTGTTCGGAATATAGAAAAATTTTCAAATGGAATCAAAATTTCTAGGCGAATTCAGTGAGTTCCCAGTAGGACATGCTTGTATGAGTATGTTTTTCAATATAGAGCAACATTTTGTTGAACGGAATTTAGGTATCATGGTGAATTCAGTAGGTTCCCAATAGGATTCGCATGTAATAAGCTTGTTTTTCAAGATAGAGCAACGTTTTGACAAACTGAAACACTGTTTCTCTGTGAATTCAGTTAGTTCCCAGTAGCCTGCTCTTGTACTATGTGTACTTTTAAAGATTTATCAAAATTTGGTGAGCCGAATCTGAGTTACATGGTGAATTCGGTTAGTTGCCAGTAGGCCGCAGTAGTAATAAGTGGCCTGTTCCGGATATAGAAAAATTTTCACGAATGCAATCAAAATTTCTAGGCGAATTCAGTGAGTTCTCAGTGGGACATGCTTGTATGAGTTTGCTTTTCAATATAGAGCAACACTTTAAGGAACGGAATCTAAGTATCATGGTGAATTCAGTAGGTTCCCAATAGGATTCGCATGTAATAAGCTTGTTATTCAAGATAGAGCAACGTTTTAACGAACTGAAACATTGTTTCTTTGTGAACTCAGTTATTTCCCAGTAGCCTGCTCTTGTACTATGTGTACTTTTAAAGATTTATCAAAATTTGGTGAGCCGAATCTGAGTAACATGGTGAATTCGGTTAATTCCAAGTATGCCGCAGTAGTAATAAGTGGACTGTTCGGGATATAGAAAAATTTTCACGAATGGAATCAAAATTTATAGGCGAATTCAGTGAGTTCCCAATGGGACATGCTTGTATGAGTTTGCTTTTAAAAATAGAGCAACATTTTGTGGAAGGGAATCTAAGTATCATGGTGAATTCAGTAGGTTCCCAATAGGATTCGCATGTAATAAGCTTGTTATTCAAGATAGAGCAACGTTTTAACGAACTGAAACACTGTTTCTTTGTGAATTCAGTTTGTTCCCAGTAGCCTGCTCTTGAACTATGTGTACTTTTAAAGATTTATCAAAATTTGGTGAGCCCAATCTGAGTAACATGGTGAATTCGGTTAGTTCCCAGTAGGCCGCAGTAGTAATGAGTGGACTTTTCGGGATATAAAAAAATTTTCACGAATGCAATCAAAATTTCTAGGCGAATTCAGTGAGTTCCCAATGGGACATGCTTGTATGAGTTTGCTTTTCAATATAGAGCTACGTTGTGTGGAACGGAATCTAAGTATCATGGTGAATTCAGTAGGTTCCCAATAGGATTCGCATGTAATAAGCTTGTTATTCAAGATAGAGCAACGTTTTAACGAACTGAAACACTGTTTCTTTGTGAATTGAGTTAGTTCCCAGTAGCCTGCTCTTGTACTATGTGTACTTTTAAAGATTTATCAAAATTTGGTGAGCCGAATCTGAGTAACATGGTGAATTCGGTTACTTCCCAGTAGGCCGCAGTAGTAATAAGTGGCCTGTTCCGGATATAGAAAAATTTTCACGAATGGAATCAAAATATCTAGGCGAATTCACTGAGTTCACAGTGGGACATGCTTGTATGAGTTTGCTTTTAAAAATAGAGCAACATTTTGTAGAAGGGAATCTAAGTATCATGGTGAATTCAGTAGGTTCCCAATAGGATTCGCATGTAATAAGCTTGTTATTCAAGATAGAGCAACGTTTTAACGAACTGAAACACTGTTTCTTTGTGAATTCAGTTTGTTCCCAGTAGCCTGCTCTTGAACTATGTGTACTTTTAAAGATTTATCAAAATTTGGTGAGCCCAATCTGAGTAACATGGTGAATTCGGTTAGTTCCCAGTATGCCGCAGTAGTAATAAGTGGACTGTTCGGAATATAGAAAAATTTTCAAATGGAATCAAAATTTCTAGGCGAATTCAGTGAGTTCCCAGTAGGACATGCTTGTATGAGTATGTTTTTCAATATAGAGCAACATTTTGTTGAACGGAATTTAGGTATCATGGTGAATTCAGTAGGTTCCCAATAGGATTCGCATGTAATAAGCTTGTTTTTCAAGATAGAGCAACGTTTTGACAAACTGAAACACTGTTTCTCTGTGAATTCAGTTAGTTCCCAGTAGCCTGCTCTTGTACTATGTGTACTTTTAAAGATTTATCAAAATTTGGTGAGCCGAATCTGAGTAACATGGTGAATTCGGTTACTTCCCAGTAGGCCGCAGTAGGAATAAGAGGACTGTTCGGGATATAGAAAAATTTTCACGAATGGAATCAAAATATCTAGGCGAATTCACTGAGTTCACAGTGGGACATGCTTGTATGAGTTTGCTTTTAAAAATAGAGCAACATTTTGTGGAAGGGAATCTAAGTATCATGGTGAATTCAGTAGGTTCCCAATAGGATTCGCATGTAATAAGCTTGTTATTCAAAATAGAGCAACATTTTAACGAACTGAAACACTGTTTCTTTGTGAATTCAGTTAGTTCCCAGTAGCCTGCTCTTGTACTATGTGTACTTTTAAAGATTTATCAAAATTTGGTGATCCGAATCTGAGTAACATGGTGAATTCGGTTAGTTCCCAATAGGCCGCAGTAGTAATGAGTGGACTGTTCGGGATATAAAAAAATTTTCACGAATGCAATCAAAATTTCTAGGCGAATTCAGTGAGTTCCCAATGGGACATGCTTGTATGATTTTGCTTTTCAATATAGAGCAACATTTTGTGGAACGGAATCTAAGTATCATGGTGAATTCAGTAGGTTCCCAATAGGATTCGCATGTAATAAGCTTGTTATTCAAGATAGAGCAACGTTTTAACGAACTGAAACACTGTTTCTTTGTGAATTCAGTTTGTTCCCAGTAGCCTGCTCTTGAACTATGTGTACTTTTAAAGATTTATCAAAATTTGGTGAGCCCAATCTGAGTAACATGGTGAATTCGGTTAGTTCCCAGTATGCCGCAGTAGTAATAAGTGGACTGTTCGGAATATAGAAAAATTTTCAAATGGAATCAAAATTTCTAGGCGAATTCAGTGAGTTCCCAGTAGGACATGCTTGTATGAGTATGTTTTTCAATATAGAGCAACATTTTGTTGAACGGAATTTAGGTATCATGGTGAATTCAGTAGGTTCCCAATAGGATTCGCATGTAATAAGCTTGTTTTTCAAGATAGAGCAACGTTTTGACAAACTGAAACACTGTTTCTCTGTGAATTCAGTTAGTTCCCAGTAGCCTGCTCTTGTACTATGTGTACTTTTAAAGATTTATCAAAATTTGGTGAGCCGAATCTGAGTAACATGGTGAATTCGGTTACTTCCCAGTAGGCCGCAGTAGGAATAAGAGGACTGTTCGGGATATAGAAAAATTTTCACGAATGGAATCAAAATATCTAGGCGAATTCACTGAGTTCACAGTGGGACATGCTTGTATGAGTTTGCTTTTAAAAATAGAGCAACATTTTGTGGAAGGGAATCTAAGTATCATGGTGAATTCAGTAGGTTCCCAATAGGATTCGCATGTAATAAGCTTGTTATTCAAGATAGAGCAACATTTTAACGAACTGAAACACTGTTTCTTTGTGAATTCAGTTAGTTCCCAGTAGCCTGCTCTTGTACTATGTGTACTTTTAAAGATTTATCAAAATTTGGTGATCCGAATCTGAGTAACATGGTGAATTCGGTTAGTTCCCAATAGGCCGCAGTAGTAATGAGTGGACTGTTCGGGATATAAAAAAATTTTCACGAATGCAATCAAAATTTCTAGGCGAATTCAGTGAGTTCCCAATGGGACATGCTTGTATGATTTTGCTTTTCAATATAGAGCAACATTTTGTGGAACGGAATCTAAGTATCATGGTGAATTCAGTAGGTTCCCAATAGGATTCGCATGTAATAAGCTTGTTATTCAAGATAGAGCAACGTTTTAACGAACTGAAACACTGTTTCTTTGTGAATTGAGTTAGTTCCCAGTAGCCTGCTCTTGTACTATGTGTACTTTTAAAGATTTATCAAAATTTGTGAGCCGAATCTGAGTTACATGGTGAATTCGGTTTGTTCCCAGTAGGCCGCAGTAGTAATAAGTGGCCTGTTCCGGATATAGAAAAATTTTCACGAATGCAATCGAAATTTCTAGGCGAATTCAGTGAGTTTTCAGTGGGACATGCTTGTATGAGTATGCTTTTCAATATAGAGCAACACTTTAAGGAACGGAATCTAAGTATCATGGTGAATTCAGTAGGTTCCCAATAGGATTCGCATGTAATAAGCTTGTTATTCAAGATAGAGCAACGTTTTAACGAACTGAAACATTGTTTCTTTGTTAACTCAGCTATTTCCCAGTAGCCTGCTCTTGTACTATGTGTACTTTTAAAGATTTATCAAAATTTGGTGAGCCGAATCTGAGTTACATGGTGAATTCGGTTAGTTCCCAGGAGGGCGCAGAGGTAATAAGTGGACTGTTCCGGACATAGAAAAATTTTAACGAATGCAATCAAAATTTCTAGGCGAATTCAGTGAGTTCCCAATGGGACATGCTTGTATGAGTTTGCTTTTCAATATAGAGCAACATTTTGTGGAAGGGAATCTAAGTATCATGGTGAATTCAGTAGGTTCCCAATAGGATTCGCATGTAATAAGCTTGTTATTCAAGATAGAGCAAAGTTTTAACGAACTGAAACACTGTTTCTTGGTGAATTGAGTTAGTTCCCAGTAGCCTGCTCTTGTACTATGTGTACTTTTAAAGATTTATCAAAATTTGGTGAGCCGAATCTGAGATACATGGTGAATTCGGTTTGTTCCCAGTAGGCGGCAGTAGTAATAAGTGGCCTGTTCCGGATATAGAAAAATTTTCACGAATGCAATCGAAATTTCTAGGCGAATTCAGTGAGTTCTCAGTGGGACATGCTTGTATGAGTTTGCTTTTCAATATAGAGCAACACTTTAAGGAACGGAATCTAAGTATCATGGTGAATTCAGTAGGTTCCCAATAGGATTCGCATGTAATAAGCTTGTTATTCAAGATAGAGCAACGTTTTAACGAACTGAAACATTGTTTCTTTGTGAACTCAGTTATTTCCCAGTAGCCTGCTCTTGTACTATGTGTACTTTTAAAGATTTATCAAAATTTGGTGAGCCGAATCTGAGTAACATGGTGAATTCGGTTAATTCCAAGTAGGCCGCAGTAGTAATAAGTGGACTGTTCGGGATATAGAAAAATTTTCACGAATGGAATCAAAATTTCTAGGCGAATTCAGTGAGTTCCCAATGGGACATGCTTGTATGAGTTTGCTTTTAAAAATAGAGCAATATTTTGTGGAAGGGAATCTAAGTATCATGGTGAATTCAGTAGGTTCCCAATAGGATTCGCATGTAATAAGCTTGTTATTCAAGATAGAGCAACATTTTAACGAACTGAAACACTGTTTCTTTGTGAATTCAGTTAGTTCCCAGTAGCGTGCTCTTGTACTATGTGTACTTTTAAAGATTTATCAAAATTTGGTGAGCCGAATCTGAGTAACATGGTGAATTCGGTTAGTTCCCAGTAGGCCGCAGTAGTAATGAGTGGACTGTTCGGGATATAAAAAAATTTTCACGAATGGAATCAAAATTTCTAGGCGAATTCAGTGAGTTCCCAATGGGACATGCTTGTATGAGTTTGCTTTTCAATATAGAGCAACATTTTGTGGAAGGGAATCTAAGTATCATGGTGAATTCAGTAGGTTCCCAATAGGATTCGCATGTAATAAGCTTGTTATTCAAGATAGAGCAACATTTTAACGAACTGAAACACTGTTTCTTTGTGAATTCAGTTAGTTCCCAGTAGCCTGCTCTTGTACTATGTGTACTTTTAAAGATTTATCAAAATTTGGTGATCCGAATCTGAGTAACATGGTGAATTCGGTTAGTTCCCAATAGGCCGCAGTAGTAATGAGTGGACTGTTCGGGATATAAAAAAATTTTCACGAATGCAATCAAAATTTCTAGGCGAATTCAGTGAGTTCCCAATGGGACATGCTTGTATGATTTTGCTTTTCAAAATAGAGCAACATTTTGTGGAACGGAATCTAAGTATCATGGTGAATTCAGTAGGTTCCCAATAGGATTCGCATGTAATAAGCTTGTTATTCAAGATAGAGCAACGTTTTGACAAACTGAAACACTGTTTCTCTGTGAATTCAGTTAGTTCCCAGTAGCCTGCTCTTGTACTATGTGTACTTTTAAAGATTTATCAAAATTTGGTGAGCCGAATCTGAGTAACATGGTGAATTCGGTTACTTCCCAGTAGGCCGCAGTAGTAATAAGAGGACTGTTCGGGATATAGAAAAATTTTCACGAATGGAATCAAAATATCTAGGCGAATTCACTGAGTTCACAGTGGGACATGCTTGTATGAGTTTGCTTTTAAAAATAGAGCAACATTTTGTGGAAGGGAATCTAAGTATCCTGGTGAATTCAGTAGGTTCCCAATAGGATTCGCATGTAATAAGCTTGTTATTCAAGATAGAGCAACACTTTAACGAACTGAAACACTGTTTCTTTGTGAATTCAGTTAGTTCCCAGTAGCCTGCACTTGTACTATGTGTACTTTTAAAGATTTATCAAAATTTGGTGAGCCGAATCTGAGTAACATGGTGAATTCGGTTAGTTCCCAATAGGCCGCAGTAGTAATGAGTGGACTGTTCGGGATATAAAAAAATTTTCACGAATGGAATCAAAATTTCTAGGCGAATTCAGTGAGTTCCCAATGGGACATGCTTGTATGAGTTTGCTTTTAAAAATAGAGCAACATTTTGTGGAAGGGAATCTAAGTATCATGGTGAATTCAGTAGGTTCCCAATAGGATTCGCATGTAATAAGCTTGTTATTCAAGATAGAGCAACGTTTTAACGAACTGAAACACTGTTTCTTTGTGAATTCAGTTAGTTCCCAGTAGCCTGCTCTTGTACTATGTGTACTTTTAAAGATTTATCAAAATTTGGTGATCCGAATCTGAGTAACATGGTGAATTCGGTTAGTTCCCAATAGGCCACAGTAGTAATGAGTGGACTGTTCGGGATATAAAAAAATTTTCACGAATGCAATCAAAATTTCTAGGCGAATTCAGTGAGTTCCCAATGGGACATGCTTGTATGATTTTGCTTTTCAATATAGAGCAACATTTGTGGAACGGAATCTAAGTATCATGGTGAATTCAGTAGGTTCCCAATAGGATTCGCATGTAATAAGCTTGTTATTCAAGATAGAGCAACGTTTTAACGAACTGAAACACTGTTTCTTTGTGAATTGAGTTAGTTCCCAGTAGCCTGCTCTTGTACTATGTGTACTTTTAAAGATTTATCAAAATTTGTGAGCCGAATCTGAGTTACATGGTGTATTCGGTTTGTTCCCAGTAGGCCGCAGTAGTAATAAGTGGCCTGTTCCGGATATAGAAAAATTTTCACGAATGCAATCGAAATTTCTAGGCGAATTCAGTGAGTTTTCAGTGGGACATGCTTGTATGAGTATGCTTTTCAATATAGAGCAACACTTTAAAGAACGGAATCTAAGTATCATGGTGAATTCAGTAGGTTCCCAATAGGATTCGCATGTAATAAGCTTGTTATTCAAGATAGAGCAAAGTTTTAACGAACTGAAACATTGTTTCTTTGTTAACTCAGTTATTTCCCAGTAGCCTGCTCTTGTACTATGTGTACTTTTAAAGATTTATCAAAATTTGTGAGCCGAATCTGAGTTACATGGTGAATTCGGTTAGTTCCCAGGAGGCCGCAGTAGTAATAAGTGGACTGTTCCGGACATAGAAAAATTTTCACGAATGCAATCAAAATTTCTAGGCGAATTCAGTGAGTTCCCAATGGGACATGCTTGTATGAGTTTGCTTTTCAATATAGAGCAACATTTTGTGGAAGGGAATCTAAGTATCATGGTGAATTCAGTAGGTTCCCAATAGGATTCGCATGTAATAAGCTTGTTATTCAAGATAGAGCAAAGTTTTAACGAACTGAAACACTGTTTCTTGGTGAATTGAGTTAGTTCCCAGTAGCCTGCTCTTGTACTATGTGTACTTTTAAAGATTTATCAAAATTTGGTGAGCCGAATCTGAGTTACATGGTGAATTCGGTTTGTTCCCAGTAGGCCGCAGTAGTAATAAGTGGCCTGTTCCGGATATAGAAAAATTTTCACGAATGCAATCGAAATTTCTAGGCGAATTCAGTGAGTTCTCAGTGGGACATGCTTGTATGAGTTTGCTTTTCAATATAGAGCAACACTTTAAGGAACGGAATCTAAGTATCATGGTGAATTCAGTAGGTTCCCAATAGGATTCGCATGTAATAAGCTTGTTATTCAAGATAGAGCAACGTTTTAACGAACTGAAACATTGTTTCTTTGTGAACTCAGTTATTTCCCAGTAGCCTGCTCTTGTACTATGTGTACTTTTAAAGATTTATCAAAATTTGTTGAGCCGAATCTGAGTAACATGGTGAATTCGGTTAATTCCAAGTAGGCCGCAGTAGTAATAAGTGGACTGTTCGGGATATAGAAAAATTTTCACGAATGGAATCAAAATTTCTAGGCGAATTCAGTGAGTTCCCAATGGGACATGCTTGTATGAGTTTGCTTTTAAAAATAGAGCAATATTTTGTGGAAGGGAATCTAAGTATCATGGTGAATTCAGTAGGTTACCAATAGGATTCGCATGTAATAAGCTTGTTATTCAAGATAGAGCAACATTTTAACGAACTGAAACACTGTTTCTTTGTGAATTCAGTTAGTTCCCAGTAGCGTGCTCTTGTACTATGTGTACTTTTAAAGATTTATCAAAATTTGGTGAGCCGAATCTGAGTAACATGGTGAATTCGGTTAGTTCCCAGTAGGCCGCAGTAGTAATGAGTGGACTGTTCGGGATATAAAAAAATTTTCACGAATGCAATCAAAATTTCTAGGCGAATTCAGTGAGTTCCCAATGGGACATGCTTGTATGAGTTTGCTTTTCAATATAGAGCTACGTTGTGTGGAACAGAATCTAAGTATCATGGTGAATTCAGTAGGTTCCCAATAGGATTCGCATGTAATAAGCTTGTTATTCAAGATATAGCAACGTTTTAACGAACTGAAACACTGTTTCTTTGTGAATTGAGTTAGTTCCCAGTAGCCTGCTCTTGTACTATGTGTACTTTTAAAGATTTATCAAAATTTGGTGAGCCGAATCTGAGTAACATGGTGAATTCGGTTACTTCCCAGTAGGCCGCTGTAGTAATAAGAGGACTGTTCGGGATATAGAAAAATTTTCACGAATGGAATCAAAATATCTAGGCGAATTCACTGAGTTCACAGTGGGACATGCTTGTATGAGTTTGCTTTTAAAAATAGAGCAACATTTTGTGGAAGGGAATCTAAGTATCATGGTGAATTCAGTAGGTTCCCAATAGGATTCGCATGTAATAAGCTTGTTATTCAAGATAGAGCAACGTTTTAACGAACTGAAACACTGTTTCTTTGTGAATTCAGTTAGTTCCCAGTAGCCTGCACTTGTACTATGTGTACTTTTAAAGATTTATCAAAATTTGGTGAGCCGAATCTGAGTAACATGGTGAATTCGGTTAGTTCCCAATAGGCCGCAGTAGTAATGAGTGGACTGTTCGGGATATAAAAAAATTTTAACGAATGCAATCAAAATTTCTAGGCGAATTCAGTGAGTTCCAAATAGGACATGCTTGTTTGAGTTTGCTTTTAAAAATAGAGCAACATTTTGTGGAAGGGAATCTAAGTATCATGGTGAATTCAGTAGGTTCCCAATGGGATTCGCATGTAATAAGCTTGTTATTCAAGATAGAGCAACATTTTAACGAACTGAAACACTGTTTCTTTGTGAATTCAGTTAGTTCCCAGTAGCCTGCTCTTGTACTATGTGTACTTTTAAAGATTTATCAAAATTTGGTGATCCGAATCTGAGTAACATGGTGAATTCGGTTAGTTCCCAATAGGCCGCAGTAGTAATGAGTGGACTGTTCGGGATATAAAAAAATTTTCACGAATGCAATCAAAATTTCTAGGCGAATTCAGTGAGTTCCCAATGGGACATGCTTGTATGATTTTGCTTTTCAATATAGAGCAACATTTTGTGGAACGGAATCTAAGTATCATGGTGAATTCAGTAGGTTCCCAATAGGATTCGCATGTAATAAGCTTGTTATTCAAGATAGAGCAACGTTTTAACGAACTGAAACACTGTTTCTTTGTGAATTGAGTTAGTTCCCAGTAGCCTGCTCTTGTACTATGTGTACTTTTAAAGATTTATCAAAATTTGTGAGCCGAATCTGAGTTACATGGTGAATTCGGTTTGTTCCCAGTAGGCCGCAGTAGTAATAAGTGGCCTGTTCCGGATATAGAAAAATTTTCACGAATGCTATCGAAATTTCTAGGCGAATTCAGTGAGTTTTCAGTGGGACATGCTTGTATGAGTCTGCTTTTCAATATAGAGCAACACTTTAAGGAACGGAATCTAAGTATCATGGTGAATTCAGTAGGTTCCCAATAGGATTCGCATGTAATAAGCTTGTTATTCAAGATAGAGCAACGTTTTAACGAACTGAAACACTGTTTCTTTGTGAATTGAGTTAGTTCCCAGTAGCCTGCTCTTGTACTATGTGTACTTTTAAAGATTTATCAAAATTTGGTGAGCCGAATCTGAGTTACATGGTGAATTCGGTTAGTTGCCAGTAGGCCGCAGTAGTAATAAGTGGCCTGTTCCGGATATAGAAAAATTTTCACGAATGCAATCAAAATTTCTAGGCGAATTCAGTGAGTTCTCAGTGGGACATGCTTGTATGAGTTTGCTTTTCAATATAGAGCAACACTTTAAGGAACGGAATCTAAGTATCATGGTGAATTCAGTAGGTTCCCAATAGGATTCGCATGTAATAAGCTTGTTATTCAAGATAGAGCAAAGTTTTAACGAACTGAAACATTGTTTCTTTGTGAACTCAGTTATTTCCCAGTAGCCTGCTCTTGTACTATGTGTACTTTTAAAGATTTATCAAAATTTGGTGAGCCGAATCTGAGTAACATGGTGAATTCGGTTAATTCCAAGTAGGCCGCAGTAGTAATAAGTGGACTGTTCGGGATATAGAAAAATTTTCACGAATGGAATCAAAATTTCTAGGCGAATTCAGTGAGTTCCCAATGGGACATGCTTGTATGAGTTTGCTTTTAAAAATAGAGCAACATTTTGTGGAAGGGAATCTAAGTATCATGGTGAATTCAGTAGGTTCCCAATAGGATTCGCATGTAATAAGCTTGTTATTCAAGATAGAGCAACGTTTTAACGAACTGAAACACTGTTTCTTTGTGAATTCAGTTTGTTCCCAGTAGCCTGCTCTTGAACTATGTGTACTTTTAAAGATTTATCAAAATTTGGTGAGCCCAATCTGAGTAAAATGGTGAATTCGGTTAGTTCCCAGTATGCCGCAGTAGAAATAAGTGGACTGTTCGGAATATAGAAAAATTTTCACGAATGCAATCAAAATTTCTAGGCGAATTCAGTGTGTTCCCAGTAGGACATGCTTGTATGAGTATGTTTTTCAATATAGAGCAACATTTTGTTGAACGGAATTTAGGTATCATGGTGAATTCACTAGGTTCCCAATAGGATTCGCATGTAATAAGCTTGTTTTTCAAGATAGAGCAACGTTTTGACAAACTGAAACACTGTTTCTCTGTGAATTCAGTTAGTTCCCAGTAGCCTGCTCTTGTACTATGTGTACTTTTAAAGATTTATCAAAATTTGGTGAGCCGAATCTGAGTAACATGGTGAATTCGGTTAGTTCCCAGTAGGCCGCAGTAGGAATAAGAGGACTGTTCGGGATATAGAAAAATTTTCATGAATGGAATCAAAATATCTAGGCGAATTCACTGAGTTCACAGTGGGACATGCTTGTATGAGTTTGCTTTTAAAAATAGAGCAACATTTTGTGGAAGGGAATCTAAGTATCATGGTGAATTCAGTAGGTTCCCAATAGGATTCGCATGTAATAAGCTTGTTATTCAAGATAGAGCAACGTTTTAACGAACTGAAACACTGTTTCTTTGTGAATTCAGTTAGTTCCCAGTAGCCTGCACTTGTACTATGTGTACTTTTAAAGATTTATCAAAATTTGGTGAGCCGAATCTGAGTAACATGGTGAATTTGGTTAGTTCCCAATAGGCCACAGTAGTAATGAGTGGACTGTTCGGGATATAAAAAAATTTTCACGAATGCAATCAAAATTTCTAGGCGAATTCAGTGAGTTCCCAATGGGACATGCTTGTATGAGTTTGCTTTTAAAAATAGAGCAACATTTTGTGGAAGGGAATCTAAGTATCATGGTGAATTCAGTAGGTTCCCAATAGGATTCGCATGTAATAAGCTTGTTATTCAAGATAGAGCAACGTTTTAACGAACTGAAACACTGTTTCTTTGTGAATTCAGTTTGTTCCCAGTAGCCTGCTCTTGAACTATGTGTACTTTTAAAGATTTATCAAAATTTGGTGAGCCGAATCTGAGTAACATGGTGAATTCGGTTAGTTCCCAGTATGCCGCAGTAGAAATAAGTGGACTGTTCGGAATATAGAAAAATTTTCACGAATGCAATCAAAATTTCTAGGCGAATTCAGTGAGTTCCCAGTAGGACATGCTTGTATGAGTATGTTTTTCAATATAGAGCAACATTTTGTTGAACGGAATTTAGGTATCATGGTGAATTCACTAGGTTCCCAATAGGATTCGCATGTAATAAGCTTGTTTTTCAAGATAGAGCAACGTTTTGACAAACTGAAACACTGTTTCTCTGTGAATTCAGTTAGTTCCCAGTAGCCTGCTCTTGTACTATGTGTACTTTTAAAGATTTATCAAAATTTGGTGAGCCGAATCTGAGTAACATGGTGAATTCGGTTAGTTCCCAGTAGGACGCAGTAGTAATAAGAGGACTGTTCGGGATATAGAAAAATTTTCATGAATGGAATCAAAATATCTAGGCGAATTCACTGAGTTCACAGTGGGACATGCTTGTATGATTTTGCTTTTAAAAATAGAGCAACATTTTGTGGAAGGGAATCTAAGTATCATGGTGAATTCAGTAGGTTCCCAATAGGATTCGCATGTAATAAGCTTGTTATTCAAGATAGAGCAACATTTTAACGAACTGAAACACTGTTTCTTTGTGAATTCAGTTAGTTCCCAGTAGCCTGCACTTGTACTATATGTACTTTTAAAGATTTATCAAAATTTGGTGAGCCGAATCTGAGTAACATGGTGAATTCGGTTAGTTCCCAATAGGCCGCAGTAGTAATGAGTGGACTGTTCGGGATATAAAAAAATTTTCACGAATGCAATCAAAATTTCTAGGCGAATTCAGTGAGTTTTCAGTGGGACATGCTTGTATGAGTATGCTTTTCAATATAGAGCAACACTTTAGGGAACGGAATCTAAGTATCATGGTGAATTCAGTAGGTTCCCAATAGGATTCGCATGTAATAAGCTTGTTATTCAAGATAGAGCAACGTTTTAACGAACTGAAACACTGTTTCTTGGTGAATTGAGTTAGTTCCCAGTAGCCTGCTCTTGTACTATGTGTACTTTTAAAGATTTATCAAAATTTGGTGAGCCGAATCTGAGTTACATGGTGAATTCGGTTTGTTCCCAGTAGGCCGCAGTAGTAATAAGTGGCCTGTTCCGGATATAGAAAAATTTTCACGAATGCAATCGAAATTTCTAGGTGAATTCAGTGAGTTCTCAGTGGGACATGCTTGTATGAGTTTGCTTTTCAATATAGAGCAACACTTTAAGGAACGGAATCTAAGTATCATGGTGAATTCAGTAGGTTCCCAATAGGATTCGCATGTAATAAGCTTGTTATTCAAGATAGAGCAACGTTTTAACGAACTGAAACATTGTTTCTTTGTGAACTCAGTTATTTCCCAGTAGCCTGCTCTTGTACTATGTGTACTTTTAAAGATTTATCAAAATTTGGTGAGCCGAATCTGAGTAACATGGTGAATTCGGTTAATTCCAAGTAGGCCGCAGTAGTAATAAGTGGACTGTTCGGGATATAGAAAAATTTTCACGAATAGAATCAAAATTTCTAGGCGAATTCAGTGAGTTCCCAATGGGACATGCTTGTATGAGTTTGCTTTTCAACATAGAGCAACATTTTGTGGAAGGGAATCTAAGTATCATGGTGAATTCAGTAGGTTCCCAATAGGATTCGCATGTAATAAGCTTGTTATTCAAGATAGAGCAACATTTTAACGAACTGAAACACTGTTTCTTTGTGAATTCAGTTAGTTCCCAGTAGCGTGCTCTTGTACTATGTGTACTTTTAAAGATTTATCAAAATTTGGTGAGCCGAATCTGAGTAACATGGTGAATTCGGTTAGTTCCCAATAGGCCGCAGTAGTAATGAGTGGACTGTTCGGGATATAAAAAAATTTTCACGAATGCAATCAAAATTTCTAGGTGAATTCAGTGAGTTCCCAATGGGACATGCTTGTATGAGTTTGCTTTTCAATATAGAGCTACGTTGTGTGGAACGGAATCTAAGTATCATGGTGAATTCAGTAGGTTCCCAATAGGATTCGCATGTAATAAGCTTGTTATTCAAGATAGAGCAACGTTTTAACGAACTGAAACACTGTTTCTTTGTGAATTGAGTTAGTTCCCAGTAGCCTGCTCTTGTATTATGTGTACTTTTAAAGATTTATCAAAATTTGGTGAGCCGAATCTGAGTTACATGGTGAATTCGGTTTGTTGCCAGTAGGCCGCAGTAGTAATAAGTGGCCTGTTCCGGATATAGAAAAATTTTCACGAATGCAATCAAAATTTCTAGGCGAATTCAGTGAGTTCTCAGTGGGACATGCTTGTATGAGTTTGCTTTTCAATATAGAGCAACACTTTAAGGAACGGAATCTAAGTATCATGGTGAATTCAGTAGGTTCCCAATAGGATTCGCATGTAATAAGCTTGTTATTCAAGATAGAGCAACGTTTTAACGAACTGAAACATTGTTTCTTTGTGAACTCAGTTATTTCCCAGTAGCCTGGTCTTGTACTATGTGTACTTTTAAAGATTTATCAAAATTTGGTGAGCCGAATCTGAGTAACATGGTGAATTCGGTTAATTCCAAGTAGGCCGCAGTAGTAATAAGTGGACTGTTCGGGATATAGAAAAATTTTCACGAATGGAATCAAAATTTATAGGCGAATTCAGTGAGTTCCCAATGGGACATGCTTGTATGAGTTTGCTTTTAAAAATAGAGCAACATTTTGTGGAAGGGAATCTAAGTATCATGGTGAATTCAGTAGGTTCCCAATAGGATTCGCATGTAATAAGCTTGTTATTCAAGATAGAGCAACGTTTTAACGAACTGAAACACTGTTTCTTTGTGAATTCAGTTTGTTCCCAGTAGCCTGCTCTTGAACTATGTGTACTTTTAAAGATTTATCAAACTTTGGTGAGCCCAATCTGAGTAACATGGTGAATTCGGTTAGTTCCCAGTATGCCGCAGTAGAAATAAGTGGACTGTTCGGAATATAGAAAAATTTTCACGAATGCAATCAAAATTTCTTGGCGAATTCAGTGAGTTCCCAGTAGGACATGCTTGTATGAGTATGTTTTTCAATATAGAGCAACATTTTGTTGAACGGAATTTAGGTATCATGGTGAATTCACTAGGTTCCCAATAGGATTCGCATGTAATAAGCTTGTTTTTCAAGATAGAGCAACGTTTTGACAAACTGAAACACTGTTTCTCTGTGAATTCAGTTAGTTCCCAGTAGCCTGCTCTTGTACTATGTGTACTTTTAAAGATTTATCAAAATTTGGTGAGCCGAATCTGAGTAACATGGTGAATTCGGTTAGTTCCCAGTAGGCCGCAGTAGTAATAAGAGGACTGTTCGGGATATAGAAAAATTTTCATGAATTGAATCAAAATATCTAGGCGAATTCACTGAGTTCACAGTGGGACATGCTTGTATGAGTTTGCTTTTAAAAATAGAGCAACATTTTGTGGAAGGGAATCTAAGTATCATGGTGAATTCAGTAGGTTCCCAATAGGATTCGCATGTAATAAGCTTGTTATTCAAGATAGAGCAACGTTTTAACGAACTGAAACACTGTTTCTTTGTGAATTCAGTTAGTTCCCAGTAGCCTGCACTTGTACTATGTGTACTTTTAAAGATTTATCAAAATTTGGTGAGCCGAATCTGAGTAACATGGTGAATTTGGTTAGTTCCCAATAGGCCACAGTAGTAATGAGTGGACTGTTCGGGATATAAAAAAATTTTCACGAATGCAATCAAAATTTCTAGGCGAATTCAGTGAGTTCCCAATGGGACATGCTTGTATGAGTTTGCTTTTAAAAATAGAGCAACATTTTGTGGAAGGGAATCTAAGTATCATGGTGAATTCAGTAGGTTCCCAATAGGATTCGCATGTAATAAGCTTGTTATTCAAGATAGAGCAACGTTTTAACGAACTGAAACACTGTTTCTTTGTGAATTCAGTTTGTTCCCAGTAGCCTGCTCTTGAACTATGTGTACTTTTAAAGATTTATCAAAATTTGGTGAGCCCAATCTGAGTAACATGGTGAATTCGGTTAGTTCCCATTATGCCGCAGTAGAAATAAGTGGACTGTTCGGAATATAGAAAAATTTTCACGAATGCAATCAAAATTTCTAGGCGAATTCAGTGAGTTCCCAGTAGGACATGCTTGTATGAGTATGTTTTTCAATATAGAGCAACATTTTGTTGAACGGAATTTAGGTATCATGGTGAATTCACTAGGTTCCCAATAGGATTCGCATGTAATAAGCTTGTTTTTCAAGATAGAGCAACGTTTTGACAAACTGAAACACTGTTTCTCTGTGAATTCAGTTAGTTCCCAGTAGCCTGCTCTTGTACTATGTGTACTTTTAAAGATTTATCAAAATTTGGTGAGCCGAATCTGAGTAACATGGTGAATTCGGTTAGTTCCCAGTAGGCCGCAGTAGTAATAAGAGGACTGTTCGGGATATAGAAAAATTTTCATGAATGGAATCAAAATATCTAGGCGAATTCACTGAGTTCACAGTGGGACATGCTTGTATGAGTTTGCTTTTAAAAATAGAGCAACATTTTGTGGAAGGGAATCTAAGTATCATGGTGAATTCAGTAGGTTCCCAATAGGATTCGCATGTAATAAGCTTGTTATTCAAGATAGAGCAACATTTTAAAGAACTGAAACACTGTTTCTTTGTGAATTCAGTTAGTTCCCAGTAGCCTGCACTTGTACTATGTGTACTTTTAAAGATTTATCAAAATTTGGTGAGCCGAATCTGAGTAACATGGTGAATTCGGTTAGTTCCCAATAGGCCGCAGTAGTAATGAGTGGACTTTTCGGGATATAAAAAAATTTTCACGAATGCAATCAAAATTTCTAGGCGAATTCAGTGAGTTCCCAATGGGACATGCTTGTATGAGTTTGCTTTTAAAAATAGAGCAACATTTTGTGGAAGGGAATCTAAGTATCATGGTGAATTCAGTAGGTTCCCAATAGGATTCGCATGTAATAAGCTTGTTATTCAAGATAGAGCAACATTTTAACGAACTGAAACACTGTTTCTTTGTGAATTCAGTTAGTTCCCAGTAGCCTGCTCTTGTACAATGTGTACTTTTAAAGATTTATCAAAATTTGGTGAGCCGAATCTGAGTAACATGGTGAATTCGGTTAGTTCCCAATAGGCCGCAGTAGTAATGAGTGGACTGTTCGGGATATAAAAAAATTTTCACGAATGCAATCAAAATTTCTAGGCGAATTCAGTGAGTTCCCAATGGGACATGCTTGTATGAGTTTGCTTTTCAATATAGAGCTACGTTTTGTGGAACGGAATCTAAGTATCATGGTGAATTCAGTAGGTTCCCAATAGGATTCGCATGTAATAAGCTTGTTATTCAACATAGAGCAACGTTTTAACGAACTGAAACACTGTTTCTTTGTGAATTCAGTTAGTTCCCAGTAGCCTGCTCTTGTACTATGTGTACTTTTAAAGATTTATCAAAATTTGGTGAGCCGAATCCTGGTAACATGGTGAATTCGGTTAGTTCCCAATAGGCCGCAGTAGTAATGAGTGGACTGTTCGGGATATAAAAAAATTTTCACGAATGGAATCAAAATTTCTAGGCGAATTCAGTGAGTTCCCAATGGGACATGCTTGTATGAGTTTGCTTTTCAATATAGAGCAACATTTTGTGGAACGGAATCTAAGTATCATGGTGAATTCAGTAGGTTCCCAATAGGATTCGCATGTAATAAGCTTGTTATTCAAGATAGAGCAACGTTTTAACGAACTGAAACACTGTTTCTTTGTGAATTCAGTTAGTTCCCAGTAGCCTGCTCTTGTACTATGTGTACTTTTAAAGTTTTTTCAAAATTTGGTGAGCCGAATCTGAGTTACATGGTGAATTCTGTTAGTTCCCAGTAGGCAGCAGTAGTAATAAGTGGACTGTTCCGGATATAGACAAATTTTCACGAATGGAATCAAAATTTCTAGGCGAATTCCGTGAGTTCTCAGTGGGACATGCTTGTATGAGTTTGCTTTTCAATATAGAGCAACACTTTAAGGAACGGAATCTAAGTATCATGGTGAATTCAGTAGGTTCCCAATAGGATTCGCATGTAATAAGCTTGTTATTCAAGAAGAGCAACGTTTTAACGAACTGAAACATTGTTTCTTTGTGAACTCAGTTATTTCCCAGTAGCCTGCTCTTGTACTATGTGTACTTTTAAAGATTTATCAAAATTTGGTGAGCCGAATCTGAGTAACATGGTGAATTCAGATAGTTCCCAGTAGGCCACAGTAGTAATAAGTGGACTGTTCGGGATGTAGAAAAATTTTCACGAATCGAATCAAAATTTCTAGGCGAATTCAGTGAGTTCCCAATGGGACATGCTTGTATGAGTTTGCTTTTCAATATAGAGCAACATTTTGTGTAACGGAATCTAAGAATCATGTTGAATTCAGTAGGTTCCCAATAGGATTCGCATGTAATAAGCTTGTTATTCAAGATAGAGCAACGTTTTAACGAACTGAAACACTGTTTCTTTGTGAATTCAGTTAGTTCCCAGTAACCTGCTCTTGTACTATGTGTACTTTTAACGATTTATCAAAATTTGGTGAGCCGAATCTGAGTTACATGGTGAATTCGGTTAGTTCCCAGTAGGCCGCAGTAGTAATAAGTGGCCTGTTCCGGACATAGAAAAATTTTCGCGAATGCAATCAAAATTTCTAGGCGAATTCAGTGAGTTCCCAATGGGACATGCTTGTATGAGTTTGCTTTTCAATATAGAGCAACATTTTGTGGAACGGAATCTAAGTATCATGGTGAATTCAGTAGGTTCCCAATAGGATTCGCATGTAATAAGCTTGTTTTTCAAGATAGAGCAACGTTTTGACAAACAGAAACACGGTTTCTCTGTGAATTCAGTTAGTTCCCAGTAGCCTGCTCTTGTAATATGTGTACTTTTAAAGATTTATCAAAATTTGGTTAGCCGAATCTGAGTTACATAGTGAATTCGGTTAGGTCCCAGTAGGCCGCAGTAGTAATAAGTGGACTGTTCCGGATATAGAAAAATTTTCACGAATGCAATCAAAATTTCTAGGCGAATTCAGTGAGTTCTCAGTGGGACATGCTTGTATGAGTTTGCTTTTCAATATAGAGCAACACTTTAAGGAACGGAATCTAAGTATCATGGTGAATTCAGTAGGTTCCCAATAGGATTCGCATGTAATAAGCTTGTTATTCAAGATAGTGCAACGTTTTAACGAACTGAAACATTGTTTCTTTGTGAACTCAGTTATTTGCCAGTAGCCTGCTCTTGTACTATGTGTACTTTTAAAGATTTATCAAAATTTGGTGAGCCGAATCTGAGTAACATGGTGAATTCGGTTAATTCCAAGTAGACCGCAGTAGTAATAAGTGGACTGTTCGGGATATAGAAAAATTTTCACGAATGGAATCAAAATTTCTAGGCGAATGCAGTGAGTTCCCAATGGGACATGCTTGTATGAGTTTGCTTTTCAATATAGAGCAACATTTTGTGGAACGGAATCTAAGTATCATGGTGAATTCAGTAGGTTCCCAATAGGATTCGCATGTAATAAGCTTGTTATTCAACATAGAGCAACGTTTTAACGAACTGAAACACTGTTTCTTGGTGAATTCAGTTAGTTCCCAGTAGCCTGCTCTTGTACTATGTGTACTTTTAAAGATTTATCAAAATTTGGTGAGCCGAATCTGAGTTACATGGTGAATTCGGTTAGTTCCCAGTAGGCCGGAGTAGTAATAAGTGGCCTGTTCCGGATATAGAAAAATTTTCACGAATGCAATCAAAATTTCTAGGCGAGTTCAGTGAGTTCTCAGTGGGACATGCTTGTATGAGTTTGCTTTTCAATATAGAGCAACACTTTAAGGAACGGAATCTAAGTATCATGGTAAATTCAGTAGGTTCCCAATAGGATTCGCATGTAATAAGCTTGTTATTCAAGATAGAGCAACATTTTAACGAACTGAAACATTGTTTCTTTGTGAACTCAGTTATTTGCCAGTAGCCTGCTCTTGTACTATGTGTACTTTTAAAGATTTATCAAAATTTGGTGAGCCGAATCTGAGTAACATGGTGAATTCGGATAGTTCCCAGTAGGCCACAGTAGTAATAAGTGGACTGTTCGGGATGTAGAAAAATTTTCACGAATCGAATCAAAATTTCTAGGCGAATTCAGTGAGTTCCCAATGGGACATGCTTGTATGAGTTTGCTTTTCAATATAGAGCAACACTTTAAGGAACGGAATCTAAGTATCATGGTGAATTCAGTAGGTTCCCAATAGGATTCGCATGTAATAAGCTTGTTATTCAAGATAGAGCAACGTTTTAACGAACTGAAACACTGTTTCTTTATGAATTCAGTTAGTTCCCAGTAGCCTGCTCTTGTACTATGTGTACTTTTAACGATTTATCAAAATTTGGTGAGCCCATCTGAGTAACATGGTGAATTCGGTTAGTTCCCAGTATGCCGCAGTAGTAATAAGTGGACTGTTCGGGATATAGAAAAATTTTCAAATGGAATCAAAATTTCTAGGCGAATTCAGTGAGTTCCCAGTAGGACATGCTTGTATGAGTATGTTTTTCAATATAGAGCAACATTTTGTTGAACGGAATTTAGGTATCATGGTGAATTCAGTAGGTTCCCAATAGGATTCGCATGTAATAAGCTTGTTTTTCAAGATAGAGCAACGTTTTGACCAACTGAAACACTGTTTCTCTGTGAATTCAGTTAGTTCCCAGTAGCCTGCTCTTGTACTATGTGTACTTTTAAAGATTTATCAAAATTTGGTGAGCCGAATCTGAGTAAAATGGTGAATTCGGTTAGTTCCCAGTAGGCCGCAGTAGTAATAAGTGGACTGTTCGGGATATAGAAAAATTTTCATGAATGGAATCAAAATATCTAGGCGAATTCACTGAGTTCACAGTGGGACATGCTTGTATGAGTTTGCTTTTAAAAATAGAGCAACATTTTGTGGAAGGGAATCTAAGTATCATGGTGAATTCAGTAGATTCCCAATAGGATTCGCATGTAATAAGCTTGTTATTCAAGATAGAGCAACATTTAAACGAACTGAAACACTGTTTCTTTGTGAATTCAGTTAGTTCCCAGTAGCCTGCTCTTGTACTATGTGTACTTTTAAAGATTTATCAAAATTTGGTGAGCCGAATCTGAGTAACATGGTGAATTCGGTTAGTTCCCAATAGGCCACAGTAGTAATGAGTGGACTGTTCGGGATATAAAAAAATTTTCACGAATGCAATCAAAATTTCTAGGCGAATTCAGTGAGTTCCCAATGGGACATGCTTGTATGAGTTTGCTTTTCAATATAGGGCAACGTTTTGTGGAACGGAATCTAAGTATCATGGTGAATTCAGTAGGTTCCCAATAGGATTCGCATGTAATAAGCTTGTTATTCAACATAGAGCAACGTTTTAACGAACTGAAACATTGTTTCTTTGTGAACTCAGTTATTTCCCAGTACCCTGCTCTTGTACTATGTGTACTTTTAAAGATTTATCAAAATTTGGTGAGCCGAATCTGAGTAACATGGTGAATTCGGTTAATTCCAAGTAGGCCGCAGTAGTAATAAGTGGACTGTTCGGGATATAGAAAAATTTTCACGAATTGAATCAAAATTTCTAGGCGCATTCAGTGAGTTCCCAATGGGACATGCTTGTATGAGTTTGCTTTTCAATATAGAGCAACATTTTGTGGAACGGAATCTAAGTATCATGGTGAATTCAGTAGGTTCCCAATAGGATTCGCATGTAATAAGCTTGTTATTCATGATAGAGCAACGTTTTAACGAACTGAAACACTGTTTCTTTGTGAATTCAGTTAGTTCCCAGTAGCCTGCTCTTGTACTATGTGTACTTTTAAAGATTTATCAAAATTTGGTGAGCCGAATCTGAGTAACATGGTGAATTCGGTTAGTTCCCAATAGGCCGCAGTAGTAATGAGTGGACTGTTCGGGATATAGAAAAATTTTCACGAATGCAATCAAAATTTCTAGGCGAGTTCAGTGAGTTCTCAGTGGGACATGCTTGTATGAGTTTGCTTTTCAATATAGAGCAACACTTTAAGGAACGGAATCTAAGTATCATGGTAAATTCAGTAGGTTCCCAATAGGATTCGCATGTAATAAGCTTGTTATTCAAGATAGAGCAACATTTTAACGAACTGAAACATTGTTTCTTTGTGAACTCAGTTATTTGCCAGTAGCCTGCTCTTGTACTATGTGTACTTTTAAAGATTTATCAAAATTTGGTGAGCCGAATCTGAGTAACATGGTGAATTCGGATAGTTCCCAGTAGGCCACAGTAGTAATAAGTGGACTGTTCGGGATGTAGAAAAATTTTCACGAATCGAATCAAAATTTCTAGGCGAATTCAGTGAGTTCCCAATGGGACATGCTTGTATGAGTTTGCTTTTCAATATAGAGCAACACTTTAAGGAACGGAATCTAAGTATCATGGTGAATTCAGTAGGTTCCCAATAGGATTCGCATGTAATAAGCTTGTTATTCAAGATAGAGCAACGTTTTAACGAACTGAAACACTGTTTCTTTATGAATTCAGTTAGTTCCCAGTAGCCTGCTCTTGTACTATGTGTACTTTTAACGATTTATCAAAATTTGGTGAGCCCATCTGAGTAACATGGTGAATTCGGTTAGTTCCCAGTATGCCGCAGTAGTAATAAGTGGACTGTTCGGGATATAGAAAAATTTTCAAATGGAATCAAAATTTCTAGGCGAATTCAGTGAGTTCCCAGTAGGACATGCTTGTATGAGTATGTTTTTCAATATAGAGCAACATTTTGTTGAACGGAATTTAGGTATCATGGTGAATTCAGTAGGTTCCCAATAGGATTCGCATGTAATAAGCTTGTTTTTCAAGATAGAGCAACGTTTTGACCAACTGAAACACTGTTTCTCTGTGAATTCAGTTAGTTCCCAGTAGCCTGCTCTTGTACTATGTGTACTTTTAAAGATTTATCAAAATTTGGTGAGCCGAATCTGAGTAAAATGGTGAATTCGGTTAGTTCCCAGTAGGCCGCAGTAGTAATAAGTGGACTGTTCGGGATATAGAAAAATTTTCATGAATGGAATCAAAATATCTAGGCGAATTCACTGAGTTCACAGTGGGACATGCTTGTATGAGTTTGCTTTTAAAAATAGAGCAACATTTTGTGGAAGGGAATCTAAGTATCATGGTGAATTCAGTAGATTCCCAATAGGATTCGCATGTAATAAGCTTGTTATTCAAGATAGAGCAACATTTAAACGAACTGAAACACTGTTTCTTTGTGAATTCAGTTAGTTCCCAGTAGCCTGCTCTTGTACTATGTGTACTTTTAAAGATTTATCAAAATTTGGTGAGCCGAATCTGAGTAACATGGTGAATTCGGTTAGTTCCCAATAGGCCACAGTAGTAATGAGTGGACTGTTCGGGATATAAAAAAATTTTCACGAATGCAATCAAAATTTCTAGGCGAATTCAGTGAGTTCCCAATGGGACATGCTTGTATGAGTTTGCTTTTCAATATAGGGCAACGTTTTGTGGAACGGAATCTAAGTATCATGGTGAATTCAGTAGGTTCCCAATAGGATTCGCATGTAATAAGCTTGTTATTCAACATAGAGCAACGTTTTAACGAACTGAAACATTGTTTCTTTGTGAACTCAGTTATTTCCCAGTACCCTGCTCTTGTACTATGTGTACTTTTAAAGATTTATCAAAATTTGGTGAGCCGAATCTGAGTAACATGGTGAATTCGGTTAATTCCAAGTAGGCCGCAGTAGTAATAAGTGGACTGTTCGGGATATAGAAAAATTTTCACGAATTGAATCAAAATTTCTAGGCGCATTCAGTGAGTTCCCAATGGGACATGCTTGTATGAGTTTGCTTTTCAATATAGAGCAACATTTTGTGGAACGGAATCTAAGTATCATGGTGAATTCAGTAGGTTCCCAATAGGATTCGCATGTAATAAGCTTGTTATTCATGATAGAGCAACGTTTTAACGAACTGAAACACTGTTTCTTTGTGAATTCAGTTAGTTCCCAGTAGCCTGCTCTTGTACTATGTGTACTTTTAAAGATTTATCAAAATTTGGTGAGCCGAATCTGAGTAACATGGTGAATTCGGTTAGTTCCCAATAGGCCGCAGTAGTAATGAGTGGACTGTTCGGGATATAAAAAAATTTTCACGAATGCAATCAAAATTTCTAGGCGAATTCAGTGAGTTCTCAGTGGGACATGCTTGTATGAGTTTGCTTTTCAATATAGAGCAACACTTTAAGGAACGGAATCTAAGTATCATGGTGAATTCAGTAGGTTCCCAATAGGATTCGCATGTAATAAGCTTGTTATTCAAGATAGAGCAACGTTTTAACGAACTGAAACATTGTTTCTTTGTGAACTCAGTTATTTCCCAGTAGCCTGCTCTTGTACAATGTGTACTTTTAAAGATTTATCAAAATTTGGTGAGCCGAATCTGAGTAACATGGTGAATTCGGTTAGTTCCCAATAGGCCACAGTAGTAATAAGTGGAGTGTTCGGGATATAGAAAAATTTTCACGAATGGAATCAAAATTTCTAGGCGAATTCTGTGAGTTCCCAATGGGACATGCTTGTATGAGTTTGCTTTTCAAAATAGAGCAACATTTTAAGCAACGGAATCTAAGTATCATGGTGAATTCAGTAGGTTCCCAATAGGATTCGCATGTAATAAGCTTGTTATTCGTGATAGAGCATCGTTTTAACGAACTGAAACACTGTTTCTTTGTGAATTCAGTTAGTTCCCAGTAGCCTGCTCTTGTACTATGTGTACTTTTAACGATTTATCAAAATTTTCTGAGCCGAATCTGAGTTACATGGTGAATTCGGTTAGTTCCCAGAAGGCCGCAGTAGTAATAAGTGGACTGTTCCGGATATAGAAAAATTTTCACGAATGCAATCAAAATTTCTAGGCGAATTCAGTGAGTTCCCAGTGGGATATGCTTGTATGAGTTTGCTTTTCAAAATAGAGCAACATTTTAAGGAACGGAATCTAAGTATCATGGTGAATTCAGTAGATTCCCAATAGGATTCGCATGTAATAAGCTTGTTATTCAAGATAGAGCAACGTTTTAACGAACTGAAACACTGTTTCTTTGTGAATTCAGTTTGTTCCCAGTAGCCTGCTCTTAAACTATGTGTACTTTTAAAGATTTATAAAAATTTGGTGAGCCCAATCTGAGTAACATGGTGAATTCGGTTAGTTCCCAGTAGGCCGCAGTAGTAATAAGTGGACTGTTCGGGATATAGAAAAATTTTCAAATGGAATCAAAATTTCTAGGCGAATTCAGTGAGTTCCCAGTAGGACATGCTTGTATGAGTATGTTTTTCAATATAGAGCAACATTTTGTTGAACGGAATTTAGGTATCATGGTGAATTCAGTAGGTTCCCAATAGGATTCGCATGTAATAAGCTTGTTTTTCAAGATAGAGCAACGTTTTGACAAACTGAAACACTGTTTCTCTGTGAATTCTGTTAGTTCCCAGTAGCCTGCTCTTGTACTATGTGTACTTTTAAAGATTTATCAAAATTTGTTGAGCCGAATCTGAGTAACGTGGTGAAATCGGTTAGTTCCCAATAGACCGCAGTAGTAATGAATGGACTGTTCGGGATATAAAAAAATTTTCACGAATGGAATCAAAATTTCTAGGCGAATTCAGTGAGTTCTCAGTGGGACATGCTTGTATGAGTTTGCTTTTCAATATAGAGCAACACTTTAAGGAACGGAATCTAAGTATCATGGTGAATTCAGTAGGTTCCCAATAGGATTCGCATATAATAAGCTTGTTATTCAAGATAGAGCAACGTTTTAACGAACTGAAACATTGTTTCTTTGTGAACTCAGTTATTTCCCAGTAGCCTGCTGTTGTACTATGTGTACTTTTAAAGATTTATCAAAATTTGGTGAGCCGAATCTGAGTAACATGATGAATTCGGTTAATTCCAAGTAGGCCGCAGTAGTAATAAGTGGACTGTTCGGGATATAGAAAAATTTTCACGAATGGAATCAAATTTCTAGGCGAATTCAGTGAGTTCCCAATGGGACATGCTTGTATGAGTTTGCTTTTCAATATAGAGCAACATTTGTGGAACGGAATCTAAGTATCATGGTGAATTAAGTAGGTACCCAATAGGATTCGCATGTAATAAGCTTGTTATTCAAGATAGAGCAACGTTTTAACGAACTGAAACACTGTTTCTTTGTGAATTCAGTTAGTTCCCAGTAGCCTGCTCTTGTACTATGTGTACTTTTAAAGATTTATCAAAATTTGGTGAGCCGAATCTGAGTAACATGGTGAATTCGGTTAGTTCCCAATAGGCCGCAGTAGTAATGAGTGGACTGTTCGGGATATAAAAAAATTTTCACGAATGCAATCAAAATTTCTAGGCGAATTCAGTGAGTTCTCAGTGGGACATGCTTGTATGAGTTTGCTTTTCAATATAGAGCAACACTTTAAGGAACGGAATCTAAGTATCATGGTGAATTCAGTAGGTTCCCAATAGGATTCGCATGTAATAAGCTTGTTATTCAAGATAGAGCAACGTTTTAACGAACTGAAACATTGTTTCTTTGTGAACTCAGTTATTTCCCAGTAGCCTGCTCTTGTACAATGTGTACTTTTAAAGATTTATCAAAATTTGGTGAGCCGAATCTGAGTAACATGGTGAATTCGGTTAGTTCCCAATAGGCCACAGTAGTAATAAGTGGAGTGTTCGGGATATAGAAAAATTTTCACGAATGGAATCAAAATTTCTAGGCGAATTCTGTGAGTTCCCAATGGGACATGCTTGTATGAGTTTGCTTTTCAAAATAGAGCAACATTTTAAGCAACGGAATCTAAGTATCATGGTGAATTCAGTAGGTTCCCAATAGGATTCGCATGTAATAAGCTTGTTATTCGTGATAGAGCAACGTTTTAACGAACTGAAACAATGTTTCTTTGTGAATTCAGTTAGTTCCCAGTAGCCTGCTCTTGTACTATGTGTACTTTTAACGATTTATCAAAATTTTCTGAGCCGAATCTGAGTTACATGGTGAATTCGGTTAGTTCCCAGAAGGCCGCAGTAGTAATAAGTGGACTGTTCCGGATATAGAAAAATTTTCACGAATGCAATCAAAATTTCTAGGCGAATTCAGTGAGTTCCCAGTGGGATATGCTTGTATGAGTTTGCTTTTCAAAATAGAGCAACATTTTAAGGAACGGAATCTAAGTATCATGGTGAATTCAGTAGATTCCCAATAGGATTCGCATGTAATAAGCTTGTTATTCAAGATAGAGCAACGTTTTAACGAACTGAAACACTGTTTCTTTGTGAATTCAGTTTGTTCCCAGTAGCCTGCTCTTAAACTATGTGTACTTTTAAAGATTTATAAAAATTTGGTGAGCCCAATCTGAGTAACATGGTGAATTCGGTTAGTTCCCAGTAGGCCGCAGTAGTAATAAGTGGACTGTTCGGGATATAGAAAAATTTTCAAATGGAATCAAAATTTCTAGGCGAATTCAGTGAGTTCCCAGTAGGACATGCTTGTATGAGTATGTTTTTCAATATAGAGCAACATTTTGTTGAACGGAATTTAGGTATCATGGTGAATTCAGTAGGTTCCCAATAGGATTCGCATGTAATAAGCTTGTTTTTCAAGATAGAGCAACGTTTTGACAAACTGAAACACTGTTTCTCTGTGAATTCTGTTAGTTCCCAGTAGCCTGCTCTTGTACTATGTGTACTTTTAAAGATTTATCAAAATTTGTTGAGCCGAATCTGAGTAACGTGGTGAAATCGGTTAGTTCCCAATAGGCCGCAGTAGTAATGAATGGACTGTTCGGGATATAAAAAAATTTTCACGAATGGAATCAAAATTTCTAGGCGAATTCAGTGAGTTCTCAGTGGGACATGCTTGTATGAGTTTGCTTTTCAATATAGAGCAACACTTTAAGGAACGGAATCTAAGTATCATGGTGAATTCAGTAGGTTCCCAATAGGATTCGCATATAATAAGCTTGTTATTCAAGATAGAGCAACGTTTTAACGAACTGAAACATTGTTTCTTTGTGAACTCAGTTATTTCCCAGTAGCCTGCTGTTGTACTATGTGTACTTTTAAAGATTTATCAAAATTTGGTGAGCCGAATCTGAGTAACATGATGAATTCGGTTAATTCCAAGTAGGCCGCAGTAGTAATAAGTGGACTGTTCGGGATATAGAAAAATTTTCACGAATGGAATCAAATTTCTAGGCGAATTCAGTGAGTTCCCAATGGGACATGCTTGTATGAGTTTGCTTTTCAATATAGAGCAACATTTGTGGAACGGAATCTAAGTATCATGGTGAATTAAGTAGGTACCCAATAGGATTCGCATGTAATAAGCTTGTTATTCAAGATAGAGCAACGTTTTAACGAACTGAAACACTGTTTCTTTGTGAATTCAGTTAGTTCCCAGTAGCCTGCTCTTGTACTATGTGTACTTTTAAAGATTTATCAAAATTTGGTGAGCCGAATCTGAGTTACATGGTGAATTCGGTTAGTTCCCAGTAGGCCGCAGTAGTAATAAGTGGACTATTCCGGATATAGAAAAATTTTCACGAATGCAATCAAAATTTCTAGGCGAATTCAGTGAGTTCTCAGTGGGACATGCTTGTATGAGTTTGCTTTTCAATATAGAGCAACACTTTAAGGGTCGGAATCTAAGAATCATGGTGAATTCAGTAGGTTCCCAATAGGATTCGCATGTAATAAGCTTGTTATTCAAGATAGAGCAACGTTTTAACGAACTGAAACATTGTTTCTTTGTGAACTCAGTTATTTCCCAGTAGCCTGCTCTTGTACTATGTGTACTTTTAAAGATTTATCAAAATTTGGTGAGCCGAATCTGAGTAACATGGTGAATTCGGTTAGTTCCCAATAGGCCGCAGTAGTAATAAGTGGAGTGTTCGGGATATAGAAAAATTTTCACGAATGGAATCAAAATTTCTAGGCGAATTCTGTGAGTTCCCAATGGGACATGCTTGTATGAGTTTGCTTTTCAAAATAGAGCAAAATTTTAAGCAACGGAATCTAAGTATCATGGTGAATTCAGTAGGTTCCCAATAGGATTCGCATGGAATAAGCTTGTTTTTCAAGATAGAGCAAAGTTTTGACAAACTGAAACACTGTTTCTCTGTGAATTCAGTTAGTTGCCAGTATCCTGCTCTTGTACTATGTGTACTTTTAAAGATTTATCAAAATTTGCTTAGCCGAATCTGAATAACATGTTGAATTCGGATTGTTCCCAGTAGGCCACAGTAGTAATAAGTCGACTGTTCGGGATATAAAAAATTTTCACGAATGGAATCAAAATTTCTAGGCGAATTCAGTGAGTTCCCAATGGGACATGCTTGTATGAGTTTGCTTTTCAACATAGAGCAACATTTTAAGGAACGGAATCTAAGTATCATGGTGAATTCAGTAGGTTCCCAATAGGATTCGCATGTAATAAGCTTGTTATTCAAGATAGAGCAACGTTTTAACGAACTGAAACACTGTTTCTTTGTGAATTCAGTTAGTTCCCAGTAGCCTGCTCTTGTACTATGTGTACTTTTAAAGATTTATCAAAATTTGGTGAGCCGAATCTGAGTTACATGGTGAATTCGGTTAGTTCCCAGTAGGCCGCAGTAGTAATAAGTGGACAGTTCCGGATATAGAAAAATTTTCACGAATGCAATCAAAATTTCTAGGCGAATTCAGTGAGTTCCCAATGGGACATGCTTGTATGAGTTTGCTTTTCAAAATAGAGCAACATTTTGTGTAACGGAATCTAAGAATCATGGTGAATTCAGTAGGTTCCCAATAGGATTCGCATGTAATAAGCTTGTTATTCAAGATAGAGCAACGTTTTAACGAACTGAAACACTGTTTCTTTGTGAATTCAGTTAGTTCCCAGTAGCCTACTCTAGTACTATGTGTACTTTTAACGATTTATCAAAATTTGCTGAGCCGTATCTGAGTAAGATGGTGAATTCGGTTAGTTCCCAGAAGGCCGCAGTAGTAATAAGTGGACTGTTCCGGATATAGAAAAATTTTCACGAATGCAATCAAAATTTCTAGGCGAATTCAGTGAGTTCCCAGTGGGATATGCTTGTATGAGTTTGCTTTTCAAAATAGAGCAACATTTTAAGGAACGGAATCTAAGTATCATGGTGAATTCAGTAGGTTCCCAATAGGATTCGCATGTAATAAGCTTGTTATTCAAGATAGAGCAACGTTTTAACGAACTGAAACACTGTTTCTTTGTGAATTCAGTTTGTTCCCAGTAGCCTGCTCTTGAACTATGTGTACTTTTAAAGATTTATCAAAATTTGGTGAGCCCAATCTGAGTAACATGGTGAATTCGGTTAGTTCCCAGTAGGCCGCAGTAGTAATAAGTGGACTGTTCGGGATATAGAAAAATTTTCAAATGGAATCAAAATTTCTAGGCGAATTCAGTGAGTTCCCAGTAGGACATGCTTGTATGAGTATGTTTTTCAATATAGAGCAACATTTTTTTGAACGGAATTTAGGTATCATGGTGAATTCAGTAGGTTCCCAATAGGATTCGTATGTAATAAGCTTGTTTTTCAAGATAGAGCAACGTTTTGACAAACTGAAACACTGTTTCTCTGTGAATTCAGTTAGTTCCCAGTAGCCTGCTCTTGTACTATGTGTACTTTTACAGATTTATCAAAATTTGGTGAGCCAAATCTGAGTAACATGGTGAATTCGGTTAATTCCAAGTAGGCCGCAGTAGTAATAAGTGGACTGTCCGGGATATAGAAAAATTTTCACGAATGGAATCAAATTTCTAGGCGAATTCAGTGAGTTCCCAATGGGACATGCTTGTATGAGTTTGCTTTTCAATATAGAGCAACATTTGTGGAACGGAATCTAAGTATCATGGTGAATTAAGTAGGTTCCCAATAGGATTCGCATGTAATAAGCTTGTTATTCAAGATAGAGCAACGTTTTAACGAACTGAAACACTGTTTCTTTGTGAATTCAGTTAGTTCCCAGTAGCCTGCTCTTGTACTATGTGTACTTTTAAAGATTTATCAAAATTTGGTGAGCCGAATCTGAGTTACATGGTGAATTCGGTTAGTTCCCAGTAGGCCGCAGTAGTAATAAGTGGACTATTCCGGATATAGAAAAATTTTCACGAATGCAATCAAAATTTCTAGGCGAATTCAGTGAGTTCTCAGTGGGACATGCTTGTATGAGTTTGCTTTTCAATATAGAGCAACACTTTAAGGGTCGGAATCTAAGTATCATGGTGAATTCAGTAGGTTCCCAATAGGATTCGCATGGAATAAGCTTGTTATTCAAGATAGAGCAACGTTTTAACGAACTGAAACATTGTTTCTTTGTGAACTCAGTTATTTCCCAGTAGCCTGCTCTTGTACTATGTGTACTTTTAAAGATTTATCAAAATTTGGAGAGCCGAATCTGAGTAACATGGTGAATTCGGTTAGTTCCCAATAGGCCGCAGTAGTAATAAGTGGAGTGTTCGGGATATAGAAAAATTTTCACGAATGGAATCAAAATTTCTAGGCGAATTCTGTGATTTCCCAATGGGACATGCTTGTATGAGTTTGCTTTTCAAAATAGAGCAACATTTTAAGCAACGGAATCTAAGTATCATGGTGAATTCAGTAGGTTCCCAATAGGATTCGCATGGAATAAGCTTGTTTTTCAAGAAAGAGCAAAGTTTTGACAAACTGAAACACTGTTTCTCTGTGAATTCAGTTAGTTGCCAGTATCCTGCTCTTGTACTATGTGTACTTTTAAAGAATTATCAAAATTTGGTGAGCGGAATCTGAGTTACATGGTGAATTCGGTTAGTTCCCAGTAGGCCGCAGTAGTAATAAGTGGACAGTTCCGGATATAGAAAAATTTTCACGAATGCAATCAAAATTTCTAGGCGAATTCAGTGAGTTCCCAATGGGACATGCTTGTATGAGTTTGCTTTTCAAAATAGAGCAACATTTTGTGTAACGGAATCTAAGAATCATGGTGAATTCAGTAGGTTCCCAATAGGATTCGCATGTAATAAGCTTGTTATTCAAGATAGAGCAACGTTTTAACGAACTGAAACACTGTTTCTTTGTGAATTCAGTTAGTTCCCAGTAGCCTACTCTTGTACTATGTGTACTTTTAACGATTTATCAAAATTTGCTGAGCCGAATCTGAGTTACATGGTGAATTCGGTTAGTTCCCAGAAGGCCGCAGTAGTAATAAGTGGACTGTTCCGGATATAGAAAAATTTTCACGAATGCAATCAAAATTTCTAGGCGAATTCAGTGAGTTCCCAGTGGGATATGCTTGTATGAGTTTGCTTTTCAAAATAGAGCAACATTTTAAGGAACGGAATCTAAGTATCATGGTGAATTCAGTAGGTTCCCAATAGGATTCGCATGTAATAAGCTTGTTATTCAAGATAGAGCAACGTTTTAACGAACTGAAACACTGTTTCTTTGTGAATTCAGTTTGTTCCCAGTAGCCTGCTCTTGAACTATGTGTACTTTTAAAGATTTATCAAAATTTGGTGAGCCCAATCTGAGTAACATGGTGAATTCGGTTAGTTCCCAGTAGGCCGCAGTAGTAATAAGTGGACTGTTCGGGATATAGTAAAATTTTCAAATGGAATCAAAATTTCTAGGCGAATTCAGTGAGTTCCCAGTAGGACATGCTTGTATGAGTATGTTTTTCAATATAGAGCAACATTTTTTTGAACGGAATTTAGGTATCATGGTGAATTCAGTAGGTTCCCAATAGGATTCGTATGTAATAAGCTTGTTTTTCAAGATAGAGCAACGTTTTGACAAACTGAAACACTGTTTCTCTGTGAATTCAGTTAGTTCCCAGTAGCCTGCTCTTGTACTATGTGTACTTTTACAGATTTATCAAAATTTGGTGAGCCGAATCTGAGTAACATGGTGAATTCGGTTAGTTCCCAATAGGCCGCAGTAGTAATGAGTGGATTGTTCGGGATATAAAAAAATTTTCACGAATGCAATCAAAATTTCTAGGCGAATTCAGTGAGTTCCCAATGGGACATGCTTGTATGAGTTTGCTTATCAATATAGAGCAACGTTTTGTGGAACGGAATCTAAGTATCATGGTGAATTCAGTAGGTTCCCAATAGGATTCGCATGTAATAAGCTTGTTATTCAAGATAGAGCAACGTTTTAACGAACTGAAACACTGTTTCTTTGTGAATTCAGTTAGTTGCCAGTATCCTGCTCTTGTACTATGTGTACTTTTAAAGATTTATCAAAATTTGGTGAGTCGAATCTGAGTAACATGGTGAATTCGGATAGTTCCCTTTAGGCCACAGTAGTAATAAGTGGACTGTTCGGGATATAGAAAAATTTTCACGAATGGAATCAAAATTTCTTTGCGAATTCAGTGAGTTCCCAATGGGACATGCTTGTATGAGTTTGCTTTTCAACATGGAGCAACATTTTAAGGAACGGAATCTAAGTATCATGGTGAATTCAGTAGGTTCCCATTAGGATTCGCATGAAATAAGCTTGTTATTCAAGATAGAGCAACATTTTAACGAACTGAAACACTGTTTCTTTGTGAATTCAGTTAGTTCCCAGTAGCCTGCTCTTGTACTATGTGTACTTTTAAAGATTTATCAAAATTTGGTGAGCCGAATCTGAGTAACATTGTGAATTCGGTTAGTTCCCAATAGGCCGCAGTAGTAATGAGTGGACTGTTCGGGATATAAAAAAATTTTCACGAATGCAATCAAAATTTCTAGGCGAATTCAGTGAGTTCCCAATGGGACATGCTTGTATGAGTTTGCTTTTCAACATAGCGCAACATTTTAAGGAACGGAATCTAAGTATCATGGTGAATTCAGTAGGTTCCCAATAGGATTCGCATGTAATAAGGTTGTTATTCAAGATAGAGCAACGTTTTAACGAACTGAAAGACTGTTTCTTTGTGAATTCAGTTAGTTCCCAGTAGCCTGCTCTTGTACTATGTGTACTTTTAAAGATTTATCAAAATTTGGTGAGCCGAATCTGAGTAACATGGTGAATTCGGATAGTTCCCAGAGGCCACAGTAGTAATAAGTGGACTGTTCGGGATGTAGAAAAATTTTCACGAATCGAATCAAAATTTCTAGGCGAATTCAGTGAGTTCCCAATGGGACATGCTTGTATGAGTTTGCTTTTCAAAATAGAGCAACATTTTGTGTAACGGAATCTAAGAATCATGGTGAATTCAGTAGGTTCCCAATAGGATTCGCATGTAATAATCTTGTTATTCAAGATAGAGCAACGTTTTAACGAACTGAAACACTGTTTCTTTGTGAATTCAGTTAGTTCCCAATAGCCTGCTCTTGTACTATGTGTACTTTTAACGATTTATCAAAATTTGGTTAGCCGAATCGGAGTTACGTGGTGAATTAGGTTAGTTCCCAGTAGGCCGCAGTAGTAATAAGTGGACTGTTCCGGATATAGAAAAATTTTCAGGAATGCAATCAAAATTTCTAGGCGAATTCAGTGAGTTCCCAGTGGGATATGCTTGTATGAGTTGCTTTTCAAAATAGAGCAACATTTTAAGGAACGGAATCTAAGTATCATGGTGAATTCAGTAGGTTCCCAATAGGATTCGCAAGTAATAAGCTTGTTATTCAAGATAGAGCAACGTTTTAACGAACTGAAACACTGTTTCTTTGTGAATTCAGTTAGTTCCCAGTAGCCTGCTCTTGTACTATGTGTACTTTTAAAGATTTATAAAAATTTGGTGAGCCGAATCTGAGTTACATGGTGAATTCGGTTAGTTCCCAGTAGGCCGCAGTAGTAATAAGTGGACAGTTCCGGATATAGAAAAATTTTCACGAATGCAATCAAAATTTCTAGGCGAATTCAGTGAGTTCCCAATGGGACATGCTTGTATGAGTTTGCTTTTCAAAATAGAGCAACATTTTGTGTAACGGAATCTAAGAATCATGGTGAATTCAGTAGGTTCCCAATAGGATTCGCATGTAATAAGCTTGGTATTCAAGATAGAGCAACGTTTTAACGAACTGAAACACTGTTTCTTTGTGAATTCAGTTAGTTCTCAGTAGCCTACTCTTGTACTATGTGTACTTTTAACGATTTATCAAAATTTGCTGAGCCGAATCTGAGTTACATGGTGAATTCGGTTAGTTCCCAGAAGGCCGCAGTAGTAATAAGTGGACTGTTCCGGATATAGAAAAATTTTCACGAATGCAATCAAAATTTCTAGGCGAATTCAGTGAGTTCCCAGTGGGATATGCTTGTATGAGTTTGCTTTTCAAAATAGAGCAACATTTTAAGGAACGGAATCTAAGTATCATGGTGAATTCAGTAGGTTCCCAATAGGATTCGCATGTAATAAGCTTGTTATTCAAGATAGAGCAACGTTTTAACGAACTGAAACACTGTTTCTTTGTGAATTCAGTTTGTTCCCAGTAGCCTGCTCTTGAACTATGTGTACTTTTAAAGATTTATCAAAATTTGGTGAGCCCAATCTGAGTAACATGGTGAATTCGGTTAGTTCCCAGTAGGCCGCAGTAGTAATAAGTGGACTGTTCGGGATATAGAAAAATTTTCACGAATGGAATCAAAATTTCTAGGCGAATTCAGTGAGTTCCCAGTAGGACATGCTTGTATGAGTATGTTTTTCAATATAGAGCAACATTTTTTTGAACGGAATTTAGGTATCATGGTGAATTCAGTAGGTTCCCAATAGGATTCGTATGTAATAAGCTTGTTTTTCAGGATAGAGCAACGTTTTGACAAACTGAAACACTGTTTCTCTGTGAATTCAGTTAGTTCCCAGTAGCCTGCTCTTGTACTATGTGTACTTTTACAGATTTATCAAAATTTGGTGAGCCGAATCTGAGTAACATAGTGAATTCGGTTAGTTCCCAATAGGCCACAGTAGTAATGAGTGGACTGTTCGGGATATAAAAAAATTTTCACGAATGCAATCAAAATTTCTAGGCGAATTCAGTGAGTTCCCAATGGGACATGCTTGTATGAGTTTGCTTATCAATATAGAGCAACGTTTTGTAGAACGGAATCTAAGTATCATGGTGAATTCAGTAGGTTCCCAATAGGATCCGCATGTAATAAGCTTGTTATTCAAGATAGAGCAACGTTTTAACGAACTGAAACACTGTTTCTTTGTGAATTCAGTTAGTTCCCAGTAGCCTGCTCTTGTACTATGTGTACTTTTAAAGATTTATCAAAATTTGGTGAGCCGAATCTGAGTAACATCGTGAATTTGGTTAGTTCCCAATAGGCCGCAATAGTAATGAGTGGACTGTTCGGGATATAAAAAAATTTTCACGAATGGAATCAAAATTTCTAGGCGAATTCAGTGAGTTCCCAATGGGACATGCTTGTATGAGTTTGCTTTTCAATATAGAGCAACATTTTGTGGAACAGAATCTAAGTATCATGGTGAATTCAGTAGGTTCCCAATAGGATTCGCATGTAATAATCTTGTTATTCAAGATAGAGCAACGTTTTAACGAACTGAAACACTGTTTCTTTGTGAATTCAGTTAGTTCCCAGTAGCCTGCTCTTGTACTATGTGTACTTTTAAAGATTTATCAAAATTTGGTGAGCCGAATCTGAGTTACATGGTGAATTCGGTTAGTTCCCAGTAGGCCGCAGTAGTAATAAGTGGACTGTTCCGGATATAGAAAAATTTTCACGAATGCAATCAAAATTTCTAGGCGAATTCAGTGAGTTCTCAGTGGGACATGCTTGTATGAGTTTGCTTTTCAATATAGAGCAACACTTTAAGGAACGGAATCTAAGTATCATGGTGAATTCAGTAGGTTCCAAATAGGATTCGCATGTAATAAGCTTGTTATCCAAGATAGAGCAACGTTTTAACGAAGTGAAACATTGTTTCTTTGTGAACTCAGTTATTTCCCAGTAGCCTGCTCTTGTACTATGTGTACTTTTAAAGATTTATCAAAATTTGGTGAGCCGAATCTGAGTAACATGGTGAATTCGGTTAGTTCCCAATAGGCCGCAGTAGTAATAAGTGGAGTGTTCGGGATATAGAAAAATTTTCACGAATGGAATCAAAATTTCTAGGCGAATTCTGTGAGTTCCCAATGGGACATGCTTGTATGAGTTTGCTTTTCAAAATAGAGCAACATTTTAAGCAACGGAATCCTAGTATCATGGTGAATTCAGTAGGTTCCCAATAGGATTCACATGTAATAAGCTTGTTTTTCAAGATAGAGCAAAGTTTTGACAAACTGAAACACTGTTTCTCTGTGAATTCAGTTAGTTGCCAGTATCCTGCTCTTGTACTATGTGTACTTTTAAAGATTTATCAAAATTTGGTGAGTCGAATCTGAGTAACATGGTGAATTCGGATAGTTCCCAGTAGGCCACAGTAGTAATAAGTGGACTGTTCGGGATATTGAAAAATTTTCACGAATGGAATCAAAATTTCTTTGCGAATTCAGTGAGTTCCCAATGGGACATGCTTGTATGAGTTTGCTTTTCAAAATAGAGCAACATTTTAAGAAACGGAATCTAAGAATCATGGTGAATTCAGTAGGTTCCCAATAGGATTCGCATGTATTAAGCTTGTTATTCAAGATAGAGCAACGTTTTAACGAACTGAAACACTGTTTCTTTGTGAATTCAGTTTGTTCCCAGTAGCCTGCTCTTGAACTATGTGTACTTTTAAAGATTTATCAAAATTTGGTGAGCCCAATCTGAGTAACATGGTGAATTCGGTTAGTTCCCAGTAGGCCGCAGTAGTAATAAGTGGACTGTTCCGGATATAGAAAAATTTTCATGAATGGAATCAAAATATCTAGGCGAATTCACTGAGTTCACAGTGGGACATGCTTTTCTGAGTTTGCTTTTAAAAATAGAGCAACATTTTGTGGAAGGGAATCTAAGTATCATGGTGAATTCAGTAGGTTCCCAATAGGATTCGCATGTAATAAGCTTGTTATTCAAGATAGAGCAACATTTTAACGAACTGAAACACTGTTTCTTTGTGAATTCAGTTAGTTCCCAGTAACCTGCTCTTGTACTATGTGTACTTTTAAAGATTTTTCAAAATTTGGTGAGCCGAATGTGAGTAACATGGTGAATTCGGTTAGTTCCCAATAGGCCGCAGTAGTAATGGGTGGATTGTTCGGGATATAAAAAAATTTTCACGAATGCAATCAAAATTTCTAGGCAAATTCAGTGAGTTCCCAATGGGACATGCTTGTATGAGTTTGCTTTTCAATCTAGAGCAACGTTTTGTGGAACGGAATCTAAGTATCATGGTGAATTCAGTAGGTTCCCAATAGGATTCGCATGTAATAAGCTTGTTATTCAAGATAGAGCAAAGTTTTAACGAACTGAAACACTGTTTCTTTGTGAATTCGGTTAGTTCCCAGTAGCCTGCTCTTGTACTATGTGTACTTTTAAAGATTTTTCAAAATTTGGTGAGCCGAATCTGAGTTTCATGGTGAATTCGGTTAGTTCCCAGTAGGCCGCAGTAGTAATAAGTGGACTGTTCCGGATATAGAAAAATATTCACGAATGGAATCAAAATTTCTAGGCGAATTCAGTGAGTTCTCAGTGGGACATGCTTGTATGAGTTTGCTTTTCAATACAGAGCAACATTTTGTGGAACGGAATCTAAGTATCATGGTGAATTCAGTAGGTTCCCAATAGGATTCGCATGTAATAAGCTTGTATTTCAAGATAGAGCAACGTTTTGACAAACTGAAACACTGTTTCTCTGTGAATTCAGTTAGTTCCCAGTAGCCTGCTCTTGTACTATGTGTACTTTTAAAGATTTATCAAAATTTGGTGAGCCGAATCTGAGTAACATGGTGAATTCGGTTAGTTCCCAATAGGCCGCAGTAGTAATGAGTGGACTGTTCGGGATATAAAAAAATTTTCATGAATGGAATCAAAATTTGTAGGCGAATTCAGTGAGTTCCCAATGTGACATGCTTGTATGAGTTTGCTTTTCAATATAGAGCAACATTTTGTGGAACGGAATCTAAGTATCATGGTGAATTCAGTAGGTTCCCCTAGGATTCGCATGTAATAAGCGTGTTATTCAAGATAGAGCAACGTTTTAACGAACTGAAACACTGTTTCTTTGTGCATTCAGTTAGTCCCCAGTAGCCTGCTCTTGTACTATGTGTACTTTTAACGATTTATCAAAATTTGGTGAGACGAATCTGAGTTACATGGTGAATTCGGTTAGTTCCCATTAGGCCGCAGTAGTAATAAGTGGACTGTTCCAGTTATAGAAAAATTTTCACGAATGCAATCAAAATTTCTAGGCGAATTCAGTGAGTTCCCAGTGGGATATGCTTGTATGAGTTTGCTTTTCAAAATAGAGCAACATTTTAAGGAACGGAATTTAAGTGTCATGGTGAATTCAGTAGGTTCCCAATAGGATTCGCATGTAATAAGCTTGTTATTCAAGATAGAGCAACGTTTTAACGAACTGAAACACTGTTTCTTTGTGAATTCAGTTTGTTCCCAGTAGCCTGCTCTTGTACTATGTGTACTTTTAAAGATTTATCAAAATTTGGTGAGCCGAATCTGAGTAACATGGTGAATTCGGTTAGTTCCCAGTAGGCCGCAGTAGTAATAAGTGGACTGTTCGGGATATAAAAAAATTTTCACGAATGGAATCAAAATTTCTAGGCGAATTCAGTGAGTTCCCAATGGGACATGCTTTTATGAGTTTTCTTTTCAAAATAGAGCAACATTTTAAGTAATGGAACCTAAGTCTCATGGTGAATTCAGTAGGTTCCCAATAGGATTCGATGTAATAAGCTTGTTATTCAAGATAGAGCAACGTTTTAACGAACTGAAACACTGTTTCTTTGTGAATTCTGTTAGTTCCCAGTAGCCTGCTCTTGTACTATGTGTACTTTTAAAGTTTTATCAAAATTTGGTGAGCCGATTCTGAGTAACATGGTGAATTCGGTTAGTTCCCAGTAGGCCGCAGTAGTAATAAGTGGACTGTTCGGGATATAGAAAAATTTTCACGAATGGAATCAAAATTTCTAGGCGAAATCAGTGAGTTCCCAATGGGACATGCTTGTATGAGTTTGCTTTCAATATAGAGCAACATTTTGTGGAAAGAAATCTAAGTATCATGGTGAATTCAGTAGGTTCCCAATAGGATTCGCATGTAATAAGCTTTTTATACAAGATAGAGCAACGTATTAACGAACTGAAACACTGTTTCTTATGAATTCGGTTAGTTCCCAGTAGCCTGCTCTTGTACTATGTGTACTTTTAAAGATTTATCAAAATTTCGTGAGCCGAATCTGAGTTACATGGTGAATTCGGTTAGTTCCCAGTAGGCCGCAGTAGTAATAAGTGGACTGTTCGGGATATAGAAAAATTTTCACGAATGGAATCAAAATTTCTAGGCGAATTCAGTGAGTTCCCAATGGGACATGCTTGTATGAGTATGTTTTTCAATATAGAGCAACATTTTGTGGAACGGAATCTAAGTATCATGGTGAATTCAGTAGGTTCCCAATAGGATTCGCATGTAATAAGCTTGTTATTCAAGATAGAGCAACGTTTTAACGAACTGAAACACTGTTTCTTTGTAAATTCAGTTAGTTCCCAGTAGCCTGCTCTTGTACTATGTGTACTTTAAAGATTTATCAAAATTTTGTGAGCCGAATCTGAGTAACATGGTGAATTCGGTTAGTTCCCAATAGGCCGCAGTAGTAATAAGTGGACTGTTCGGGATATAGAAAAATTTTCACGAATGGAATCAAAATTTCTAGGCGAATTCAGTGAGTACCCAATGGGGCATGCTTGTATGAGTTTGTTTTTCAATATAGAGCAACATTTTGTGGAACGGAACCTACGTACCATGGTGAATTCAGTAGGTTCCCAATAGGATTCGCATGTTATAAGCTTGTTATTCAAGATAGAGCAACGTTTTAACGAACTGAAACACTGTTTCTTTGTGAATTCAGTTAGTTCCCAGTAGCCTGCTCTTGTACTATGTGTACTTTTAAAGATTTATCAAGATTTGGTGAGCCGAATCTGAGAAACATGGTGAATTCGGTTAGTTCCCAATAGGCCGCAGTAGTAATAAGTGGACAGTTCGGGATATAGAAAAATTTTCACGAATGGAATCAAAATTTCTAGGCGAATTCAGTGAGTTCCCAATTGGACATGCTTGTATGAGTTTGTTTTTCAATATAGAGCAACATTTTGTGAACGGAATCTAAGTATCATGGTGAATTCAGTAGGTTCCCAATAGGATTCGCATGTAATAAGCTTGTTTTTCAAGATAGAGCAACGTTTTGACAAACTGAAACAATGTTTTTCTGTGAATTCAGTTAGTTCCCAGTAGCCTGCTCTTGTACTATGTGTACTTTTAAAGATTTATCAAAATTTGGTGAGCCGAATCTGAGTAACATGGTGAATTCGGTTAGTTCCCAGTAGGCCGCAGTAGTAACAAGTGGACAGTTCCGGATATAGAAAAATTTTCACGAATGCAATCAAAATTTCTAGGCGAATTCAGTGAGTTCCCAGTGGGACATGCTTTTATGAGTTTGCTTTTCAATATAGAGCAACATTTTAAGGAACGGAATCTAAGTATCATGGTGAATTCAGTAGGTTCCCAATAGGATTCGCATGTAATAAGCTTGTTATTCAAGATAGAGCAACGTTTTAACGAATTGAAACACTGTTTCTTTGTGAATTCAGTTAGTTCCCACTATCCTGCTCTTGTAATATGTGTACTTTTAAAGATTTATCAAAATTTGGTGAGCCGAATCTGAGTAACATGGTGAATTCGGTTAGTTCCCATAGGCCGCAGTAGTAATAAGTGGACTGTTCGGGATATAGAAAAATTTTCACGAATGGAATCAAAATTTCTAGGCGAATACAGTGAGTTCCCAATGGGACATGCTTGTATGAGTTTGCTTTTCAAAATAGAGCAACATTTTAAGTAACGGAATCTAAGTATCATGGTGAATTCAGTAGGTTCCCAATAGGATTCGCATGTAATAAGCTTGTTATTCAAGATAGAGCAACGTTTTAACGAACTGAAACATTGTATCTTCGTGAATTCAATTAGTTCCCAGTAGCCTGCTCTTGTACTATGTGTACTTTTAAAGATTTATCAAAATTTGGTGAGCCGAATCTGAGTTACATGGTGAATTCATTTAGTTCCCAGTAGGCCGCAGTAGTAATAACTGGACTGTTCGGGATATAGAAAAATTTTCACGAATGGAATCAAAATTTCTAGGTGAATTCAGTGAGTTCCCAATGGGACATGCTTGTATGAGTTTGCTTTTCAAAATAGAGCAACATTTGCGGAACGGAATCTAAGTATCATGGTGAATTCAGTAGGTTCCCAATAGGATTCGCATGTAATAAGCTTGTTATTCAAGATAGAGCAACGTTTTAACGACCTGAAACTCTGTTTCTTTGTAAATTCAGTTAGTTCCCAGTAGCCTGCTCTTGTACTATGTGTCCTTTTAAAGATTTATCAAAATTTGGTGAGCCGAATCTGAGTAACATGGTGAATTCGGTTAGTACCCAGTAGGCCGCAGTACTAATTATTGGACTGTTCCGGATATAGAAAAATTTTCAGGAATGCAATCAAAATTTCTAGGCGAATTCAGTGAGTTCCCAATGGGACATACTTGTATGAGTTTGCTTTTCAAAATAGAGCAACATTTTAAGGAACGGAATCTAAGTATCATGGTGAATTCTGTAGGTTCCCAATAGAATTAGCATGTAATAAGCTTGTTATTCAAGATAGAGCAACGTTTTAACGAACTGAAACACTGTTTCTTTGTGAATTCAGTTAGTTCCCAGTAGCCTGCTCTTGTACTATGTGTACTTTTAAAGATTTATCAAAATTTGGTGAGCCGAATCTGAGTAACATGGTGAATTCGGTTAGTACCCAGTAGGCCGCAGTACTAATTAGTGGACTGTTCCGGATATAGAAAAATTTTCAGGAATGCAATCAAAATTTCTAGGCGAATTCAGTGAGTTCCCAATGGGACATACTTGTATGAGTTTGCTTTTCAAAATAGAGCAACATTTTAAGGAACGGAATCTAAGTATCATGGTGAATTCTGTAGGTTCCCAATAGGATTCGCATGTAATAAGCTTGTTATTCAAGATAGAGCAACGTTTTAACGAACTGAAACACTGTTTCTTTGTGAATTCAGTTAGTTCCCAGTAGCCTGCTCTTGTACTATGTGTACTTTTAAAGATTTATCAAAATTTGGTGAGCCGAATCTGAGTAACACGGTGAATTCGGTTAGTTCCCAGTAGGCCGCAGTAGTAATAAGTGGACTGTTCGGGATATAGAAAAATTTACACGAATGGAATCAAAATTTCTAGGCGAATTCAGTGAGTTCCCAGTGGGACATGCTTGTATGAGTTTGCTTTTCAAAATAGAGCAACATTTTAAGGAACTGAATCTAAGTATCATGGTGAATTCAGTAGGTTCCCAATAGGATTCGCATGTAATAAACTTGTTATTCAAGATAGAGCAACGTTTTAACGAACTGAAACACTGTTTCTTTGTGAATTCAGTTAGTTCCCAGTAGCTTGCTCTTGTACTATGTGTACTTTTAAAGATTTATCAAAATTTGTTGAGCCGAAAATGAGTAACATGGTGAATTCGGTTAGTTCCCAGTAGCCCGCAGGAGTAATAAGTGGACTGTTCGGGATATAGAAAAATTTTCACGAATGGAATCAAAATTTCTAGGCGAATTCAGTGAGTTCCCAATGGGACATGCTTGTATGAGTTTGCTTTTCACAATAGAGCAACATTTTGTGGAACGGAATCTAAGTATCATGGTGAATTCAGTAGGTTCCCAATAGAATTCGCATGTAATAAGCTTGTTATTCAAGATAGAGCAACGTTTTAACGAACTGAACCACTGTTTCTTTGTGAATTCAGTTAGTTCCCAGTAGCCTGCTCTTGTACTATGTGTACTTTTAAAGATTTATCAAGATTTGGTGAGCCGAATCTGAGAAACATGGTGAATTCGGTTAGTTCCCAATAGGCCGCAGTAGTAATAAGTGGACAGTTCGGGATATAGAAAAATTTTCACGAATGGAATCAAAATTTCTAGGCGAATTCAGTGAGTTCCGAATTGGACTTGCTTGTATGAGTTTGTTTTTCAATATAGAGCAACATTTTCTGGAACGGAATCTAAGTATCATGGTGAATTCAGTAGGTTCCCAATAGGATTCGCATGTAATAAGCTTGTTTTTCAAGATAGAGCAACGTTTTGTCAAACTGAAACACTGTTTCTCTGTGAATTCAGTTAGTTCCCAGTAGCCTGCTCTTGTACTATGTGTACTTTTAAAGATTTATCAAAATTGGTGAGCCGAATCTAAGTAACATGGTGAATTCGGTTAGTTCCCAATAGGCCGCAGTAGTAATAAGTGGACTGTTCGGGATATAGAAAAATTTTCACGAATGCAATCAAAATTTCTAGTCGAATTCAGTGAGTTCCCAATGGGACATGCTTGTATGAGTTTGCTTTCAAAATAGAGCAACATTTTGTGGAACGGAATCTAAGTATCATGGTGAATTCAGTAGGTTCCCAATAGGATTCGCATGTAATAAGCTTGTTATTCAAGATAGAGCAAAGTTTTAACGAACTGAAACACTGTTTCTTTGTGAATTCAGTTACTTCCCAGTAGCCTGCTCTTGTACTATGAGTACTTTTAAAGATTTATCAAAATTTGGTGAGCAGAATCTGAGTTACATGGTGAATTCGGTTAGTTCCCAGTAGGCCGCAGTAGTAATAAGTGGACTGTTCCGGATATAGAAAAATTTTGAGGAATGCAATCAAAATTTCTAGGCGAATTCACTGAGTTCCCAGTGGGACATGCTTGTATGAGTTGGCTTTTGAAAATAGAGCAACATTTTAAGGAACGGAATCTAAGTATCATGGTGAATTCAGTAGGTTGCTAATAGGATTCGCATGTAATAAGCTTGTTATTCAAGATAGAGCAAAGTTTTAACGAACTGAAACACTGTTTGTTTGTGAATTCAGTTAGTTCCCAGTAGCCTGCTCTTGTACTATGTGTACTTTTAAAGATTTATCAAAATTTGGTGAGCCTATTCTGAGTAACATGGTGAATTCGGTTAGTTCCCAATAGGCCACAGTAGTAATAAGTGGACTGTTCGGGATATAGAAAAATTTTCACGAATGGAATCAAAATTTCTATGCGAATTCAGTGAGTACCCAATGGGGCATGCTTGTATGAGTATGTTTTTCAATATAGAGCAACATTTTGTGGAACGGAATCTATGTATCATGGTGAATTCAGTAGGTTCCCAATAGGATTCGCATGTAATAAGCTTGTTATTCAAGATAGAGCAACATTTTAACGAACTGAAACACTGTTTCTTTGTGAATTCAGTTAGTTCCCAGTAGCCTGCTCTTGTACTATGTGTACTTTTAAAGATTTATCAAGATTTGGTGAGCCGAATCTGAGAAACATGGTGAATTCGGTTAGTTCCCAATAGGCCGCAGTAGTAATAAGTGGACAGTTCGGGATATAGAAAAATTTTCACGAATGGAATCAAAATTTCTAGGCGAATTCACTGAGTTCCCAATTGGACATGCTTGTATGAGTTTGTTTTTCAATATAGAGCAACATTTTGTGGAACGGAATCTAAGTATCATGGTGAATTCAGTAGGTTCCCAATAGGATTCGCATGTAATAAGCTTGTTTTTCAAGATAGAGCAAAGTTTTGACAAACTGAAACAATGTTTCTCTGTGAATTCAGTTAGTTCCCAGTAGCCTGCTCTTGTACTATGTGTACTTTTAAAGATTTATCAAAATTTGGTGAGCCGAATCTGAGTAACATGGTGAATTCGGTTAGTTCCCAGTAGGCCGCAATAGTAATGAGTGGACTGTTCGGGATATAGAAAAATTTTCACGAATGGAATCAAAATTTCTAGGCGAATTCAGTTAGTTCCCAATGGGACATGCTTGTATGAGTTTGCTTTTCAAAACAGAGCAACATTTTAAGGAACGGAATCTAAGTATCATGGTGAATTCAGTAGATTCCCAAAGGATTCGCATGTAATAAGCTTGTTATTCAAGATAGAGCAACGTTTTAACGAACTGAAACACTGTATTTGTGAATTCAGTTAGTTCCCAGTAGCCTGCTCTTGTACTATGTGTACTTTTAAAGATTTATCAAAATTAGGTGAGCCGAATCTGAGTTACATGGTGAATTCGGTTAGTTCCCAGTAGGCCGCAGTAGTAACAAGTGGACAGTTCCGGATATAGAAAAATTTTCACGAATGCAATCAAAATTTCTAGGCGAATTCAGTGAGTTCCCAGTGGGACATGCTTTTATGAGTTTGCTTTTCAAAATAGAGCAACATTTTAAGGAACGGAATCTAAGTATCATGGTGAATTCAGTAGGTTCCCAATAGGATTCGCATGTAATAAGCTTGTTATTCAAGATAGAGCAACGTTTTAACGAATTGAAACACTGTTTCTTTGTGAATTCAGTTAGTTCCCACTATCCTGCTCTTGTAATATGTGTACTTTTAAAGATTTATCAAAATTTGGTGAGCCGAATCTGAGTAACATGGTGAATTCGGTTAGTTCCCATAGGCCGCAGTAGTAATAAGTGGACTGTTCGGGATATAGAAAAATTTTCACGAATGGAATCAAAATTTCTAGGCGAATACAGTGAGTTCCCAATGGGACATGCTTGTATGAGTTTGCTTTTCAAAATAGAGCAACATTTTAAGAAACGGAATCTAAGTATCATTGTGAATTCAGTAGGTTCCCAATAGGATTCGCATGTAATAAGCTTGTTATTCAAGATAGAGCAACGTTTTAACGAACTGAAACATTGTATCTTCGTGAATTCAATTAGTTCCCAGTAGCCTGCTCTTGTACTATGTGTACTTTTAAAGATTTATCAAAATTTGGTGAGCCGAATCTGAGTTACATGGTGAATTCATTTAGTTCCAGTAGGCCGCAGTAGTAATAACTGGACTGTTCGGGATATAGAAAAATTTTCACGAATGGAATCAAAATTTCTAGGTGAATTCAGTGAGTTCCCAATGGGACATGCTTGTATGAGTTTGCTTTTCAAAATAGAGCAACATTTGCGGAACGGAATCTAAGTATCATGGTGAATTCAGTAGGTTCCCAATAGGATTCGCATGTAATAAGCTTGTTATTCAAGATAGAGCAACGTTTTAACGACCTGAAACTCTGTTTCTTTGTAAATTCAGTTAGTTCCCAGTAGCCTGCTCTTGTACTATGTGTCCTTTTAAAGATTTATCAAAATTTGGTGAGCCGAATCTGAGTAACATGGTGAATTCGGTTAGTACCCAGTAGGCCGCAGTACTAATTAGTGGACTGTTCCGGATATAGAAAAATTTTCAGGAATGCAATCAAAATTTCTAGGCGAATTCAGTGAGTTCCCAATGGGACATACTTGTATGAGTTTGCTTTTCAAAATAGAGCAACATTTTAAGGAACGGAATCTAAGTATCATGGTGAATTCTGTAGGTTCCCAATAGAATTAGCATGTAATAAGCTTGTTATTCAAGATAGAGCAACGTTTTAACGAACTGAAACACTGTTTCTTTGTGAATTCAGTTAGTTCCCAGTAGCCTGCTCTTGTACTATGTGTACTTTTAAAGATTTATCAAAATTTGGTGAGCCGAATCTGAGTAACACGGTGAATTCGGTTAGTTCCCAGTAGGCCGCAGTAGTAATAAGTGGACTGTTCGGGATATAGAAAAATTTACACGAATGGAATCAAAATTTCTAGGCGAATTCAGTGAGTTCCCAGTGGGACATGCTTGTATGAGTTTGCTTTTCAAAATAGAGCAACATTTTAAGGAACTGAATCTAAGTATCATGGTGAATTCAGTAGGTTCCCAATAGGATTCGCATGTAATAAACTTGTTATTCAAGATAGAGCAACGTTTTAACGAACTGAAACACTGTTTCTTTGTGAATTCAGTTAGTTCCCAGTAGCTTGCTCTTGTACTATGTGTACTTTTAAAGATTTATCAAAATTTGTTGAGCCGAAAATGAGTAACATGGTGAATTCGGTTAGTTCCCAGTAGCCCGCAGGAGTAATAAGTGGACTGTTCGGGATATAGAAAAATTTTCACGAATGGAATCAAAATTTCTAGGCGAATTCAGTGAGTTCCCAATGGGACATGCTTGTATGAGTTTGCTTTTCACAATAGAGCAACATTTTGTGGAACGGAATCTAAGTATCATGGTGAATTCAGTAGGTTCCCAATAGAATTCGCATGTAATAAGCTTGTTATTCAAGATAGAGCAACGTTTTAACGAACTGAACCACTGTTTCTTTGTGAATTCAGTTAGTTCCCAGTAGCCTGCTCTTGTACTATGTGTACTTTTAAAGATTTATCAAAATTTGGTGAGCTGAATCTGAGTTACATGGTGAATTAGGTTAGTTCCCAGTAGGCCGCAGTAGTAATAAGTGGACTGTTCCGGATATAGAAAAATTTTCAGGAATGCAATCAAAATTTCTAGGCGAATTCAGTGAGTTCCCAGTGGGACATTCTTGTATGAGTTTGCTTTTCAAAATAGAGCAACATTGTAAGGAACGGAATCTAAGTATCATGGTGAATTCAGTAGGTTCCCAATAGGATTCGCATGGAATAAGCTTGTTATTCAAGATAGAGCAAAGTTTTAACGACCTGAAACACTGTTTCTTTTTGAATTCAGTTAGTTCCCAGTAGCCTGTTCTTGTACTATGTGTCCTTTTAAAGATTTATCAAAATTTGGTGAGCCGAAAATGAGTAACATGGTGAATTCGGTTAGTTCCCAGTAGGCCGTTGTAGTAATAAGTGGACTGTTCGGGATATAGAAAAATTTTCAGAGAATGGAATCAAAATTTCTAGGCGAATTCAGTGAGTTCCCAATGGGACATGCTTGTATGAGTTTGCTTTTCAAAATAGAGCAACATTTTAAGGAACGGAATCTAAGTATCATGGTGAATTCAGTAGGTTCCCAATAGGATTCGCATGTAATAAGCTTGTTATTCAAGATAGAGCAACGTTTTAACGAACTGAAACACTGTTTCTTTGTGAATTCAGTTAGTTCCCAGTAGCCTGCTCTTTTACTATGTGTACTTTTAAAGATTTATCAAAATTTGGTGACCCGAATCTGAGTAACATTGTGAATTCGGTTAGTTCCCAGTAGGCCGCAGTAGTAATAAGTGGACTGTTCCGGATATAGATAAATTTTCACGAATGGAATCAAAATTTCTAGGCGAATTCAGTGAGTTCCCAATGGGACATGCTTGTATGAGTTTGCTTTTCAATATAGATCAAAATTTTGTCGAACGGAATTTAAGTATCATGGTGAATTCAGTAGGTTCCCAATAGGATACGCATGTAATAAGCTTGTTATTCAAGATAGTGCAACGTTTTAACGAATTGAAACACTGTTTCTTTGTGAATTCACTTAGTTCCCACTATCCTCGTCTTGTAATATGTGTACTTTTAAAGATTTATCAAAATTTGGTGAGACGAATCTGAGTAACATGGTGAATTCGGTTAGTTCCCATAGGCCGCAGTAGTAATAAGTGGACTGTTCGGGATATAGAAAAATTTTCACGAATGCAATCAAAATTTCTAGGCGAATTCAGTGAGTGCCCAATGGGGCATGCTTGTATGAGTTTGTTTCTCAATATAGAGCAACATTTTGTGGAACGGAATCTAAGTATCATGGTGAATTCAGTAGGTTCCCAATACGATTCGCATGTAATAAGCTTGTTATTCAAGATAGAGCAACGTTTAAACAAACTGAAACACTGTTTCTTTGTGAATTCAGTTAGTTCCCAGTAGCCTGCTCTTGTACTATGTGTACTTTTAAAGATTTATCAAAATTTGGTGAGCCGAATCTGAGTAACATGGTGAATTCGGTTAGTTCCCAATAGGCCGCAGTAGTAATAAGTGGACGGTTCTGGATATAGAAAAATTTTCACGAATGCAATCAAAATTTCTGGGCGAATTCAGTGAGTTCCCAATGGGACATGCTTGTATGAGTTTGCTTATCAAAATAGAGCAACATTTTAAGGAACGGAATCTAAGTATCATGGTGAATTCAGTAGGTTCCCAATAGGATTCGCATGTAATAAGCTTGTTATTCAAGATAGAGCAACGTTTTAACGAACTGAAACACTGTTTCTCTGTGAATTCAGTTAGTTCCCAGTAGCCTGCTCTTGTACTATGTGTACTTTTAAAGATTTATCAAAATTTGGTGAGCCGAATCTGAGTAACATGGTGAATTCGGTTAGTTCCCAATAGGCCGCAGTAGTAATAAGTGGACTGTTCGGGATATAGAAAAATTTTCACGAATGGAATCAAAATTTCTAGGCGAATTCAGTGATTTCCCAATGGGACATGCTTGTATGAGTTTGTTTTTCAATATAGAGCAACATTTTGTGGAACGGAATCTAAGTATCATTGTGAATTCTGTAGGTTCCCAATAGGATTCGCATGTAATAAGCTTGTTTTTCAAGATAGAGCAACGTTTTGACAAACTGAAACAATGTTTCTCTGTTAATTCAGTTAGGTCCCAGTAGCCTGCTCTTGTACTATGTGTACTTTAAAGATTTATCAAAATGTGGTGAGCCGAATCTGAGTAACATGGTGAATTCGGTTAGTTCCCAGTAGGCCGCAGTATTAATAAGGGGACTGTTCGGGATATAGAAAAATTTTCACGAATGGAATCAAAATTTCTAGGCGAATTCAGTGAGTTCCCAATGGGACATGCTTGTATGAGTTTGCTTTTCAAAATAGAGCAACATTTTAAGGAACGGAATCTAAGTATCATGGTGAATTCAGTAGGTTCCCAATAGGATTCGCATGTAATAAGCTTGTTATTCAAGATAGAGCAACGTTTTAACGAACTGAAACACTGTTTCTCTGTGAATTCAGTTAGTTCCCAGTAGCCTGCTCCTGTACTATGTGTACTTTTAAAGATTTATCAAAATTTGGTGACCTGAATCTGAGTAACATGGTGAATTCGGTTCGTTCCCGGTAGGCCGCAGTAATAATAAGGAGACTGTTCGGGATATAGAAAAATTTTCACGAATGGAATCAAATTTCTAGGCGAATTCAATGAGTTCCCAATGGGACATGCTTGTATGAGTTTGCTTTTCAAAATAGAGCAACATTTTAAGGAACGGAATCTAAGTATCATGGTGAATTCAGTAGGTTCCCAATAGGATTCGCATGTAATAAGCTTGTTATTCAAGATAGAGCAACGTTTTAACGAACTGAAACACTGTTTCTTTGTGAATTCAGTTAGTTCCCAGTAGCCTGCTCTTGTACTATGTGTACTTTTAAAGATTTATCAAAATTTGGTGAGCCGAATCTGAGTAACATGGTGAATTCGGTTAGTTCCCAGTAGGCCGCAGTAGTAATAAGTGGACATTTCGGGATATACAAAATTTTTCACGAATAGAATCAAAATTTCTAGGCCAATTCAGTGAGTTCCCAATGGGACATGCTTGTATGAGTTTGCTTTCAATATAGAGCAACATTTTGTGGAACGGAATCTAAGTATCATGGTGAATTCAGTAGGTTCCCAATAGGATTCGCATGTAATAAGCTTGTTATTCAAGATAGAGCAACGTTTTAACGAACTGAAACACTGTTTTCCTGTGAATTCAGTTAGTTCCCAGTAGCCTGCTCTTGTACTATGTGTACTTTTAAAGATTTATCAAAATTTGGTGACCCGAATATGAGTAACACGGTGAATTCGGTTAGTTCCCAGTAGGCCGCAGTAGTAATAAGTGGACTGTTCGGGATATAGAAAAATTTTCACGAATGGAATCAAAATTTCTAGGCGAATTCAGTGAGTTCCCAGTGGGACATGCTTGTATGAGTTTGCTTTTCAAAATAGAGCAACATTTTAAGGAACTGAATCTAAGTATCATGGTGAATTCAGTAGGTTCCCAATAGGATTCGCATGTAATAAACTTGTTATTCAAGATAGAGCAACGTTTTAACGAACTGAAACACTGTTTCTTTGTGAATTCAGTTAGTTCACAGTAGCTTGCTCTTGTACTATGTGTACTTTTAAAGATTAATCAAAATTTGTTGAGCCGAAAATGAGTAACATGGTGAATTCGGTTAGTTCCCAGTAGCCCGCAGGAGTAATAAGTGGACTGTTCGGGATATAGAAAAATTTTCACGAATGGAATCAAAATTTCTAGGCGAATTCAGTGAGTTCCCAATGGGACATGCTTGTATGAGTTTGCTTTTCACAATAGAGCAACATTTTGTGGAACGGAATCTAAGTATCATGGTGAATTCAGTAGGTTCCCAATAGAATTCGCATGTAATAAGCTTGTTATTCAAGATAGAGCAACGTTTTAACGAACTGAAACACTGTTTCTTTGTGAATTCAGTTAGTTCCCAGTAGCCTGCTCTTGTACTATTGTACTTTTAAAGATTTATCAAAATTTGGTGAGCTGAATCTGAGTTACATGGTGAATTAGGTTAGTTCCCAGTAGGCCGCAGTAGTAATAAGTGGACTGTTCCGGATATAGAAAAATTTTCAGGAATGCAATCAAAATTTCTAGGCGAATTCAGTGAGTTCCCAGTGGGACATGCTTGTATGAGTTTGCTTTTCAAAATAGAGCAACATTTTAAGGAACGGAATCTAAGTATCATGGTGAATTCAGTAGGTTCCCAATAGGATTCGCATGTAATAAGCTTGTTATTCAAGATAGAGCAACGTTTTAACGAACTGAAACACTGTTTTTCTGTGAATTCAGTTAGTTCCCAGTAGCCTGCCCTTGTACTATGTGTACTTTTAAAGATTTATCAAAATTTGGTGAGCCGAAAATGAGTAACATGGTGAATTCGGTTAGTTCCCAGTAGGCCGTTGTAGTAATAAGTGGACTGTTCGGGATATAGAAAAATTTTCACGAATGGAATCAAAATTTCTAGGCGAATTCAGTGAGTTCCCAATGGGACATGCTTTTATGAGTTTGCTTTTCAAAATAGAGCAACATTTTAAGGAACGGAATCTAAGTATCATGGTGAATTCAGTAGGTTCCCAATAGGATTCGCAGGTAATAAGCTTGTTATTCAAGATAGAGCAACGTTTTAACGAACTGAAACACTGTTTCTTTGTGAATTCAGTTAGTTCCCAATATCCTGCTCTTGTAATATGTGTACTTTTAAAGATTTATCAAAATTTGGTGAGGCGAATCTGAGTAACATGGTGAATTCGGTTAGTTCCCAATAGGCCCCAGTAGTAATAAGTGGACTGTTCGGGATATAGAAAAATTTCACAAATGGAATCAAAATTTCTAGGCGAATTCAGTGAGTTCCCAATGGGGCATGCTTGTATGAGTTTGTTTTTCAATTTAGAGCAACATTTTGTGGAACGGAATGTAAGTATCATGGTGAATTCAGTAGGTTCCCAATAGGATTCGCATGTAATCAGCTTGTTTTTCAAGATAGAGCAACGTTTTGACACACTGAAACACTGTTTCTCTGTGAATTCAGTTAGTTCCCAGTAGCCTGCTCTTGTACTATGTGTACTTTTAAAGATTTATCAAAGTTTGGTGAGCCGAATCTGAGTAACATGGTGAATTCGGTTAGTTCCCAGTAGGCCGCAGTAGTAATAAGTGGACTGTTCGGGATATAGAAAAATTTTCACGAATGCAATCAAAATTTCTAGGCGAATTCAGTGAGTTCCCAATGGGACATGCTTGTATGAGTTTGGTTTTCAATATAGAGCAACATTTTGTGGAACGGAATCTAAGTATCATGGTGAATTCAGTAGGTTCCCAATAGGATTCGCATGTAATAAGCTTGTTATTCAAGATAGAGCAAAGTTTTAACAAACTGAAACACAGTTTCTTTGAGAATTCAGTTAGTTCCCAGTAGCCTGCTCTTGTACTATGTGTACTTTTAAAGATTTATCAAAATTTGGTGACCCGAATCTGAGTAACATGGTTAATTCGGTTAGTTCCCAGTTGGCCGTTGTAGTAATAAGTGGACTTTCGGGATATAGAAAAATTTTCACGAATGCAATCTAAATTTCTAGGCGAATTCAGTGAGTTCCCAATGGGACATGCTTGTATGAGTTTGCTTTTCAATATAGATCAAAATTTTGTCGAACGGAATTTAAGTATCATGGTGAATTCAGTAGGTTCCCAATAGGATACGCATGTAATAAGCTTGTTATTCAAGATAGTGCAACGTTTTAACGAACTGAAACACTGTTTCTTTGTGAATTCACTTAGTTCCCAGTAGCCTGCTCTTGTACTATGTGTACTTTTAAAGATTTATCAAAATTTGGTGAGCCGAATCTGAGTTACATGGTGAATTCGGTTAGTTCCCAGTAGGCCGCAATAGTAACAAGTGGACAGTTCCGGATATAGAAAAATTTTCACGAATGCAATCAAAATTTCTAGGCGAATTCAGGGAATTCCCAGTGGGACATGCTTGTATGAGTTTGCTTTTCAAAATAGAGCAACATTTAAGGAACGGAATCTAAGTATCATGGTGAATTCAGTAGGTTCCCAATAGGATTCGCATGTAATAAGCTTGTTATTCAAGATAGAGCAACGTTTTAACGAATTGAAACACTGTTTCTTTGTGAATTCAGTTAGTTCCCACTATCCTGGTCTTGTAATATGTGTACTTTTAAAGATTTATCAAAATTTGGTGAGACGAATCTGAGTAACATGGTGAATTCGGTTAGTTCCCATAGGCCGCAGTAGTAATAAGTGGACTGTTCGGGATATAGAAAAATTTTCACGAATGCAATCAAAATTTCTAGGCGAATTCAGTGAGTGCCCAATGGGGCATGCTTGTATGAGTTTGTTTCTCAATATAGAGCAACATTTTGTGGAACGGAATCTAAGTATCATGGTGAATTCAGTAGGTTCCCAATACGATTCGCATGTAATAAGCTTGTTATTCAAGATAGAGCAACGTTTAAACAAACTGAAACACTGTTTCTTTGTGAATTCAGTTAGTTCCCAGTAGCCTGCTCTTGTACTATGTGTACTTTTAAAGATTTATCAAAATTTGGTGAGCCGAATCTGAGTAACATGGTGAATTCGGTTAGTTCCCAATAGGCCGCAGTAGTAATAAGTTGACGGTTCGGGATATAGAAAAATTTTCACGAATGCAATCAAAATTTCTGGGCGAATTCAGTGAGTTCCCAATGGGACATGCTTGTATGAGTTTGCTTATCAAAATAGAGCAACATTTTAAGGAACGGAATCTAAGTATCATGGTGAATTCAGTAGGTTCCCAGTAGGATTCGCATGTAATAAGCTTGTTATTCAAGATAGAGCAACGTTTTAACGAACTGAAACACTGTTTTTCTGTGAATTCAGTTAGTTCCCAGTAGCCTGCTCTTGTACTATGTGTACTTTTAAAGATTTATCAAAATTTGGTGAGCCGAATCTGAGTAACATGGTGAATTCGGTTAGTTCCCAATAGGCCGCAGTAGTAATAAGTGGACTGTTCGGGATATAGAAAAATTTTCACGAATGGAATCAAAATTTCTAGGCGAATTCAGTGATTTCCCAATGGGACATGCTTGGATGAGTTTGTTTTTCAATATAGAGCAACATTTTGTGGAACGGAATCTAAGTATCATGGTGAATTCTGTAGGTTCCCAATAGGATTCGCATGTAATAAGCTTGTTATTCAAGATAGAGCAACGTTTTAACGAACTGAAACACTGTTTTTGTGAATTCAGTTAGTTCCCAGTAGCCTACTCTTGTACTATGTGTACTTTTAAAGATTTATCAAAATTTGGTGAGCCGAATCTGAGTTACATGGTGAATTCGGTTAGTTCCCAGTAGCCGCAATAGTAACAAGTGGACACTTCCGGATATAGAAAAATTTTCACGAATGCAATCAAAATTTCTAGGCGAATTCAGTGAGTTCCCAGTGGGACATGCTTGTATGAGTTTGCTTTTCAAAATAGAGCAACATTTTGTGGAACGGAATCTAAGTATCATGGTGAATTCAGTAGGTTCCCAATAGGATTCGCATGTAATAAGCTTGTTATTCAAGATAGAGCAACGTTTTAACGAACTGAAACACTGTTTCTCTGTGAATTCAGTTAGTTCCCAGTAGCCTGCTCCTGTACTATGTGTACTTTTAAAGATTTATCAAAATTTGGTGACCCGAATCTGAGTAACACGGTGAATTCGGTTAGTTCCCAGTAGGCCGCAGTAGTAATAAGTGGACTGTTCGGGATATAGAAAAATTTTCACGAATGGAATCAAAATTTCTAGGCGAATTCAGTGAGTTCCCAGTGGGACATGCTTGTATGAGTTTGCTTTTCAAAATAGAGCAACATTTTAAGGAACTGAATCTAAGTATCATGGTGAATTCAGTAGGTTCCCAATAGGATTCGCATGTAATAAGCTTGTTATTCAAGATAGAGCAACGTTTTAACGAACTGAAACACTGTTTTTCTGTGAATTCAGTTAGTTCCCAGTAGCCTGCCCTTGTACTATGTGTACTTTTAAAGATTTATCAAAATTTGGTGAGCCGAAAATGAGTAACATGGTGAATTCGGTTAGTTCCCAGTAGGCCGTTGTAGTAATAAGTGGACTGTTCGGGATATAGAAAAATTTTCACGAATGGAATCAAAATTTCTAGGCGAATTCAGTGAGATCCCAATGGGACATGCTTTTATGAGTTTGCTTTTCAAAATAGAGCAACATTTTAAGGAACGGAATCTAAGTATCATGGTGAATTCAGTAGGTTCCCAATAGGATTCGCAGGTAATAAGCTTGTTATTCAAGATAGAGCAACGTTTTAACGAACTGAAACACTGTTTCTTTGTGAATTCAGTTAGTTCCCAATATCCTGCTCTTGTAATATGTGTACTTTTAAAGATTTATCAAAATTTGGTGAGACGAATCTGAGTAACATGGTGAATTCGGTTAGTTCCCAATAGGCCCCAGTAGTAATAAGTGGACTGTTCGGGATATAGAAAAATTTCACAAATGGAATCAAAATTTCTAGGCGAATTCAGTGAGTTCCCAATGGGGCATGCTTGTATGAGTTTGTTTTTCAATTTAGAGCAACATTTTGTGGAACGGAATGTAAGTATCATGGTGAATTCAGTAGGTTCCCAATAGGATTCGCATGTAATCAGCTTGTTTTTCAAGATAGAGCAACGTTTTGACACACTGAAACACTGTTTCTCTGTGAATTCAGTTAGTTCCCAGTAGCCTGCTCTTGTACTATGTGTACTTTTAAAGATTTATCAAAGTTTGGTGAGCCGAATCTGAGTAACATGGTGAATTCGGTTAGTTCCCAGTAGGCCGCAGTAGTAATAAGTGGATTGTTCGGGATATAGAAAAATTTTCACGAATGCAATCAAAATTTCTAGGCGAATTCAGTGAGTTCCCAATGGGACATGCTTGTATGAGTTTGGTTTTCAATATAGAGCAACATTTTGTGGAACGGAATCTAAGTATCATGGTGAATTCAGTAGGTTCCCAATAGGATTCGCATGTAATAAGCTTGTTATTCAAGATAGAGCAAAGTTTTAACAAACTGAAACACAGTTTCTTTGAGAATTCAGTTAGTTCCCAGTAGCCTGCTCTTGTACTATGTGTACTTTTAAAGATTTATCAAAATTTGGTGACCCGAATCTGAGTAACATGGTTAATTCGGTTAGTTCCCAGTTGGGCGTTGTAGTAATAAGTGGACTTTCGGGATATAGAAAAATTTTCACGAATGCAATCTAAATTTCTAGGCGAATTCAGTGAGTTCCCAATGGGACATGCTTGTATGAGTTTGCTTTTCAATATAGATCAAAATTTTGTCGAACGGAATTTAAGTATCATGGTGAATTCAGTAGGTTCCCAATAGGATACGCATGTAATAAGCTTGTTATTCAAGATAGTGCAACGTTTTAACGAACTGAAACACTGTTTCTTTGTGAATTCACTTAGTTCCCAGTAGCCTGCTCTTGTACTATGTGTACTTTTAAAGATTTATCAAAATTTGGTGAGCCGAATCTGAGTTACATGGTGAATTCGGTTAGTTCCCAGTAGGCCGCAATAGTAACAAGTGGACAGTTCCGGATATAGAAAAATTTTCACGAATGCAATCAAAATTTCTAGGCGATTCAGGGAATTCCCAGTGGGACATGCTTGTATGAGTTTGCTTTTCAAAATAGAGCAACATTTAAGGAACGGACTCTAAGTATCATGGTGAATTCAGTAGGTTCCCAATAGGATTCGCATGTAATAAGCTTGTTATTCAAGATAGAGCAACGTTTTAACGAATTGAAACACTGTTTCTTTGTGAATTCAGTTAGTTCCCACTATCCTGGTCTTGTAATATGTGTACTTTTAAAGATTTATCAAAATTTGGTGAGACGAATCTGAGTAACATGGTGAATTCGGTTAGTTCCCATAGGCCGCAGTAGTAATAAGTGGACTGTTCGGGATATAGAAAAATTTTCACGAATGCAATCAAAATTTCTAGGCGAATTCAGTGAGTGCCCAATGGGGCATGCTTGTATGAGTTTGTTTCTCAATATAGAGCAACATTTTGTGGAACGGAATCTAAGTATCATGGTGAATTCAGTAGGTTCCCAATACGATTCGCATGTAATAAGCTTGTTATTCAAGATAGAGCAACGTTTAAACAAACTGAAACACTGTTTCTTTGTGAATTCAGTTAGTTCCCAGTAGCCTGCTCTTGTACTATGTGTACTTTTAAAGATTTATCAAAATTTGGTGAGCCGAATCTGAGTAACATGGTGAATTCGGTTAGTTCCCAATAGGCCGCAGTAGTAATAAGTTGACGGTTCGGGATATAGAAAAATTTTCACGAATGCAATCAAAATTTCTGGGCGAATTCAGTGAGTTCCCAATGGGACATGCTTGTATGAGTTTGCTTATCAAAATAGAGCAACATTTTAAGGAACGGAATCTAAGTATCATGGTGAATTCAGTAGGTTCCCAGTAGGATTCGCATGTAATAAGCTTGTTATTCAAGATAGAGCAACGTTTTTACGAACTGAAACACTGTTTTTCTGTGAATTCAGTTAGTTCCCAGTAGCCTGCTCTTGTACTATGTGTACTTTTAAAGATTTATCAAAATTTGGTGAGACGAATCTGAGTAACATGGTGAATTCGGTTAGTTCCCATAGGCCGCAGTAGTAATAAGTGGACTGTTCGGGATATAGAAAAATTTTCACGAATGCAATCAAAATTTCTAGGCGAATTCAGTGATTTCCCAATGGGACATGCTTGTATGAGTTTGTTTTTCAATATAGAGCAACATTTTGTGGAACGGAATCTAAGTATCATGGTGAATTCTGTAGGTTCCCAATAGGATTCGCATGTAATAAGCTTGTTATTCAAGATAGAGCAACGTTTTAACGAACTGAAACACTGTTTTTGTGAATTCAGTTAGTTCCCAGTAGCCTACTCTTGTACTATGTGTACTTTTAAAGATTTATCAAAATTTGGTGAGCCGAATCTGAGTTACATGGTGAATTCGGTTAGTTCCCAGTAGCCGCAATAGTAACAAGTGGACACTTCCGGATATAGAAAAATTTTCACGAATGCAATCAAAATTTCTAGGCGAATTCAGTGAGTTCCCAGTGGGACATGCTTGTATGAGTTTGCTTTTCAAAATAGAGCAACATTTTGTGGAACGGAATCTAAGTATCATGGTGAATTCAGTAGGTTCCCAATAGGATTCGCATGTAATAAGCTTGTTATTCAAGATAGAGCAACGTTTTAACGAACTGAAACACTGTTTCTCTGTGAATTCAGTTAGTTCCCAGTAGCCTGCTCCTGTACTATGTGTACTTTTAAAGATTTATCAAAATTTGGTGACCCGAATCTGAGTAACATGGTGAATTCGGTTCGTTCCCAGTAGGCCGCAGTAGTAATAAGGAGACTGTTCGGGATATAGAAAAATTTTCACGAATGGAATCAAATTTCTAGGCGAATTCAATGAGTTCCTAATGGGACATGCTTGTATGAGTTTGCTTTTCAAAATAGAGCAACATTTTAAGGAACGGAATCTAAGTATCATGGTGAATTCAGTAGGTTCCCAATAGGATTCGCATGTAATAAGCTTGTTATTCAAGATAGAGCAACGTTTTAACGAACTGAAACACTGTTTCTTTGTGAATTCAGTTAGTTCCCACTAGCCTGCTCTTGTACTATGTGTACTTTTAAAGATTTATCAAAATTTGGTGAGCCGAATCTGAGTAACATGGTGAATTCGGTTAGTTCCCAGTAGGCCGCAGTAGTAATAAGTGGACTGTTCGGGACATAGAAAAATTTTCACGAATGGAATCAAAATTTCTAGGCGAACTCAGTGAGTTCCCAATGGGACATGCTTGTATGAGTTTGCTTTTCAATATAGAGCAACATTTTGTGGAACGGAATTTAAGTATCATGGTGAATTCATTAGGTTCCCAATAGGATTCGCATGTAATAAGCTTGTTATTCAAGATAGAGCAACGTTTTAACGAACTGAAACACTGTTTTTCTGTGAATTCAGTTAGTTCCTAGTAGCCTGCTCTTGTACTATGTGTACTTTTAAAGATTTATCAAAATTTGGTGAGCCGAATCTGAGTAACATGGTGAATTCGGTTAGTTCCCAGTAGGACGCAGTAGTAATAAGTGGACATTTCGGGATATAGAAAATTTTTCACGAATAGAATCAAAATTTCTAGGCCAATTCAGTGAGTTCCCAATGGGACATGCTTGTATGAGTTTGCTTTTCAATATAGAGCAACATTTTGTGGAACGGAATCTAAGTATCATGGTGAATTCAGTAGGTTCCCAATAGGATTCGCATGTAATAAGCTTGTTATTCAAGATAGAGCAACGTTTTAACGAACTGAAACACTGTTTTCCTGTGAATTCAGTTAGTTCCCAGTAGCCTGCTCTTGTACTATGTGTACTTTTAAAGATTTATCAAAATTTGGTGAGCCGAATCTGAGTAACATGGTGAATTCGGTTAGTTCCCACTAGGCCGCAGTAGTAATAAGTGGACTGTTCGGGATATAGAAAAATTTTCACGAATGGAATCAAAATTTCTAGGCGAACTCAGTGAGTTCCCAATGGGACATGCTTGTATGAGTTTGCTTTTCAATATAGAGCAACATTTTGTGGAACGGAATTTAAGTATCATGGTGAATTCATTAGGTTCCCAATAGGATTCGCATGTAATAAGCTTGTTATTCAAGATAGAGCAACGTTTTAACGAACTGAAACACTGTTTTTCTGTGAATTCAGTTAGTTCCCAGTAGCCTACTCTTGTACTATGTGTACTTTTAAAGATTTACCAAAATTTGATGATCCGAATCTGAGTAACATGGTGAATTCGGTTAGTTCCCAGTAGGCCGCAGTAGTAATAAGTGGACATTTCGGGATATAGAAAATTTTTCACGAATGGAATCAAAATTTCTAGGCCAATTCAGTGAGTTCCCAATGGGACATACTTGTATGAGTTTGCTTTTCAATATAGAGCAACATTTTGTGGAACGGAATCTTAGTATCATGGTGAATTCAGTAGGTTCCCAATAGGATTCGCATGTAATAAGCTTGTTATTCAAGATAGAGCAACGTTTTAACGAACTGAAACACTGTTTCTTTGTGAATTCAGTGTGTTCCCAGTAGCCTGCTCTTGTACTATGTGTACTTTTAAAGATTTATCAAAATTTGGTGTCCGGAATCTGAGTAACATGGTGAATTCGGTTAGTTCCCAGTAGGCCGCAGTAGTAATAAGTGGACTGTTCGGGATATAGAAAACTTTTCACGAATGGAATCAAATTTCTAGGCGAATTCAATGAGTTCCCAATGGGACATGCTTGTATGAGTTTGCTTTTCAATATAGAGCAACATTTTGTGGAACGGAATCTAAGTATCATGGTGAATTCAGTAGGGTCCCAATAGGATTCGCATGTAATAAGCTTGTTATTCAAGATAGAGCAACGTTTTAACGAACTGAAACACTGTTTCTTTGTGAATTCAGTTAGTTCCCAGTAGCCTGCTCTTGTACTATGTGTACTTTTAAAGATTTATCAAAATTTGGTGACCCGAATCTGAGTAACATGGTGAATTCGGATGGTTCCCAGTAGGCCGCAGTAGTAATAAGGGGACTGTTCGGGATATAGAAAAATTTTCACAAATGGAATCAAATTTATAGGCGAATTCAATGACTTCCCAATGGGACATGCTTGTATGAGTTTGCTTTTCAAAATAGAGCAACATTTTAAGGAACGGAATCTAAGTATCATGGTGAATTCAGTAGGTTCCCAATAGGATTCGCATGTAATAAGCTTGTTATTCAAGATAGAGCAACGTTTTAACGAACTGAAACACTGTTTCTTTGTGAATTCAGTTAGTGCCCAGTAGCCTGCTCTTGTACTATGTGTACTTTTAAAGATTTATCAAAATTTGGTGAGCTGAAACTGAGTAACATGGTGAATTCGGTTAGTTCCCAGTAGGCCGCAGTAGTAATAAGTGGACATTTCGGGATATAGAAAATTTTTCACGAATGGAATCAAAATTTCTAGGCGAACTCAGTGAGTTCCCAATGGGACATGCTTGTATGAGTTTGCTTTTCAATATAGAGCAACATTTTGTGGAACGGAATCCTAGTATCATGGTGAATTCAGTAGGTTCCCAATAGGATTCGCATGTAATAAGCTTGTTATTCAAGATAGAGCAACGTTTTAACGAACTGAAACACTGTTTTTCTGTGAATTCAGTTAGTTCCCAGTAGCCTGCTCTTGTACTATGTGTACTTTTAAAGATTTATCAAAATTTGGTGAGCCGAATCTGAGTAACATGGTGAATTCGGTTAATTCCACTAGACCGCAGTAGTAATAAGTGGACTGTTCGGGATATAGAAAAATTTTAAATGAATGGAATCAAAATTTCTCGGCCAATTCAGTGAATTCCCAATGGGACATGCTTGTATGAGTTTGCTTTTCAATATAGAGCAACATTTTGTGGAACGGAATGTAAGTATCACGGTGAATTCAGTAGGTTCCCAATAGGATTCGCATGTAATAAGCTTGTTATTCAAGATAGAGCAACGTTTTAACGAACTGAAACACTGTTTCTTTGTGAATTCAGTTAGTTCCCAGTAGCCTGCTCTTGTACTATGTGTACTTTTAAAGATTTATCAAAATTTGGTGAGCCCAATCTGAGTACCATGGTGAATTCGGTTAGTTCCCAGTAGGCCGCAGTAGTAATAAGTGGACTGTTCGGGATATAGAAAAATTTTCACGAATGGAATCAAAATTTCTAGGCGAACTCAGTGAGTTCCCAATGGGACATGCTTGTATGAGTTTGCTTTTCAATATAGAGCATCATTCTGTGGAACGGAATCCTAGTATCATGGTGAATTCAGTAGGTTCCCAATAGGATTCGCATGTAATAAGCTTGTTATTCAAGATAGAGCAACGTTTTAACGAACTGAAACACTGTTTTTCTGTGAATTCAGTTAGTTCCCAGTAGCCTGCTCTTGTACTATGTGTACTTTTAAAGATTTATCAAAATTTGATGATCCGAATCTGAGTAACATGGTGAATTCGGTTAATTCCAAGTAGGCCGCAGTAGTAATAAGTGGACTGTTCGGGATATAGAAAAATTTTAAATGAATGGAATCAAAATTTCTCGGCCAATTCAGTGAATTCCCAATGGGACATGCTTGTATGAGTTTGCTTTTCAATATAGAGCAACAGTTTGTGGAACGGAATCTAAGTATCACGGTGAATTCAGTAGGTTCCCAATAGGATTCGCATGTAATAAGCTTGTTATTCAAGATAGAGCAACGTTTTTACGAACTGAAACACTGTTTCTTTGTGAATTCAGTTAGTTCCCAGTATCCTGCTCTTGTACTATGTGTACTTTTAAAGATTTATCAAAATTTGGTGACCGGAATCTGAGTAACATGGTGAATTCGGTTAGTTCCCAGTAGGCCGCAGTAGTAATAAGGGGACTGTTCGGGATATAGAAAAATTTTCACGAATGGAATCAAATTTCTAGGCGAATTCAATGAGTTCCCAATGGGACATGTTTGTATGAGTTTGCTTTTCAAAATAGAGCAACATTTTAAGGTACGGAATCTAAGTATCATGGTGAATTCAGTAGGTTCCCAATAGGATTCGCATGTAATAATCTTGTTATTCAAGATAGAGCAACGTTTTAACGAACTGAAACACTGTTTCTTTGTGAATTCAGTTAGTTCCCAGTAGCCTGCTCTTGTACTATGTGTACTTTTAAAGATATATCAAAATTTGGTGACCCGAATCTGAGTAACATGGTGAATTCGGTTAGTTCCCAGTAGGCCGCAGTAGTAATAAGGGGACTGTTCGGGATATAGAAAAATTTTCACGAATGGAATCAAATTTCTAGGAGAATTCAATGAATTCCCAATGGGACATGCTTGTATGAGTTTGCTTTTCAAAATAGAGCAACATTTTAAGGAACGGAATCTAAGTATCATGGTGAATTCAGTAGGTTCCCAATAGGATTCGCATGTAATAATCTTGTTATTCAAGATAGAGCAACGTTTTAACGAACTGAAACACTGTTTCTTTGTGAATTCAGTTAGTTCCCAGTAGCCTGCTCTTGTACTATGTGTACTTTTAAAGATTTATCAAAATTTGGTGAGCCGAATCTGAGTAACATGGTGAATTCGGTTAGTTCCCAGTAGGCCGCAGTAGTAATAAGTGGACTGTTCGGGATATAGAAAAATTTTCACGAATGGAATTAAAATTTCTAGGCGAACTCAGTGAGTTCCCAATGGGACATGCTTGTATGAGTTTGCTTTTCAATATAGAGCATCATTTTGTGGAACGGAATCCTAGTATCATGGTGAATTCAGTAGGTTCCCAATAGGATTCGCATGTAATAATCTTGTTATTCAAGATAGAGCAACGTTTTAACGAACTGAAACACTGTTTCTTTGTGAATTCAGTTAGTTCCCAGTAGCCTGCTCTTGTACTATGTGTACTTTTAAAGATATATCAAAATTTGGTGACCCGAATCTGAGTAACATGGTGAATTCGGTTAGTTCCCAGTAGGCCGCAGTAGTAATAAGGGGACTGTTCGGGATATAGAAAAATTTTCACGATGGAATCAAATTTCTAGGAGAATTCAATGAATTCCCAATGGGACATGCTTGTATGAGTTTGCTTTTCAAAATAGAGCAACATTTTAAGGAACGGAATCTAAGTATCAATGTGAATTCAGTAGGTTCCCAATAGGATTCGCATGTAATAAGCTTGTTATTCAAGATAGAGCAACGTTTTAACGAACTGAAACACTGTTTCTCTGTGAATTCAGTTAGTTCCCAGTAGCCTGCCCTTGTACTATGTGTACTTTTAAAGATTTATCATAATTTGGTGAGCCGAATCTGAGTAACATGGTGAATTCGGTTAGTTCCCAGTAGGCCGCAGTAGTAATAAGTGGACTGTTCGGGATATAGAAAAATTTTCACGAATGGAATCAAAATTTCTAGGCGAACTCAGTGAGTTCCCAAAGGGACATGCTTGTATGAGTTTGCTTTTCAATATAGAGCATCATTTTGTGGAACGGAATCCTAGTATCATGGTGAATTCAGTAGGTTCCCAATAGGATTCGCATGTAATAAGCTTGTTATTCAAGATAGAGCAACGTTTTAACGAACTGAAACACTGTTTTTCTGTGAATTCAGTTAGTTCCCAGTAGCCTACTCTTGTACTATGTGTACTTTTAAAGATTTATCAAAATTTGGTGAGCCGAATCTGAGTAACATGGTGAATTCGGTTAATTCCAAGTAGGCCGCAGTAGTAATAAGTGGACTGTTCGGGATATAGATAAATTTTAAATGAATGGAATCAAAATTTCTCGGCCAATTCAGTGAATTCCCAATGGGACATGCTTGTATGAGTTTGCTTTTCAATATAGAGCAACATTTTGTGGAACGGAATCTAAGTATCACGGTGAATTCAGTAGGTTCCCAATAGGATTCGCATGTAATAAGCTTGTTATTCAAGATAGAGCAACGTTTTTACGAACTGAAACACTGTTTCTTTGTGAATTCTGTGTGTTCCCAGTAGCCTGCTCTTGTACTATGTGTACTTTTAAAGATTTATCAAAATTTGGTGTCCGGAATCTGAGTAACATGGTGAATTCGGTTAGTTCCCAGTATGCCGCAGTAGTAATAAGGGGACTGTTCGGGATATAGAAAAATTTTCCCGAATGGAATCAAATTTCTAGGCGAATTCAATGAGTTCCCAATGGGACATGTTTGTATGAGTTTGCTTTTCAAAATAGAGCAACATTTTAAGGTACGGAATCTAAGTATCATGGTGAATTCAGTAGGTTCCCAATAGGATTCGCATGTAATAATCTTGTTATTCAAGATAGAGCAACGTTTTAACGAACTGAAACACTGTTTCTTTGTGAATTCAGTTAGTTCCCAGTAGCCTGCTCTTGTACTATGTGTACTTTTAAAGATTTATCAAAATTAGGTGAGCCGAATCTGAGTAACATGGTGAATTCGGTTAGTTCCCAGTATGCCGCAGTAGTAATAAGTGGACTGTTCGGGATATAGAAAAATTTTCACGAATGGAATCAAAATTTCTAGGCGAACTCATTGAGTTCCCAATGGGACATGCTTGTATGAGTTTGCTTTTCAAAATAGAGCAACATTTTAAGGAACGGAATCTAAGTATCATGGTGAATTCAGTAGGTTTCCAATAGGATTCGCACGTAATAAGCTTGTTATTTAAGATAGAGCAACGTTTTAACGAACTGAAACACTGTTTCTTTGTGAATTCAGTTAGTTCCCAGTAGCCTGCTCTTGTACTATGTGTACTTTTAAAGATTTATCAAAATTAGGTGAGCCGAATCTGAGTAACATGGTGAATTCGGTTAGTTCCCAGTAGGCCGCAGTAGTAATAAGTGGACTGTTCGGGATATAGAAAAATTTTCACGAATGGAATCAAAATTTCTAGGCGAACTCAGTGAGTTCCCAATGGGACATGCTTGTATGAGTTTGCTTTTCAAAATAGAGCAACATTTTAAGGAACGGAATCTAAGTATCATGGTGAATTCAGTAGGTTCCCAATAGGATTCGCACGTAATAAGCTTGTTATTTAAGATAGAGCAACGTTTTAACGAACTGAAACACTGTTTCTTTGTGAATTCAGTTAGTTCCCAGGAGCCTGCTCTTGTACTATGTGTACTTTTAAAGATTTATCAAAATGTGGTGAGCCGAATCTGAGTAACATGGTGAATTCGGTTAGTTCCCAATAGACCACAGTAGTAATAAGTGGACTGTTCGGGATATAGAAAAATTTTCACGAATGCAATCAAAATTTCTAGGCGAATTCAATGAGTTCCCAATGGGACATGCTTGTATGAGTTTGCTTTTCAACATAGAGCAACATTTTGTGGAACGGATTCTAAGTATCATGGTGAATTCAGTAGGTTCCCAATACGATTCGCATGTAATAAGCTTGTTATTCAAGATAGAGCAACGTTTTAACGAACTGAAACACTGTTTCTCTGTGAATTCAGTTAGTTCCCAGTAGCCTGCTCTTGTACTATGTGTACTTTTAAAGATATATCAAAATTTGGTGACCCGAATCTGAGTAACATGGTGAATTCGGTTAGTTCCCAGTAGGCCGCAGTAGTAAAAGGGGACTGTTCGGGATATAGAAAAATTTTCACGAATGGAATCAAATTTCTAGGAGAATTCAATGAATTCCCAATGGGACATGCTTGTATGAGTTTGCTTTTCAAAATAGAGCAACATTTTAAGGAACGGAATCTAAGTATCATGGTGAATTCAGTAGGTTCCCAATAGGATTCGCATGTAATAATCTTGTTATTCAAGATAGAGCAACGTTTTAACGAACTGAAACACTGTTTCTTTGTGAATTCAGTTAGTTCCCAGTAGCCTGCTCTTGTACTATGTGTACTTTTAAAGATTTATCAAAATTTGGTGAGCCGAATCTGAGTAACATGGTGAATTCGGTTAGTTCCCAGTAGGCCGCAGTAGTAATAAGTGGACTGTTCGGGATATAGAAAAATTTTCACGAATGGAATCAAAATTTCTAGGCGAACTCAGTGAGTTCCCAATGGGACATGCTTGTATGAGTTTGCTTTTCAATATAGAGCATCATTTTGTGGAACGGAATCCTAGTATCATGGTGAATTCAGTAGGTTCCCAATAGGATTCGCATGTAATAATCTTGTTATTCAAGATAGAGCAACGTTTTAACGAACTGAAACACTGTTTCTTTGTGAATTCAGTTAGTTCCCAGTAGCCTGCTCTTGTACTATGTGTACTTTTAAAGATATATCAAAATTTGGTGACCCGAATCTGAGTAACATGGTGAATTCGGTTAGTTCCCAGTAGGCCGCAGTAGTAATAAGGGGACTGTTCGGGATATAGAAAAATTTTCACGAATGGTATCAAATTTCTAGGAGAATTCAATGAATTCCCAATGGGACATGCTTGTATGAGTTTGCTTTTCAAAATAGAGCAACATTTTAAGGAACGGAATCTAAGTATCATGGTGAATTCAGTAGGTTCCCAATAGGATTCGCATGTAATAATCTTGTTATTCAAGATAGAGCAACGTTTTAACGAACTGAAACACTGTTTCTCTGTGAATTCAGTTAGTTCCTAGTAGCCTGCCCTTGTACTATGTGTACTTTTAAAGATTTATCATAATTTGGTGAGCCGAATCTGAGTAACATGGTGAATTCGGTTAGTTCCCAGTAGGCCGCAGTAGTAATAAGTGGACTGTTCGGGATATAGAAAAATTTTCACGAATGGAATCAAAATTTCTAGGCGAACTCAGTGAGTTCCCAATGGGACATGCTTGTATGAGTTTGCTTTTCAATATAGAGCATCATTTTGTGGAACGGAATCCTAGTATCATGGTGAATTCAGTAGGTTCCCAATAGGATTCGCATGTAATAAGCTTGTTATTCAAGATAGAGCAACGTTTTAACGAACTGAAACACTGTTTTTCTGTGAATTCAGTTAGTTCCCAGTAGCCTGCTCTTGTACTATGTGTACTTTTAAAGATTTATCAAAATTTGGTGAGCCGAATCTGAGTAACATGGTGAATTCGGTTAATTCCAAGTAGGCCGCAGTAGTAATAAGTGGACTGTTCGGGATATAGAAAAATTTTAAATGAATGGAATCAAAATTTCTCGGCCAATTCAGTGAATTCCCAATGGGACATGCTTGTATGAGTTTGCTTTTCAATATAGAGCAACATTTTGTGGAACGGAATGTAAGTATCACGGTGAATTCAGTCGGTTCCCAATAGGATTCGCATGTAATAAGCTTGTTATTCAAGATAGAGCAACGTTTTTACGAACTGAAACACTGTTTCTTTGTGAATTCAGTGTGTTCCCAGTAGCCTGCTCTTGTACTATGTGTACTTTTAAAGATTTATCAAAATTTGGTGAGCCGAATCTGAGTAACATGGTGAATTTGGTTAATTCCAAGTAGGCCGCAGTAGTAATAAGTGGACTGTTCGGGATATAGAAAAATTTTAAATGAATGGAATCAAAATTTCTCGGCCAATTCAGTGAATTCCCAATGGGACATGTTTGTATGAGTTTGCTTTTCAAAATAGAGCAACATTTTAAGGTACCGAATCTAAGTATCATGGTGAATTCAGTAGGTTCCCAATAGGATTCGCATGTAATAATCTTGTTATTCAAGGTAGAGCAACGATTTAACGAACTGAAACACTGTTTCTTTGTGAATTCAGTTAGTTCCCAGTAGCCTGCTCTTGTACTATGTGTACTTTTAAAGATATATCAAAATTTGGTGACCCGAATCTGAGTAACATTGTGAATTCGGTTAGTTCCCAGTAGGCCGCAGTAGTAATAAGGGGACTGTTCGGGATATAGAAAAATTTTCACGAATGGAATCAAATTTCTAGGAGAATTCAATGAATTCCCAATGGGACATGCTTGTATGAGTTTGCTTTTCAAAATAGAGCAACATTTTAAGGAACGGAATCTAAGTATCATGGTGAATTCAGTAGGTTCCCAATAGGATTCGCATGTAATAATCTTGTTATTCAAGATAGAGCAACGTTTTAACGAACTGAAACACTGTTTCTTTGTGAATTCAGTTAGTTCCCAGTAACCTGCTCTTGTACTATGTGTACTTTTAAAGATTTATCAAAATGTGGTGAGCCGAATCTGAGTAACATGGTGAATTCGGTTAGTTCCAAGTAGGCCGCAGTAGTAATAAGTGGACTGTTCGGGATATAGAAAAATTTTCACGAATGGAATCAAAATTTCTAGGCGAACTCAGTGAGTTCCCAATGGGACATGCTTGTATGAGTTTGCTTTTCAATATAGAGGATCATTTTGTGGAACGGAATCCTAGTATCATGGTGAATTCAGTAGGTTCCCAATAGGATTCGCATGTAATAAGCTTGTTATTCAAGATAGAGCAACGTTTTAACGAACTGAAACACTGTTTTTCTGTGAATTCAGTTAGTTCCCAGTAGCCTGCTCTTGTACTATGTGTACTTTTAAAGATATATCAAAATTTGGTGAGCCGAATCTGAGTAACATGGTGAATTCGGTTAATTCCAAGTAGGCCGCAGGAGTAATAAGTGGACTGTTCGGGATATAGAAAAATTTTAAATGAATGGAATCAAAATTTCTCGGCCAATTCAGTGAATTCCCAATGGGACATGCTTGTATAAGTTTGCTTTTCAATATAGAGCAACATTTTGTGGAACGGAATGTAAGTATCACGGTGAATTCAGTAGGTTCCCAATAGGATTCGCATGTAATAAGCTTGTTATTCAAGATAGAGCAACGTTTTAACGAACTGAAACACTGTTTCTTTGTGAATTCAGTTAGTTCCCAGTAGCCTGCTCTTGTACTAAGTGTACTTTTAAAGATTTATCAAAATTTGTTGACCGGAATCTGAGTAACATGGTGAATTCGGTTAGTTCCCAGTAGGCCGCAGTAGTAATAAGGGGACTGTTCGGGATACAGAAAAATTTTCACGAATGGAATCAAATTTCTAGGCAAATTCAATGAGTTCCCAATGGGACATGTTTGTATGAGTTTGCTTTTCAAAATAGTGCAACATTTTAAGGTACGGAATCTAAGTATCATGGTGAATTCAGTAGGTTCCCAATAGGATTCGCATGTAATAATCTTGTTATTCAAGATAGAGCAACGTTTTAACGAACTGAAACACTGTTTCTTTGTGAATTCAGTTAGTTCCCAGTAGCCTGCTCTTGTACTATGTGTACTTTTAAAGATTTATCAAAATTAGGTGAGCCGAATCTGAGTAACATGGTGAATTCGGTTAGTTCCCAGTAGGCCGCAGTAGTAATAAGTGGACTGTTCGGGATATAGAAAAATTTTCACGAATGGAATCAAAATTTCTAGGCGAACTCAGTGAGTTCCCAATGGGACATGCTTGTATGAGTTTGCTTTTCAAAATAGAGCAACATTTTAAGGAACGGAATCTAAGTATCATGGTGAATTCAGTAGGTTCCCAATAGGATTCGCACGTAATAAGCTTGTTATTTAAGATAGAGCAACGTTTTAACGAACTGAAACACTGTTTCTTTGTGAATTCAGTTATTCCCAGGAGCCTGCTCTTGTACTATGTGTACTTTTAAAGATTTATCAAAATGTGGTGAGCCGAATCTGAGTAACATGGTGAATTCGGTCAGTTCCCAATAGGCCACAGTAGTAATAAGTGGACTGTTCGGGATATAGAAAAATTTTCACGAATGCAATCAAAATTTCTAGGCGAATTCAGTGAGTTCCCAATGGGACATGCTTGTATGAGTTTGCTTTTCAACATAGAGCAACATTTTGTGGAACGGAATCTAAGTATCATGTTGAATTCAGTAGGTTCCCAATAGGATTCGCATGTAATAAGCTTGTTATTCAAGATAGAGCAACGTTTAAACGAACTGAAACACTGTTTCTTTGTGAATTCAGTTAGTTCCCAGTAGCCTGCTCTTGTACTATGTGTACTTTTAAAGATTTATCAAAATTTGGTGACCGGAATCTGAGTAACATGGTGAATTCGGTTAGTTCCCAGTAGGCCGCAGTAGTAATAAGTGGACTGTTGGGGATATAGAAAAATTTTCACGATGGAATCAAATTTCTAGGCGAATTCAATGAGTTCCCAATTGGACATGTTTGTATGAGTTTGCTTTTCAAAATGGAGCAACATTTTAGGAACGGAATCTAAGTATCATGGTGAATTCAGTAGGTTCCCATTAGGATTCGCATGTAATAATCTTGTTATTCAAGATAGAGCAACGTTTTAACGAACTGAAACACTGTTTCTTTGTGAATTCAGTTAGTTCCCAGTAGCCTGCTCTTGTACTATGTGTACTTTTAAAGATTTATCAAAATTTGGTGAGCCGAATCTGAGTAACATGGTGAATTCGGTTAGTTCCCAGTAGGCCGCAGTAGTAATAAGTGGACTGTTCGGGATATAGAAAAATTTTCACGAATGGAATCAAAATTTCTAGGCGAACTCAGTGAGTTCCCAATGGGACATGCTTGTATGAGTTTGCTTTTCAATATAGAGCATCATTTTGTGGAACGGAATCCTAGTATCATGGTGAATTCAGTAGGTTCCCAATAGGATTCGCATGTAATAAGCTTGTTATTCAAGATAGAGCAACGTTTTAACGAACTGAAACACTGTTTTTCTGTGAATTCAGTTAGTTCCCAGTAGCCTGCTCTTGTACTATGTGTACTTTTAAAGATATATCAAAATTTGGTGAGCCGAATCTGAGTAACATGGTGAATTCGGTTAATTCCAAGTAGGCCGCAGGAGTAATAAGTGGACTGTTCGGGATATAGAAAAATTTTAAATGAATGGAATCAAAATTTCTCGGCCAATTCAGTGAATTCCCAATGGGACATGCTTGTATAAGTTTGCTGTTCAATATAGAGCAACATTTTAGGAACGGAATGTAAGTATCACGGTGAATTCAGTAGGTTCCCAATAGGATTCGCATGTAATAAGCTTGTTATTCAAGATAGAGCAACGTTTTAACGAACTGAAACACTGTTTCTTTGTGAATTCAGTTAGTTCCCAGTAGCCTGCTCTTGTACTAAGTGTACTTTTAAAGATTTATCAAAATTTGGTGACCGGAATCTGAGTAACATGGTGAATTCGGTTAGTTCCCAGTAGGCCGCAGTAGTAATAAGGGGACTGTTCGGGATATAGAAAAATTTTCACGAATGGAATCAAATTTCTAGGCGAATTCAATGAGTTCCCAATGGGACATGTTTGTATGAGTTTGCTTTTCAAAATAGAGCAACATTTTAAGGTACGGAATCTAAGTATCATGGTGAATTCAGTAGGTTCCCAATAGGATTCGCATGTAATAATCTTGTTATTCAAGATAGAGCAACGTTTTAACGAACTGAAACACTGTTTCTTTGTGAATTCAGTTAGTTCCCAGTAGCCTGCTCTTGTACTATGTGTACTTTTAAAGATTTATCAAAATTAGGTGAGCCGAATCTGAGTAACATGGTGAATTCGGTTAGTTCCCAGTAGGCCGCAGTAGTAATAAGTGGACTGTTCGGGATATAGAAAAATTTTCACGAATGGAATCAAAATTTCTAGGCGAACTCAGTGAGTTCCCAATGGGACATGCTTGTATGAGTTTGCTTTTCAAAATAGAGCAACATTTTAAGGAACGGAATCTAAGTATCATGGTGAATTCAGTAGGTTCCCAATAGGATTCGCACGTAATAAGCTTGTTATTTAAGATAGAGCAACGTTTTAACGAACTGAAACACTGTTTCTTTGTGAATTCAGTTAGTTCCCAGGAGCCTGCTCTTGTACTATGTGTACTTTTAAAGATTTATCAAAATGTGGTGAGCCGAATCTGAGTAACATGGTGAATTCGGTTAGTTCCCAATAGGCCACAGTAGTAATAAGTGGACTGTTCGGGATATAGAAAAATTTTCACGAATGCAATCAAAATTTCTAGGCGAATTCAGTGAGTTCCCAATGGGACATGCTTGTATGAGTTTGCTTTTCAACATAGAGCAACATTTTGTGGAACGGAATCTAAGTATCATGGTGAATTCAGTAGGTTCCCAATAGGATTCGCATGTAATAAGCTTGTTATTCAAGATAGAGCAACGTTTAAACGAACTGAAACACTGTTTCTTTGTGAATTCAGTTAGTTCCCAGTAGCCTGCTCTTGTACTATGTGTACTTTTTAAGATTTATCAAAATTTGGTGACCGTAATCTGAGTAACATGGTGAATTCGGTTAGTTCCCAGTAGGCCGCAGTAGTAATGAGTGGACTGTTCGGGATATAGAAAAATTTTCACGATGGAATCAAATTTCTAGGCGAATTCAATGAGTTCCCAATGGGACATGTTTGTATGAGTTTGCTTTTCAAAATAGAGCAACATTTTAGGAACGGAATCTAAGTATCATGGTGAATTCAGTAGGTTCCCAATAGGATTCGCATGTAATAATCTTGTTATTCAAGATAGAGCAACGTTTTAACGAACTGAAACACTGTTTCTTTGTGAATTCAGTTAGTTCCTAGTAGCCTGCTCTTGTACTATGTGTACTTTTAAAGATATATCAAAATTTGGTGACCCGAATCTGAGTAACATGGTGAATTCGGTTAGTTCCCAGTAGGCCGCAGTAGTAATAAGGGGACTGTTCGGGATATAGAAAAATTTTCACGAATGGAATCAAATTTCTAGGAGAATTCAATGAATTCCCAATGGGACATGCTTGTATGAGTTTGCCTTTCAAAATAGAGCAACATTTTAAGGAACGGAATCTAAGTATCATGGTGAATTCAGTGGGTTCCCAATAGGATTCGCATGTAATAATCTTGTATTCAAGATAGAGCAACGTTTTAACGAACTGAAACACTGTTTCTTTGTGAATTCAGTTAGTTCCCAGTAGCCTGCCCTTGTACTATGTGTACTTTTAAAGATTTATCAAAATTTGGTGAGCCGAATCTGAGTAACATGGTGAATTCGGTTAGTTCCCAGTAGGCCGCAGTAGTAATAAGTGGACTGTTCGGGATATAGAAAAATTTTGACGAATGGAATCAAAATTTCTAGGCGAACTCAGTGAGTTCCCAATGGGACAAGCTTGTATGAGTTTGCTTTTCAATATAGAGCATCATTTTGTGGAACGGAATCCTAGTATCATGGTGAATTCAGTAGGTTCCCAATAGGATTCGCATGTAATAAGCTTGTTATTCAAGATAGAGCAACGTTTTAACGAACTGAAACACTGTTTTTCTGTGAATTCAGTTAGTTCCCAGTAGCCTGCTCTTGTACTATGTGTACTTTTAAAGATATATCAAAATTTGGTGAGCCGAATCTGAGTAACATGGTGAATTCGGTTAATTCCAAGTAGGCCGCAGTAGTAATAAGTGGACTGTTCGGGATATAGAAAAATTTTAAATGAATGGAATCAAAATTTCTCGGCCAATTCAGTGAATTCCCAATGGGACATGCTTGTATAAGTTTGCTTTTCAATATAGGGCAACATTTTGTGGAACGGAATGTAAGTATCACGGTGAATTCAGTAGGTTCCCAATACGATTCGCATGTAATAAGCTTGTTATTCAAGATAGAGCAACGTTTTAACGAACTGAAACACTGTTTCTTTGTGAATTCAGTTAGTTCCCAGTAGCCTGCTCTTGTACTATGTGTACTTTTAAAGATTTATCAAAATTAGGTGAGCCGAATCTGAGTAACATGGTGAATTCGGTTAGTTCCCAGTAGGCCGCAGTAGTAATAAGTGGACTGTTCGGGATATAGAAAAATTTTCACGAATGGAATCAAAATTTCTAGGCGAACTCAGTGAGTTCCCAATGGGACATGCTTGTATGAGTTTGCTTTTCAAAATAGAGCAACATTTTAAGGAACGGAATCTAAGTATCATGGTGAATTCAGTAGGTTCCCAATAGGATTCGCACGTAATAAGCTTGTTATTTAAGATAGAGCAACGTTTTAACGAACTGAAACACTGTTTCTTTGTGAATTCAGTTAGTTCCCAGGAGCCTGCTCTTGTACTATGTGTACTTTTAAAGATTTATCAAAATGTGGTGAGCCGAATCTGAGTAACATGGTGAATTCGGTTAGTTCCCAATAGGCCACAGTAGTAATAAGTGGACTGTTCGGGATATAGAAAAATTTTCACGAATGCAATCAAAATTTCTAGGCGAATTCAATGAGTTCCCAATGGGACATGCTTGTATGAGTTTGCTTTTCAACATAGAGCAACATTTTGTGGAACGGAATCTAAGTATCATGGTGAATTCAGTAGGTTCCCAATAGGATTCGCATGTAATAAGCTTGTTATTCAAGATAGAGCAACGTTTAAACAAACTGAAACACTGTTTCTTTGTGAATTCAGTTAGTTCCCAGTAGCCTGCTCTTGTACTATGTGTACTTTTAAAGATTTATCAAAATTTGGTGACCGGAATCTGAGTAACATGGTGAATTCGGTTAGTTCCCAGTAGGCCGCAGTAGTAATAAGTGGACTGTTCGGGATATAGAAAAATTTTCACGATGGAATCAAATTTCTAGGCGAATTCAATGAGTTCCCAATGGGACATGTTTGTATGAGTTTGCTTTTCAAAATAGAGCAACATTTTAGGAACGGAATCTAAGTATCATGGTGAATTCAGTAGGTTCCCAATAGGATTCGCATGTAATAATCTTGTTATTCAAGATAGAGCAACGTTTTAACGAACTGAAACACTGTTTCTTTGTGAATTCAGTTAGTTCCTAGTAGCCTGCTCTTGTACTATGTGTACTTTTAAAGATATATCAAAATTTGGTGACCCGAATCTGAGTAACATGGTGAATTCGGTTAGTTCCCAGTAGGCCGCAGTAGTAATAAGGGGACTGTTCGGGATATAGAAAAATTTTCACGAATGGAATCAAATTTCTAGGAGAATTCAATGAATTCCCAATGGGACATGCTTGTATGAGTTTGCTTTTCAAAATAGAGCAACATTTTAAGGAACGGAATCTAAGTATCGTGGTGAATTCAGTAGGTTCCCAATAGGATTCGCATGTAATAATCTTGTTATTCAAGATAGAGCAACGTTTTAACGAACTGAAACACTGTTTCTTTGTGAATTCAGTTAGTTCCCAGTAGCCTGCCCTTGTACTATGTGTACTTTTAAAGATTTATCAAAATTTGGTGAGCCGAATCTGAGTAACATGGTGAATTCGGTTAGTTCCCAGTAGGCCGCAGTAGTAATAAGTGGACTGTTCGGGATATAGAAAAATTTTCACGAATGGAATCAAAATTTCTAGGCGAACTCAGTGAGTTCCCAATGGGACATGCTTGTATGAGTTTGCTTTTCAATATAGAGCATCATTTTGTGGAACGGAATCCTAGTATCATGGTGAATTCAGTAGGTTCCCAATAGGATTCGCATGTAATAAGCTTGTTATTCAAGATAGAGCAACGTTTTAACGAACTGAAACACTGTTTTTCTGTGAATTCAGTTAGTTCCCAGTAGCCTGCTCTTGTACTATGTGTACTTTTAAAGATTTATCAAAATTTGGTGAGCCGAATCTGAGTAACATGGTGAATTTGGTTAATTCCAAGTAGGCCGCAGTAGTAATAAGTGGACTGTTCGGGATATAGAAAAATTTTAAATGAATGGAATCAAAATTTCTCGGCCAATTCAGTGAATTCCCAATGGGACATGTTTGTATGAGTTTGCTTTTCAAAATAGAGCAACATTTTAAGGTACGGAATCTAAGTATCATGGTGAATTCAGTAGGTTCCCAATAGGATTCGCATGTAATAATCTTGTTATTCAAGGTAGAGCAACGTTTTAACGAACTGAAACACTGTTTCTTTGTGAATTCAGTTAGTTCCCAGTAGCCTGCTCTTGTACTATGTGTACTTTTAAAGATATATCAAAATTTGGTGACCCGAATCTGAGTAACATGGTGAATTCGGTTAGTTCCCAGTAGGCCGCAGTAGTAATAAGGGGACTGTTCGGGATATAGAAAAATTTTCACGAATGGAATCAAATTTCTAGGAGAATTCAATGAATTCCCAATGGGACATGCTTGTATGAGTTTGCTTTTCAAAATAGAGCAACATTTTAAGGAACGGAATCTAAGTATCATGGTGAATTCAGTAGGTTCCCAATAGGATTCGCATGTAATAATCTTGTTATTCAAGATAGAGCAACGTTTTAACGAACTGAAACACTGTTTCTTTGTGAATTCAGTTAGTTCCCAGTAGCCTGCTCTTGTACTATGTGTACTTTTAAAGATTTATCAAAATTTGGTGAGCCGAATCTGAGTAACATGGTGAATTCGGTTAGTTCCCAGTAGGCCGCAGTAGTAATAAGTGGACTCTTCGGGATATAGAAAAATTTTCACGAATGGAATCAAAATTTCTAGGCGAACTCAGTGAGTTCCCAATGGGACATGCTTGTATGAGTTTGCTTTTCAATATAGAGCATCATTTTGTGGAACGGAATCCTAGTATCATGGTGAATTCAGTAGGTTCCCAATAGGATTCGCATGTAATAATCTTGTTATTCAAGATAGAGCAACGTTTTAACGAACTGAAACACTGTTTTTCTGTGAATTCAGTTAGTTCCCAGTAGCCTGCTCTTGTACTATGTGTACTTTTAAAGATATATCAAAATTTGGTGAGCCGAATCTGAGTAACATGGTGAATTCGGTTAATTCCAAGTAGGCCGCAGGAGTAATAAGTGGACTGTTCGGGATATAGAAAAATTTTAAATGAATGGAATCAAAATTTCTCGGCCAATTCAGTGAATTCCCAATGGGATATGCTTGTATAAGTTTGCTTTTCAATATAGAGCAACATTTTGTGGAACGGAATGTAAGTATCACGGTGAATTCATTAGGTTCCCAATAGGATTCGCATGTAATAAGCTTGTTATTCAAGATAGAGCAACGTTTTAACGAACTGAAACACTGTTTCTTTGTGAATTCAGTTAGTTCCCAGTAGCCTGCTCTTGTACTAAGTGTACTTTTAAAGATTTATCAAAATTTGGTGACCGGAATCTGGTAACATGGTGAATTCGGTTAGTTCCCAGTAGGCCGCAGTAGTAATAAGGGGACTGTTCGGGATATAGAAAAATTTTCACGAATGGAATCAAAATTTCTAGGCGAACTCAGTGAGTTCCCAATGGGACTTGCTTGTATGAGTTTGCTTTTCAAAATAGAGCAACATTTTAAGGAACGGAATCTAAGTATCATGGTGAATTCAGTAGGTTCCCAATAGGATTCGCACGTAATAAGCTTGTTATTTAAGATAGAGCAACGTTTTAACGAACTGAAACACTGTTTCTTTGTGAATTCAGTTAGTTCCCAGGAGCCTGCTCTTGTACTATGTGTACTTTAAAGATTTATCAAAATGTGGTGAGCCGAATCTGAGTAACATGGTGAATTCGGTTAGTTCCCAATAGGCCACAGTAGTAATAAGTGGACTGTTCGGGATATAGAAAAATTTTCACGAATGCAATCAAAATTTCTAGGCGAATTCAGTGACTTCCCAATGGGACATGCTTGTATGAGTTTGCTTTTCAACATAGAGCAACATTTTGTGGAACGGAAACTAAGTATCATGGTGAATTCAGTAGGTTCCCAATAGGATTCGCATGTAATAAGCTTGTTATTCAAGATAGAGCAACGTTTTAACGAACTGAAACACTGTTTCTTTGTGAATTCAGTTAGTTCCCAGTAGCCTGCTCTTGTACTATGTGTACTTTTAAAGATTTATCAAAATTTGGTGACCGGAATCTGAGTAACATGGTGAATTCGGTTAGTTCCCAGTAGGCCGCAGTAGTAATAAGGGGACTGTTCGGGATATAGAAAAATTTTCACGATGGAATCAAATTTCTAGGCGAATTCAATGAATTCCCAATGGGACATGCTTGTATGAGTTTGCTTTTCAAAATAGAGCAACATTTTAAGGAATGAATCTAAGTATCATGGTGAATTCAGTAGGTTCCCAATAGGATTCGCATGTAATAATCTTGTTATTCAAGATAGAGCAACGTTTAACGAACTGAAACACTGTTTCTTTGTGAATTCAGTTAGTTCCCAGTAGCCTGCTCTTGTACTATGTGTACTTTTAAAGATTTATCAAAATTTGGTGAGCCGAATCTGAGTAACATGGTGAATTCGGTTAGTTCCCAGTAGGCCGCAGTAGTAATAAGTGGACTGTTCGGGATATAGAAAAATTTTCACGAATGGAATCAAAATTTCTAGGCGAACTCAGTGAGTTCCCAATGGGACATGCTTGTATGAGTTTGCTTTTCAATATAGAGCATCATTTTGTGGAACGGAATCCTAGTATCATGGTGAATTCAGTAGGTTCCCAATAGGATTCGCATGTAATAAGCTTGTTATTCAAGATAGAGCAACGTTTTAACGAACTGAAACACTGTTTTTCTGTGAATTCAGTTAGTTCCCAGGAGCCTGCTCTTGTACTATGTGTACTTTTAAAGATATATCAAAATTTGGTGAGCCGAATCTGAGTAACATGGTGAATTCGGTTAATTCCAAGTAGGCCGCAGTAGTAATAAGTGGACTGTTCGGGATATAGAAAAATTTTCACGAATGCAATCAAAATTTCTAGGCGAATTCAGTGAGTTCCCAATGGGACATGCTTGTATGAGTTTGCTTTTCAACATAGAGCAACATTTTGTGGAACGGAATCTAAGTATCATGGTGAATTCAGTAGGTTCCCAATAGGATTCGCATGTAATAAGCTTGTTATTCAAGATAGAGCAACGTTTTAACGAACTGAAACACTGTTTCTTTGTGAATTCAGTTAGTTCCCAGTAGCCTGCTCTTGTACTATGTGTACTTTTAAAGATTTATCAAAATTTGGTGACCGGAATCTGAGTAACATGGTGAATTCGGTTAGTTCCCAGTAGGCCGCAGTAGTAATAAGGGGACTGTTCGGGATATAGAAAAATTTTCACGATGGAATCAAATTTCTAGGCGAATTCAATGAGTTCCCAATCGGACATGTTTGTATGAGTTTGCTTTTCAAAATAGAGCAACATTTTAGGAACGGAATCTAAGTATCATGGTGAATTCAGTAGGTTCCCAATAGGATTCGCATGTAATAATCTTGTTATTCAAGATAGAGCAACGTTTTAACGAATGAAACACTGTTTTTTGTGAATTCAGTTAGTTCCCAGTAGCCTGGTCTTGTACTATGTGTACTTTTACAGATTTATCAAAATTTGGTGAGCCGAATCTGAGTAACATGGTGAATTCGGTTAGTTCCCAGTAGGCCGCAGTAGTAATAAGTGGACTGTTCGGGATATAGAAAAATTTTCACGAATGGAATCAAAATTTCTAGGCGAACTCAGTGAGTTCCCAATGGGACATGCTTGTATGAGTTTGCTTTTCAAAATAGAGCAACATTTTAAGGAACGGAATCTAAGTATCATGGTGAATTCAGTAGGTTCCCAATAGGATTCGCACGTATAAGCTTGTTATTCAAGATAGAGCAACGTTTTAACGAACTGAAACAATGTTTCTTTGTGAATTCAGTCAGTTCCCTGTAGCCTGCTCTTGTACTATGTGTACTTTTAAAGATTTATCAAATTTTGGTGAGCCGAATCTGAGTAACATGGTGAATACGGTTAGTACCCAATAGGCCACAGTAGTAATAAGTGGACTGTTCGGGATATAGAAAAATTTTCACGAATGCAATCAAAATTTCTAGGCGAATTCAGTGAGTTCCCAATGGGACATGCTTGTATGAGTTTGCTTTTCAACACAGAGCAACATTTTGTGGAACGGAATCTAAGTATCATGGTGAATTCAGTAGGTTCCCAATAGGATTCGCATGTATTAAGCTTGTTATTCAAGATAGAGCAACGTTTTAACGAACTGAAACACTGTTTCTTTGTGAATTCAGTTAGTTCCCAGTAGTCTGCTCTTGTACTATGTGTACTTTTAAAGATTTATCAAAATTTGGTGACCGGAATCTGAGTAACATGGTGAATTCGGTTAGTTCCCAGTAGGCCGCAGTAGTAATAAGGGGACTGTTCGGGATATAGAAAAATTTTCACGATGGAATCAAATTTCTAGGCGAATTCAATGAATTCCCAATGGGACATGCTTGTATGAGTTTGCTTTTCAAAATAGAGCAACATTTTAAGGAACGGAATCTAAGTATCATGGTGAATTCAGTAGGTTCCCAATAGGATTCGCATGTAATAATCTTGTTATTCAAGATAGAGCAACGTTTTAACGAACTGAAACACTGTTTCTTTGTGAATTCAGTTAGTTCCCAGTAGCCTGCTCTTGTACTATGTGTACTTTTAAAGATTTATCAAAATTTGGTGAGCCGAATCTGAGTAACATGGTGAATTCGGTTAGTTCCCAGTAGGCCGCAGTAGTAATAAGTGGACTGTTCGGGATATAGAAAAATTTTCACGAATGGAATCAAAATTTCTAGGCGAACTCAGTGAGTTTCCAATGGGACATGCTTGTATGAGTTTGCTTTTCAATATAGAGCATCATTTTGTGGAACGGAATCCTAGTATCATGGTGAATTCAGTAGGTTCCCAATAGGATTCGCATGTAATAAGCTTGTTATTCAAGATAGAGCAACGTTTTAACGAACTGAAACACTGTTTTTCTGTGAATTCAGTTAGTTCCCAGGAGCCTGCTCTTGTACTATGTGTACTTTTAAAGATATATCAAAATTTGGTGAGCCGAATCTGAGTAACATGGTGAATTCGGTTAATTCCAAGTAGGCCGCAGTAGTAATAAGTGGACTGTTCGGGATATAGAAAAATTTTAAATGAATGGAATCAAAATTTCTCGGCCAATTCAGTGAATTCCCAATGGGACATGCTTGTATAAGTTTGCTTTTCAATATAGAGCAACATTTTAAGGAACGGAATCTAAGTATCATGGTGAATTCAGTAGGTTCCCAATAGGATTCGCACGTATAAGCTTGTTATTTAAGATAGAGCAACGTTTTAACGAACTGAAACAATGTTTCTTTGTGAATTCAGTTAGTTCCCAGTAGCCTGCTCTTGTACTATGTGTACTTTTAAAGATTTATCAAATTTTGGTGAGCCGAATCTGAGTAACATGGTGAATTCGGTTAGTACCCAATAGGCCACAGTAGTAATAAGTGGACTGTTCGGGATATAGAAAAATTTTCACGAATGCAATCAAAATTTCTAGGCGAATACAGTGAGTTCCCAATGGGACATGCTTGTATGAGTTTGCTTTTCAACACAGAGCAACATTTTGTGGAACGGAATCTAAGTATCATGGTGAATTCAGTAGATTCCCAATAGGATTCGCATGTAATAAACTTGTTATTCAAGATAGAGCAACGTTTTAACGAACTGAAACACTGTTTCTTTGTGAATTCAGTTAGTTCCCAGTAGCCTGCTCTTGTACTATGTGTACTTTTAAAGATTTATCAAAATTTGGTGACCCGAATCTGAGTAACATGGTGAAATCGGTTAGTTCCCAGTAGGCCGCAGTAGTAATAAGTGGACTGTTCGGGATATAGAAAAATTTTCACGAATGCAATCAAAATTTCTAGGCGAATTCAGTGAGTTCCAAATGGGACATGCTTGTATGAGTTTGCTTTTCAACATAGAGCAACATTTTGTGGAACGGAATCTAAGTATCATGGTGAATTCAGTAGGTTCCCAATAGGATTCGCATGTAATAAGCTTGTTATTCAAGATAGAGCAACGTTTTAACGAACTGAAACACTGTTTCTTTGTGAATTCAGTTAGTTCCCAGTAGCCTGCTCTTGTACTATGTGTACTTTTAAAGATTTATCAAAATTTTGTGACCGGAATCTGAGTAACATGGTGAATTCGGTTAGTTCCCAGTAGGCCGCAGTAGTAATAAGGGGACTGTTCGGGATATAGAAAAATTTTCACGATGGAATCAAATTTCTAGGCGAATTCAATGAGTTCCCAATGGGACATGTTTGTATGAGTTTGCTTTTCAAAATAGAGCAACATTTTAGGAACGGAATCTAAGTATCATGGTGAATTCAGTAGGTTCCCAATAGGATTCGCATGTAATAATCTTGTTATTCAAGATAGAGCAACGTTTTAACGAACTGAAACACTGTTTCTTTGTGAATTCAGTTAGTTCCCAGTAGCCTGCTCTTGTACTATGTGTACTTTTAAAGATTTATCAAATTTTGGTGAGCCGAATCTGAGTAACATGGTGAATTCGGTTAGTTCCCAATAGGCCACAGTAGTAATAAGTGGACTGTTCGGGATATAGAAAAATTTTCACGAATGCAATCAAAATTTCTAGGCGAATTCAGTGAGTTCCCAATGGGACATGTTTGTATGAGTTTGCTTTTCAACACAGAGCAACATTTTGTGGAACGGAATCTAAGTATCATGGTGAATTCAGTAGATTCCCAATAGGATTCGCATGTAATAATCTTGTTATTCAAGATAGAGCAACGTTTTAACGAACTGAAACACTGTTTCTTTGTGAATTCAGTTAGTTCCTAGTAGCCTGCTCTTGTACTATATGTACTTTTAAAGATTTATCAAAATTTGGTGACCCGAATCTGAGTAACATGGTGAAATCGGTTAGTTCCCAGTAGGCCGCAGTAGTAATAAGTGGACTGTTCGGGATATAGAAAAATTTTCACGAATGCAATCAAAATTTCTAGGCGAATTCAGTGAGTTCCAAATGGGACATGCTTGTATGAGTTTGCTTTTCATCATAGAGCAACATTTTGTGGAACGGAATCTAAGTATCATGGTGAATTCAGTAGGTTCCCAATAGGATTCGCAGGTAATAAGCTTGTTATTCAAGATAGAGCAACGTTTTAACGAACTGAAACACTGTTTCTTTGTGAATTCAGTTTGTTCCCAGTAGCCTTCTCTTGTACTATGTGTACTTTTAAAGATTTATCAAAATTTGGTGACCGGAATCTGAGTAACATGGTGAATTCGGTTAGTTCCCAGTAGGCCGCAGTAGTAATAAGGGGACTGTTCGGGATATAGAAAAATTTTCACGAATGGAATCAAATTTCTAGGCGAATTCAATGAGTTCCCAATGGGACATGTTTGTATGAGTTTGCTTTTCAAAATAGAGCAACATTTTAAGGAACGGAATCTAAGTATCATGGTGAATTCAGTAGGTTCCCAATAGGATTCTCACGTATAAGCTTGTTATTCAAGATAGAGCAACGTTTTACGAACTGAAACAATGTTTCTTTGTGAATTCAGTTAGTTCCCAGTAGCCTGCTCTTGTACTATGTGTACTTTTAAAGATTTATCAAATTTTGGTGAGCCGAATCTAAGTAACATGGTGAATTCGGTTAGTTCCCAATAGGCCACAGTAGTAATAAGTGGACTGTTCGGGATATAGAAAAATTTTCACGAATGCAATCAAAATTTCTAGGCGAATTCAGTGAGTTCCCAATGGGACATGCTTGTATGAGTTTGCTTTTCAACACAGAGCAACATTTTGTGGAACGGAATCTAAGTATCATGGTGAATTCAGTAGATTCCCAATAGGATTCGCATGTAATAAGCTTGTTATTCAAGATAGAGCAACGTTTTAACGAACTGAAACACTGTTTCTTTGTGAATTCAGTTAGTTCCCAGTAGCCTGCTCTTGTACTAAGTGTACTTTTAAAGATTTATCAAAATTTGGTGACCGGAATCTGAGTAACATGGTGAATTCGGTTAGTTCCCCGTAGGCCGCAGTAGTAATAAGGGGACTGTTCGGGATATAGAAAAATTTTCACGAATGGAATCAAATTTCTAGGCGAATTCAATGAGTTCCCAATGGGACATGTTTGTATGAGTTTGCTTTTCAAAATAGAGCAACATTTTAAGGTACGGAATCTAAGTATCATGGTGAATTCAGTAGGTTCCCAATAGGATTCGCATGTAATAATCTTGTTATTCAAGATAGAGCAACGTTTTAACGAACTGAAACACTGTTTCTTTGTGAATTCAGTTAGTTCCCAGTAGCCTGCTCTTGTACTATGTGTACTTTTAAAGATTTATCAAAATTTGGTGAGCCGAAACTGAGTAACATGGTGAATTCGGTTAGTTCCCAGTAGGCCGCAGTAGTAATAAGTGGACTGTTCGGGAATAGAAAAATTTTCACGAATGGAATCAAAATTTCTAGGCGAACTCAGTGAGTTCCCAATGGGACTTGATTGTATGAGTTTGCTTTTCAAAATAGAGCAACATTTTAAGGAACGGAATCTAAGTATCATGGTGAATTCAGTAGGTTCCCAATAGGATTCGCACGTAATAAGCTTGTTATTTAAGATAGAGCAACGTTTTAACGAACTGAAACACTGTTTCTTTGTGAATTCAGTTAGTTCCCAGGAGCCTGCTCTTGTACTATGTGTACTTTTAAAGATTTATCAAAATGTGGTGAGCCGAATCTGAGTAACATGGTGAATTCGGTTAGTTCCCAATAGGCCACAGTAGTAATAAGTGGACTGTTCGGGATATAGAAAAATTTTCACGAATGCAATCAAAATTTCTAGGCGAATTCAGTGAGTTCCCAATGGGACATGCTTGTATGAGTTTGCTTTTCAACATAGAGCAACATTTTGTGGAACGGAATCTAAGTATCATGGTGAATTCAGTAGGTTCCCAATAGGATTCGCATGTAATAAGCTTGTTATTCAAGATAGAGCAACGTTTTAACGAACTGAAACACTGTTTCTTTGTGAATTCAGTTAGTTCCCAGTAGCCTGCTCTTGTACTATGTGTACTTTTAAAGATTTATCAAAATTTGGTGACCGGAAACTGAGTAACATGGTGAATTCGGTTAGTTCCCAGTAGGCCGCAGTAGTAATAAGGGGACTGTTCGGGATATAGAAAAATTTTCACGATGGAATCAAATTTCTAGGCGAATTCAATGAGTTCCCAATCGGACATGTTTGTATGAGTTTGCTTTTCAAAATAGAGCAACATTTTAGGAACGGAATCTAAGTATCATGGTGAATTCAGTAGGTTCCCAATAGGATTCGCATGTAATAATCTTGTTATTCAAGATAGAGCAACGTTTTAACGAATGAAACACTGTTTTTTGTGAATTCAGTTAGTTCCCAGTAGCCTGGTCTTGTACTATGTGTACTTTTACAGATTTATCAAAATTTGGTGAGCCGAATCTGAGTAACATGGTGAATTCGGTTAGTTCCCAGTAGGCCGCAGTAGTAATAAGTGGACTGTTCGGGATATAGAAAAATTTTCACGAATGGAATCAAAATTTCTAGGCGAACTCAGTGAGTTCCCAATGGGACATGCTTGTATGAGTTTGCTTTTCAAAATAGAGCAACATTTTAAGGAACGGAATCTAAGTATCATGGTGAATTCAGTAGGTTCCCAATAGGATTCGCACGTATAAGCTTGTTATTCAAGATAGAGCAACGTTTTAACGAACTGAAACAATGTTTCTTTGTGAATTCAGTCAGTTCCCTGTAGCCTGCTCTTGTACTATGTGTACTTTTAAAGATTTATCAAATTTTGGTGAGCCGAATCTGAGTAACATGGTGAATACGGTTAGTACCCAATAGGCCACAGTAGTAATAAGTGGACTGTTCGGGATATAGAAAAATTTTCACGAATGCAATCAAAATTTCTAGGCGAATTCAGTGAGTTCCCAATGGGACATGCTTGTATGAGTTTGCTTTTCAACACAGAGCAACATTTTGTGGAACGGAATCTAAGTATCATGGTGAATTCAGTAGGTTCCCAATAGGATTCGCATGTATTAAGCTTGTTATTCAAGATAGAGCAACGTTTTAACGAACTGAAACACTGTTTCTTTGTGAATTCAGTTAGTTCCCAGTAGTCTGCTCTTGTACTATGTGTACTTTTAAAGATTTATCAAAATTTGGTGACCGGAATCTGAGTAACATGGTGAATTCGGTTAGTTCCCAGTAGGCCGCAGTAGTAATAAGGGGACTGTTCGGGATATAGAAAAATTTTCACGATGGAATCAAATTTCTAGGCGAATTCAATGAATTCCCAATGGGACATGCTTGTATGAGTTTGCTTTTCAAAATAGAGCAACATTTTAAGGAACGGAATCTAAGTATCATGGTGAATTCAGTAGGTTCCCAATAGGATTCGCATGTAATAATCTTGTTATTCAAGATAGAGCAACGTTTTAACGAACTGAAACACTGTTTCTTTGTGAATTCAGTTAGTTCCCAGTAGCCTGCTCTTGTACTATGTGTACTTTTAAAGATTTATCAAAATTTGGTGAGCCGAATCTGAGTAACATGGTGAATTCGGTTAGTTCCCAGTAGGCCGCAGTAGTAATAAGTGGACTGTTCGGGATATAGAAAAATTTTCACGAATGGAATCAAAATTTCTAGGCGAACTCAGTGAGTTTCCAATGGGACATGCTTGTATGAGTTTGCTTTTCAATATAGAGCATCATTTTGTGGAACGGAATCCTAGTATCATGGTGAATTCAGTAGGTTCCCAATAGGATTCGCATGTAATAAGCTTGTTATTCAAGATAGAGCAACGTTTTAACGAACTGAAACACTGTTTTTCTGTGAATTCAGTTAGTTCCCAGGAGCCTGCTCTTGTACTATGTGTACTTTTAAAGATATATCAAAATTTGGTGAGCCGAATCTGAGTAACATGGTGAATTCGGTTAATTCCAAGTAGGCCGCAGTAGTAATAAGTGGACTGTTCGGGATATAGAAAAATTTTAAATGAATGGAATCAAAATTTCTCGGCCAATTCAGTGAATTCCCAATGGGACATGCTTGTATAAGTTTGCTTTTCAATATAGAGCAACATTTTAAGGAACGGAATCTAAGTATCATGGTGAATTCAGTAGGTTCCCAATAGGATTCGCACGTATAAGCTTGTTATTTAAGATAGAGCAACGTTTTAACGAACTGAAACAATGTTTCTTTGTGAATTCAGTTAGTTCCCAGTAGCCTGCTCTTGTACTATGTGTACTTTTAAAGATTTATCAAATTTTGGTGAGCCGAATCTGAGTAACATGGTGAATTCGGTTAGTACCCAATAGGCCACAGTAGTAATAAGTGGACTGTTCGGGATATAGAAAAATTTTCACGAATGCAATCAAAATTTCTAGGCGAATACAGTGAGTTCCCAATGGGACATGCTTGTATGAGTTTGCTTTTCAACACAGAGCAACATTTTGTGGAACGGAATCTAAGTATCATGGTGAATTCAGTAGATTCCCAATAGGATTCGCATGTAATAAACTTGTTATTCAAGATAGAGCAACGTTTTAACGAACTGAAACACTGTTTCTTTGTGAATTCAGTTAGTTCCCAGTAGCCTGCTCTTGTACTATGTGTACTTTTAAAGATTTATCAAAATTTGGTGACCCGAATCTGAGTAACATGGTGAAATCGGTTAGTTCCCAGTAGGCCGCAGTAGTAATAAGTGGACTGTTCGGGATATAGAAAAATTTTCACGAATGCAATCAAAATTTCTAGGCGAATTCAGTGAGTTCCAAATGGGACATGCTTGTATGAGTTTGCTTTTCAACATAGAGCAACATTTTGTGGAACGGAATCTAAGTATCATGGTGAATTCAGTAGGTTCCCAATAGGATTCGCATGTAATAAGCTTGTTATTGAAGATAGAGCAACGTTTTAACGAACTGAAACACTGTTTCTTTGTGAATTCAGTTAGTTCCCAGTAGCCTGCTCTTGTACTATGTGTACTTTTAAAGATTTATCAAAATTTTGTGACCGGAATCTGAGTAACATGGTGAATTCGGTTAGTTCCCAGTAGGCTGCAGTAGTAATAAGGGGACTGTTCGGGATATAGAAAAATTTTCACGATGGAATCAAATTTCTAGGCGAATTCAATGAGTTCCCAATGGGACATGTTTGTATGAGTTTGCTTTTCAAAATAGAGCAACATTTTAGGAACGGAATCTAAGTATCATGGTGAATTCAGTAGGTTCCCAATAGGATTCGCATGTAATAATCTTGTTATTCAAGATAGAGCAACGTTTTAACGAACTGAAACACTGTTTCTTTGTGAATTCAGTTAGTTCCCAGTAGCCTGCTCTTGTACTATGTGTACTTTTAAAGATTTATCAAATTTTGGTGAGCCGAATCTGAGTAACATGGTGAATTCGGTTAGTTCCCAATAGGCCACAGTAGTAATAAGTGGACTGTTCGGGATATAGAAAAATTTTCACGAATGCAATCAAAATTTCTAGGCGAATTCAGTGAGTTCCCAATGGGACATGTTTGTATGAGTTTGCTTTTCAACACAGAGCAACATTTTGTGGAACGGAATCTAAGTATCATGGTGAATTCAGTAGATTCCCAATAGGATTCGCATGTAATAATCTTGTTATTCAAGATAGAGCAACGTTTTAACGAACTGAAACACTGTTTCTTTGTGAATTCAGTTAGTTCCTAGTAGCCTGCTCTTGTACTATATGTACTTTTAAAGATTTATCAAAATTTGGTGACCCGAATCTGAGTAACATGGTGAAATCGGTTAGTTCCCAGTAGGCCGCAGTAGTAATAAGTGGACTGTTCGGGATATAGAAAAATTTTCACGAATGCAATCAAAATTTCTAGGCGAATTCAGTGAGTTCCAAATGGGACATGCTTGTATGAGTTTGCTTTTCATCATAGAGCAACATTTTGTGGAACGGAATCTAAGTATCATGGTGAATTCAGTAGGTTCCCAATAGGATTCGCAGGTAATAAGCTTGTTATTCAAGATAGAGCAACGTTTTAACGAACTGAAACACTGTTTCTTTGTGAATTCAGTTTGTTCCCAGTAGCCTTCTCTTGTACTATGTGTACTTTTAAAGATTTATCAAAATTTGGTGACCGGAATCTGAGTAACATGGTGAATTCGGTTAGTTCCCAGTAGGCCGCAGTAGTAATAAGGGGACTGTTCGGGATATAGAAAAATTTTCACGAATGGAATCAAATTTCTAGGCGAATTCAATGAGTTCCCAATGGGACATGTTTGTATGAGTTTGCTTTTCAAAATAGAGCAACATTTTAAGGAACGGAATCTAAGTATCATGGTGAATTCAGTAGGTTCCCAATAGGATTCGCACGTATAAGCTTGTTATTCAAGATAGAGCAACGTTTTACGAACTGAAACAATGTTTCTTTGTGAATTCAGTTAGTTCCCAGTAGCCTGCTCTTGTACTATGTGTACTTTTAAAGATTTATCAAATTTTGGTGAGCCGAATCTAAGTAACATGGTGAATTCGGTTAGTTCCCAATAGGCCACAGTAGTAATAAGTGGACTGTTCGGGATATAGAAAAATTTTCACGAATGCAATCAAAATTTCTAGGCGAATTCAGTGAGTTCCCAATGGGACATGCTTGTATGAGTTTGCTTTTCAACACAGAGCAACATTTTGTGGAACGAATCTAAGTATCATGGTGAATTCAGTAGATTCCCAATAGGATTCGCATGTAATAAGCTTGTTATTCAAGATAGAGCAACGTTTTAACGAATTGAAACACTGTTTCTTTGTGAATTCAGTTAGTTCCCAGTAGCCTGCTCTTGTACTATGTGTACTTTTAAAGATTTATCAAAATTTGGTGACCCGAATCTGAGTAACATGGTGAAATCGGTTAGTTCCCAGTAGGCCGCAGTAGTAATAAGGGGACTGTTCGGGATATAGAAAAATTTTCACGAAATCAATCAAAATTTCTAGGCGAATTCAGTGAGTTCCAAATGGGACATGCTTGTATGAGTTTGCTTTTCAACATAGAGCAAAATTTTGTGGAACGGAATCTAAGTATCATGGTGAATTCAGTAGGTTCCCAATAGGATTCGCATGTAATGAGCTTGTTATTCAAGATAGAGCAACGTTTTAACGAACTGAAACACTGTTTCTTTGTGAATTCAGTTTGTTCCCAATAGCCTTCTCTTGTACTATGTGTACTTTTAAAGATTTATCAAAATTTGGTGACCGGAATCTGAGTAACATGGTGAATTCGGTTAGTTCCCAGTAGGCCGCAGTAGTAATAAGGGGACTGTTCGGGATATAGAAAAATTTTCACGAATGGAATCAAATTTCTAGGCGAATTCAATGAGTTCCCAATGGGACATGTTTGTATGAGTTTGCTTTTCAAAATAGAGCAACATTTTAAGGAACGGAATCTAAGTATCATGGTGAATTCAGTAGGTTCCCAATAGGATTCGCATGTAATAATCTTGTTATTCAAGATAGAGCAACGTTTTAACGAACTGAAACACTGTTTCTTTGTGAATTCAGTTAGTTCCCAGTAGCCTGGTCTTGTACTATGTGTACTTTCAAAGATTTATCAAAATTTGGTGAGCCGAATCTGAGTAACATGGTAAATTCGGTTAGTTCCCAGTAGGCCGCAGTAGTAATAAGGGGACTGTTCGGGATATAGAAAAATTTTCACGAATGGAATCAAAATTTCTAGGCGAACTCAGTGAGTTCACAATGGGACATGCTTGTATGAGTTTGCTTTTCAAAATAGAGCAACATGTTAAGGAACGGAATCTAAGTATCATGGTGAATTCAGTAGGTTCCCTTAGGATTCGCACGTATAAGCTTGTTATTCAAGATAGAGCAACGTTTTAACGAACTGAAACACTGTTTCTTTGTGAATTCAGTTAGTTCCCAGTAGCCTGCTCTTGTACTATGTGTACTTTTAAAGATTTATCAAAATTTGGTGAGCCGAATCTGAGTAACATGGTGAATTCGGTTAGTTCCCAATAGGCCACAGTAGTAATAAGTGGACTGTTCGGGATATAGAAAAATTTTCACGAATGCAATCAAAATTTCTAGGCGAATTCAGTGAGTTCCCAATGGGACATGCTTGTATGAGTTTGCTTTTCAATATAGAGCAACACTTTGTGGAACGGAATCTAAATATCATGGTGAATTCAGTAGGTTCCCAATAGGATTCGCATGTAATAAGCTTGTTATTAAAGATAGAGCAACGTTTTAACGAACTGAAACACTGTTTTTCTGTGAATTCAGTTAGTTCCCAGTAGCCTGCTCTTGTACTATGTGTACTTTTAAAGATTTAAGAAAATTTGGTGAGCCGAATCTGAGTAACATGGTGAATTCGGTTAGTTCCCAGTAGGCCGCAGTAGTAATAAGTGGACTGTTCGGGATATAGAAAAATTTTCACGAATGGAATCAAAATTTCTAGGCGAATTCAGTGAGTTCCCAATGGGACATGCTTGTATGACTTTGCTTTTCAATATAGAGCAACATTTTGTGGAACGGAATCTAAGTATCATGGTGAATTCAGTAGGTTCCCAATAGGATTCGCATGTAATAAGCTTGTTATTCAAGATAGAGCAACGTTTTAACGAACTGAAACACTGTTTCTTTGTGAATTCAGTTAGTTCCCAGTAGCCTGCTCTTGTACTATGTGTACTTTTAAAGATTTATCAAAATTTGTTGAGCCGAATCTTAGTAACATGGTGAATTCGGTTAGTTCCCAGTAGGCCGCAGTAGTAATAAGTGGACTGTTCGGGATATAGAAAAATTTTCACGAATGGAATCAAAATTTCTAGGCGAATTCAGTGAGTTCCCAATGGGACATGCATGTATGAGTTTGCTTTTCAACACAGAGCAACATTTTGTGGAACGGAATCTAAGTATCATGGTGAATTCAGTAGATTCCCAATAGGATTTTCATGTAATAAGCTTGTTATTCAAGATAGAGCAACGTTTTAACGAACTGAAACACTGTTTTTCTGTGAATTCAGTTAGTTCCCAGTAGCCTGCTCTTGTACTATGTGTACTTTTAACGATTTATCAAAATTTGGTGAGCCGAATCTGAGTAACATGGTGAATTCGGTTAGTTCCCAGTAGGCCGCAGTAGTAATAAGTGGACTTTCGGGATATAGAAAAATTTTCACGAATGGAATCAAAATTTCTAGGCGAATTCAGTGAGTTCCCAATGGGACATGCTTGTATGAGTTTGCTTTTCAACATAGAGCAACATTTTGTGGAACGGAATCTAAGTATCATGGTGAATTCAGTAGGTTCCCAATAGGATTCGCATGTAATAAGCTTGTTATTCAAGATAGAGCAACGTTTTAACGAACTGAAACACTGTTTCTTTGTGAATTCAGTTAGTTCCCAGTAGCCTGCACTTTTACTATGTGTACTTTTAAAGATTTATCAAAATTTGGTGTGCCAAATCTGAGTAACATGGAGAATTCGGTTAGTTCCCAGTAGGCCGCAGTAGTAATAAGGGGACTGTTCGGGATATAGAAAAATTTTCACGAATGGAATCAAATTTCTAGGCGAATTCAATGTGTTCCCAATGGGACATGTTTGTATGAGTTTGCTTTTCAAAATAGAGCAACATTTTAAGGAACGGAATCTAAGTATCATGGTGAATTCAGTAGGTTCCCATTAGGATTCGCACGTATAAGCTTGTTATTCAAGTTAGAGCAACGTTTTAACGAACTGAAACAATGTTTCTTTGTGAATTCAGTTAGTTCCCAGTAGCCTGCTCTTGTACTATGTGTACTTTTAAAGATTTATCAAAATTTGGTGAGCCGAATCTGAGTAACATGGTGAATTCGGTTAGTTCCCAATAGGCCACAGTAGTAATAAGTGGACTGTTCGGGATATAGAAAAATTTTCACGAATGCAATCAAAATTTCTAGGCGAATTCAGTGAGTTCCCAATGGGACATGCTTGTATGAGTTTGCTTTTCAATATAGAGCAACATTTTGTGGAACGGAATCTAAGTATCATGGTGAATTCAGTAGGTTCCCAATAGGATTCGCATGTAATAAGCTTGTTATTCAAGATAGAGCAACGTTTTAACGAACTGAAACACTATTTCTTTGTGAATTCAGTTAGTTCCCAGTAGCCTGCTCTTGTACTATGTGTACTTTTAAAGATTTATCAAAATTTGGTGAGCCGAATCTGAGTAACATGGTGAATTCGGTTAGTTCCCAGTAGGCCGCAGTAGTAATAAGTGGACTGTTCGGGATATATAAATATTTTCACGAATGGAATCAAAATTTCTAGGCGAATTCAGTGAGTTCCCAATGGGACATGCATGTATGAGTTTGCTTTTCAACACAGAGCAACATTTTGTGGAACGGAATCTAAGTATCATGGTGAATTCAGTAGATTCCCAATAGGATTCGCATGTAATAAGCTTGTTATTCAAGATAGAGCAACGTTTTAACGAACTGAAACAATGTTTCTTTGTGAATTCAGTTAGTTCCCAGTAGCCTGGTCTTGTACTATGTGTACTTTTAAAGATTTGTCAAAATTTGGTGACCCGAATCTGAGTAACATGGTGAATTCGGTTAGTTCCAAGTAGGCCGCAGTAGTAATAAGTGGACTGTTCGGGATATAGAAAAATTTTCGCGAATGGAATCAAATTTCTAGGCGAATTCAATGAGTTTCCAATGAGACATGCTTGTATGAGTTTGCTTTTCAAAATAGAGCAACATTTTAAGGAACGGAATCTAAGTATCATGGTGAATTCAGTAGGTTCCCAATAGGATTCGCACGTATAAGCTTGTTATTCAAGATAGAGCAACGTTTTACGAACTGAAACAATGTTTCTTTGTGAATTCAGTTAGTTCCCAGTAGCCTGCTCTTCTACTATGTGTACTTTTAAAGATTTATCAAATTTTGGTGAGCCGAATCTGAGTAACATGGTGAATTCGGTTAGTTCCCAATAGGCCACAGTAGTAATAAGTGGACTGTTCGGGATATAGAAAAATTTTCACGAATGCAATCAAAATTTCTAGGCGAATTCAGTGAGTTCCCAATGGGACATGCTTGTATGAGTTTGCTTTTCAACACAGAGCAACATTTTGTGGAACGGAATCTAAGTATCATGGTGAATTCAATAGGTTCCCAATAGGATTCGCACGTAATAAGCTTGTTATTCAAAATAGAGCAAGGTTTTAACGAACTGAAACACTGTTTCTTTGTGAATTCAGTTAGTTCCCAGTAGCCTGCTCTTGTACTATGTGTACTTTTAAAGATTTATCAAAATTTGGTGAGCCGAATCTGAGTAACATGGTGAATTCTGTTAGTTCCCAATAGGACGCAGTAGTAATAAGTGGACTGTTCGGGATATAGAAAAATTTTCACGAATGCAATCAAAATTTCTAGGCGAATTCAGTGAGTTCCCAATGGGACATGCTTGTATGAGTTTGCTTTTCAACATAGAGCAACATTTTGTGGAACGGAATCTAAGTATCATGGTGAATTCAGTAGGTTCCCAATAGGATTCGCATGTAATAAGCTTGTTATTCAAGATAGAGCAACGTTTTAACGAACTGAAACACTGTTTCTTTGTGAATTCAGTTAGTTCCCAGTAGCCTGCTCTTGTACTATGTGTACTTTTAAAGATTTATCAAAATTTGGTGAGCCGAATCTGAGTAACATGGTGAATTCGGTTAGTTCCCAGTAGGCCACAGTAGAACTAAGGGGACTGTTCGTGATATAGAAAAATTTTCACGAATGGAATCAAATTTCTAGGCGAATTCAATGAATTCCCAATGGGACATGCTTGTATGAGTTTGCTTTTCAAAATAGAGCAACATTTTAAGGAACGGAATCTAAGTATCATGGTGAATTCAGTAGGTTCCCAATAGGATTCGCATGTAATAATCTTGTTATTCAAGATAGAGCAACGTTTTAACGAACTGAAACACTGTTTCTTTGTGAATTTAGTTAGTTCCCAGTAGCCTGCTCTTGTACTATGTGTACTTTTAAAGATTTATCAAAATTTGGTGAGCCGAATCTGAGTAACATGGTGAATTCGGTTAGTTCCCAGTAGGCCGCAGTAGTAATAAGTGGACTGTTCGGGATATAGAAAAATTTTCACGAATGGAATCAAAATTTCTAGGCGAACTCAGTGAGTTCCCAATGGGACATGCTTGTATGAGTTTGCTTTTCAATATAGAGCATCATTTTGTGGAACGGAATCCTAGTATCATGGTGAATTCAGTAGGTTCCCAATAGGATTCGCATGTAATAAGCTTGTTATTCAAGATAGAGCAACGTTTTAACGAACTGAAACACTGTTTTTCTGTGAATTCAGTTAGTTCCCAGGAGCCTGCTCTTGTACTTGTGTACTTTTAAAGATATATCAAAATTTGGTGAGCCGAATCTGAGTAACATGGTGAATTCGGTTAATTCCAAGTAGGCCGCAGTAGTAATAAGTGGACTGTTCGGGATATAGAAAAATTTTAAATGAATGGAATCAAAATTTCTCGGCCAATTCAGTGAATTCCCAATGGGACATGCTTGTATAAGTTTGCTTTTCAATATAGAGCAACATTTTAAGGAACGGAATCTAAGTATCATGGTGAATTCAGTAGGTTCCCAATAGGATTCGCACGTATAAGCTTGTTATTCAAGATAGAGCAACGTTTTAACGAACTGAAACACTGTTTCTTTGTGAATTCAGTTAGTTCCCAGTAGCCTGCTCTTGTACTATGTGTACTTTTAAAGATTTATCAAATTTTGGTGAGCCGAATCTGAGTAACATGGTGAATTCGGTTAGTTCCCAATAGGCCACAGTAGTAATAAGTGGACTGTTCGGGATATAGAAAAATTTTCACGAATGCAATCAAAATTTCTAGGCGAATTCAGTGAGTTCCCAATGGGACATGTTTGTATGAGTTTGCTTTTCAACACAGAGCAACATTTTGTGGAACGGAATCTAAGTATCATGGTGAATTCAGTAGATTCCCAATAGGATTCGCATGTAATAATCTTGTTATTCAAGATAGAGCAACGTTTTAACGAACTGAAACACTGTTTCTTTGTGAATTCAGTTAGTTCCCAGTAGCCTGCTCTTGTACTATATGTACTTTTAAAGATTTATCAAAATTTGGTGACCCGAATCTGAGTAACATGGTGAAATCGGTTAGTTCCCAGTAGGCCGCAGTAGTAATAAGTGGACTGTTCGGGATATAGAAAAATTTTCACGAATGCAATCAAAATTTCTAGGCGAATTCAGTGAGTTCCCAATGGGACATGCTTGTATGAGTTTGCTTTTCAATATAGAGCAACATTTTGTGGAACGGAACCTAAGTATCATGGTGAATTCAGTAGGTTCCCAATAGGATTCGCATGTAATAAGCTTGTTATTCAAGATAGAGCAACGTTTTAACGAACTGAAACACTGTTTCTTTGTGAATTCAGTTTGTTCCCAGTAGCCTTCTCTTGTACTATGTGTACTTTTAAAGATTTATCAAAATTTGGTGACCGGAATCTGAGTAACATGGTGAATTCGGTTAGTTCCCAGTAGGCCGCAGTAGTAATAAGGGGACTGTTCGGGATATAGAAAAATTTTCACGAATGGAATCAAATTTCTAGGCGAATTCAATGAGTTCCCAATGGGACATGTTTGTATGAGTTTGCTTTTCAAAATAGAGCAACATTTTAAGGAACGGAATCTAAGTATCATGGTGAATTCAGTAGGTTCCCAATAGGATTCGCATGTAATAAGCTTGTTATTCAAGATAGAGCAACGTTTTAACGAACTGAAACACTGTTTTTCTGTGAATTCAGTTAGTTCCCAGGAGCCTGCTCTTGTACTATGTGTACTTTTAAAGATATATCAAAATTTGGTGAGCCGAATCTGAGTAACATGGTGAATTCGGTTAATTCCAAGTAGGCCGCAGTAGTAATAAGTGGACTGTTCGGGATATAGAAAAATTTTAAATGAATGGAATCAAAATTTCTCGGCCAATTCAGTGAATTCCCAATGGGACATGCTTGTATAAGTTTGCTTTTCAATATAGAGCAACATTTTAAGGAACGGAATCTAAGTATCATGGTGAATTCAGTAGGTTCCCAATAGGATTCGCACGTATAAGCTTGTTATTTAAGATAGAGCCCGTTTTAACGAACTGAAACAATGTTTCTTTGTGAATTCAGTTAGTTCCCAGTAGCCTGCTCTTGTACTATGTGTACTTTTAAAGATTTATCAAATTTTGGTGAGCCGAATCTGAGTAACATGGTGAATTCGGTTAGTACCCAATAGGCCACAGTAGTAATAAGTGGACTGTTCGGGATATAGAAAAATTTTCACGAATGCAATCAAAATTTCTAGGCGAATTCAGTGAGTTCCAAATGGGACATGCTTGTATGAGTTTGCTTTTCAACATAGAGCAACATTTTGTGGAACGGAATCTAAGTATCATGGTGAATTCAGTAGGTTCCCAATAGGATTCGCATGTAATAAGCTTGTTATTCAAGATAGAGCAACGTTTTAACGAACTGAAACACTGTTTCTTTGTGAATTCAGTTAGTTCCCAGTAGCCTGCTCTTGTACTATGTGTACTTTTAAAGATTTATCAAAATTTTGTGACCGGAATCTGAGTAACATGGTGAATTCGGTTAGTTCCCAGTAGGCCGCAGTAGTAATAAGGGGACTGTTCGGGATATAGAAAAATTTTCACGATGGAATCAAATTTCTAGGCGAATTCAATGAGTTCCCAATGGAACATGTTTGTATGAGTTTGCTTTTCAAAATAGAGCAACATTTTAGGAACGGAATCTAAGTATCATGGTGAATTCAGTAGGTTCCCAATAGGATTCGCATGTAATAATCTTGTTATTCAAGATAGAGCAACGTTTTAACGAACTGAAACACTGTTTCTTTGTGAATCAGTTAGTTCCCAGTAGCCTGGTCTTGTACTATGTGTACTTTTAAAGATTTATCAAAATTTGGTGAGCCGAATCTGAGTAACATGGTGAATTCGGTTAGTTCTCAGTAGGCCGCAGTAGTAATAAGTGGACTGTTCGGGATATAGAAAAATTTTCACGAATGGAATCAAAATTTCTAGGCGAACTCAGTGAGTGCCCAATGGGACATGCTTGTATGAGTTTGCTTTTCAAAAAGGAGCAACGTTTTAAGGAACGGAATCTAAGTATCATGGTGAATTCAGTAGGTTCCCAATAGGATTCGCACGTATAAGCTTGTTATTCAAGATAGAGCAACGTTTTAACGAACTGAAACAATGTTTCTTTGTGAATTCAGTTAGTTCCCAGTAGCCTGCTCTTGTACTATGTGTACTTTTAAAGATTTATCAAATTTTGGTGAGCCGAATCTGAGTAACATGGTGAATTCGGTTAGTTCCCAATAGGCCACAGTAGTAATAAGTGGACTGTTCGGGATATAGAAAAATTTTCACGAATGCAATCAAAATTTCTAGGCGAATTCAGTGAGTTCCCAATGGGACATGTTTGTATGAGTTTGCTTTTCAACACAGAGCAACATTTTGTGGAACGGAATCTAAGTATCATGATGAATTCAGTAGATTCCCAATAGGATTCGCATGTAATAATCTTGTTATTCAAGATAGAGCAACGTTTTAACGAACTGAAACACTGTTTCTTTGTGAATTCAGTTAGTTCCCAGTAGCCTGCTCTTGTACTATATGTACTTTTAAAGATTTATCAAAATTTGGTGACCCGAATCTGAGTAACATGGTGAAATCGGTTAGTTCCCAGTAGGCCGCAGTAGTAATAAGTGGACTGTTCGGGATATAGAAAAATTTTCACGAATGCAATCAAAATTTCTAGGCGAATTCAGTGAGTTCCAAATGGGACATGCTTGTATGAGTTTGCTTTTCAACATAGAGCAACATTTTGTGGAACGGAATCTAAGTATCATGGTGAATTCAGTAGGTTCCCAATAGGATTCGCATGTAATAAGCTTGTTATTCAAGATAGAGCAACGTTTTAACGAACTGAAACACTGTTTCTTTGTGAATTCAGTTAGTTCCCAGTAGCCTGGTCTTGTACTATGTGTACTTTTAAAGATTTATCAAAATTTGGTGAGCCGAATCTGAGTAACATGGTGAATTCGGTTAGTTCCCAGTAGGCCGCAGTAGTAATAAGTGGACTGTTCGGGATATAGAAAAATTTTCACGAATGGAATCAAAATTTCTAGGCGAACTCAGTGAGTTCCCAATGGGACATGCTTGTATGAGTTTGCTTTTCAAAATAGAGCAACATTTTAAGGAACGGAATCTAAGTATCATGGTGAATTCAGTAGGTTCCCAATAGGATTCGCACGTATAAGCTTGTTATTCAAGATAGAGCAACGTTTTAACGAACTGAAACAATGTTTCTTTGTGAATTCAGTTAGTTCCCAGTAGCCTGCTCTTGTACTATGTGTACTTTTAAAGATTTATCAAAATTTGGTGAGCCGAATCTGAGTAACATGGTGAATTCGGTTAGTTCCCAATAGGCCACAGTAGTAATAAGTGGACTGTTCGGGATATAGAAAAATTTTCACGAATGCAATCAAAATTTCTAGGCGAATTCAGTGAGTTCCCAATGGGACATGCTTGTATGAGTTTGCTTTTCAATATAGAGCAACATTTTGTGGAACGGAACCTAAGTATCATGGTGAATTCAGTAGGTTCCCAATAGGATTCGCATGTAATAAGCTTGTTATTCAAGATAGAGCAACGTTTTAACGAACTGAAACACTGTTTCTTTGTGAATTCAGTTTTTCCCAGTAGCCTTCTCTTGTACTATGTGTACTTTTAAAGATTTATCAAAATTTGGTGACCGGAATCTGAGTAACATGGTGAATTCGGTTAGTTCCCAGTAGGCCGCAGTAGTAATAAGGGGACTGTTCGGGATATAGAAAAATTTTCACGAATGGAATCAAATTTCTAGGCGAATTCAATGAGTTCCCAATGGGACATGTTTGTATGAGTTTGCTTTTCAAAATAGAGCAACATTTTAAGGAACGGAATCTAAGTATCATGGTGAATTCAGTAGGTTCCCAATAGGATTCGCATGTAATAATCTTGTTATTCAAGATAGAGCAACGTTTTAACGAACTGAAACACTGTTTCTTTGTGAATTCAGTTAGTTCCCAGTAGCCTGGTCTTGTACTATGTGTACTTTTAAAGATTTATCAAAATTTGGTGAGCCGAATCTGAGTAACATGGTGAATTCGGTTAGTTCCCAGTAGGCCGCAGTAGTAATAAGTGGACTGTTCGGGATATAGAAAAATTTTCACGAATGGAATCAAAATTTCTAGGCGAACTCAGTGAGTTCCCAATGGGACATGCTTGTATGAGTTTGCTTTTCAAAATAGAGCAACATTTTAAGGAACGGAATCTAAGTATCATGGTGAATTCAGTAGGTTCCCAATAGGATTCGCACGTATAAGCTTGTTATTCAAGATAGAGCAACGTTTTAACGAACTGAAACACTGTTTCTTTGTGAATTCAGTTAGTTCCCAGTAGCCTGCTCTTGTACTATGTGTACTTTTAAAGATTTATCAAAATTTGGTGAGCCGAATCTGAGTAACATGGTGAATTCGGTTAGTTCCCAATAGGCCACAGTAGTAATAAGTGGACTGTTCGGGATATAGAAAAATTTTCACGAATGCAATCAAAATTTCTAGGCGAATTCAGTGAGTTCCCAATGGGACATGCTTGTATGAGTTTGCTTTTCAATATAGAGCAACATTTTGTGGAACGGAACCTAAGTATCATGGTGAATTCAGTAGGTTCCCAATAGGATTCGCATGTAATAAGCTTGTTATTCAAGATAGAGCAACGTTTTAACGAACTGAAACACTGTTTCTTTCTGAATTCAGTTAGTTCCCAGTAGCCAGCTTTGTACTATGTGTACTTTTAAAGATTTATCAAAATTTGGTGACCCGAATCTGAGTAACATGGTGAAATCGGTTAGTTCCCAGTAGGCCGCAGTAGTAATAAGGGGACTGTTCGGGATATAGAAAAATTTTCACGAAATCAATCAAAATTTCTAGGCGAATTCAGTGAGTTCCAAATGGGACATGCTTGTATGAGTTTGCTTTTCAACATAGAGCAAAATTTTGTGGAACGGAATCTAAGTATCATGGTGAATTCAGTAGGTTCCCAATAGGATTCGCATGTAATGAGCTTGTTATTCAAGATAGAGCAACGTTTTAACGAACTGAAACACTGTTTCTTTGTGAATTCAGTTTGTTCCCAATAGCCTTCTCTTGTACTATGTGTACTTTTAAAGATTTATCAAAATTTGGTGACCGGAATCTGAGTAACATGGTGAATTCGGTTAGTTCCCAGTAGGCCGCAGTAGTAATAAGGGGACTGTTCGGGATATAGAAAAATTTTCACGAATGGAATCAAATTTCTAGGCGAATTCAATGAGTTCCCAATGGGACATGTTTGTATGAGTTTGCTTTTCAAAATAGAGCAACATTTTAAGGAACGGAATCTAAGTATCATGGTGAATTCAGTAGGTTCCCAATAGGATTCGCATGTAATAAGCTTGTTATTCAAGATAGAGCAACGTTTTAACGAACTGAAACACTGTTTCTTTGTGAATTCAGTTAGTTCCCAGTAGCCTGGTCTTGTACTATGTGTACTTTCAAAGATTTATCAAAATTTGGTGAGCCGAATCTGAGTAACATGGTAAATTCGGTTAGTTCCCAGTAGGCCGCAGTAGTAATGAGTGGACTGTTCGGGATATAGAAAAATTTTCACGAATGGAATCAAAATTTCTAGGCGAACTCAGTGAGTTCACAATGGGACATGCTTGTATGAGTTTGCTTTTCAAAATAGAGCAACATTTTGTGGAACGGAATCTAAGTATCATGGTGAATCAATAGGTTCCCAATAGGATTCGCACGTAATAAGCTTGTTATTCAAAATAGAGCAAGGTTTTAACGAACTGAAACACTGTTTCTTTGTGAATTCAGTTAGTTCCCAGTAGCCTGCTCTTGTACTATGTGTACTTTTAAAGATTTATCAAAATTTGGTGAGCCGAATCTGAGTAACATGGTGAATTCGGTTAGTTCCCAATAGGACGCAGTAGTAATAAGTGGACTGTTCGGGATATAGAAAAATTTTCACGAATGCAATCAAAATTTCTAGGCGAATTCAGTGAGTTCCCAATGGGACATGCTTGTATGAGTTTGCTTTTCAACATATAGCAACATTTTGTGGAACGGAATCTAAGTATCATGGTGAATTCAGTAGGTTCCCAATAGGATTCGCATGTAATAAGCTTGTTATTCAAGATAGAGCAACGTTTTAACGAACTGAAATTTGTTTCTTTGTGAATTCAGTTAGTTCCCAGTAGCCTGCTCTTGTACTATGTGTACTTTTAAAGATTTATCAAAATTTGGTGAGCCGAATCTGAGTAACATGGTGAATTCGGTTAGTTCCCAGTAGGCCACAGTAGAAATAAGGGGACTGTTCGTGATATAGAAAAATTTTCACGAATGGAATCAAATTTCTAGGCGAATTCAATGAGTTCCCAAAAGGACATGCTTGTATGAGTTTGCTTTTCAAAATAGAGCGACATTTTAAGGAACGGAATCTAAGTATCACGGTTAATTCAGTAGGTTCCCAATAGGATTCACATGTAATAATCTTGTTATTCAAGATAGAGCAACGTTTTAACGAACTGAAACACTGTTTCTTTGTGAATTCAGTTAGTTCCCAGTAGCGTGCTCTTGTACTATGTGTACTTTTAAAGATTTATCAAAATTTGGTGAGCCGAATCTGAGTAACATTGTGAATTCGGTTAGTTCCCAGTAGGCCGCAGTAGTAATAAGTGGACTGTTCCGGATATAGAAATATTTTCACGAATGGAATCAAAATTTCTACGCGAACTCAGTGAGTTCCCAATGGGACATGCTTGTATGAGTTTGCTTTTCCAAATAGAGCAACATTTTAAGGAACGGAATCTAAGTATCATGGTGAATTCAGTAGGTTCCCAATAGGATTCGCACGTAATAAGCTTGTTATTCAAGTTAAAGCAACGTTTTAACGAAATGAAACACTGTTTCTTTGTGAATTCAGTTAGTTCCCAGTAGCCTGCTCTTGTACTATGTGTACTTTTAAAGATTTATCAAAATGTGGTGAGCCGAAAATGAGTAACATGGTGAATTCGGTTAGTTCCCAGTAGGCCGCAGTAGTAATAAGTGGACTGTTCGGGATATAGAAAAATTTTCACTAATGCAATCAAAATTTCTAGGCGAATTCAGTGAGTTCCCAATGGGACATGCTTGTATGAGTTTGCTTTTCAAAATAGAGCAACATTTTGTGGAAGGGAATCTAAGTATCATGGTGAATTCAGTAGGTTCCCAATAGGATTCGCACGTAATAAGCTTGTTATTCAAGATAGAGCAACGTTTTAACGAACTGAAACACTGTTTCTTTGTGAATTCAGTTAGTTCCCAGTAGCCAGCTTTGTACTATGTGTACTTTTAAAGATTTATCAAAATTTGGTGACCCGAATCTGAGTAACATGGTGAATTCGGTTAGTTCCCAATAGGCCACAGTAGTAATAAGTGGACTGTTCGGGATATAGAAAAATTTTCACGAATGCAATCAAAATTTCTAGGCGAATTCAGTGAGTTCCCAATGGGACATGCTTGAATGAGTTTGCTTTTCAATATAGAGCAACATTTTGTGGAACGGAATCTAAGTATCATGGTGAATTCAGTAGGTTCCCAATAGGATTCGCATGTAATAAGCTTGTTATTCAAGATAGAGCAACGTTTTAACGAACTGAAACTGTTTCTTTGTGAATTCAGTTATTTCCCAGTAGCCTGCTCTTGTACTATGTGTACTTTTAAAGATTTATCAAAATTTGGTGAGCCGAATCTGAGTAACATGGTGAATTCGGTTAGTTCCCAGTAGGCCGCAGTAGTAATAAGTGGACTGTTCGGGATATAGAAAAATTTTCACGAATGGAATCAAAATTTCTAGGCGAACTCAGTGAGTTCACAATGGGACATGCTTGTATGAGTTTGCTATTCAAAATAGAGCAACATTTTAAGGAACGGAATCTAAGTATCATGGTGAATTCAGTAGGTTCCCAATAGGATTCGCACGTAATAAGCTTGTTATTCAAGATAGAGCAACGTTTTAACGAACTGAAACACTGTTTCTTTGTGAATTCAGTTAGTTCCCAGTAGCCTGCTCTTGTACTATGTGTACTTTTAAAGATTTATCAAAATTTGGTGAGCCGAATCTGAGTAACATGGTGAATTCGGTTATTTCCCAATAGGCCACAGTAGTAATAAGTGGACTGTTCGGGATATAGAAAAATTTTCACGAATGCAATCAAAATTTCTAGGCGAATTCAGTGAGTTCCCAATGGGACATGCTTGTATGAGTTTGCTTTTCAAAATAGAGCAACATTTTAAGGAACGGAATCTAAGTATCATGGTGAATTCAGTAGGTTCCCAATAGGATTTCCATGTAATAAGCTTGTTATTCAAGATAGAGCAACGTTTTAACGAACTGAAACACTGTTTCTCTGTGAATTCAGTTAGTTCCCAGTAGCCTGCTCTTGTACTATGTGTACTTTTAAAGATTTATCAAAATTTGGTGAGCCGAATCTGAGTAACATGGTGAATTCGGTTAGTTCACAGTAGGCCGCAATAGTAAAAGGGACTGTTCGGGATATAGAAAAATTTTCACGAATGGAATCAAAATTTCTAGGCGAACTCAGTGAGTTCCCAATGGGACATGCTTGTATGAGTTTGCTATTCAAAATAGAGCAACATTTTAAGGAACGGAATCTAAGTATCATGGTGAATTCAGTACGTTCCCAATAGGATTCGCACGTAATAAGCTTGTTATTCAAGATAGAGCAACGTTTTAACGAACTGAAACACTGTTTCTTTGTGAATTCAGTTAGTTCCCAGTAGCCTGCTCTTGTACTATGTGTACTTTTAAAGATTTATCAAAATTTGGTGAGCCGAATCTGAGTAACATGGTGAATTCGGTTATTTCCCAATAGGCCACAGTAGTAATAAGTGGACTGTTCGGGATATAGAAAAATTTTCACGAATGCAATCAAAATTTCTAGGCGAATTCAGTGAGTTCCCAATGGGACATGCTTGTATGAGTTTGCTTTTCAAAATAGAGCAACATTTTAAGGAACGGAATCTAAGTATCATGGTGAATTCAGTAGGTTCCCAATAGGATTTCCATGTAATAAGCTTGTTATTCAAGATAGAGCAACGTTTTAACGAACTGAAACACTGTTTCTCTGTGAATTCAGTTAGTTCCCAGTAGCCTGCTCTTGTACTATGTGTACTTTTAAAGATTTATCAAAATTTGGTGAGCCGAATCTGAGTAACATGGTGAATTCGGTTAGTTCCCAGTAGGCCACAGTAGTAATAAGGGGACTGTTCGGGATATAGAAATATTTTCACGAATGGAATCAAATTTCTAGGCGAATTCAATGAGTTCCCAATGGGACACGCTTGTATGAGTTTGCTTTTCAAAATAGAGCAACATTTTATGGAACGGAATCTAAGTATCATGGTGAATTCACTAGGTTCCCAATAGGATTCGCATGTAATAATCTTGTTATTCAAGATAGAGCAACGTTTTAACGAACTGAAACACTGTTTCTTTGTGAATTCAGTTAGTTCCCAGTAGCCTGCTCTTGTACTATGTGTACTTTTAAAGATTTATCAAAATTTGGTGAGCCGAATCTGAGTAACCTGGTGAATTCTGTTCGTTCCCAAACGGCCGCAGTAGTAATAAGTGGACTGTTCGGGATATAGAAAAATTTTCACGAATGGAATCAAAATTTCTAGGCGAATTCAGTGAGTTCCCAATGGGACATGCTTGTATGAGTTTGCTTTTCAATATAGAGCAACATTTTGTGGAACGGAATCTAAGTATCATGGTGAATTCAGTAGGTTCCCAATAGTATTCACATGTAATAAGCTTGTTATTCAAGATAGAGCAACGTTTTAACGAACTGAAACACTGTTTCTCTGTGAATTCAGTTAGTTCCCAGTAGCCTGCTCTTGTACTATGTGTACTTTTAAAGATTTATCAAAATTTGGTGAGCCGAATCTGAGTAACATGGTGAATTCGGTTAGTTCCCAATATGCCGCAGTAGTAATAAGTGGACTGTTCGGGATATAGAAAAATTTTCACGAATGCAATCAAAATTTCTAGGCGAATTCAGTGAGTTCCCAATGGGACAGGCTTGTATGAGTTTGCTTTTCAAAATAGAGCAACATTTTAAGGAACGGAATCTAAGTATCATGGTGAATTCAGTAGGTTCCCAATAGGATTCGCATGTAATAAGCTTGTTATTCAAGATAGAGCAACGTTTTAACGAACTGAAACACTGTTTTTTGTGAATTCAGTTAGTTCCCAGTAGCCTGCTCTTGTACTAGGTGTATTTTTAAAGATTTATCAAAATTTGGTGAGCCGTATCTGAGTAACATGGTGAATTCGGTTAGTACCCAGTAGGACGAAGTAGTAATAAGGGGACTGTTCGGGATATAGAAAATTTTCACGAATGGAATCAAATTTCTAGGCGAATTCAGTGACTTCCCAATGGGACATGCTTGTATGAGTTTGCTTTTCAATATAGAGCAACATTTTAAGGAACGGAATCTAAGTATCATGGTGAATTCAGTAGGTTCCCAATAGGATTCGCATGTAATAAGCTTGTTATTCAAGATAGAGCAAAGTTTTAACGAACTGAAACACTGTTTCTTTGTGAATTCAGTTAGTTCCCAGTAGCCTGCTTTTGTACTATGTGTACTTTTAAAGATTTATCAAAATTTGTCGAGCCAAATCTGTGTAACATGGTGAATTCGGTTAGTTCCCAGTAGGCCGCAGTAGTAATAAGTGGACTGTTCGGGATATAGAAACATTTTCATGAATAGAGTCAAATTTCTAGGCGAATTCAGTGAGTTCCCAATGGGACATGCTTGTATGAGTTTGCTTTTCAAAATAGAGCAACATTTTGTGGAACGGAATCTAAGTATCATGGTGAATTCAGTAGGTTCCCAATAGGATTCGCATGTAATAAGCTTGTTATTCAAGATAGAGCAACGTTTTAACGAACTGAAACACTGTTTCTCTGTGAATTCAGTTAGTTCCCAGTAGCCTGCTCTTGTACTATGTGTACTTTTAAAGATTTATCAAAATTTGGTGAGCCGAATCTGAGTAACATGGTGAATTCGGTTAGTTCCCAGTAGGCCGCAGTAGTAATAAGTGGACTGTTCGGGATATAGAAAAATTTTCACGAATGGAATCAAAGTTTCTAGGCGAATTCAGTGAGTTCCCAATGGGACATGCTTGTATGAGTTTGCTTTTCAAAATAGAGCAACATTTTGTGGAACGGAATCTAAGTATCATGGTGAATTCAGTAGTTTCCCAATAAGATTCGCATTTAATAAGCTTGTTATTCAAGATAGAGCAACGTTTTAACGAACTGAAACACTGTTTCTTTGTGAATTCTGTTAGTTCCTAGTAGCCTGCTCTTGTACTATGTGTACTTTTAAAGATTTATCAAAATTTAGTGAGCCGAATCTGAGTAACATGGTGAATTCGGTTAGTTCCCAGTAGGCCGCAGTAGTAATAAGTGGACTGTTCGGGATATAGAAAAATTTTCACGAATGGAATCAAAATTTCTAGGCGAATTCAGTGAGTTCCCAATGGGACATGCTTGTATGAGTTTCCTTTTCAATATAGAGCAACATTAGGTGGAACGAAGTCTAAGTATCATGGTGAATTCAGTAGGTTCCCAATATGATTCGCATGTAATAAGCTTGTTATTCAAGATAGAGCAACGTTTTAACGAACTGAAACACTGTTTCTCTGTGAATTCAGTTAGTTCCCAGTAACCTGCTCTTGTACTATGTGTACTTTTAAAGATTTATCAAAATTTGGTGAGCCGAATCTGAGTAACATGGTGAATTCGGTTAGTTCCCAGTAGGCCGCAGTAGTAATAAGTGGACTGTTCGGGATATAGAAAAATTTTCACGAATGAAATCAAAATTTCTAGGCGAATTCAGTGAGCTCCCAATGGGACATGCTTGTATGAGTTTGCTTTTCAAAATAGAGCAACATTTTAAGGAACGGAATCTAAGTATCATGGTGAATTCAGTAGGTTCCCAATAGGATTCGCATGTAATAAGCTTGTTATTCAAGATAGAGCAACGTTTTAACGAACTGAAACACTGTTTCTTTGTGAATTCAGTTAGTTCCCAGTAGCCTGCTCTTGTACTAGGTGTATTTTTAAAGATTTATCAAAATTTGGTGAGCCATATCTGAGTAACATGGTGAATTCGGTTAGTTCCCAGTAGGCCGCAGTAGTAATAAGGGGACTGTTCGGGATATAGAAAAATTTTCACGAATGGAATCAAATTTCTAGGTGAATTCAGTGAGTTCCCAATGGGACATGCTTGTATGAGTTTGCTTTTCAAAATAGAGCAACATTTTAAGGAACGGAATCTAAGTATCATGGTGAATTCAGTAGGTTCCCAATAGGATTCGCATGTAATAAGCTTGTTATTCAAGATAGAGCAACGTTTTAACGAACTGAAACACTGTTTCTTTGTGAATTCAGTTAGTTCCCAGTAGCCTGCTCTTGTACTAGGTGTATTTTTAAAGATTTATCAAAATTTGGTGAGCCGAATCTGAGTAACATGGTGAATTCGGTTAGTTCCCAGTAGGCCGCAGTAGTAATAAGGGGACTGTTCGGGATATAGAAAAATTTTCACGAATGGAATCAAATTTCTAGGCGAATTCAGTGAGTTCCCAATGGGACATGCTTGTATGAGTTTGCTTTTCAAAATAGAGCAACATTTTAAGGAACGGAATCTAAGTATCATGGTGAATTCAGTAGGTTCCCAATAGGATTCGCATGTAATAAGCTTGTTATTCAAGATAGAGCAGCGTTTTAACGAACTGAAACACTGTTTCTCTGTGAATTCAGTTAGTTCACAGTAGCCTGCTCTTGTACTAGGTGTATTTTTAAAGATTTATCAAAATTTGGTGAGCCGTATCTGAGTAACATGGTGAATTCGGTTAGTTCCCAGTAGGCCGCAGTAGTAATAAGGGGACTGTTCGGGATATAGAAAAATTTTCACGAATGGAATCAAATTTCTAGGCGAATTCAGTGAGTTTCCAATGGGACATGCTTGTATGAGTTTGCTTTTCAAAATAGAGCAACATATTAAGGAACGGAATCTAAGTATCATGGTGAATTCAGTAGGTTCCCAATAGGATTCGCATGTAATAAGCTTGTTATTCAAGATAGAGCAACGTTTTAACGAACTGAAACACTGTTTCTCTGTGAATTCAGTTAGTTCCCAGTAGCCTGCTCTTGTACTATGTGTACTTTTAAAGACTTATAAAAATTTGGTGAGCCGAATCTGAGTAACATGGTGAATTCGGTTAGTTCCCAGTAGGCCGCAGTAGTAATAAGTGGACTGTTCGGGATATAGAAAAATTTTCACGAATGGAGTCAAAATTTCTAGGCGAATTCAGTGAGTTCCCAATGGGACATGCTTGTATGAGTTTGCTTTTCAAAATAGAGCAACATTTTGTGGAACGGAATCTAAGTATCATGGTGAATTCAGTAGGTTCCCAATAGGATTCGCATGTAATAAGCTTGTTATTCAAGATAGAGCAACGTTTTAACGAACTGAAACACTGTTTCTCTGTGAATTCAGTTAGTTCCCAGTAGCCTGCTCTTGTACTATGTGTACTTTTAAAGATTTATCAAAATTTGGGAGCCGAATCTGAGTAACATGGTGAATTCGGTTAGTTCCCAGGAGGCCGCAGTAGTAATAAGTGGACTGTTCGGGATATAGAAAAATTTTCACGAATGGAATCAAAATTTCTAGGCGAATTCAGTGAGTTCCCAATGGGACATGCTTGTATGAGTTTGCTTTTCAATATAGAGCAACATTTTGTGGAACGGAATCTAAGTATCATGGTGAATTCAGTAGGTTCCCAATAGGATTCGCATGTAATAAGCTTGTTATTCAAGATAGAGCAACGTTTTAACGAACTGAAACACTGTGTCTTTGTGAATTCTGTTAGTTCCCAGTAGCCTGCTCTTGTACTATGTGTACTTTTAAAGATTTATCAAAATTTGGTGAGCCGAATCTGAGTAACATGGTGAATTCGGTTAGTTCCCAGTAGGCCGCAGTAGTAATAAGTGGACTCTTCGGGATATAGAAATATTTTCACGAATGCAATCAAAATTTCTAGGCGAAATCAGTGAGTTCCCAATGGGACATGCTTGTATGAGTTTTCTTTTCAAAATAGAGCAACATTTTAAGCAACGGAATCTAAGTATCATAGTGAATTCAGTAGGTTCCCAATAGGTTTCGCATGTAATAAGCTTGTTATTCAAGATAGAGCAACGTTTTAACGAACTGAAACCCTATTTCTTTGTGAATTCAGTTAGTTCCCAGTAGCCTGCTCTTGTACTATGTGTACTTTTAAAGATTTATCAAAATTTGGTGAGCCGAATCTGAGTAACATGGTGAATTCGGTTAGTTCCCAGTAGGCCGCAGTAGTAATAAGTGGACTGTTCGGGATATAGAAAAATTTTCACGAAAGGAATCAAAATTTCTAGGCTAATTCAGTGAGTTCCCAATGGGACATGCTTGTATGAGTTTGCTTTTCAATATAGAGCAACATTAGGTGGAACGAAATCTAAGTATCATGGTGAATTCAGTAGGTTCCCAATATGATTCGCATGTAATAAGCTTGTTATTCAAGATAGAGCAACGTTTTAACGAACTGAAACACTGTTTCTCTGTGAATTCAGTTAGTTCCCAGTAGCCTGCTCTTGTACTATGTGTACTTTTAAAGATTTATCAAAATTTGGTGAGCCGAATCTGAGTAACATGGTGAATTCGGTTAGTTCCCAGTAGGCCGCAGTAGTAATAAGTGGACTGTTCGGGATATAGAAAAATTTTCACGAATGAAATCAAAATTTCTAGGCGAATTCAGTGAGCTCCCAATGGGACATGCTTGTATGAGTTTGCTTTTCAAAATAGAGCAACATTTTAAGGAACGGAATCTAAGTATCATGGTGAATTCAGTAGGTTCCCAATAGGATTCGCATGTAATAAGCTTGTTATTCAAGATAGAGCAACGTTTTAACGAACTGAAACACTGTTTCTTTGTGAATTCAGTTAGTTCCCAGTAGCCTGCTCTTGTACTAGGTGTATTTTTAAAGATTTATCAAAATTTGGTGAGCCATATCTGAGTAACATGGTGAATTCGGTTAGTTCCCAGTAGGCCGCTTTAGTAATAAGGGGACTGTTCGGGATATAGAAAAATTTTCACGAATGGAATCAAAATTTCTAGGCGAATTCAGTGAGTTCCCAATGGGACATGCTTGTATGAGTTTGCTTTTCAATATAGAGCAACATGTTGTGGAACGGAATCTAAGTATCATGGTGAATTCAGTAGGTTCCCAATAGGATTCGCATGTAATAAGCTTGTTATTCAAGATAGAGCAACGTTTTAACGAACTGAAACACTGTTTCTTTGTGAATTCAGTTAGTTCCCAGTAGCCTGCTCTTGTACTATGTGTACTTTTAAAGATTTATCAAAATTTGGTGAGCCGAATCTGAGTAACATGGTGAATTCGGTTAGTTCCGAGTAGGCCGCAGTAGTAATAAGTGGACTGTTCGGGATATAGAAAAATTTTCACGAATGGAATCAAAATTTCTAGGCGAATTCAGTGAGTTCCCAATGGGACACGCTTGTATGAGTTTGCTTTTCAAAATAGAGCAACATTTTAAGGAACGGAATCTAAGTATCATGGTGAATTCAGTAGGTTCCCAATAGGATTCGCATGTAATAAGCTTGTTATTCAAGATAGAGCAACGTTTTAACGAACTGAAACACTGTTTCTTTGTGAATTCAGTTAGTTCCCAGTAGCCTGCTCTTGTACTAGGTGTATTTTTAAAGATTTATCAAAATTTGGTGAGCCATATCTGAGTAACATGGTGAATTCGGTTAGTTCCCAGTAGGCCGCAGTAGTAATAAGGGGACTGTTCGGGATATAGAAAAATTTTCACGAATGGAATCAAAATTTCTAGGCGAATTCAGTGAGTTCCCAATGGGACATGCTTGTATGAGTTTGCTTTTCAATATAGAGCAACATGTTGTGGAACGGAATCTAAGTATCATGGTGAATTCAGTAGGTTCCCAATAGGATTCGCATGTAATAAGCTTGTTATTCAAGATAGAGCAACGTTTTAACGAACTGAAACACTGTTTCTTTGTGAATTCAGTTAGTTCCCAGTAGCCTGCTCTTGTACTATGTGTACTTTTAAAGATTTATCAAAATTTGGTGAGCCGAATCTGAGTAACATGGTGAATTCGGTTAGTTCCGAGTAGGCCGCAGTAGTAATAAGTGGACTGTTCGGGATATAGAAAAATTTTCACGAATGGAATCAAAATTTCTAGGCGAATTCAGTGAGTTCCCAATGGGACACGCTTGTATGAGTTTGCTTTTCAATATAGAGCAACATTTTGTGGAACGGAATCTAAGTATCATGGTGAATTCAGTAGGTTCCCAATAGGATTCAGATGTAATAAGCTTGTTATTCAAGATAGAGCAATGTTTTAACGAACTGAAACACTGTTTCTTTCTGAATTCAGTTAGTTCCCAGTAGCCAGCTTTGTACTATGTGTACTTTTAAAGATTTATCAAAATTTGGTGAGCCGATTCAGAGTAATATGTTGAATTCGGTTAGTTCCCAGTAGGCCGCAGTAGTAATAAGTGGACAGTTCGGTATATAGAAAAATTTTCACGAATGGAATCAAAATTTCTAGGCGTATTCAGTGAGTTCCCAATGGACATGCTTGTATGAGTTTGCTTTTCAAAATAGAGCAACATTTTAAGGAACGTAATCTAAGATCATGGTGAATTCAGTAGGTTCCCAATTGGATTCGCATGTAATAAGCTTGTTATTCAAGATAGAGCAACGTTTTAACGAACTGAAACACTGTTTCTTTGTGAATTCAGTTAGTTCCCAGTAGCCTGCTCTTGTACTATGTGTACTTTTAAAGATTTATCAAAATTTGGTGAGCCGAATCTCAGTAACATGGTGAATTCGGTTAGTTCCCAGTAGGCCGCAGTAGTAATAAGTGGACTGTTCGGGATATAGAAAAATTTTCACGAATGGAATCAAAATTTCTAGGCGATTTCAGTGAGTTCCCAATGGGACATGCTTGTATGAGTTTTCTTTTCCTTATAGACCAACATTTTTAGGAACGGAATCTAAGTATCATGGTGAATTCAATAGGTTCCCAATAGGATTCGCATGTAATAAGCTTGTTATTCAAGATAGAGCAACGTTTTAACGAACTGAAACACTGTTTCTCTGTGAATTCAGTTAGTTCCCAGTAGCCTGCTCTTGTACTATGTGTACTTTTAAAGATTTATCAAAATTTGGTGAGCCGAATCTGAGTAACATGGTGAATTCGGTTAGTTCCCAGTAGGCCACAGTAGTAATAAGTGGACTGTTCGGGATATAGAAAAATTTTCACGAATGGAATCAAAATTTCTAGGCGAATTCAGTGAGTTCCCTATGGGACATGCTTGTATGAGTTTGCTTTTCAATATAGAGCAACATGTTGTGGAACGGAATCTAAGTATCATGGTGAATTCAGTAGGTTCCCAATAGGATTCGCATGTAATAAGCTTGTTATTCAAGATAGAGCAACGTTTTAACGAACTGAAACACTGTTTCTTTGTGAATTCAGTTAGTTCCCAGTAAACTGCTCTTGTACTATGTGTACTTTTAAAGATTTATCAAAATTTGGTGAGCCGAATCTGAGTAACATGGTGAATTCGGTTAGTTCCCAGTAGGCCGCAGTAGTAATAAGTGGACTGTTCGGGATATAGAAAAATTTTCACGAATGGAATCAAAATTTCAAGGCGAACTCAGTGAGTTCCCTATGGGACATGCTTGTATGGGTTTGCTTTTCAATATAGAGCAACATTTTGTGGAACGGAATCTAAGTATCATGGTGAATTCAGTAGGTTCCCAATAGGATTCGCATGTAATAAGCTTGTTATTCAAGATAGAGCAACGTTCAACGAACTGAAACACTGTGTCTTTGTGAATTCAGTTAGTTCCCAGTAGCCTGCTCTTGTACTATGTGTACTTTTAAAGATTTATCAAAATTTGGTGAGCCGAATCTGAGTAACATGGTGAATTAGGTTAGTTCCCAGTAGGCCGCAGTAGTAATAAGTGGACTGTTCGGGATATAGAAAAGTTTTCACGAATGGAATCAAAATTTCTAGGCGAATTCAGTGAGTTCCCAATGGGACATGCTTGTATGAGTTTGCTTTTCAAAATAGAGCAACATTTTAAGGAACGGAATCTAAGTATCATGGTGAATTCAGTAGGTTCCCAATAGGATTCGCATGTAATAAGCTTGTTATTCAAGATAGAGCAACGCTTTAATGAACTGAAACACTGTTTCTTGTGAATTCAGTTAGTTCCCAGTAGCCTGCTCTTGTACTATGTGTACTTTTAAAGATTTATCAAAATTTGGTGAGCCGAATCTGAGTAACATGGTGAATTCGGTTAGTTCCCAGTAGGCCGCAGTAGTAAAAAGTGGACTGTTCGGGATATAGAAAAGTTTTCACGAATGGAATCAAAATTTATAGGCGAATTCAGTGAGTTCCCAATGGGACATGCTTGTATGAGTTTGCTTTTCAAAATAGAGCAACATTTTAAGGAACGGATTCTAAGTATCATGGTGAATTCAGTAGGTTCCCAATAGGATTCGCATGTAATAAGCTTGTTATTCAAGATAGAGCAACGTTTTAACGAACTGAAACACTGTTTCTCTGGGAATTCAGTTAGTTCCCAGTAGCCTGCTCTTGTACTATGTGTACTTTTAAAGATTTATCAAAATTTGGGAGCCGAATCTGAGTAACATGGTGAATTCGGTTAGTTCCCAGGAGGCCGCAGTAGTAATAAGTGGACTGTTCGGGATATAGAAAAATTTTCACGAATGGAATCAAAATTTCTAGGCGAATTCAGTGAGTTCCCAATGGGACACGCTTGTATGAGTTTGCTTTTCAATATAGAGCAACATTTTGTGGAACGGAATCTAAGTATCATGGTGAATTCAGTAGGTTCCCAATAGGATTCGCATGTAATAAGCTTGTTATTCAAGATAGAGCAACGTTTTAACGAACTGAAACACTGTGTCTTTGTGAATTCAGTTAGTTCCCAGTAGCCTGCTCTTGTACTATGTGTACTTTTAAAGATTTATCAAAATTTGGTGAGCCGAATCTGAGTAACATGGTGAATTCGGTTAGTTCCCAATAGGCCGCAGTAGTAATAAGTGGACTCTTCGTTATATAGAAAAATTTTCACGAATGCAATCAAAATTTCTAGGCGAAATCAGTGAGTTCCCAATGGGACATGCTTGTATGAGTTTTCTTTTCAAAATAGAGCAACATTTTAAGCAACGGAATCTAAGTATCATAGTGAATTCAGTAGGTTCCCAATAGGGTTCGCATGTAATAAGCTTGTTATTCAAGATAGAGCAACGTTTTAACGAACTGAAACCCTGTTTCTTTGTGAATTCAGTTAGTTCCCAGTAGCCTGCTCTTGTACTATGTGTACTTTTAAAGATTTATCAAAATTTGGTGAGCCGAATCTGAGTAACATGGTGAATTCGGTTAGTTCCCAGTAGGCCGCAGTAGTAATAAGTGGACTGTTCGGGATATATAAAAATTTTCACGAAAGGAATCAAAATTTCTAGGCGAATTCAGTGAGTTCCCAATGGGACATGCTTGTATGAGTTTGCTTTTCAATATAGAGCAACATTTTGTGGAACGGAATCTAAGTATCATGGTGAATTCAGTAGGTTCTCAATAGGATTCAGATGTAATAAGCTTGTTATTCAAGATAGAGCAACGTTTTAACGAACTTAAACACTGTTTCTTTCTGAATTCAGTTAGTTCCCAGTAGCCAGCTTTGTACTATGTGTACTTTTAAAGATTTATCAAAATTTGGTGAGCCGATTCTGAGTAACATGGTGAATTCGGTTAGTTCCCAGTAGGCCGCAGTAGTAATAAGTGGACAGTTCGGTATATAGAAAAATTTTCAAGAATGGAATCAAAATTTCTAGGCGTATTCAGTGAGTTCCCAATGGGACATGCTTGTATGAGTTTGCTTTTCAAAATAGAGCAACATTTTAAGGAACGGAATCTAAGATCATGGTGAATTCAGTAGGTTCCCAATTGGATTCGCATGTAATAAGCTTGTTATTCAAGATAGAGCAACGTTTTAACGAACTGAAACACTGTTTCTTTGTGAATTCAGTTAGTTCCCAGTAGCCTGCTCTTGTACTATGAGTACTTTTAAAGATTTATCAAAATTTGGTGAGCAGAATCTGAGTAACATGCTGAATTCGGTTAGTTCCCAGTAGGCCGCAGTAGTAATAAGTGGACTGTTCGGGATATAGAAAAATTTTCACGAATGCAATCAAAATTTCTAGGCGATTTCAGTGAGTTCCCAATGGGACATGCTTGTATGAGTTTGCTTTTCAATATAGAGCAACATGTTGTGGAACGGAATCTAAGTGTCATGGTGAATTCAGTAGGTTCCCAATAGGATTCGCATGTAATAAGCTTGTTATTCAAGATAGAGCAACGTTTTAACGAACTGAAACACTGTTTCTTTGTGAATTCAGTTAGTTCCGAGTAGCCTGCTCTTGTACTATGTGTACTTTTAAAGATTTATCAAAATTTGGTGAGCCGAATCTGAGTAACATGGTGAATTCGGTTAGTTCCCAGTAGACCGCAGTAGTAATAAGTGGACTGTTCGGGATATAGAAAAATTTTCACGAATGGAATCAAAATTTCTAGGCGAATTCAGTGAGTTCCCAATGGGACATGCTTGTATGAGTTTGCTTTTCAATATAGAGCAACATTTTGTGGAACGGAATCTAAGTATCATGGTGAATTCAGTAGGTTCCCAATAGGATTCAGATGTAATAAGCTTGTTATTCAAGATAGAGCAACGTTTTAACGAACTGAAACACTGTTTCTTTCTGAATTCAGTTAGTTCCCAGTAGCCAGCTTTGTACTATGTGTACTTTTAAAGATTTATCAAAATTTGGTGAGCCGATTCTGAGTAACATGGTGAATTCGTTTAGTTCCCAGTAGGCCGCAGTAGTAATAAGTGGACAGTTCGGTATATAGAAAAATTTTCACGATTGGAATCAAAATTTCTAGGCGTATTCAGTGAGTTCCCAATGGACATGCTTGTATGAGTTTGCTTTTCAAAATAGAGCAAAATTTTAAGGAACGTAATCTAAGATCATGGTGAATTCAGTAGGTTCCCAATTGGATTCCCATGTAATAAGCTTGTTATTCAAGATAGAGCAACGTTTTAACGAACTGAAACACTGTTTCTTTGTGAATTCAGTTAGTTCCCAGTAGCCTGCTCTTGTACTATGTGTACTTTTAAAGATTTATCAAAATTTGGTGAGCCGAATCTGAGTAACATGGTGAATTCGGTTAGTTCCCAGTAGGCCGCAGTAGTAATACGTGGACTGTTCGGGATATAGAAAAATTTTCACGAATGGAATCAAAATTTCTAGGCGATTTCAGTGAGTTCCCAATGGGACATGCTTGTATGAGTTTTCTTTTCAATATAGAGCAACATTTTGTGGAACGGAATCTAAGTATCATGGTGAATTCAATAGGTTCCCAATAGGATTCGCATGTAATAAGCTTGTTATTCAAGATAGAGCAACGTTTTAACGAACTGAAACACTGTTTCTCTGTGAATTCAGTTAGTTCCCAGTAGCCTGCTCTTGTACTATGTGTACTTTTAAAGATTTATCAAAATTTGGTGAGCCGAATCTGAGTAACATGGTGAATTCGGTTAGTTCCCAGTAGGCCGCAGTAGTAATAAGTGGACTGTTCGGGATATATAAAAATTTTCACGAATGGAATCAAAATTTCTAGGCGAATTCAGTGAGTTCCCTATGGGACATGCTTGTATGAGTTTGCTTTTCAATATAGAGCAACATGTTGTGGAACGGAATCTAAGTATCATGGTGAATTCAGTAGGTTCCCAATAGGATTCGCATGTAATAAGCTTGTTATTCAAGATAGAGCAACGATTTAACGAACTGAAACACTGTTTCTTTGTGAATTCAGTTAGTTCCCAGTAGCCTGCTCTTGTACTAGGTGTACTTTTAAAGATTTATCAAAATTTGGTGAGCGAATCTGAGTAACATGGTGAATTCGGTTAGTTCCCAGTAGGCCGCAGTAGTAATAAGTGGACTGTTCTGGATATAGAAAAATTTTCACGAATGGAATCAAAATTTCAAGGCGAACTCAGTGAGTTCCCTATGGGACATGCTTGTATGGGTTTGCTTTTCAATATAGAGCAACATTTTGTGGAACGGAATCTAAGTATCATGGTGAATTCAGTAGGTTCCCAATAGGATTCGCATGTAATAAGCTTGTTATTCAAGATAGAGCAACGTTCAACGAACTGAAACACTGTGTCTTTGTGAATTCAGTTAGTTCCCAGTAGCCTGCTCTTGTACTATGTGTACTTTTAAAGATTTATCAAAATTTGGTGAGCCGAATCTGAGTAACATGGTGAATTAGGTTAGTTCCCAGTAGGCCGCAGTAGTAATAAGTGGACTGTTCGGGATATAGAAAAGTTTTCACGAATGGAATCAAAATTTCTAGGCGAATTCAGTGAGTTCCCAATGGGACATGCTTGTATGAGTTTGCTTTTCAAAATAGAGCAACATTTTAAAGAACGGAATCTAAGTATCATGGTGAATTCAGTAGGTTCCCAATAGGATTCGCATGTAATAAGCTTGTTATTCAAGATAGAGCAACGCTTTAATGAACTGAAACACTGTTTCTTGTGAATTCAGTTAGTTCCCAGTAGCCTGCTCTTGTACTATGTGTACTTTTAAAGATTTATCAAAATTTGGTGAGCCGAATCTGAGTAACATGGTGAATTAGGTTAGTTCCCAGTAAGCCGCAGTAGTAAAAAGTGGACTGTTCGGGATATAGAAAAGTTTTCACGAATGGAATCAAAATTTCTAGGCGAATTCAGTGAGTTCCCAATGGGACATGCTTGTATGAGTTTGCTTTTCAAAATAGAGCAACATTTTGTGGAACGGAATCTAAGTATCATGGTGAATTCAGTAGGTTCCCAATAGGATTCGCATGTAATAAGCTTGTTATTCAAGATAGAGCAACGCTTTAACGAACTGAAACACTGTTTCTTTGTGAATTCAGTTAGTTCCCAGTAGCCTGCTCTTGTACTATGTGTACTTTTAAAGATTTATCAAAATTTGGTGAGCCGAATCTGAGTAACATGGTGAATTCCGTTAGTTCCCAGTAGGCCGCAGTAGTAATAAGTGGACTGTTCGGGATATAGAAAAATTTTCACAAATGGAATCAAAATTTCTAGGCGAATTCAGTGAGTTCCCAATGGGACACGCTTGTATGAGTTTGCTTTTCAATATAGAGCAACATTTTGTGGAACGGAATCTAAGTATCATGGTGAATTCAGTAGGTTCCCAATAGGATTCGCATGTAATAAGCTTGTTATTCAAGATAGAGCAACGTTTTAACGAACTGAAACACTGTTTCTCTGTGAATTCAGTTAGTTCCCAGTAGCCTGCTCTTGTACTATGTGTACTTTTAAAGATTTATCAAAATTTGGTGAGCCGAATCTGAGTAACATGGTGAATTCGGTTAGTTCCCAGTAGATCGCAGTAGTAATAAGTGGACGGTTCGGGATATATAAAAATTTTCACGAATGGAATCAAAATTTCTAGGCGAATTCAGTGAGTTCCCAATGGGACATGCTTGTATGAGTTTGCTTTTCAATATAGAGCAACATGTTGTGGAACGGAATCTAAGTATCATGGTGAATTCAGTAGGTTCCCAATAGGATTCGCATGTAATAAGCTTGTTATTCAAGATAGAGCAACGTTTTAACGAACTGATAAACTGTTTCTTTGTGAATTCAGTTAGTTCCCAGTAAACTGCTCTTGTACTATGTGTACTTTTAAAGATTTATCAAAATTTGGTGAGCCGAATCTGAGTAACATGGTGAATTCGGTTAGTTCCCAGTAGGCCGCAGTAGTAATAAGTGGACTGTTCGGGATATAGAAAAATTTTCACGAATGGAATCAAAATTTCTAGGCGAATTCAGTGAGTTCCCTATGGGACATGCTTGTATTAGTTTGCTTTTCAATATAGAGCAACATTTTGAGGAACGGAATCTAAGTATCATGGTGAATTCAGTAGGTGCCCAATAGGATTCGCATGTAATAAGCTTGTTATTCAAGATAGAGCAACGTTCAACGAACTGAAACACTGTGTCTTTGTGAATTCAGTTACTTCCCAGTAGCCTGCTCTTGTACTAGGTGTACTTTTAAAGATTTATCAAAATTTGGGAGCCGAATCTGAGTAACATGGTGAATTAGGTTAGTTCCCAGTAGGCCGCAGTAGTAAAAAGTGGACTGTTCGGGATATAGAAAAGTTTTCACGAATGGAATCAAAATTTCTAGGCGAATTCAGTGAGTTCCCAATGGGACATGCTTGTATGAGTTTGCTTTCAAAATAGAGCAACATTTTAAGGAACGGAATCTAAGTATCATGGTGAATTCAGTAGGTTCCCAATAGGATTCGCATGTAATAAGCTTGTTATTCAAGATAGAGCAACGTTTTAACGAACTGAAACACTGTTTCTTTGTGAATTCAGTTAGTTCCCAGTAGCCTGCTCTTGTACTATGTGTACTTTTAAAGATTTATCAAAATTTGGTGAGCCGAATCTGAGTAACATGGTGAATTCAGTTAGTTCCCAGTAGGCCGCAGTAGTAATAAGTGGACTGTTCGGGATATAGAAAAATTTTCACAAATGGAATCAAAATTTCTAGGCGAATTCAGTGAGTTCCCAATGGGACACGCTTGTATGAGTTTGCTTTTCAATATAGAGCAACATTTTGTGGAACGGAATCTTAGTATCATGGTGAATTCAGTAGGTTCCCAATAGGATTCGCATGTAATAAGCTTGTTATTCAAGATAGAGCAACGTTTTAACGAACTGAAACACTGTTTCTCTGTGAATTCAGTTAGTTCCCAGTAGCCTCCTCTTGTACTATGTGTACTTTTAAAGATTTATCAAAATTTGGTGAGCCGATTCTGAGTAACATGGTGAATTCGGTTAGTTCCCTGTAGGCCGCAGTAGTAATAAGTGGACTGTTCGGCATATAGAAAAATTTTCACGAATGGAATCAAAATTTCTAGGCGTATTCAGTGAGTTCCCAATGGGACATGCTTGTATGAGTTTGCTTTTCAAAATAGAGCAACATTTTAAGGAACGGAATCTAAGATCATGGTGAATTCAGTAGGTTCCCAATTGGATTCGCATGTAATAAGCTTGTTATTCAAGATAGAGCAACGTTTTAACGAACTGAAACACTGTTTCTTTGTGAATTCAGTTAGTTCCGAGTAGCGTGCTCTTGTACTATGTGTACTTTAAAGATTTATCAAAATTTGGTGAGCCGAATCTGAGTAACATGGTGAATTCGGTTAGTTCCCAGTAGGCCGCAGTAGTAATAAGTGGACTGTTCTGGATATAGAAAAATTTTCACGAATGGAATCAAAATTTCTAGGCGAACTCAGTGAGTTCCCAATGGGACACGCTTGTATGAGTTTGCTTTTCAATACAGAGCAACATTTTGTGATTCAGAATCTAAGTATCATGGTGAATTCAGTAGGTTCCCAATAGGATTCGCATGTAATAAGCTTGTTATTCAAGATAGAGCAACGATTTAACGAACTGAAACACTGTTTCTTTGTGAATTCAGTTAGTTCCCAGTAGCCTGCTCTTGTACTAGGTGTACTTTTAAAGATTTATCAAAATTTGGTGAGCCGAATCTGAGTAACATGGTGAATTCGGTTAGTTCCCAGTAGGCCGCAGTAGTAATAAGTGGACTGTTCTGGATATAGAAAAATTTTCACGAATGGAATCAAAATTTCTAGGCGAACTCAGTGAGTTCCCTATGGGACATGCTTGTATGGGTTTGCTTTTCAATATAGAGCAACATTTTGTGGAACGGAATCTAAGTATCATGGTGAATTCAGTAGGTTCCCAATAGGATTCGCATGTAATAAGCTTGTTATTCAAGATAGAGCAACGCTTTAATGAACTGAAACACTGTTTCTTGTGAATTCAGTTAGTTCCCAGTAGCCAGCTCTTGTACTATGTGTACTTTTAAAGATTTATCAAAATTTGGTGAGCCGAATCTGAGTAACATGGTGAATTAGGTTAGTTCCCAGTAGGCCGCAGTAGTAATAAGTGGACTGTTCGGTATATAGAAAAGTTTTCACGAATGGAATCAAAATTTCTAGGCGAATTCAGTGAGTTCCCAATGGGACATGCTTGTATGAGTTTGCTTTTCAAAATAGAGCAACATTTTAAGGAACGGAATCTAAGTATCATGGTGAATTCAGTAGGTTCCCAATAGGATTCGCATGTAATAAGCTTGTTATTCAAGATAGAGCAACGCTTTAATGAACTGAAACACTGTTTCTTGTGAATTCAGTTAGTTCCCAGTAGCCTGCTCTTGTACTATGTGTACTTTTAAAGATTTATCAAAATTTGGTGAGCCGAATCTGAGTAACATGGTGAATTAGGTTAGTTCCCAGTAGGCCGCAGTAGTAAAAAGTGGACTGTTCGGGATATAGAAAAGTTTTCACGAATGGAATCAAAATTTCTAGGCGAATTCAGTGAGTTCCCAATGGGACATGCTTGTATGAGTTTGCTTTTCAAAATAGAGCAACATTTTAAGGAACGGAATCTAAGTATCATGGTGAATTCAGTAGGTTCCCAATAGGATTCGCATGTAATAAGCTTGTTATTCAAGATAGAGCAACGCTTTAACGAACTGAAACACTGTTTCTTTGTGAATTCAGTTAGTTCCCAGTAGCCTGCTCTTGTACTATGTGTACTTTTAAAGATTTATCAAAATTTGGTGAGCCGAATCTGAGTAACATGGTGAATTCCGTTAGTTCCCAGTAGGCCGCAGTAGTAATAAGTGGACGGTTCGGGATATATAAAAATTTTCACGAATGGAATCAAAATTTCTAGGCGAATTCAGTGAGTTCCCTATGGGACATGCTTGTATGAGTTTGCTTTTCAATATAGAGCAACATGTTGTGGAACGGAATCTAAGTATCATGGTGAATTCAGTAGGTTCCCAATAGGATTCGCATGTAATAAGCTTGTTATTCAAGATAGAGCAACGTTTTAACGAACTGAAACACTGTTTCTTTGTGAATTCAGTTAGTTCCCAGTAAACTGCTCTTGTACTATGTGTACTTTTAAAGATTTATCAAAATTTGGTGAGCCGAATCTGAGTAACATGGTGAATTCGGTTAGTTCCCAGTAGGCCGCAGTAGTAATAAGTGGACTGTTCGGGATATAGAAAAATTTTCACAAATGGAATCAAAATTTCTAGGCGAATTCAGTGAGTTCCCTATGGGACATGCTTGTATGAGTTTGCTTTTCAATATAGAGCAACATTTTGTGGAACGGAATCTAAGTATCATGGTGAATTCAGTAGGTGCCCAATAGGATTCGCATGTAATAAGCTTGTTATTCAAGATAGAGCAACGTTCAACGAACTGAAACACTGTGTCTTTGTGAATTCAGTTACTTCCCAGTAGCCTGCTCTTGTACTAGGTGTACTTTTAAAGATTTATCAAAATTTGGGAGCCGAATCTGAGTAACATGGTGAATTAGGTTAGTTCCCAGTAGGCCGCAGTAGTAAAAAGTGGATTGTTCGGTATATAGAAAAGTTTTCACGAATGGAATCAAAATTTCTAGGCGAATTCAGTGAGTTCCCAATGGGACATGCTTGTATGAGATTGCTTTTCAAAATAGAGCAACATTTTAAGGAACGGAATCTAAGTATCATGGTGAATTCAGTAGGTTCCCAATAGGATTCGCATGTAATAAGCTTGTTATTCAAGATAGAGCAACGCTTTAACGAACTGAAACACTGTTTCTTTGTGAATTCAGTTAGTTCCCAGTAGCCTGCTCTTGTACTATGTGTACTTTTAAAGATTTATCAAAATTTGGTGAGCCGAATCTGAGTAACATGGTGAATTCAGTTAGTTCCCAGTAGGCCGCAGTAGTAATAAGTGGACTGTTCGGGATATAGAAAAATTTTCACAAATGGAATCAAAATTTCTAGGCGAATTCAGTGAGTTCCCAATGGGACACGCTTGTATGAGTTTGCTTTTCAATATAGAGCAACATTTTGTGGAACGGAATCTAAGTATCATGGTGAATTCAGTAGGTTCCCAATAGGATTCGCATGTAATAAGCTTGTTATTCAAGATAGAGCAACGTTTTAACGAACTGAAACACTGTTTCTCTGTGAATTCAGTTAGTTCCCAGTAGCCTGCTCTTGTACTATGTGTACTTTTAAAGATTTATCAAAATTTGGTGAGCCGATTCTGAGTAACATGGTGAATTCGGTTAGTTCCCTGTAGGCCGCAGTAGTAATAAGTGGACTGTTCGGCATATAGAAAAATTTTCACGAATGGAATCAAAATTTCTAGGCGTATTCAGTGAGTTCCCAATGGGACATGCTTGTATGAGTTTGCTTTTCAAAATAGAGCAACATTTTAAGGAACGGAATCTAAGATCATGGTGAATTCAGTAGGTTCCCAATTGGATTCGCATGTAATAAGCTTGTTATTCAAGATAGAGCAACGTTTTAACGAACTGAAACACTGTTTCTTTGTGAATTCAGTTAGTTCCCAGTAGCCTGCTCTTGTACTAGGTGTATTTTAAAAGATTTATCAAAATTTGGTGAGCCGAATCTGAGTAACATGGTGAATTCGGTTAGTTCCCAGTAGGCCGCAGTAGTAATAAGTGGACTGTTCGGGATATAGAAAAATTTTCACGAATGCAATCAAAATTTCTAGGCGATTTCAGTGAGTTCCCAATGGGACATGCTTGTATGAGTTTGCTTTTCAATATAGAGCAACATTTTGTGGAACGGAATCTAAGTATCATGGTGAATTCAGTAGGTTCCCAATAGGATTCGGATGTAATAAGCTTGTTACTCAAGATAGAGCAACGTTTTAACGAACTGAAACACTGTTTCTTTGTGAATTCAGTTAGTTCCCATTAGCCTGCTCTTGTACTATGTGTACTTTAAAGATTTATCAAAATTTGGTGAGCCGAATCTGAGTAACATGGTGAATTCGGTTAGTTCCCAGTAGGCCGCAGTAGTAATAAGTGGACTGTTCGGGATATATAAAAATTTTCACGAATGGAATCAAAATTCTAGGCGAATTCAGTGAGTTCCCTATGGGACATGCTTGTATGAGTTTGCTTTACAATATAGAGCAACATGTTGTGGAACGGAATCTAAGTATCATGGTGAATTCAGTAGGTTCCCAATAGGATTCAGATGTAATAAGCTTGTTATTCAAGATAGAGCAACGTTTTAACGAACTGAAACACTGTTTCTTTCTGAATTCAGTTAGTTCCCAGTAGCCTGCTCTTGTACTATGTGTACTTTTAAAGATTTATCAAAATTTGGTGAGCCGAATCTGAGTAACATGGTGAATTCGGTTAGTTCCCAGTAGGCCGCAGTAGTAATAAGTGGACTGTTCGGGATATAGAAAAATTTTCACGAATGGAATCAAAATTTCTAGGCGAACTCAGTGAGTTCCCTATGGGACATGCTTGTATGAGTTTGCTTTTCAATATAGAGCAACATATTGTGGAACGGAATCTAAGTATCATGGTGAATTCAGTAGGTTCCCAATAGGATTTGCATGTAATAAGCTTGTTATTCAAGATAGAGCAACGTTCAACGAACTGAAACACTGTGTCTTTGTGAATTCAGTTAGTTCCCAGTAGCCTGCTCTTGTACTATGTGTACTTTTAAAGATTTATCAAAATTTGGTGAGCCGAATCTGAGTAACATGGTGAATAGGTTAGTTCCCAGTAGGCCGCAGTAGTAATAAGTGGACTGTTCGGGATATAGAAAAGTTTTCACGAATGGAATCAAAATTTCTAGGCGAATTCAGTGAGTTCCCAATGGGACATGCTTGTATGAGTTTGCTTTTCAAAATAGAGCAACATTTTAAGGAACGGAATCTAAGTATCATGGTGAATTCAGTAGGTTCCCAATAGGATTCGCATGTAATAAGCTTGTTATTCAAGATAGAGCAACGCTTTAATGAACTGAAACACTGTTTCTTTGTGAATTCAGTTAGTTCCCAGTAGCCTGCTCTTGTACTATGTGTACTTTTAAAGATTTATCAAAATTTGGTGAGCCGAATCTGAGTAACATGGTGCATTCCGTTAGTTCCCAGTAGGCCGCAGTAGTAATAAGTGGACTGTTCGGGATATAGAAAAATTTTCACAAATGGAATCAAAATTTCTAGGCGAATTTAGTGAGTTCCCAATGGGACACGCTTGTATGAGTTTGCTTTTCAATATAGAGCAACATTTTGTGGAACGAAATCTAAGTATCATGGTGAATTCAGTAGGTTCCCAATAGGATTCGCATGTAATAAGCTTGTTATTCAAGATAGAGCAACGTTTTAACGAACTGAAACACTGTTTCTCTGTGAATTCAGTTAGTTCCCAGTAGCCTGCTCTTGTACTATGTGTACTTTTAAAGATTTATCAAAATTTGGTGAGCCGAATCTGAGTAACATGGTGAATTCGATTAGTTCCCTGTAGGCCGCAGTAGTAATAAGTGGACTGTTCGGGATATAGAAAAATTTTCACGAATGCAATCAAAATTTCTAGGCGATTTCAGTGAGTTCCCAATGGGACATGCTTGTATGAGTTTGCTTTTCAATATAGAGCAACATTTTGTGGAACGGAATCTAAGTATCATGTTGAATTCAGTAGGTTCCCAATAGGATTCACATGTAATAAGCTTGTTATTCAAGATAGAGCAACGTTTTAACGAACTGAAACACTGTTTCTTTGTGAATTCAGTTAGTTCCCAGTAGCCTGCTCTTGTACTATGTGTACTTTTAAAGATTTATCAAAATTTGGTGAGCCGAATCTGAGTAACATGGTGAATTCGGTTAGTTCCCAGTAGGCCGCAGTAGTAATAAGTGGACTGTTCGGGATATAGAAAAATTTTCACGAATGGAATCAAAATTTCTAGGCGAATTCAGTGAGTTCCCTAAGGGACATGCTTGTATGAGTTTGCTTTTCAATATGGAGCAACATTTTGTGGAACGGAATCTAAGTATCATGGTGAATTCAGTAGGTGCCCAATAGGATTCGCATGTAATAAGCTTGTTATTCAAGATAGAGCAACGTTTTAACGAACTGAAACACTGTTTCTTTGTGAATTCAGTTAGTTCCCAGTAGCCTGCTCTTGTACTATGTGTACTTTTAAAGATTTATCAAAATTTGGTGAGCCGAATCTGAGTAACATGGTGAATTCGGTTAGTTCCCAGTAGGCCACAGTAGTAATAAATGGACTGTTCGGCATATAGAAAAATTTTCACGAATGGAATCAAAATTTCTAGGCGTATTCAGTGAGTTCCCAATGGGACATGCTTGCATGAGTTTGCTTTTCAAAAAAGAGCAACATTTTAAGGAACGGAATCTAAGATCATGGTGAATTCAGTAGGTTCCCAATAGGATTCGCATGTAATAAGCTTGTTATTCAAGATAGAGCAACGTTTTAACGAACTGAAACACTGTTTCTTTGTGAATTCAGTTAGTTCCGAGTAGCCTGATCTTGTACTATGTGTACTTTTAAAGATTTATCAAAATTTGGTGAGCCGAATCTGAGTAACATGGTGAATTCGGTTAGTTCCCAGTAGGCCGCAGTAGTAATAAGTGGACTGTTCGGGATATAGAAAAATTTTCACGAATGGAATCAAAATTTCTAGGCGAATTCAGTGAGTTCCCTATGGGACATGCTTGTATGAGTTTGCTTTTCAATATAGAGCAACATGTTGTGGAACGGAATCTAAGTATCATGGTGAATTCAGTAGGTTCCCAATAGGATTCAGATGTAATAAGCTTGTTATTCAAGATAGAGCAACGTTTTAACGAACTGAAACACTGTTTCTTTGTGAATTCAGTTAGTTCCCAGTAGCCTGCTCTTGTACTATGTGTACTTTTAAAGATTTATCAAAATTTGGTGAGCCGAATCTGAGTAACATTGTGAATTCAGTTAGTTCCCAGTAGGCCGCAGTAGTAATAAGTGGACTGTTCTGGATATAGAAAAATTTTCACGAATGGAATCAAAATTTCTAGGCGAACTCAGTGAGTTCCCTATGGGAAATGCTTGTATGAGTTTGCTTTTCAATATAGAGCAACATTTTGTGGAACGGAATCTAAGTGTCATGGTGAATTCAGTAGGTTCCCAATAGGATTCGCATGTAATAAGCTTGTTATTCAAGATAGAGCAACGTTCAACGAACTGAAACACTGTGTCTTTGTGAATTCAGTTAGTTCCCAGTAGCCTGCTCTTGTACTATGTGTACTTTTAAAGATTTATCAAAATTTGGTGAGCCGAATCTGAGTAACATGGTGAATAGGTTAGTTCCCAGTAGGCCGCAGTAGTAATAAGTGGACTGTTCGAGATATAGAAAAGTTTTCACGAATGGAATCAAAATTTCTAGGCGAATTCAGTGAGTTCCCAATGGGACATGCTTGTATGAGTTTGCTTTTCAAAATAGAGCAACATTTTAAGGAACGGAATCTAAGTATCATGGTGAATTCAGTAGGTTCCCAATAGGATTCGCATGTAATAAGCTTGTTATTCAAGATAGAGCAACGCTTTAATGAACTGAAACACTGTTTCTTTGTGAATTCAGTTAGTTCCCAGTAGCCTGCTCTTGTACTATGTGTACTTTTAAAGATTTATCAAAATTTGGTGAGCCGAATCTGAGTAACATGGTGAATTCCGTTAGTTCCCAGTAGGCCGCAGTAGTAATAAGTGGACTGTTCGGGATATAGAAAAATTTTCACAAATGGAATCAAAATTTCTAGGCGAATTCAGTGAGTTCCCAATGGGACACGCTTGTATGAGTTTGCTTTTCAATATAGAGCAACATTTTGTGGAACGGAATCTAAGTATCATGTTGAATTCAGTAGGTTCCCAATAGGATTCGCATGTAATAAGCTTGTTATTCAAGATAGAGCAACGTTTTAACGAACTGAAACACTGTTTCTTTGTGAATTCAGTTAGTTCCCAGTATCCTGCTCTTGTACTAGGTGTATTTTTAAAGATTTATCAAAATTTGGTGAGCCGAATCTGAGTAACATGGTGAATTCGGTTAGTTCCCAGTAGGCCGCAGTAGTAATAAGTGGACTGTTCGGGATATAGAAAAATTTTCACGAATGCAATCAAAATTTCTAGGCGATTTCAGTGAGTTCCCAATGGGACATGCTTGTATGAGTTTGCTTTTCAATATAGAGCAACATTTTGTGGAACGGAATCTAAGTATCATGGTGAATTCAGTAGGTTCCCAATAGGATTCGCATGTAATAAGCTTGTTATTCAAGATAGAGCAACGTTTTAACGAACTGAAACACTGTTTCTTTGTGAATTCAGTTAGTTCCCAGTAGCCTGCTCTTGTACTATGTGTACTTTTAAAGATTTATCAAAATTTGGTGAGCCGAATCTGAGTAACATGGTGAATTCGGTTAGTTCCCAGTAGGCCGCAGTAGTAATAAGTGGACTGTTCGGGATATAGAAAAATTTTCACGAATGGAATCAAAATTTCTAGGCGAATTCAGTGAGTTCCCTAAGGGACATGCTTGTATGAGTTTGCTTTTCAATATAGAGCAACATTTTGTGGAACGGAATCTAAGTATCATGGTGAATTCAGTAGGTTCCCAATAGGATTCGCATGTAATAAGCTTGTTATTCAAGATAGAGCAACGTTTTAACGAACTGAAACACTGTTTCTTTGTGAATTCAGTTAGTTCCCAGTAGCCTGCTCTTGTACTATGTGTACTTTTAAAGATTTATCAAAATTTGGTGAGCCGAATCTGAGTAACATGGTGAATACGGTTAGTTCCCAGTAGGCCACAGTAGTAATAAATGGACTGTTCGGCATATAGAAAAATTTTCACGAATGGAATCAAAATTTCTAGGCGTATTCAGTGAGTTCCCAATGGGACATGCTTGTATGAGTTTGCTTTTCAAAAAAGAGCAACATTTTAAGGAACGGAATCTAAGATCATGGTGAATTCAGTAGGTTCCCAATAGGATTCGCATGTAATAAGCTTGTTATTCAAGATAGAGCAACGTTTTAACGAACTGAAACACTGTTTCTTTGTGAATTCAGTTAGTTCCGAGTAGCCTGCTCTTGTACTATGTGTACTTTTAAAGATTTATCAAAATTTGGTGAGCCGAATCTGAGTAACATGGTGAATTCGGTTAGTTCCCACTAGGCCGCAGTAGTAATAAGTGGACTGTTCTGGATATAGAAAAATTTTCACGAATGGAATCAAAATTTCTAGGCTAACTCAGTGAGTTCCCTATGGGACATGCTTGTATGAGTTTGCTTTTCAATATAGAGCAACATTTTGTGGAACGGAATCTAAGTATCATGGTGAATTCAGTAGGTTCCCAATAGGATTCGCATGTAATAAGCTTGTTATTCAAGATAGAGCAACGTTCAACGAACTGAAACACTGTGTCTTTGTGAATTCAGTTAGTTCCCAGTAGCCTGCTCTTGTACTATGTGTACTTTTAAAGATTTATCAAAATTTGGTGAGCCGAATCTGAGTAACATGGTGAATTCGGTTAGTTCCCAGTAGGCCGCAGTAGTAATAAGTGGACTGTTCGGGATATAGAAAAGTTTTCACGAATGGAATCAAAATTTCTAGGCGAATTCAGTGAGTTCCCAATGGGACATGCTTGTATGAGTTTGCTTTTCAAAATAGAGCAACATTTTAAGGAACGGAATCTAAGTATCATGGTGAATTCAGTAGGTTCCCAATAGGATTCGCATGTAATAAGCTTGTTATTCAAGATAGAGCAACGCTTTAATGAACTGAAACACTGTTTCTTTGTGAATTCAGTTAGTTCCCAGTAGCCTGCTCTTGTACTATGTGTACTTTTAAAGATTTATCAAAATTTGGTGAGCCGAATCTGAGTAACATGGTGAATTTGGTTAGTTCCCAGTAGGCCGCAGTAGTAATAAGTGGACTGTTCGGGATATAGAAAAATTTTCACAAATGGAATCAAAATTTCTATCGAATTCAGTGAGTTCCCAATGGGACACGCTTGTATGAGTTTGCTCTTCAATATAGAGCAACATTTTGTGGAACGGAATCTAAGTATCATGGTGAATTCAGTAGGTTCCCAATAGGATTCGCATGTAATAAGCTTGTTATTCAAGATAGAGCAACGTTTTAACGAACTGAAACACTGTTTCTCTGTGAATTCAGTTAGTTCCCAGTAGCCTGCTCTTGTACTATGTGTACTTTTAAAGATTTATCAAAATTTGGTGAGCCGAATCTGAGTAACATGGTGAATTCGGTTAGTTCCCTGTAGGCCGCAGTAGTAATAAGTGGACAGTTCGGCATATAGAAAAATTTTCACGAATGGAATCAAAATTTCTAGGCTAACTCAGTGAGTTCCCTATGGGACATGCTTGTATGAGTTTGCTTTTCAATATAGAGCAACATTTTGTGGAACGGAATCTAAGTATCATGGTGAATTCAGTAGGTTCCCAAAGGATTCGCATGTAATAAGCTTGTTATTCAAGATAGAGCAACGTTTTAACGAACTGAAACACTGTTTCTCTGTGAATTCAGTTAGTTCCCAGTAGCCTGCTCTTGTACTATGTGTACTTTTAAAGATTTATCAAAATTTGGTGAGCCGAATCTGAGTAACATGGTGAATTCGGTTAGTTCCCAGGAGGCCGCAGTAGTAATAAGTGGACGGTTCGGGATATAGAAAAATTTTCACGAATGGAATCAAAATTACTAGGTGAATTCAGTTAGTTCCCAATGGGACATGCTTGTATGAGTTTGCTTTTCAATATAGAGCAACATTTTGTGGAACGGAATCTAAGTATCATGGTGAATTCAGTAGGTTCCCAAAGGATTCGCATGTAATAAGCTTGTTATTCAAGATAGAGCAACGTTTTAACGAACTGAAACACTGTATCTTTGTGAATTCCGTTAGTTCCCAGTAGCCTGCTCTTGTACTATGTGTACTTTTAAAGATTTATCAAAATTTGGTGAGCCGAATCTGAGTAACATGGTGAATTCGGTTAGTTCCCAGTAGGCCACAGTAGTAATAAATGGACTGTTCGGCATATAGAAAAATTTTCACGAATGGAATCAAAATTTCTAGGCGTATTCAGTGAGTTCCCAATGGGACATGCTTGTATGAGTTTGCTTTTCAAAAAAGAGCAACATTTTAAAGAACGGAATCTAAGATCATGGTGAATTCAGTAGGTTCCCAATAGGATTCGCATGTAATAAGCTTGTTATTCAAGATAGAGCAACGTTTTAACGAACTGAAACACTGTTTCTTTCTGAATTCAGTTAGTTCCGAGTAGCCTGCTCTTGTACTATGTGTACTTTTAAAGATTTTTCAAAATTTGGTGAGCCGAATCTGAGTAACATGGTGAATTCGGTTAGTTCCCAGTAGGCCGCAGTAGTAATAAGTGAACTGTTCGGGATATAGAAAAATTTTCACGAATGGAATCAAAATTTCTAGGCGAATTCAGTGAGTTCCCAATGGGACATGCTTGTATGAGTTTGATTTTCAAAATAGAGCAACATTTTAAAGAACGGAATCTAAGTATCATGGTGAATTCAGAAGGTTCCCAGTAGGATTCGCATGTAATAAGCTTGTTATTCAAGATAGAGCAAAGTTTTAACGAACTGAAACACTGTTTCTCTGTGAATTTGTTAGTTCCCAGTAGCCTGCTCTTGTACTATGTGTACTTTTAAAGATTTATCAAAATTTGGTGAGCCGAATCTGAGTAACATGGTGAATTCGGTTAGTTCCCAGTAGGCCGCAGTAGTAATAAGTGGACTGTTCGGGATATAGAAAAATTTTCACGAACGGAATCAAAATTTCTAGGCGAATTCAGTGAGTTCCCAATGGGACATGCTTGTATGAGTTTGCTTTTCAATATAGAGCATCATTTTGTGGAACGGAATCTAAGTATCATGGTGAATTCAGTAGGTTCCCAATAGGATTCGCATGTAATAAGCTTGTTATTCAAGATAGAGCAACGTTTTAACGAACTGAAACACTGTTTCTCTGTGAATTCAGTTAGTTCCCAGTAGCCTGCTCTTGTACTATGTGTACTTTTAAAGATTTATCAAAATTTGGTGAGCCGAATCTGAGTAACATGGTGAATTCGGTTAGTTCCCAGTAGGCCGCAGTAGTAATGAGTGGACTGTTCGGGATATAGAAAAATTTTCACGAATGGAATCAAAATTTCTAGGTGAATTCAGTGAGTTCCCAATGGGACATGCTTGTATGAGTTTGCTTTTCAATATAGAGCAACATTTTGTGGAACGGAATCTAAGTATCATGGTGAATTCAGTACGTTCCCAATAGGATTCGCATGTAATAAGCTTGTTATTCAAGATAGAGCAACGTTTTAACGAACTGAAACACTGTTTCTTTGTGAATTCCGTTAGTTCCCAGTAGCCTGCTCTTGTACTATGTGTACTTTTAAGATATATCAAAATTTGGTGAGCCGAATCTGAGTAACTAGGTGAATTCGGTTAGTTCCCAGTAGGCCGCAGTAGTAATAAGTGGACTGTTCGGGATATAGAAAAATTTTCACGAATGGAATCAAAATTTCTAGGCGAATTCAGTGAGTTCCCAATGGGACATGCTTGTATGAGTTTGCTTTTCAAAATAGAGCAACATTTTAAAGAACGGAATCTAAGTATCATGGTGAATTCAGTAGGTTCCCAATAGGATTCGCATGTAATAAGCTTGTTATTCAAGATAGAGCAACGTTTTAACGATCTGAAACACTGTTTCTCTGTGAATTCAGTTAGTTCCCAGTAGCCTGCTCTTGTACTATGTGTACTTTTAAAGATTTATCAAAATTTGGTGAGCTGAATCTGAGTAACATGGTGAATTCGGTTAGTTCCCAGTAGGCCGCTGTAGTAATAAGTGGACTGTTCGGGATATAGAAAAATTTTCACGAATGGAATCAAAATTTCTAGGCGAATTCAGTGAGTTCCAATGGGACATGCTTGTATGAGTATGATTTTCAATATAGAGCAACTTTTTGTGGAACGGAATCTAAGTATCATGGTGAATTCAGTAGGTTCCCAATAGGATTCCCATGTAATAAGATTGTTATTCAAGATAGAGCAACGTTTTAACGAACTGAAACATTGTTTCTTTGTGAATTCAGTTATTTCCAAGTAGCCTGCTCTTGTACTATGTGTACTTTTAAAGATTTATCAAAATTTGGTGAGCCGAATCTGAGTAACATGGTGAATTCGGTTAGTTCCCAGTAGGCCGCAGTAGTAATAAGTGGACTGTTCGGGATATAGAAAAGTTTTCACGAATGGAATCAAAATTTCTAGGCGAATTCAGTGAGTTCCCAATGGGACATGCTTGTATGAGTTTGCTTTTCAAAATAGAGCAACATTTTAAGGAACGGAATCTAAGATCATTGTGAATTCAGTAGGTTCCCAATTGGATTCGCATGTAATAAGCTTGTTATTCAAGATAGAGCAACGTTTTAACGAACTGAAACACTGTTTCTTTGTGAATTCAGTTAGTTCCCAGTAGCCTGCTCTTGTACTAGGTGTATTTTTAAAGATTTATCAAAATTTGGTGAGCCTAATCTGAGTAACATGGTGAATTCGGTTAGTTCCCAGTAGGCCGCAGTAGTAATAAGTGGACTGTTCGGGATATAGAAAAATTTTCACGAATGCAATCAAAATTTCTAGGCGATTTCAGTGAGTTCCCAATGGGACATGCTTGTATGAGTTTGCTTTTCAATATAGAGCAACATTTTGTGGAACGGAATCTAAGTATCATGGTGAATTCAGTAGGTTCCCAATAGGATTCGCATGTAATAAGCTTGTTATTCAAGATAGAGCAACGTTTTAACGAACTGAAACACTGTTTCTTTGTGAATTCAGTTAGTTCCCAGTAGCCTGCTCTTGTACTATGTGTACTTTTAAAGATTTATCAAAATTTGGTGAGCCGAATCTGAGTAACATGCTGAATTAGGTTAGTTCCCAGTAGGCCGCAGTAGTAATATGTGGACTGTTCGGGATATGGAAAAGATTTCACGAATGGAATCAAAATTTCTAGGCGAATTCAGTGAGTTCCCAATGGGACATGCTTGTATGAGTTTGCTTTTCAATATAGAGCAACATTTTGTGGAACGGAATCTAAGTATCATGGTGAATTCAGTAGGTTCCCAATAGGGTTCGCATGTAATAAGCTTGTTATTCAAGATAGAGCAACGTTTTAACGAACTGAAACACTGTTTCTTTGTGAATTCAGTTAGTTCCGAGTAGCCTGCTCTTGTACTATGTGTACTTTTAAAGATTTATCAAAATTTGGTGAGCCGAATCTCAGTAACATGGTGAATTCGGTTAGTTCCCTGTAGGCCGCAGTAGTAATAAGTGGACTGTTCGGGATACAGAAAAATGTTCACGAACGTAATCAAAATTTCTAGGCGAATTCAGTGAGTTCCCAATGGGACATGCTTGTATGAGTTTGCTTTTCAATATAGAGCAACATTTTGTGGAACGGAATCTAAGTATCATGGTGAATTCAGAAGGTTCCCAGTAGGATTCGCATGTAATAAGATTGTTATTCAAGATAGAGCAAAGTTTTAACGAACTGAAACACTGTTTCTCTGTGAATTTGTTAGTTCCCAGTAGCCTGCTCTTGTACTATGTGTACTTTTAAAGATTTATCAAAATTTGGTGAGTCGAACCTGAGTAACATGGTGAATTCTGTTAGTTCCCAGTAGGCCGCAGTAGTAATAAGTGGACTGTTCGGGATATAGAAAAATTTTCACAAATGCAATCCAAATTTCTAGGCGAATTCAGTGAGTTCCCAATGGGACATGCTTGTATGAGTTTGCTTTTCAATATAGAGCAACATTTTGTCGAACGGAATCTAAGTATCATGGTGAAATCAGTAGGTTCCCAATAGGATTCGCATGTAATAAGCTTGTTATTCAAGATAGAGCAACGTTTTAACGAACTGAAACACTGTTTCTTTGTGAATTCAGTTAGTTCCCAGTAACCTGCTCTTGTACTATGTGTACTTTTAAAGATTTATCAAAATTTGGTGAGCCGAATCTGAGTAACATGGTGAATTCGGTTAGTTCCCAGTAGGCCGCTGTAGTAATAAGTGGACTGTTCGGGATATAGAAAAATTTTCACGAATGGAATCAAAATTTCTAGGCGAATTCAGTGAGTTCCAATGGGACATGCTTGTATGAGTATGATTTTCAATATAGAGCAACTTTTTGTGGAACGGAATCTAAGTATCATGGTGAATTCAGTAGGTTCCCAATAGGATTCCCATGTAATAAGATTGTTATTCAAGATAGAGCAACGTTTTAACGAACTGAAACATTGTTTCTTTGTGAATTCAGTTATTTCCAAGTAGCCTGCTCTTGTACTATGTGTACTTTTAAAGATTTATCAAAATTTGGTGAGCCGAATCTGAGTAACATGGTGAATTCGGTTAGTTCCCAGTAGGCCGCAGTAGTAATAAGTGGACTGTTCGGGATATAGAAAAGTTTTCACGAATGGAATCAAAATTTCTAGGCGAATTCAGTGAGTTCCCAATGGGACATGCTTGTATGAGTTTGCTTTTCAAAATAGAGCAACATTTTAAGGAACGGAATCTAAGATCATTGTGAATTCAGTAGGTTCCCAATTGGATTCGCATGTAATAAGCTTGTTATTCAAGATAGAGCAACGTTTTAACGAACTGAAACACTGTTTCTTTGTGAATTCAGTTAGTTCCCAGTAGCCTGCTCTTGTACTAGGTGTATTTTTAAAGATTTATCAAAATTTGGTGAGCCTAATCTGAGTAACATGGTGAATTCGGTTAGTTCCCAGTAGGCCGCAGTAGTAATAAGTGGACTGTTCGGGATATAGAAAAATTTTCACGAATGCAATCAAAATTTCTAGGCGATTTCAGTGAGTTCCCAATGGGACATGCTTGTATGAGTTTGCTTTTCAATATAGAGCAACATTTTGTGGAACGGAATCTAAGTATCATGGTGAATTCAGTAGGTTCCCAATAGGATTCGCATGTAATAAGCTTGTTATTCAAGATAGAGCAACGTTTTAACGAACTGAAACACTGTTTCTTTGTGAATTCAGTTAGTTCCCAGTAGCCTGCTCTTGTACTATGTGTACTTTTAAAGATTTATCAAAATTTGGTGAGCCGAATCTGAGTAACATGCTGAATTAGGTTAGTTCCCAGTAGGCCGCAGTAGTAATATGTGGACTGTTCGGGATATGGAAAAGATTTCACGAATGGAATCAAAATTTCTAGGCGAATTCAGTGAGTTCCCAATGGGACATGCTTGTATGAGTTTGCTTTTCAATATAGAGCAACATTTTGTGGAACGGAATCTAAGTATCATGGTGAATTCAGTAGGTTCCCAATAGGGTTCGCATGTAATAAGCTTGTTATTCAAGATAGAGCAACGTTTTAACGAACTGAAACACTGTTTCTTTGTGAATTCAGTTAGTTCCGAGTAGCCTGCTCTTGTACTATGTGTACTTTTAAAGATTTATCAAAATTTGGTGAGCCGAATCTCAGTAACATGGTGAATTCGGTTAGTTCCCTGTAGGCCGCAGTAGTAATAAGTGGACTGTTCGGGATACAGAAAAATGTTCACGAACGTAATCAAAATTTCTAGGCGAATTCAGTGAGTTCCCAATGGGACATGCTTGTATGAGTTTGCTTTTCAATATAGAGCAACATTTTGTGGAACGGAATCTAAGTATCATGGTGAATTCAGAAGGTTCCCAGTAGGATTCGCATGTAATAAGATTGTTATTCAAGATAGAGCAAAGTTTTAACGAACTGAAACACTGTTTCTCTGTGAATTTGTTAGTTCCCAGTAGCCTGCTCTTGTACTATGTGTACTTTTAAAGATTTATCAAAATTTGGTGAGTCGAACCTGAGTAACATGGTGAATTCTGTTAGTTCCCAGTAGGCCGCAGTAGTAATAAGTGGACTGTTCGGGATATAGAAAAATTTTCACAAATGCAATCCAAATTTCTAGGCGAATTCAGTGAGTTCCCAATGGGACATGCTTGTATGAGTTTGCTTTTCAATATAGAGCAACATTTTGTCGAACGGAATCTAAGTATCATGGTGAAATCAGTAGGTTCCCAATAGGATTCGCATGTAATAAGCTTGTTATTCAAGATAGAGCAACGTTTTAACGAACTGAAACACTGTTTCTTTGTGAATTCAGTTAGTTCCCAGTAACCTGCTCTTGTACTATGTGTACTTTTAAAGATTTATCAAAATTTGGTGAGCCGAATCTGAGTAACATGGTGAATTCGGTTAGTTCCCAGTAGGCCGCAGTAGTAATAAGTGGACTGTTCGTGATATAGAAAAATTTTCACGAATGGAATCAAAATTTCTAGGCGAATTCAGTGAGTTCCCAATGGGAAATTCTTATATGAGTTTGCTTTTCAAAATAGAGCAACATTTCAAGGAACGGAATTTAAGTATCATGGTGAATTCCGTAGGTTCCCAATAGGATTCGCATGTAATAAGCTTGTTATTCAAGATAGAGCAACGTTTTAACGAACTGAAACACTGTTTCTTTGTGAATTCAGTTAGTTCCCAGTAGCCTGCTCTTGTATTATGTGTACTTTTAAAGATTTATCAAAGTTTGGTGAGCCGAATCTAAGTAACATGGTGAATTAGTTTAGTTCCCAGTAGGCCGCAGTAGTAATAAGTGGACTGTTCGGAATATAGAAAAGTTTTCACGAATGGAATCAAAATTTCTAGGCGAATTCAGTGAGTTCCCAATGGGACATGCTTGTATGAGTTTGCTTTTCAAAATAGAGCAACATTTTAAGGAACGGAATCTAAGTATCATGGTGAATTCAGTAGGTTCCCAATAGGATTCGCATGTAATAAGCTTGTTATTCAAGATAGAGCAACGTTTTAATGAACTGAAACACTGTTTCTTTGTGAATTCAGTTAGTTCCCAGTAGCCTGCTCTTGTACTAAGTGTACTTTTAAAGATTTATCAAAATTTGGTGACCCGAATCTGAGTAATATGGTGAATTCGGTTAGTTCCCAGTAGTCCGCAGTAGTAATAAGTGGACTGTTCGGGATATAGAAAAATTTTCACGAATGGAATCAAAATTTCTAGGCGAATTCAGTGAGTTCCCAATGGGAAATGCTTATATGAGTTTGCTTTTCAATATAGAGCAACATTTTGTGGAACGGAATCTAAGTATCATGGTGAATTCAGTAGGTTCCCAATAGGATTCACATGTAATAAGCTTGTTATTCAAGATAGAGCAACGTTTTAACGAACTGAAACACTGTTTCTTTGTGAATTCAGTTAGTTCCCAGTAGCCTGCTCTTGTACTATGTGTACTTTTAAAGATTTATCAAAATTTGGTGAGCCGAATCTGAGTAATATTGTGAATTCGGTTAGTTCCCAGTAAGCCGCAGTAGTAATAAGTGGACTGTTCGGGATTTAGAAAAATTTTCACGAATGGAATCATAATTTCTAGGCAAATTCAGTGAGTTCCCAATGGGACATGCTTGTATGAGTTTGCTTTTCAATATAGAGCAACATTTTGTGGAACGGAATCTAAGTATCATGGTGAATTCAGTAGGTTCCCAATAGGATTCGCATGTAATAAGCTTGTTATTCAAGATAGAGCAACGTTTTAACGAACTGAAACACTGTTTCTCTGTGAATTCAGTTAGTTCCCAGTAGCCTACTCTTGTACTATGTGTACTTTTAAAGATTTATCAAAATTTGGTGAGCCGAATCTGAGTAACATGGTGAATTCGGTTAGTTCCCAGGAGGCCGCAGTAGTAATAAGTGGACTGTTCGGGATATAGAAAAATTTTCACGAATGGAATCAAAATTTCTAGGTGAATTCAGTGAGTTCCCAATGGGACATGCTTGTATGAGTTTGCTTTTCAATATAGAGCAACATTTTGTGGAACGGAATCTAAGTATCATGGTGAATTCAGTAGGTTACCAATAGGATTCGCATGTAATAAGCTTGTTATTCAAGATAGAGCAACCTTTTAACGAACTGAAACACTGTTTTTCTGTGAATTCAGTTAGTTCCCAGTAGCCTGCTCTTGTACTATGTGTACTTTTAAAGATTTATCAAAATTTGGTGAGCCGAATCTGAGTAACATTGTGAATTCGGTTAGTTCCCAGTAGGCAGCAGTAGTAATAAGTGGACTGTTCGGGATATAGAAAAATTTTAACGAATGGAATCAAAATTTCTAGGCGAATTCAGTGAGTTCCCAATGGGACATGCTTGTATGAGTTTGCTTTTCAATATACAGCAACATTTTGTGGAACGGAATCTAAGTATCATGGTGAATTCAGTAGGTTCCCAATAGGGTTCGCATGTAATAAGCTTGTTATTCAAGATAGAGCAACGTTTTAACGAACTGAAACACTGTTTCTTTGTGAATTCAGTTAGTTCCGAGTAGCCTGCTCTTGTACTATGTGTACTTTTAAAGATTTATCAAAATTTGGTGAGCCGAATCTCAGTAACATGGTGAATTCGGTTAGTTCCCTGTAGGCCGCAGTAGTAATAAGTGGACTGTTTGGGATACAGAAAAATGTTCACGAACGTAATCAAAATTTCTAGGCGAATTCAGTGAGTTCCCAATGGGACATGCTTGTATGAGTTTGCTTTTCAATATAGAGCAACATTTTGTGGAACGGAATCTAAGTATCATGGTGAATTCAGAAGGTTCCCAGTAGGATTCGCATGTAATAAGATTGTTATTCAAGATAGAGCAAAGTTTTAACGAACTGAAACACTGTTTCTCTGTGAATTTGTTAGTTCCCAGTAGCCTGCTCTTGTACTATGTGTACTTTTAAAGATTTATCAAAATTTGGTGAGTCGAACCTGAGTAACATGGTGAATTCTGTTAGTTCCCAGTAGGCCGCAGTAGTAATAAGTGGACTGTTCGGGATATAGAAAAATTTTCACAAATGCAATCCAAATTTCTAGGCGAATTCAGTGAGTTCCCAATGGGACATGCTTGTATGAGTTTGCTTTTCAATATAGAGCAACATTTTGTCGAACGGAATCTAAGTATCATGGTGAAATCAGTAGGTTCCCAATAGGATTCGCATGTAATAATCTTGTTATTCAAGATAGAGCAACGTTTTAACGAACTGAAACACTGTTTCTTTGTGAATTCAGTTAGTTCCCAGTAACCTGCTCTTGTACTATGTGTACTTTTAAAGATTTATCAAAATTTGGTGAGCCGAATCTGAGTAACATGGTGAATTCGGTTAGTTCCCAGTAGGCCGCAGTAGTAATAAGTGGACTGTTCGTGATATAGAAAAATTTTCACGAATGGAATCAAAATTTCTAGGCGAATTCAGTGAGTTCCCAATGGGAAATTCTTATATGAGTTTGCTTTTCAAAATAGAGCAACATTTCAAGGAACGGAATTTAAGTATCATGGTGAATTCCGTAGGTTCCCAATAGGATTCGCATGTAATAAGCTTGTTATTCAAGATAGAGCAACGTTTTAACGAACTGAAACACTGTTTCTTTGTGAATTCAGTTAGTTCCCAGTAGCCTGCTCTTGTATTATGTGTACTTTTAAAGATTTATCAAAGTTTGGTGAGCCGAATCTAAGTAACATGGTGAATTAGTTTAGTTCCCAGTAGGCCGCAGTAGTAATAAGTGGACTGTTCGGAATATAGAAAAGTTTTCACGAATGGAATCAAAATTTCTAGGCGAATTCAGTGAGTTCCCAATGGGACATGCTTGTATGAGTTTGCTTTTCAAAATAGAGCAACATTTTAAGGAACGGAATCTAAGTATCATTGTGAATTCAGTAGGTTCCCAATAGGATTCGCATGTAATAAGCTTGTTATTCAAGATAGAGCAACGTTTTAATGAACTGAAACACTGTTTCTTTGTGAATTCAGTTAGTTCCCAGTAGCCTGCTCTTGTACTAAGTGTACTTTTAAAGATTTATCAAAATTTGGTGACCCGAATCTGAGTAATATGGTGAATTCGGTTAGTTCCCAGGAGGCCGCAGTAGTAATAAGTGGACTGTTCGGGATATAGAAAAATTTTCACGAATGGAACCAAAATTTCTAGGTGAATTCAGTGAGTTCCCAATGGGACATGCTTGTATGAGTTTGCTTTTCAATATAGAGCAACATTTTGTGGAACGGAATCTAAGTATCATGGTGAATTCAGTAGGTTACCAATAGGATTCGCATGTAATAAGCTTGTTATTCAAGATAGAGCAACCTTTTAACGAACTGAAACACTGTTTTTCTGTGAATTCAGTTAGTTCCCAGTAGCCTGCTCTTGTACTATGTGTACTTTTAAAGATTTATCAAAATTTGGTGAGCCGAATCTGAGTAACATTGTGAATTCGGTTAGTTCCCAGTAGGCAGCAGTAGTAATAAGTGGACTGTTCGGGATATAGAAAAATTTTAACGAATGGAATCAAAATTTCTAGGCGAATTCAGTGAGTTCCCAATGGGACATGCTTGTATGAGTTTGCTTTTCAATATAGAGCAACATTTTGTGGAACGGAATCTAAGTATCATGGTGAATTCAGTAGGTTCCCAATAGGATTCGCATGTAATAAGCTTGTTATTCAAGATAGAGTAACGTTTTAACGAACTGAAACACTGTTTTTCTGTGAATTCAGTTAGTTCCCAGTAGCCTGCTCTTGTACTATGTGTACTTTTAAAGATTTATCAAAATTTGGTGAGCCGAATCTGAGTAACATGGTGAATTTGGTTAGTTCCCAGTAGGCCGCAGTAGTAGTAAGTGGACTGTTCGGGATATAGAAAAATTTTCACGAATGGAATCAAAATTTCTAGGCGAATTCAGTGAGTTCCCAATGGACATGCTTGTATGAGTTTGCTTTTCAATATAGAGCAACATTTTGTGGAACGGAATCTAAGTATCATGGTGAATTCAGTAGGTTCCCAATAGGATTCGCATGTAATAAGCTTGTTATTCAAGATAGAGCAACGTTTTAACGAACTGAAACACTGTTTCTCTGTGAATTCAGTTAGTTCCCAGTAGCCTGCTCTTGTACTATGTGTACTTTTAAAGATTTATCAAAATTTGGTGAGCCGAATCTGAGTAACATGGTGAATTCGGTTAGTTCCCAGTAGGCCGCAGTAGTAATAAGTGGACTGTTCGTGATATAGAAAAATTTTCACGAATGGAATCAAAATTTCTAGGCGAATTCAGTGAGTTCCCAATGGGAAATTCTTATATGAGTTTGCTTTTCAAAATAGAGCAACATTTCAAGGAACGGAATTTAAGTATCATGGTGAAATCCGTAGGTTCCCAATAGGATTCGCATGTAATAAGCTGGTTATTCAAGATAGAGCAACGTTTTAACGAACTGAAACACTGTTTCTTTGTGAATTCAGTTAGTTCCCAGTAGCCTGCTCTTGTATTATGTGTACTTTTAAAGATTTATCAAAGTTTGGTGAGCCGAATCTAAGTAACATGGTGAATTAGTTTAGTTCCCAGTAGGCCGCAGTAGTAATAAGTGGACTGTTCGGGATATAGAAAAGTTATCACGAATGGAATCAAAATTTCTAGGCGAATTCAGTGAGTTCCCAATGGGACATGCTTGTATGAGTTTGCTTTTCAAAATAGAGCAACATTTTAAGGAACGGAATCTAAGTATCATGGTGAATTCAGTAGGTTCCCAATAGGATTCGCATGTAATTAGCTTGTTATTCAAGATAGAGCAACGTTTTAACGAACTGAAACACTGTTTCTTTGTGAATTCAGTTAGTTCCCAGTAGCCTGCTCTTGTACTAAGTGTACTTTTAAAGATTTATCAAAATTTGGTGACCCGAATCTGAGTAATATGGTGAATTCGGTTAGTTCCCAGTAGTCCGCAGTAGTAATAAGTGGACTGTTCGGGATATAGAAAAATTTTCACGAATGGAATCAAAATTTCTAGGCGAATTCAGTGAGTTCCCAATGGGAAATGCTTATATGAGTTTGCTTTTCAATATAGAGCAACATTTTGTGGAACGGAATCTAAGTATCATGGTGAATTCAGTAGGTTCCCAATAGGATTCGCATGTAATAAGCTTGTTATTCAAGATAGAGCAACGTTTTAACGAACTGAAACACTGTTTCTCTGTGAATTCAGTTAGTTCCCAGTAGCCTGCTCTTGTACTATGTGTACTTTTAAAGATTTATCAAAATTTGGTGAGCCGAATCTGAGTAACATGGTGAATTCGGTTAGTTCCCAGTAAGCCGCAGTAGTAATAAGTGGACTGTTCGGGATTTAGAAAAATTTTCACGAATGGAATCATAATTTCTAGGCGAATTCAGTGAGTTCCCAATGGGACATGCTTGTATGAGTTTGCTTTTCAATATAGAGCAACATTTTGTGGAACAGAATCTAAGTATCATGGTGAATTCAGTATGTTCCCAATAGGATTCGCATGTAATAAGCTTGTTATTCAAGATAGAGCAACGTTTTAACGAATTGAAACACTGTTCTCTGTGAATTCAGTTAGTTCCCAGTAGCCTACTCTTGTACTATGTGTACTTTTAAAGATTTATCAAAATTTGGTGAGCCGAATCTGAGTAACATGGTGAATTCGGTTAGTTCCCAGGAGGCCGCAGTAGTAATAAGTGGACTGTTCGGGATATAGAAAAATTTTCACGAATGGAATCAAAATTTCTAGGTGAATTCAGTGAGTTCCCAATGGGACATGCTTGTATGAGTTTGCTTTTCAATATAGAGCAACATTTTGTGGAACGGAATCTAAGTATCATGGTGAATTCAGTAGGTTACCAATAGGATTCGCATGTAATAAGCTTGTTATTCAAGATAGAGCAACCTTTTAACGAACTGAAACACTGTTTTTCTGTGAATTCAGTTAGTTCCCAGTAGCCTGCTCTTGTACTATGTGTACTTTTAAAGATTTATCAAAATTTGGTGAGCCGAATCTGAGTAACATTGTGAATTCGGTTAGTTCCCAGTAGGCCGCAGTAGTAATAAGTGGACTGTTCGGGATATAGAAAAATTTTAACGAATGGAATCAAAATTTCTAGGCGAATTCAGTGAGTTCCCAATGGACATGCTTGTATGAGTTTGCTTTTCAATATAGAGCAACATTTTGTGGAACGGAATCTATGTATCATGGTGAATTCAGTAGGTTCCCAATAGGATTCGCATGTAATAAGCTTGTTATTCAAGATAGATCAACGTTTTAACGAACTGAAACACTGTTTCTCTGTGAATTCAGTTAGTTCCCAGTAGCCTGCTCTTGTACTATGTGTACTTTTAAAGATTTATCAAAATTTTGTGAGCCGAATCTGAGTAACATGGTGAATTCGGTTAGTTCCCAGTAGGCCGCAGTAGTAATAAGTGGACTGTTCGGGATATAGAAAAATTTTCACGAACGGAATCAAAATTTCTAGGCGAATTCAGTGAGTTCCCAATGGGACATGCTTGTATGAGTTTGCTTTTCAATATAGAGCAACATTTTGTGGAACGGAATCTAAGTATCATGGTGAATTCAGTAGGTTCCCAATAGGATTCGCATGTAATAAGCTTGTTATTCAAGATAGAGCAACGTTTTAACGAACTGAAACACTGTTTCTTTGTGAATTCAGTTAGTTCCCAGTAGCCTGCTCTTGTACTATGTGTACTTTTAAAGATTTATCAAAATTTGGTGAGCCGAATCTGAGTAATATGGTGAATTCGGTTAGTTCCCAGTAAGCCGCAGTAGTAATAAGTGGACTGTTCGGGATTTAGAAAAATTTTCACGAATGGAATCAAAATTTCTAGGCGAATTCAGTGAGTTCCCAATGGGACATGCTTGTATGAGTTTGCTTTTCAATATAGAGCAACATTTTGTCGAACGGAATCTAAGTATCATGGTGAATTCAGTAGGTACCCAATAGGATTCTCATGTAATAAGCTTGTTATTCAAGATAGAGCAACGTTTTAACGAACTGAAACACTGTTTGTTTGTGAATTCAGTTAGTTCCCAGTAGACTGCTCTTGTACTATGTGTACTTTTAAAGATTTATCAAAATTTGGTGAGCCGAATCTGAGTAACATGGTGAATTCGGTTAGTTCCCAGTAGGCCGCAGTAGTAATAAGTGGACTGTTTGGGATATAGAAAAATTTTCACGAATGCAATCCAAATTTCTAGGCGAATTCAGTGAGTTCCCAATGGGACATGCTTGTATGAGTTTGCTTTTCAATATAGAGCAATATTTTGTGGAACGGAATCTAAGTATCATGGTGAATTCAGTAGGTTCCCAATAGGATTCGCATGTAATAAGCTTGTTATTCAAGATAGAGCAACGTTTTAACGAACTGAAACACTGTTTCTCTGTGAATTCAGTTAGTTCCCAGTAGCCTGCTCTTGTACTATGTCTACTTTTAAAGATTTATCAAAATTTGGTGAGCCGAATCTGAGTAACATGGTGAATTCGGTTAGTTCCCAGTAGGCCGCAGTAATAATACGTGGACTGTTCGGGATATAGAAAAATTTTCACGAATGGAATCAAAATTTCTAGGCGAATTCAGTGAGTTCCCAATGGGACATGCTTGTATGAGTTTGCTTTTCAATATAGAGCAACATTTTGTGGAACGGAATCTAAGTATCATGGTGAATTCAGTAGGTTCCCAATAGGATTCGCATGTAATAAGCTTGTTATTCAAGATAGAGCAACGTTTTAACGAACTGAAACACTGTTTCTTTGTGAATTCAGTTAGTTCCCAGTAGCCTGCTCTTGTACTATGTGTACTTTTAAAGATTTATCAAAATTTGGTGAGCCGAATCTGAGTAACATGCTGAATTAGGTTAGTTCCCAGTAGGCAGCAGTAGTAATAAGTGGACTGTTCGGGATATCGAAAAATTTTCACGAATGGAATCAAAATTTCTAGGCGAATTCAGTGAGTTCCCAATGGGACATGCTTGTACGAGTTTGCTTTTCAATATAGAGCAACATTTTGTGGAACGGAATCTAAGTATCATGGTGAATTCAGTAGGTTCCCAGTAGGATTCGCATGTAATAAGCTTGTTATTCAAGATAGAGCAACGTTTTAACGAACTGAAACACTGTTTCTCTGTGAATTCAGTTAGTTCCCAGTAGCCTGCTCTTGTCCTATGTGTACTTTGAAAGATTTATCAAAATTTGGTGAGCCGAATCTGAGTAACATGGTGAATTCGGTTAGTTCCCAGTAGCCTGCTCTTGTACTATGTGTACTTTTAAAGATTTATCAAAATTTGGTGAGCAAAACCTGAGTAACATGGTGAATTAGGTTAGTTCCCAGTAGCCCGCAGTAGTAATAAGTGGATTGTTCGGGATATGGAAAAGATTTCACGAATGGAATCAAAATTTAATAGGCGAATTCAGTGAGTTCCCAATGGGACATGCTTGTATGAGTTGCTTTTCAAAATAGAGCAACATTTTAAGGAACGGAATCTAAGTATCATGGTGAATTCAGTAGGTTCCCAATAGGATTCGATGTAATAAGCTTGTTATTCAAGATAGAGCAACGTTTTAGCGAACTGAAACACTGTTTCTTTGTGAATTCAGTTAGTTCCCAGTAGCCTGCTCTTGTACTATGTGTACTTTTAAAGATTTATCAAAATTTGGTGAGCAGAATCTGAGTAACATGGTGAATTCGGTTAGTTCCCAGTAGGCCGCAGTAGTAATAAGTGGACTGTTCGGGATATAGAAAAATTTTCACGAATGGAATCAAAATTTCTAGGCGAATTCAGTGAGTTCCCAATGGACATGCTTGTATGAGTTTGCTTTTCAATATAGAGCAACATTTTGTGGAACGGAATCTAAGTATCATGGTGAATTCAGTAGGTTCCCAATAGGATTCGCATGTAATAAGCTTGTTATTCAAGATAGAGCAACGTTTCAACGAACTGAAACACTGTTTCTCTGTGAATTCAGTTAGTTCCCAGTAGCCTGCTCTTGTACTATGTGTACTTTTAAAGATTCATCAAAATTTGGTGAGCCGAATCTGAGTAACATGGTGAATTCGGTTAGTTCCCAGTAGGCCGCTGTAGTAATAAGTGGACTGTTCGGAATATAGAAAAATGTTCACGAACGTAATCAAAATTTCTAGGCGAATTCAGTGAGTTCCCAATGGGACATGCTTGTATGAGTTTGCTTTTCAATATAGAGCAACATTTTGTGGAATGGAATCTAAGTATCATGGTGAATTCAGTAGGTTCCCAATAGGATTCGCATGTAATAAGCTTGTTATTCAAGATAGAGCAACGTTTTAACGAACTGAAACACTGTTTCTCTGTGAATTCAGTTAGTTCCCAGTAGCCTGCTCTTGTACTATGTGTACTTTTAAAGATTTATCAAAATTTGGTGAGCCGAATCTGAGTAACATGGTGAATTCGGTTAGTTCCCAGTAGGCCGCAGTAGTAATAAGTGGACTGTTCGGGATATAGAAAAATTTTCACGAATGGAATCAAAATTTCTAGGCGAATTCAGTGAGTTCCCAATAGGACATGCTTGTGTGAGTTTGCTTTTCAATATAGAGCAACATTTTGTGGAACGGAATCTAAGTATCATGGTGAATTCAGTAGGTTACCAATAGGATTCGCATGTAATAAGCTTGTTATTCAAGATAGAGCAACGTTTTAACGAACTGAAACACTGTTTCTCTGTGAATTCAGTTAGTTCCCAGTAGCCTGCTCTTGTACTATGTGTACTTTTAAAGATTTATCAAAATTTGGTGAGCCGAATCTGAGTAACATGGTGAATTCGTTTAGTTCCCAGTAGGCCGCAGTAGTAATAAGTGGACTGTTCGGGATATAGAAAAATTTTCACGAATGGAATCAAAATTTCTAGGCGAATTCAGTGAGTTCCCAATGGGACATGCATGTATGAGTTTGCTTTTCAAAATAGAGCAACATTTTGCGGAACGGAATCTAAGTATCATGGTGAATTCAGTAGGTTCCCAATAGGATTCGCATGTAATAAGCTTGTTATTCAAGATAGAGCAACGTTTTAACGAACTGAAACACTGTTTCTCTGTGAATTCAGTTAGGTCCCAGTAGCCTGCTCTTGTACTATGTGTACTTTTAAAGTTTTATCAAAATTTGGTGAGTCGAATCTGAGTAACATGGTGAATTCGGTTAGTTCCCAGTATGCCGCAGTAGTAATAAGTGGACTGTTCGGGATATAGAAATATTTTCACGAACGGAATCAAAATTTCTAGGCGAATTCAGTGAGTTCCCAATGGGACATGATTGTATGAGTTTGCTTTTCAATATAGAGCAACATTTTGTGGAACGGAATCTGAGTATCATGGTTAATTCATTAGGTTCCCAATAGGATTCGCATGTAATAAGCTTGTTATTCAAGATAGAGCAACGTTTTAACGAACTGAAACACTGTTTCTCTGTGAATTCAGTTAGTTCCCAGTAGCCTGCTCTTGTACTATGTGTACTTTTAAAGATTTATCAAAATTTGGTGAGCCGAATCTGAGTAACATGGTGAATTCGGTTAGTTCCCAGTAGGCCGCAGTAGTAATAAGTGGACTGTTCGGGATATAGAAAAATTTTCACGAATGGAATCAAAATTTCTAGGCGAATTCAGTGAGTTCCCAATGGGACATGCTTGTATGAGTTTGCTTTTCAATATAGAGCAACATTTTGTGGAACGGAATCTAAGTATCATGGTGAATTCAGTAGGTTCCCAATAGGATTCGCATGTAATAAGCTTGTTATTCAAGATAGAGTAACGTTTTAACGAACTGAAACACTGTTTTTCTGTGAATTCAGTTAGTTCCCAGTAGCCTGCTCTTGTACTATGTGTACTTTTAAAGATTTATCAAAATTTGGTGAGCCGAATCTGAGTAACATGGTGAATTCCGTTAGTTCCCAGTAGGCCGCAGTAGTAATAAGTGGACTGTTCGGGATATAGAAAAATTTTCACGAACGGTATCAAAATTTCTAGGCGAATTCAGTGAGTTCCCAATGGGACATGCTTGTATGAGTGTGCTTTTCAATATAGAGCAACATTTTGTGGAACGGAATCTAAGTATCATGGTGAATTCAGTAGGTTCCTAATAGGATTCGCATGTAATAAGCTTGTTATTCAAGATAGAGTAACGTTTTAACGAACTGAAACACTGTTTTTCTGTGAATTCAGTTAGTTCCCAGTAGCCTGCTCTTGTACTATGTGTACTTTTAAAGATTTCTCAAAATTTGGTGAGCCGAATCTGAATAACATGGTGAATTTGGTTAGTTCCCAGTAGGCCGCAGTAGTAATAAGTGGACTGTTCGGGATATAAAAAAATTTTCACGAATGGAATCAAAATTTCTAGGCGAATTCAGTGAGTTCCCAATGGGACATGCTTGTATGAGTATGCTTTTCAATATAGAGCAACATTTTGTGGAACGGAATCTAAGTGTCATGGTGAATTCAGTAGGTTCCCAATAGGATTAGCATGTAATAAGCTTGTTATTCAAGATAGAGCAACGTTTTAACGAAATGAAACACTGTTTCTCTGTGAATTCAGTTAGTTCCCAGTAGCCTGCTCTTGTACTATGTGTACTTTTAAAGATTTATCAAAATTTGGTGAGCCGAATCTGAGTAACATGGTGAATTCGGTTAGTTCCGAGTAGGCCGCAGTAGTAATAAGTGGACTGTTCGGGATATAGAAAAATTTTCACGAACGGAATCAAAATTTCTAGGCGAATTCAGTGAGTTCCCAATGGGACATGCTTGTATGAGTTTGCTTTTCAATATAGAGCAACATTTTGTGGAACGGAATCTAAGTATCATGGTGAATTCAGTAGGTTCCCAATAGGATTCGCATGTAATAAGCTTGTTATTCAAGATAGAGCAACGTTTTAACGAACTGAAACACTGTTTCTCTGTGAATTCAGTTAGTTCCCAGTAGCCTGCTCTTGTACTATGTGTACTTTTAAAGATTTATCAAAATTTGGTAGGCCGAATCTGAGTAACATGGTGAATTCGGTTAGTTCCCAGTAGGCCGCAGTAGTAATAAGTGGAGTGTTCGGGATATAGAAAAATTTTCACGAATGGAATCAAAATTTCTAGGCGAATTCAGTGAGTTCCCAATGGGACATGCTTGTATGAGTTTGCTTTTCAATATAGAGCAACATTTTGTGGAACGGAATCTAAGTATCATGGTGAATTCAGTAGGTTCCCAAAAGGATTCGCATGTAATAAGCTTGTTATTCAAGATAGAGCAACGTTTTAACGAACTGAAACACTGTTTGTTTGTGAATTCAGTTAGTTCCCAGTAGACTGCTCTTGTACTATGTGTACTTTTAAAGATTTCTCAAAATTTGGTGAGCCGAATCTGAGTAACATGGTGAATTTGGTTAGTTCCCAAGGCCGCAGTAGTAATAAGTGGACTGTTCGGGATATAGAAAAATTTTCACGAATGGAATCAAAATTTCTAGGCGAATTCAGTGAGTTCCCAATGGGACATGCTTGTATGAGTTTGCTTTTCAATATAGAGCAACATTTTGTGGAACAGAATCTAAGTGTCATGGTGAATTCAGTAGGTTCCCAATAGGATTCGCATGTAATAAGCTTGTTATTCAAGATAGAGCAACGTTTTAACGAAATGAAACACTGTTTCTCTGTGAATTCAGTTAGTTCCCAGTATCCTGCTCTTGTACTATGTGTACTTTTAAAGATTTATCAAAATTTGGTGAGCCGAATCTGAGTAACATGGTGAATTCGGTTAGTTCCCAGTAGGCCGCAGTAGTAATAAGTGGACTGTTTGGGATATAGAAAAATTTTCACGAACGGAATCAAAATTTCTAGGCGAATTCAGTGAGTTCCCAATGGGACATGCTTGTATGAGTTTGCTTTTCAATATAGAGCAACATTTTAAGGAACAGAATCTAAGTATCATGGTGAATTCAGTAGGTTCCCAATAGGATTCACATGTAATAAGCTTGTTATTCAAGATAGAGCAACGTTTTAACGAACTGAAAAACTGTTTCTTTGTGAATTCAGTTAGTTCCCAGTAGCCTGCTCTTGTACTATGTGTACTTTTAAAGATTTATCAAAATTTGGTGAGCAGAACCTGAGTAACATGGTGAATTAGGTTAGTTCCCAGTAGCCCGCAGTAGTAATAAGTGGACTGTTCGGGATATGGAAAAGATTTCACGAATGGAATCAAAATTTAATAGGCGAATTCAGTGAGTTCCCAATGGGACATGCTTGTATGAGTTGCTTTTCAAAATAGAGCAACATTTTAAGGAACGGAATCTAAGTATCATGGTGAATTCAGTAGGTTCCCAATAGGATTCGCATGTAATAAGCTTGTTATTCAAGATAGAGCAACGTTTTAACGAACTGAAACACTGTTTCTCTGTGAATTCAGTTATTTCCCAGTAGCCTGCTCTTGTACTATGTGTACTTTTAAAGATTTATCAAAATTTGGTGAGCCGAATCTGAGTAACATGGTGAATTCGGTTAGTTCCCAGTAGGCCGCAGTAGTAATAAGTGGACTGTTCGGGATATAGAAAAATTTTCACGAATGGAATCAAAATTTCTAGGCGAATTCAGTGAGTTCCCAATGGGACATGCTTGTGTGAGTTTGCTTTTCAATATAGAGCAACATTTTGTGGAACGGAATCTAAGTATCATGGTGAATTCAGTAGGTTCCCAATAGGATTCGCATGTAATAAGCTTGTTATTCAAGATAGAGCAACGTTTTAACGAACTGAAACACTGTTTCTCTGTGAATTCAGTTAGTTCCCAGTAGCCTGCTCTTGTACTATGTGTACTTTTAAAGTTTTATCAAAATTTGGTGAGTCGAATCTGAGTAACATGGTGAATTCGGTTAGTTCCCAGTATGCCGCAGTAGTAATAAGTGGACTGTTCGGGATATAGAAATATTTTCACGAACGGAATCAAAATTTCTAGGCGAATTCAGTGAGTTCCCAATGGGACTTGATTGTATGAGTTTGCTTTTCAATATAGAGCAACATTTTGTGGAACGGAATCTGAGTATCATGGTTAATTCAGTAGGTTCCCAATAGGATTCGCATGTAATAAGCTTGTTATTCAAGATAGAGCAACGTTTTAACGAACTGAAACACTGTTTCTCTGTGAATTCAGTTAGTTCCCAGTAGCCTGCTCTTGTACTATGTGTACTTTTAAAGATTTATCAAAATTTGGTGAGCCGAATCTGAGTAACATGGTGAATTCGGTTAGTTCCCAGTAGGCCGCAGTAGTAATAAGTGGACTGTTCGGGATATAGAAAAATTTTCACGAATGGAATCAAAATTTCTAGGCGAATTCAGTGAGTTCCCAATGGGACATGCTTGTATGAGTTTGCTTTTCAATATAGAGCAACATTTTGTGGAACGGAATCTAAGTATCATGGTGAATTCAGTAGGTTCCCAATAGGATTCGCATGTAATAAGCTTGTTATTCAAGATAGAGCAACGTTTTAACGAAATGAAACACTGTTTCTCTGTGAATTCAGTTAGTTCCCAGTAGCCTGCTCTTGTACTATGTGTACTTTTAATGATTTATCAAAATTTGGTGAGCCGAATCTGAGTAACATGGTGAATTCGGTTAGTTCCCAGTAGGCCGCAGTAGTAATAAGTGGACTGTTCGGGATATAGAAAAATTTTCACGAACGGAATCAAAATTTCTAGGCGAATTCAGTGAATTCCCAATGGGACATGCTTGTATGAGTTTGCTTTTCAATATAGAGCAACATTTTGTGGAACGGAATCTAAGTATCATGGTGAATTCAGTAGGTTCCCAATAGGATTCGCATGTAATAAGCTTGTTATTCAAGATAGAGTAACGTTTTAACGAACTGAAACACTGTTTTTCTGTGAATTCAGTTAGTTCCCAGTAGCCTGCTCTTGTACTATGTGTACTTTTAAAGATTTATCAAAATTTGGTGAGCCGAATCTGAATAACATGGTGAATTTGGTTAGTTCCCAGTAGGCCGCAGTAGTAATAAGTGGACTGTTCGGGATATAAAAAAATTTTCACGAATGGAATCAAAATTTCTAGGCGAATTCAGTGAGTTCCCAATGGGACATGCTTGTATGAGTATGCTTTTCAATATAGAGCAACATTTTGTGGAACGGAATCTAAGTGTCATGGTGAATTCAGTAGGTTCCCAATAGGATTCGCATGTAATAAGCTTGTTATTCAAGATAGAGCAACGTTTTAACGAAATGAAACACTGTTTCTCTGTGAATTCAGTTAGTTCCCAGTAGCCTGCTCTTGTACTATGTGTACTTTTAAAGATTTATCAAAATTTGGTGAGCCGAATCTGAGTAACATGGTGAATTCGGTTAGTTCCCAGTAGGCCGCAGTAGTAATAAGTGGACTGTTCGGGATATAGAAAAATTTTCACGAACGGAATCAAAATTTCTAGGCGAATTCAGTGAGTTCCCAATGGGACATGCTTGTATGAGTTTGCTTTTCAATATAGAGCAACATTTTGTGGAACGGAATCTAAGTATCATGGTGAATTCAGTAGGTTCCCAATAGGATTCGCATGTAATAAGCTTGTTATTCAAGATAGAGCAAAGTTTTAACGAACTGAAACACTGTTTCTCTGTGAATTCAGTTAGTTCCCAGTAGCCTGCTCTTGTACTATGTGTACTTTTAAAGATTTATCAAAATTTGGTGAGCCGAATCTGAGTAACATGGTGAATTCGGTTAGTTCCCAGTAGGCCGCAGTAGTAATAAGTGGAGTGTTCGGGATATAGAAAAATTTTCACGAATGGAATCAAAATTTCTAGGCGAATTCAGTGAGTTCCCAATGGGACATGCTTGTATGAGTTTGCTTTTCAATATAGAGCAACATTTTGTGGAACGGAATCTAAGTATCATGGTGAATTCAGTAGGTTCCCAAAAGGATTCGCATGTAATAAGCTTGTTATTCAAGATAGAGCAACGTTTCAACGAACTGAAACACTGTTTCTCTGTGAATTCAGTTAGTTCCCAGTAGCCTGCTCTTGTACTATGTGTACTTTTAAAGATTCATCAAAATTTGGTGAGCCGAATCTGAGTAACATGGTGAATTCGGTTAGTTCCCAGTAGGCCGCAGTAGTAATAAGTGGACTGTTCGGGATATAGAAAAATGTTCACGAACGTAATCAAAATTTCTAGGCGAATTCAGTGAGTTCCCAATGGGACATGCTTGTATGAGTTTGCTTTTCAATATAGAGCAACATTTTGTGGAACGGAATCTAAGTGTCATGGTGAATTCAGTAGGTTCCCAATAGGATTCGCATGTAATAAGCTTGTTATTCAAGATAGAGCAACGTTTTAACGAAATGAAACACTGTTTCTCTGTGAATTCAGTTAGTTCCCAGTAGCCTGCTCTTGTACTATGTGTACTTTTAAAGATTTATCAAAATTTGGTGAGCCGAATCTGAGTAACATGGTGAATTCGGTTAGTTCCCAGTAGGCCGCAGTAGTAATAAGTGGACTGTTTGGGATATAGAAAAATTTTCACGAACGGAATCAAAATTTCTAGGCGAATTCAGTGAGTTCCCAATGGGACATGCTTGTATGAGTTTGCTTTTCAATATAGAGCAACATTTTGTGGAACGGAATCTAAGTATCATGGTGAATTCAGTAGGTTCCCAATAGGATTCGCATGTAATAAGCTTGTTATTCAAGATAGAGCAACGTTTTAACGAACTGAAACACTGTTTCTCTGTGAATTCAGTTAGTTCCCAGTAGCCTGCTCTTGTACTATGTGTACTTTTAAAGATTTCTCAAAATTTGGTGAGCCGAATCTGAGTAACATGGTGAATTCGGTTAGTTCCCAGTAGGCCGCAGTAGTAATAAGTGGACTGTTCGGGATGTAGAAAAATTTTCACGAATGGAATCAAAATTTCTAGGCGAATTCAGTGAGTTCCCAATGGGACATGCTTGTATGAGTTTGCTTTTCAATATAGACCAACATTTTGTGGAACGGAATCTAAGTATCATGGTGAATTCAGTAGGTTCCCAATAGGATTCGCATGTAATAAGCTTGTTATTCAAGATAGAGCAACGTTTTAACGAACTGAAGCACTGTTTTTCTGTGAATTCAGTTAGTTCCCAGTAGCCTGCTCTTGTACTATGTGTACTTTTAAAGATTTATCAAAATTTGGTGAGCCGAATCTGAGTAACATGGTGAATTCGGTTAGTTCCCAGTATGCCGCAGTAATAATAAGTGGACTGTTCGGGATATAGAAAAATTTTCACGAATGGAATCAAAATTTCTAGGCGAATTCAGTGAGTTCCCAATGGGACATGCTTGTATGAGTTTGCTCTTCAATATAGAGCAACATTTTGTGGAAAGGAATCTAAGTATCATGGTGAATTCAGTAGGTTCCCAATAGGATTCGCATGAAATAAGCTTGTTATTCAAGATAGAGCAACGTTTCAACGAACTGAAACACTGTTTCTCTGTGAATTCAGTTAGTTCCCAGTAGCCTGCTCTTGTACTATGTGTACTTTTAAAGATTCATCAAAATTTGGTGAGCCGAATCTGAGTAACATGGTGAATTCGGTTAGTTCCCAGTAGGCCGCAGTAGTAATAAGTGGACTGTTCGGGATATAGAAAAATGTTCACGAACGTAATCAAAATTTCTAGGCGAATTCAGTGAGTTCCCAATGGGACATGCTTGTATGAGTTTGCTTTTCAATATAGAGCAACATTTTGTGGAATGGAATCTAAGTATCATGGTGAATTCAGTAGGTTCCCAATAGGATTCGCATGTAATAAGCTTGTTATTCAAGATAGAGCAACGTTTTAACGAACTGAAACACTGTTTCTCTGTGAATTCAGTTAGTTCCCAGTAGCCTGCTCTTGTACTATGTGTACTTTTAAAGATTTATCAAAATTTGGTGAGCCGAATCTGAGTAACATGGTGAATTCGGTTAGTTCCCAGTAGGCCGCAGTAGTAATAAGTGGACTGTTCGGGATATAGAAAAATTTTCACGAATGGAATCAAAATTTCTAGGCGAATTCAGTGAGTTCCCAATGGGACATGCTTGTATGAGTTTGCTTTTCAATATAGAGCAACATTTTGTGGAACGGAATCTAAGTATCATGGTGAATTCAGTAGGTTCCCAAAAGGATTCGCATGTAATAAGCTTGTTATTCAAGATAGAGCAACGTTTTAACGAACTGAAACACTGTTTGTTTGTGAATTCAGTTAGTTCCCAGTAGACTGCTCTTGTACTATGTGTACTTTTAAAGATTTCTCAAAATTTGGTGAGCCGAATCTGAGTAACATGGTGAATTTGGTTAGTTCCCAGTAGGCCGCAGTAGTAATAAGTGGACTGTTCGGGATATAGAAAAATTTTCACGAATGGAATCAAAATTTCTAGGCGAATTCAGTGAGTTCCCAATGGGACATGCTTGTATGAGTTTGCTTTTCAATATAGAGCAACATTTTGTGGAACGGAATCTAAGTATCATGGTGAATTCAGTAGGTTCCCAATAGGATTCGCATGTAATAAGCTTGTTATTCAAGATAGAGCAACGTTTTAACGAACTGAAACACTGTTTCTCTGTGAATTCAGTTAGTTCCCAGTAGCCTGCTCTTTTACTATGTGTACTTTTAAAGATTTATCAAAATTTGGTGAGCCGAATCTGAGTAACATGGTGAATTCGGTTAGTTCCCAGTAGGCCGCAGTAGTAATAAGTGGACTGTTCGGGATATAGAAAAATTTTCACGAATGGAATCAAAATTTCTAGGCGAATTCAGTGAGTTCCCAATGGGACATGCTTGTATGAGTTTGCTTTTCAATATAGAGCAACATTTTGTGGAACGGAATCTAAGTATCATGGAAAATTCAGTAGGTTCCCAATAGTATTCGCATGTAATAAGCTTGTTATTCAAGATAGAGCAACGTTTTAACGAACTGAAACACTGTTTTTCTGTGAATTCAGTTAGTTCCCAGTAGCCTGCTCTTGTACTATGTGTACTTTTAAAAATTTATCAAAATTTGGTGAGCCGAATCTGAGTAACATGGTGAATTCGGTTAGTTCCCAGTAGGCCGAGTAGTAATAAGTGGACTGTTCGGGATATAGAAAAATTTTCACGAATGGAATCAAAATTTCTAGGCGAAATCAGTGAGTTCCCAATGGGACATGCTTGTATGAGTATGCTCTTCAATATAGAGCAACATTTTGTGGAAAGGAATCTAAGTATCATGGTGAATTCAGTAGGTTCCCAATAGGATTCGCATGTAATAAGCTTGTTATTCAAGATAGAGCAACGTTTTAACGAACTGAAACACTGTTTCTCTGTGAATTCAGTTAGTTCCCAGTAGCCTGCTCTTGTACTATGTGTACTTTTAAAGATTTATCAAAATTTGGTGAGCTGAATCTGAGTAACATGGTGAATTCGTTTAGTTCCCAGTAGGCCGCAGTAGTAATAAGTGGACTGTTCGGGATATAGAAAAATTTTCACGAATGGAATCAAAATTTCTAGGCGAATTCAGTGAGTTCCCAATGGGACATGCTTGTATGAGTTTGCTTTTCAAAATAGAGCAACATTTTGCGGAACGGAATCTAAGTATCATGGTGAATTCAGTAGGTTCCCAATAGGATTCGCATGTAATAAGCTTGTTATTCAAGATAGAGCAACGTTTTAACGAACTGAAACACTGTTTCTCTGTGAATTCAGTTAGGTCCCAGTAGCCTGCTCTTGTACTATGTGTACTTTTAAAGTTTTATCAAAATTTGGTGAGTCGAATCTGAGTAACATGGTGAATTCGGTTAGTTCCCAGTATGCCGCAGTAGTAATAAGTGGACTGTTCGGGATATAGAAATATTTTCACGAACGGAATCAAAATTTCTAGGCGAATTCAGTGAGTTCCCAATGGGACATGATTGTATGAGTTTGCTTTTCAATATAGAGCAACATTTTGTGGAACGGAATCTGAGTATCATGGTTAATTCAGTAGGTTCCCAATAGGATTCGCATGTAATAAGCTTGTTATTCAAGATAGAGCAACGTTTTAACGAACTGAAACACTGTTTCTCTGTGAATTCAGTTAGTTCCCAGTAGCCTGCTCTTGTACTATGTGTACTTTTAAAGATTTATCAAAATTTGGTGAGCCGAATCTGAGTAACATGGTGAATTCGGTCAGTTCCCAGTAGGCCGCAGTAGTAATAAGTGGACTGTTCGGGATATAGAAAAATTTTCACGAATGGAATCAAAATTTCTAGGCGAATTCAGTGAGTTCCCAATGGGACATGCTTGTATGAGTTTGCTCTTCAATATAGAGCAACATTTTGTGGAAAGGAATCTAAGTATCATGGTGAATTCAGTAGGTTCCCAATAGGATTCGCATGTAATAAGCTTGTTATTCAAGAAAGAGCAACGTTTCAACGAACTGAAACACTGTTTCTCTGTGAATTCAGTTAGTTCCCAGTAGCCTGCTCTTGTACTATGTGTACTTTTAAAGATTCATCAAAATTTGGTGAGCCGAATCTGAGTAACATGGTGAATTCGGTTAGTTCCCAGTAGGCCGCAGTAGTAATAAGTGGACTGTTCGGGATATAGAAAAATGTTCACGAACGTAATCAAAATTTCTAGGCGAATTCAGTGAGTTCCCAATGGGACATGCTTGTATGAGTTTGCTTTTCAATATAGAGCAACATTTTGTGGAATGGAATCTAAGTATCATGGTGAATTCAGTAGGTTCCCAATAGGATTCGCATGTAATAAGCTTGTTATTCAAGATAGAGCAACGTTTTAACGAACTGAAACACTGTTTCTCTGTGAATTCAGTTAGTTCCCAGTAGCCTGCTCTTGTACTATGTGTACTTTTAAAGATTTATCAAAATTTGGTGAGCCGAATCTGAGTAACATGGTGAATTCGGTTAGTTCCCAGTAGGCCGCAGTAGTAATAAGTGGACTGTTCGGGATATAGAAAAATTTTCACGAATGGAATCAAAATTTCTAGGCGAATTCAGTGAGTTCCCAATGGGACATGCTTGTATGAGTTTGCTTTTCAATATAGAGCAACATTTTGTGGAACGGAATCTAAGTATCATGGTGAATTCAGTAGGTTCCCAAAAGGATTCGCATGTAATAAGCTTGTTATTCAAGATAGAGCAACGTTTTAACGAACTGAAACACTGTTTGTTTGTGAATTCAGTTAGTTCCCAGTAGACTGCTCTTGTACTATGTGTACTTTTAAAGATTTCTCAAAATTTGGTGAGCCGAATCTGAGTAACATGGTGAATTTGGTTAGTTCCCAGTAGGCCGCAGTAGTAATAAGTGGACTGTTCGGGATATAGAAAAATTTTCACGAATGGAATCAAAATTTCTAGGCGAATTCAGTGAGTTCCCAATGGGACATGCTTGTATGAGTTTGCTTTTCAATATAGAGCAACATTTTGTGGAACGGAATCTAAGTATCATGGTGAATTCAGTAGGTTCCCAATAGGATTCGCATGTAATAAGCTTGTTATTCAAGATAGAGCAACGTTTTAACGAACTGAAACACTGTTTCTCTGTGAATTCAGTTAGTTCCCAGTAGCCTGCTCTTTTACTATGTGTACTTTTAAAGATTTATCAAAATTTGGTGAGCCGAATCTGAGTAACATGGTGAATTCGGTTAGTTCCCAGTAGGCCGCAGTAGTAATAAGTGGACTGTTCGGGATATAGAAAAATTTTCACGAATGGAATCAAAATTTCTAGGCGAATTCAGTGAGTTCCCAATGGGACATGCTTGTATGAGTTTGCTTTTCAATATAGAGCAACATTTTGTGGAACGGAATCTAAGTATCATGGTGAATTCAGTAGGTTCCCAATAGTATTCGCATGTAATAAGCTTGTTATTCAAGATAGAGCAACGTTTTAACGAACTGAAACACTGTTTTTCTGTGAATTCAGTTAGTTCCCAGTAGCCTGCTCTTGTACTATGTGTACTTTTAAAAATTTATCAAAATTTGGTGAGCCGAATCTGAGTAACATGGTGAATTCGGTTAGTTCCCAGTAGGCCGAGTAGTAATAAGTGGACTGTTCGGGATATAGAAAAATTTTCACGAATGGAATCAAAATTTCTAGGCGAAATCAGTGAGTTCCCAATGGGACATGCTTGTATGAGTATGCTCTTCAATATAGAGCAACATTTTGTGGAAAGGAATCTAAGTATCATGGTGAATTCAGTAGGTTCCCAATAGGATTCGCATGTAATAAGCTTGTTATTCAAGATAGAGCAACGTTTTAACGAACTGAAACACTGTTTCTCTGTGAATCCAGTTAGTTCCCAGTAGCCTGCTCTTGTACTATGTGTACTTTTAAAGATTTATCAAAATTTGGTGAGCTGCATCTGAGTAACATGGTGAATTCGTTTAGTTCCCAGTAGGCCGCAGTAGTAATAAGTGGACTGTTCGGGATATAGAAAAATTTTCACGAATGGAATCAAAATTTCTAGGCGAATTCAGTGAGTTCCCAATGGGACATGCTTGTATGAGTTTGCTTTTCAAAATAGAGCAACATTTTGCGGAACGGAATCTAAGTATCATGGTGAATTCAGTAGGTGCCCAATAGGATTCGCATGTAATAAGCTTGTTATTCAAGATAGAGCAACGTTTTAACGAACTGAAACACTGTTTCTCTGTGAATTCAGTTAGGTCCCAGTAGCCTGCTCTTGTACTATGTGTACTTTTAAAGTTTTATCAAAATTTGGTGAGTCGAATCTGAGTAACATGGTGAATTCGGTTAGTTCCCAGTATGCCGCAGTAGTAATAAGTGGACTGTTCGGGATATAGAAATATTTTCACGAACGGAATCAAAATTTCTAGGCGAATTCAGTGAGTTCCCAATGGGACATGATTGTATGAGTTTGCTTTTCAATATAGAGCAACATTTTGTGGAACGGAATCTGAGTATCATGGTTAATTCAGTAGGTTCCCAATAGGATTCGCATGTAATAAGCTTGTTATTCAAGATAGAGCAACGTTTTAACGAACTGAAACACTGTTTCTCTGTGAATTCAGTTAGTTCCCAGTAGCCTGCTCTTGTACTATGTGTACTTTTAAAGATTTATCAAAATTTGGTGAGCCGAATCTGAGTAACATGGTGAATTCGGTCAGTTCCCAGTAGGCCGCAGTAGTAATAAGTGGACTGTTCGGGATATAGAAAAATTTTCACGAATGGAATCAAAATTTCTAGGCGAATTCAGTGAGTTCCCAATGGGACATGCTTGTATGAGTTTGCTTTTCAATATAGAGCAACATTTTGTGGAACGGAATCTAAGTATCATGGTGAATTCAGTAGGTTCCCAATAGGATTCGCATGTAATAAGCTTGTTATTCAAGATAGAGCAACGTTTTAACGAACTGAAACACTGTTTCTCTGTGAATTCAGTAAGTTCCCAGTAGCCTGCTCTTGTACTATGTGTACTTTTAAAGATTTATCAAAATTTGGTGAGCCGAATCTGAGTAACATGGTGAATTCGGTTAGTTCCAAGTAGGCCGCAGTAGTAATGAGGGGACTGTTCGGGATATAGAAAAATTATCACGAATGGAATCAAAATTTCTAGGCGAATTCAGTGAGTTCCCAATGGGACATGCTTGTATGAGTTTGCTTTTCAATATAGAGCAACATTTTGTGGAACGGAATCTAAGTATCATGGTGAATTCAGTAGGTTCCCAATAGGATTCGCATGTAATAAGCTTGTTATTCAAGATAGAGCAACGTTTTAACGAACTGAAACACTGTTTCTCTGTGAATTCAGTTAGTTCCCAGTAGCCTGCTCTTGTACTATGTGTACTTTTAAAGATTTATCAAAATTTGGTGAGCAGAATCTGAGTAACATGGTGAATTCGGTTAGTTCCCAGTAGGCCGCAGTAGTAATAAGTGGACTGTTCGGGATATAGAAAAATTTTCACGAATGGAATCAAAATTTCTAGGCGAATTCAGTGAGTTCCCAATGGGACATGCTTGTATGAGTTTGCTTTTCAATATAGACCAACTTTCTGTGGAACGGAATCTAAGTATCATGGTGAATTCAGTAGGTTCCCAATAGGATTCGCATGTAATAAGCTTGTTATTCAAGATAGAGCAACGTTTTAACGAACTGAAGCACTGTTTTTCTGTGAATTCAGTTAGTTCCCAGTAGCCTGCTCTTGTACTATGTGTACTTTGAAAGATTTATCAAAATTTGGTGAGCCGAATCTGAGTAACATGGTGAATTCGGTTAGTTCCCAGTAGGCCGCAGTAGTAATAAGTGGACTTTTCGGGATATAGAAAAATTTTCACGAATGGAATCAAAATTTCTAGGCGAATTCAGTGAGTTCCCAATGGGATATGCTTGTATGAGTTTGCTCTTCAATATAGAGCAACATTTTGTGGAAAGGAATCTAAGTATCATGGTGAATTCAGTAGGTTCCCAATAGGATTCGCATGTAATAAGCTTGTTATTCAAGATAGAGCAACGTTTTAACGAACTGAAACACTGTTTCTCTGTGAATTCAGTTAGTTCCCAGTAGCCTGCTCTTGTACTATGTGTACTTTTAAAGATTTATCAAAATTTGGTGAGCCGAATCTGAGTAACATGGTGAATTCGGTTAGTTCCCAGTAGGCCGCAGTAGTAATGAGTGGACTGTTCGGGAGATAGAAAAAAATTCACGAATGGAATCAAAATTTCTAGGCGAATTCAGTGAGTTCCCAATGGGACATGCTTGTATGAGTTTGCTTTTCAATATAGAGCAACATTTTGTGGAACGGAATCTAAGTATCATGGTGAATTCCGTAGGTTCCCAATAGGATTCGCATTTAATAAGCTTGTTATTCAAGATAGAGCAACGTTTTAACGAACTGAAACACTGTTTCTCTGTGAATTCAGTTAGTTCCCAGTAGCCTGCTCTTGTACTATGTGTACTTTGAAAGATTTATCAAAATTTGGTGAGCCGAATCTGAGTAACATGGTGAATTCGTTTAGTTCCCAGTTGGCCGCAGTAGTTATAAGTGGACTGTTCGGGATATAGAAAAATTTTCACGAATGGAATCAAAATTTCTAGGCGAATTCATTGAGTTCCCAATGGGACATGCTTGTATGAGTTTGCTTTTCAATATAGAGCAACATTTTGTAGAACGGAATCTTAGTATCATGGTGAATTCAGTAGATTCCCAATAGGATTCGCATGTAATAAGCTTGTTATTCAAGATAGAGCAACGTTTTAACGAACTGAAACACTGTTTCTCTGTGAATTCAGTTAGTTCCCAGTAGCCTGCTCTTGTACTATGTGTACTTTTAAAGATTTATCAAAATTTGGTGAGCCGAATCTGAGTAACATGGTGAATTCGTTTAGTTCCCAGTAGGCCGCAGTAGTAATAAGTGGACTGTTCGGGATATAGAAAAATTTTCACGAATGGAATCAAAATTTCTAGGCGAATTCAGTGAGTTCCCAATGGGACATGCTTGTATGAGTTTGCTTTTCAAAATAGAGCAACATTTTGCGGAACGGAATCTAAGAATCATGGTGAATTCAGTAGGTTCCCAATAGGATTCGCATGTAATAAGCTTGTTATTCAAGATAGAGCAACGTTTTAACGAACTGAAACACTGTTTCTCTGTGAATTCAGTTAGTTCCCAGTATCCTGCTCTTGTACTATGTGTACTTTTAAAGATTTATCAAAATTTGGTGAGCCGAATCTGAGTAACATGGTGAATTCGTTTAGTTCCCAGTAGGCCGCAGTAGTAATAAGTGGACTGTTCGGGATATAGAAAAATTTTCACGAATGGAATCAAAATTTCTAGGCGAATTCAGTGAGTTCCCAATGGGACATGCTTGTATGAGTTTGCTTTTCAAAATAGAGCAACATTTTGCGGAACGGAATCTAAGTATCATGGTGAATTCAGTAGGTTCCCAATAGGATTCGCATGTAATAAGCTTGTTATTCAAGATAGAGCAACGTTTTAACGAACTGAAACACTGTTTCTCTGTGAATTCAGTTAGGTCCCAGTAGCCTGCTCTTGTACTATGTGTACTTTTAAAGTTTTATCAAAATTTAGTGAGTCGAATCTGAGTAACATGGTGAATTCGGTTAGTTCCCAGTATGCCGCAGTAGTAATAAGTGGACTGTTCGGGATATAGAAATATTTTCACGAACGGAATCAAAATTTCTAGGCGAATTCAGTGAGTTCCCAATGGGACATGATTGTATGAGTTTGCTTTTCAATATAGAGCAACATTTTGTGGAACGGAATCTGAGTATCATGGTTAATTCAGTAGGTTCCCAATAGGATTCGCATGTAATAAGCTTGTTATTCAAGATAGAGCAACGTTTTAACGAACTGAAACACTGTTTCTCTGTGAATTCAGTTAGTTCCCAGTAGCCTGCTCTTGTACTATGTGTACTTTTAAGGATTTATCAAAATTTGGTGAGCCGAATCTGAGTAACATGGTGAATTCGGTTAGTTCCCAGTATGCCGCAGTAGTAATAAGTGGACTGTTCGGGATATAGAAATATTTTCACGAACGGAATCAAAATTTCTAGGCGAATTCAGTGAGTTCCCAATGGGACATGATTGTATGAGTTTGCTTTTCAATATAGAGCAACATTTTGTGGAACGGAATCTGAGTATCATGGTTAATTCAGTAGGTTCCCAATAGGATTCGCATGTAATAAGCTTGTTATTCAAGATAGAGCAACGTTTTAACGAACTGAAACACTGTTTCTCTGTGAATTCAGTTAGTTCCCAGTAGCCTGCTCTTGTACTATGTGTACTTTTAAAGATTTATCAAAATTTGGTGAGCCGAATCTGAGTAACATGGTGAATTCGGTCAGTTCCCAGTAGGCCGCAGTAGTAATAAGTGGACTGTTCGGGATATAGAAAAATTTTCACGAATGGAATCAAAATTTCTAGGCGAATTCAGTGAGTTCCCAATGGGACATGCTTGTATGAGTTTGCTTTTCAATATAGAGCAACATTTTGTGGAACGGAATCTAAGTATCATGGTGAATTCAGTAGGTTCCCAATAGGATTCGCATGTAATAAGCTTGTTATTCAAGATAGAGCAACGTTTTAACGAACTGAAACACTGTTTCTCTGTGAATTCAGTAAGTTCCCAGTAGCCTGCTCTTGTACTATGTGTACTTTTAAAGATTTATCAAAATTTGGTGAGCCGAATCTGAGTAACATGGTGAATTCGGTTAGTTCCAAGTAGGCCGCAGTAGTAATGAGGGGACTGTTCGGGATATAGAAAAATTTTCACGAATGGAATCAAAATTTCTAGGCGAATTCAGTGAGTTCCCAATGGGACATGCTTGTATGAGTTTGTTTTTCAATATAGAGCAACATTTTGTGGAACGGAATCTAAGTATCATGGTGAATTCAGTAGGTTCCCAATAGGATTCGCATGTAATAAGCTTGTTATTCAAGATAGAGCAACGTTTTAACGAACTGAAACACTGTTTCTCTGTGAATTCAGTTAGTTCCCAGTAGCCTGCTCTTGTACTATGTGTACTTTTAAAGATTTATCAAAATTTGGTGAGCAGAATCTGAGTAACATGGTGAATTCGGTTAGTTCCCAGTAGGCCGCAGTAGTAATAAGTGGACTGTTCGGGATATAGAAAAATTTTCACGAATGGAATCAAAATTTCTAGGCGAATTCAGTGAGTTCCCAATGGGACATGCTTGTATGAGTTTGCTTTTCAATATAGACCAACTTTCTGTGGAACGGAATCTAAGTATCATGGTGAATTCAGTAGGTTCCCAATAGGATTCGCATGTAATAAGCTTGTTATTCAAGATAGAGCAACGTTTTAACGAACTGAAGCACTGTTTTTCTGTGAATTCAGTTAGTTCCCAGTAGCCTGCTCTTGTACTATGTGTACTTTGAAAGATTTATCAAAATTTGGTGAGCCGAATCTGAGTAACATGGTGAATTCGGTTAGTTCCCAGTAGGCCGCAGTAGTAATAAGTGGACTTTTCGGGATATAGAAAAATTTTCACGAATGGAATCAAAATTTCTAGGCGAATTCAGTGAGTTCCCAATGGGATATGCTTGTATGAGTTTGCTCTTCAATATAGAGCAACATTTTGTGGAAAGGAATCTAAGTATCATGGTGAATTCAGTAGGTTCCCAATAGGATTCGCATGTAATAAGCTTGTTATTCAAGATAGAGCAACGTTTTAACGAACTGAAACACTGTTTCTCTGTGAATTCAGTTAGTTCCCAGTAGCCTGCTCTTGTACTATGTGTACTTTTAAAGATTTATCAAAATTTGGTGAGCCGAATCTGAGTAACATGGTGAATTCGGTTAGTTCCCAGTAGGCCGCAGTAGTAATGAGTGGACTGTTCGGGAGATAGAAAAAAATTCACGAATGGAATCAAAATTTCTAGGCGAATTCAGTGAGTTCCCAATGGGACATGCTTGTATGAGTTTGCTTTTCAATATAGAGCAACATTTTGTGGAACGGAATCTAAGTATCATGGTGAATTCCGTAGGTTCCCAATAGGATTCGCATTTAATAAGCTTGTTATTCAAGATAGAGCAACGTTTTAACGAACTGAAACACTGTTTCTCTGTGAATTCAGTTAGTTCCCAGTAGCCTGCTCTTGTACTATGTGTACTTTTAAAGATTTATCAAAATTTGGTGAGCCGAATCTGAGTAACATGGTGAATTCGTTTAGTTCCCAGTTGGCCGCAGTAGTTATAAGTGGACTGTTCGGGATATAGAAAAATTTTCACGAATGGAATCAAAATTTCTAGGCGAATTCATTGAGATCCCAATGGGACATGCTTGTATGAGTTTGCTTTTCAATATAGAGCAACATTTTGTAGAACGGAATCTTAGTATCATGGTGAATTCAGTAGATTCCCAATAGGATTCGCATGTAATAAGCTTGTTATTCAAGATAGAGCAACGTTTTAACGAACTGAAACACTGTTTCTCTGTGAATTCAGTTAGTTCCCAGTAGCCTGCTCTTGTACTATGTGTACTTTTAAAGATTTATCAAAATTTGGTGAGCCGAATCTGAGTAACATGGTGAATTCGTTTAGTTCCCAGTAGGCCGCAGTAGTAATAAGTGGACTGTTCGGGATATAGAAAAATTTTCACGAATGGAATCAAAATTTCTAGGCGAATTCAGTGAGTTCCCAATGGGACATGCTTGTATGAGTTTGCTTTTCAAAATAGAGCAACATTTTGCGGAACGGAATCTAAGTATCATGGTGAATTCAGTAGGTTCCCAATAGGATTCGCATGTAATAAGCTTGTTATTCAAGATAGAGCAACGTTTTAACGAACTGAAACACTGTTTCTCTGTGAATTCAGTTAGTTCCCAGTAGCCTGCTCTTGTACTATGTGTACTTTTAAAGATTTATCAAAATTTGGTGAGCCGAATCTGAGTAACATGGTGAATTCGTTTAGTTCCCAGTAGGCCGCAGTAGTAATAAGTGGACTGTTCGGGATATAGAAAAATTTTCACGAATGGAATCAAAATTTCTAGGCGAATTCAGTGAGTTCCCAATGGGACATGCTTGTATGAGTTTGCTTTTCAAAATAGAGCAACATTTTGCGGAACGGAATCTAAGTATCATGGTGAATTCAGTAGGTTCCCAATAGGATTCGCATGTAATAAGCTTGTTATTCAAGATAGAGCAACGTTTTAACGAACTGAAACACTGTTTCTCTGTGAATTCAGTTAGGTCCCAGTAGCCTGCTCTTGTACTATGTGTACTTTTAAAGTTTTATCAAAATTTAGTGAGTCGAATCTGAGTAACATGGTGAATTCGGTTAGTTCCCAGTATGCCGCAGTAGTAATAAGTGGACTGTTCGGGATATAGAAATATTTTCACGAACGGAATCAAAATTTCTAGGCGAATTCAGTGAGTTCCCAATGGGACATGATTGTATGAGTTTGCTTTTCAATATAGAGCAACATTTTGTGGAACGGAATCTGAGTATCATGGTTAATTCAGTAGGTTCCCAATAGGATTCGCATGTAATAAGCTTGTTATTCAAGATAGAGCAACGTTTTAACGAACTGAAACACTGTTTCTCTGTGAATTCAGTTAGTTCCCAGTAGCCTGCTCTTGTACTATGTGTACTTTTAAGGATTTATCAAAATTTGGTGAGCCGAATCTGAGTAACATGGTGAATTCGGTTAGTTCCCAGTAGGCCGCAGTAGTAATAAGTGGACTGTTCGGGATATAGAAAAATTTTCACGAATGGAATCAAAATTTCTAGGCGAATTCAGTGAGTTCCCAATGCGACATGCTTGTATGAGTTTGCTTTTCAATATAGAGCAACATTTTGTGGAACGGAAACAAGTATCATGGTGAATTCAGTAGGTTCCCAATAGGATTCGCATGTAATAAGCTTGTTATTCAAGATAGAGCGACGTTTTAACGAACTGAAACACTGTTTCTCTGTTAATTCAGTTAGTTGCCAGTAGCCTGCTCTTGTACTATATGTACTTTTAAAGATTTATCAAAATTTGGTGAGCCGAATCTGAGTAACATGGTGAATTCGGTTAGTTCCCAGTAGGCCGCAGTAGTAATGAGTGGACTGTTCGGGATATAGAAAAATTTTCACGAATGGAATCAAAATTTCTAGGCGAATTCAGTGAGTTCCCAATGGGACATGCTTGTATGAGTTTGCTTTTCAATATAGAGCAACATTGTGGAACGGAATCTAAGTATCATGGTGAATTCAGTAGGTTCCCAATAGGATTCGCATGTAATAAGCTTGTTATTCAAGATAGAGCAACGTTTTAACGAACTGAAACACTGTTTCTCTGTGAATTCAGTTAGTTCCCAGTAGCCTGCTCTTGTACTTTGTGTACTTTTAAAGAATTATCAAAATTTGGTGAGCCGAATCTGAGTAACATGGTGAATTCGGTTAGTTCCCAGTAGGCCGCAGTAGTAATGAGTGGACTGTTCGGGAGATAGAAAAAAATTCACGAATGGAATCAAAATTTCTAGGCGAATTCAGTGAGTTCCCAATGGGACATGCTTGTATGAGTTTGCTTTTCAATATAGAGCAACATTTTGTGGAACGGAATCTAAGTATCATGGTGAATTCCGTAGGTTCCCAATAGGATTTTCATTTAATAAGCTTGTTATTCAAGATAGAGCAACGTTTTAACGAACTGAAACACTGTTTCTCTGTGAATTCAGTTAGTTCCCAGTAGCCTGCTCTTGTACTATGTGTACTTTTAAAGATTTATCAAAATTTGGTGAGCCGAATCTGAGTATCATGGTGAATTCGTTTAGTTCCCAGTTGGCCGCAGTAGTTATAAGTGGACTGTTCGGGATATAGAAAAATTTTCACGAATGGAATCAAAATTTCTAGGCGAATTCATTGAGTTCCCAATGGGACATGCTTGTATGAGTTTGCTTTTCAATATAGAGCAACATTTTGTAGAACGGAATCTTAGTATCATGGTGAATTCAGTAGATTCCCAATAGGATTCGCATGTAATAAGCTTGTTATTCAAGATAGAGCAACGTTTTAACGAACTGAAACACTGTTTCTCTGTGAATTCAGTTAGTTCCCAGTAGCCTGCTCTTGTACTATGTGTACTTTTAAAGATTTATCAAAATTTGGTGAGCCGAATCTGAGTAACATGGTGAATTCGTTTAGTTCCCAGTAGGCCGCAGTAGTAATAAGTGGACTGTTCGGGATATAGAAAAATTTTCACAAATGGAATCAAAATTTCTAGGCGAATTCAGTGAGTTCCCAATGGGACATGCTTGTATGAGTTTGCTTTTCAAAATAGAGCAACATTTTGCGGAACGGAATCTAAGTATCATGGTGAATTCAGTAGGTTCCCAATAGGATTCGCATGTAATAAGCTTGTTATTCAAGATAGAGCAACGTTTTAACGAACTGAAACACTGTTTCTCTGTGAATTCAGTTAGTTCCCAGTAGCCTGCTCTTGTACTATGTGTACTTTTAAAGATTTATCAAAATTTGGTGAGCCGAATCTGAGTAACATGGTGAATTCGTTTAGTTCCCAGTAGGCCGCAGTAGTAATAAGTGGACTGTTCGGGATATAGAAAAATTTTCACGAATGGAATCAAAATTTCTAGGCGAATTCAGTGAGTTCCCAATGGGACATGCTTGTATGAGTTTGCTTTTCAAAATAGAGCAACATTTTGCGGAACGGAATCTAAGTATCATGGTGAATTCAGTAGGTTCCCAATAGGATTCGCATGTAATAAGCTTGTTATTCAAGATAGAGCAACGTTTTAACGAACTGAAACACTGTTTCTCTGTGAATTCAGTTAGTTCCCAGTAGCCTGCTCTTGTACTATGTGTACTTTTAAAGATTTATCAAAATTTGGTGAGCCGAATCTGAGTAACATGGTGAATTCGTTTAGTTCCCAGTAGGCCGCAGTAGTAATAAGTGGACTGTTCGGGATATAGAAAAATTTTCACGAATGGAATCAAAATTTCTAGGCGAATTCAGTGAGTTCCCAATGGGACATGCTTGTATGAGTTTGCTTTTCAAAATAGAGCAACATTTTGCGGAACGGAATCTAAGTATCATGGTGAATTCAGTAGGTTCCCAATAGGATTCGCATGTAATAAGCTTGTTATTCAAGATAGAGCAACGTTTTAACGAACTGAAACACTGTTTCTCTGTGAATTCAGTTAGGTCCCAGTAGCCTGCTCTTGTACTATGTGTACTTTTAAAGTTTTATCAAAATTTAGTGAGTCGAATCTGAGTAACATGGTGAATTCGGTTAGTTCCCAGTATGCCGCAGTAGTAATAAGTGGACTGTTCGGGATATAGAAATATTTTCACGAACGGAATCAAAATTTCTAGGCGAATTCAGTGAGTTCCCAATGGGACATGATTGTATGAGTTTGCTTTTCAATATAGAGCAACATTTTGTGGAACGGAATCTGAGTATCATGGTTAATTCAGTAGGTTCCCAATAGGATTCGCATGTAATAAGCTTGTTATTCAAGATAGAGCAACGTTTTAACGAACTGAAACACTGTTTCTCTGTGAATTCAGTTAGTTCCCAGTAGCCTGCTCTTGTACTATGTGTACTTTTAAGGATTTATCAAAATTTGGTGAGCCGAATCTGAGTAACATGGTGAATTCGGTTAGTTCCCAGTAGGCCGCAGTAGTAATAAGTGGACTGTTCGGGATATAGAAAAATTTTCACGAATGGAATCAAAATTTCTAGGCGAATTCAGTGAGTTCCCAATGCGACATGCTTGTATGAGTTTGCTTTTCAATATAGAGCAACATTTTGTGGAACGGAAACAAGTATCATGGTGAATTCAGTAGGTTCCCAATAGGATTCGCATGTAATAAGCTTGTTATTCAAGATAGAGCGACGTTTTAACGAACTGAAACACTGTTTCTCTGTTAATTCAGTTAGTTCCCAGTAGCCTGCTCTTGTACTATGTGTACTTTTAAAGATTTATCAAAATTTGGTGAGCCGAATCTGAGTAACATGGTGAATTCGGTTAGTTCCCAGTAGGCCGCAGTAGTAATAAGTGGACTGTTCGGGATATAGAAAAATTTTCACGAGTGGAATCAAAATTTCTAGGCGATTTCAGTGAGTTCCCACTGGGACATGCTTGTATGAGTTTGCCTTCAATATAGAGCAACATTTTGTGGAAAGGAATCTAAGTATCATGGTGAATTCAGTAGGTTCCCAATAGGATTCGCATGTAATAAGCTTGTTATTCAAGATAGAGCAAAGTTTTAACGAACTGAAACACTGTTTCTCTGTGAATTCAGTTAGTTCCCAGTAGCCTGCTCTTGTACTATGTGTACTTTTAAAGATTTATCAAAATTTGGTCAGCCGAATCTGAGTAACATGGTGAATTCGGTTAGTTCCCAGTAGGCCGCAGTAGTAATGAGTGGACTGTTCGGGATATAGAAAAATTTTCACGAATGGAATCAAAATTTCTAGGCGAATTCAGTGAGTTCCCAATGGGACATGCTTGTATGAGTTTGCTTTTCAATATAGAGCAACATTTTGTGGAACGGAATCTAAGTATCATGGTGAAATCAGTAGGTTCCCAATAGGATTCGCATGTAATAAGCTTGTTATTCAAGATAGAGCAACGTTTTAACGAACTGAAACACTGTTTCTCTGTGAATTCAGTTAGTTCCCAGTAGCCTGCTCTTTTACTATGTGTACTTTTAAAGATTTATCAAAATTTGGTGAGCCGAATCTGAGTAACATGGTGAATTCGGTTAGTTCCAAGTAGGCGGCAGTAGTAATAAGGGGACTGTTCGGGATATAGAAAAATTTTCACGAATGGAATCCAAATTTCTAGGCGAATTCAGTGAGTTCCCAATGGGACATGCTTGTATGAGTTTGCTTTTCAATATAGAGCAACATTTTGTGGAACGGAAACAAGTATCATGGTGAATTCAGTAGGTTCCCAATAGGATTCGCATGTAATAAGCTTGTTATTCAAGATAGAGCGACGTTTTAACGAACTGAAACACTGTTTCTCTGTTAATTCAGTTAGTTCCCAGTAGCCTGCTCTTGTACTATATGTACTTTTAAAGATTTATCAAAATTTGGTGAGCCGAATCTGAGTAACATGGTGAATTCGGTTAGTTCCCAGTAGGCCGCAGTAGTAATAAGTGGACTGTTCGGGATATAGAAAAATTTTCACGAATGGAATCAAAATTTCTAGGCGAATTCAGTGAGTTCCCAATGGGACATGCTTGTATGAGTTTGCTCTTCAATATAGAGCAACATTTTGTGGAAAGGAATCTAAGTATCATGGTGAATTCAGTAGGTTCCCAATAGGATTCGCATGTAATAAGCTTGTTATTCAAGATAGAGCAACGTTTTAACGAACTGAAACACTGTTTCTCTGTGAATTCAGTTAGTTCCCAGTAGCCTGCTCTTGTACTATGTGTACTTTTAAAGATTTATCAAAATTTGGTGAGCCGAATCTGAGTAACATGGTGAATTCGGTTAGTTCCCAGTAGGCCACAGTAGTAATGAGTGGACTGTTCGGGATATAGAAAAATTTTCACGAATGGAATCAAAATTTCTAGGCGAATTCAGTGAGTTCCCAATGGGACATGCTTGTATGAGTTTGCTTTTCAATATAGAGCAACATTTTGTGGAACGGAATCTAAGTATCATGGTGAATTCAGTAGGTTCCCAATAGGATTGGCATGTAATAAGCTTGTTATTCAAGATAGAGCAACGTTTTAACGAACTGAAACACTGTTTCTCTGTGAATTCAGTTAGTTTCCTGTAGCCTGCTCTTGTACTATGTGTACTTTTAAAGATTTATCAAAATTTGGTGAGCCGAATCTGAGTAACATGGTGAATTCGTTTAGTACCCAGTAGGCCGCAGTAGTAATAAGTGGACTGTTCGGGATATAGAAAAATTTTCACGAATGGAATCAAAATTTCTAGGCGAATTCATTGAGTTCCCAATGGGACATGCTTGTATGAGTTTGCTTTTCAATATAGAGCAACATTTTGTAGAACGGAATCTTAGTATCATGGTGAATTCAGTAGATTCCCAATAGGATTCGCATGTTATAAGCTTGTTATTCAAGATAGAGCAACGTTTTAACGAACTGAAACACTGTTTCTCTGTGAATTCAGTTAGTTCCCAGTAGCCTGCTCTTGTACTATGTGTACTTTTAAAGATTTATCAAAATTTGGTGAGCCGAATCTGAGTAACATGGTGAATTCGTTTAGTTCCCAGTAGGCCGCAGTAGTAATAAGTGGACTGTTCGGGATATAGAAAAATTTTCACGAATGGAATCAAAATTTCTAGGCGAATTCAGTGAGTTCCCAATGGGACATGCTTGTATGAGTTTGCTTTTCAAAATAGAGCAACATTTTGCGGAACGGAATCTAAGTATCATGGTGAATTCAGTAGGTTCCCAATAGGATTCGCATGTAATAAGCTTGTTATTCAAGATAGAGCAACGTTTTAACGAACTGAAACACTGTTTCTCTGTGAATTCAGTTAGTTCCATTAGCCTGCTCTTGTACTTTGTGTACTTTTAAAGAATTATCAAAATTTGGTGAGCCGAATCTGAGTAACATGGTGAATTCGGTTAGTTCCCAGTAGGCCGCAGTAGTAATGAGTGGACTGTTCGGGAGATAGAAAAAAATTCACGAATGGAATCAAAATTTCTAGGCGAATTCAGTGAGTTCCCAATGGGACATGCTTGTATGAGTTTGCTTTTCAATATAGAGCAACATTTTGTGGAACGGAATCTAAGTATCATGGTGAATTCCGTAGGTTCCCAATAGGATTCGCATTTAATAAGCTTGTTATTCAAGATAGAGCAACGTTTTAACGAACTGAAACACTGTTTCTCTGTGAATTCAGTTAGTTCCCAGTAGCCTGCTCTTGTACTATGTGTACTTTTAAAGATTTATCAAAATTTGGTGAGCCGAATCTGAGTAACATGGTGAATTCGTTTAGTTCCCAGTTGGCCGCAGTAGTTATAAGTGGACTGTTCGGGATATAGAAAAATTTTCACGAATGGAATCAAAATTTCTAGGCGAATTCATTGAGTTCCCAATGGGACATGCTTGTATGAGTTTGCTTTTCAATATAGAGCAACATTTTGTAGAACGGAATCTTAGTATCATGGTGAATTCAGTAGATTCCCAATAGGATTCGCATGTAATAAGCTTGTTATTCAAGATAGAGCAACGTTTTAACGAACTGAAACACTGTTTCTCTGTGAATTCAGTTAGTTCCCAGTAGCCTGCTCTTGTACTATGTGTACTTTTAAAGATTTATCAAAATTTGGTGAGCCGAATCTGAGTAACATGGTGAATTCGTTTAGTTCCCAGTAGGCCGCAGTAGTAATAAGTGGACTGTTCGGGATATAGAAAAATTTTCACGAATGGAATCAAAATTTCTAGGCGAATTCAGTGAGTTCCCAATGGGACATGCTTGTATGAGTTTGCTTTTCAAAATAGAGCAACATTTTGCGGAACGGAATCTAAGTATCATGGTGAATTCAGTAGGTTCCCAATAGGATTCGCATGTAATAAGCTTGTTATTCAAGATAGAGCAACGTTTTAACGAACTGAAACACTGTTTCTCTGTGAATTCAGTTAGTTCCCAGTAGCCTGCTCTTGTACTATGTGTACTTTTAAAGATTTATCAAAATTTGGTGAGCCGAATCTGAGTAACATGGTGAATTCGTTTAGTTCCCAGTAGGCCGCAGTAGTAATAAGTGGACTGTTCGGGATATAGAAAAATTTTCACGAATGGAATCAAAATTTCTAGGCGAATTCAGTGAGTTCCCAATGGGACATGCTTGTAATGAGTTTGCTTTTCAAAATAGAGCAACATTTTGCGGAACGGAATCTAAGTATCATGGTGAATTCAGTAGGTTCCCAATAGGATTCGCATGTAATAAGCTTGTTATTCAAGATAGAGCAACGTTTTAACGAACTGAAACACTGTTTCTCTGTGAATTCAGTTAGGTCCCAGTAGCCTGCTCTTGTACTATGTGTACTTTTAAAGTTTTATCAAAATTTAGTGAGTCGAATCTGAGTAACATGGTGAATTCGGTTAGTTCCCAGTATGCCGCAGTAGTAATAAGTGGACTGTTCGGGATATAGAAATATTTTCACGAACGGAATCAAAATTTCTAGGCGAATTCAGTGAGTTCCCAATGGGACATGATTGTATGAGTTTGCTTTTCAATATAGAGCAACATTTTGTGGAACGGAATCTGAGTATCATGGTTAATTCAGTAGGTTCCCAATAGGATTCGCATGTAATAAGCTTGTTATTCAAGATAGAGCAACGTTTTAACGAACTGAAACACTGTTTCTCTGTGAATTCAGTTAGTTCCCAGTAGCCTGCTCTTGTACTATGTGTACTTTTATGGATTTATCAAAATTTGGTGAGCCGAATCTGAGTAACATGGTGAATTCGGTTAGTTCCCAGTAGGCCGCAGTAGTAATAAGTGGACTGTTCGGGATATAGAAAAATTTTCACGAATGGAATCAAAATTTCTAGGCGAATTCAGTGAGTTCCCAATGCGACATGCTTGTATGAGTTTGCTTTTCAATATAGAGCAACATTTTGTGGAACGGAAACAAGTATCATGGTGAATTCAGTAGGTTCCCAATAGGATTCGCATGTAATAAGCTTGTTATTCAAGATAGAGCGACGTTTTAACGAACTGAAACACTGTTTCTCTGTTAATTCAGTTAGTTCCCAGTAGCCTGCTCTTGTACTATATGTACTTTTAAAGATTTATCAAGATTTGGTGAGCCGAATCTGAGTAACATGGTGAATTCGGTTAGTTCCCAGTAGGCCGCAGTAGTAATGAGTGGACTGTTCGGGAGATAGAAAAAAATTCACGAATGGAATCAAAATTTCTAGGCGAATTCAGTGAGTTCCCAATGGGACATGCTTGTATGAGTTTGCTTTTCAATATAGAGCAACATTTTGTGGAACGGAATCTAAGTATCATGGTGAATTCCGTAGGTTCCCAATAGGATTCGCATTTAATAAGCTTGTTATTCAAGATAGAGCAACGTTTTAACGAACTGAAACACTGTTTCTCTGTGAATTCAGTTAGTTCCCAGTAGCCTGCTCTTGTACTATGTGTACTTTTAAGGATTTATCAAAATTTGGTGAGCCGAATCTGAGTAACATGGTGAATTCGGTTAGTTCCCAGTAGGCCGCAGTAGTAATAAGTGGACTGTTCGGGATATAGAAAAATTTTCACGAATGGAATCAAAATTTCTAGGCGAATTCAGTGAGTTCCCAATGGGACATGCTTGTATGAGTTTGCTTTTCAATATAGAGCAACATTTTGTGGAACGGAATCTAAGTATCATGGTGAATTCAGTAGGTTCCCAATAGGATTCGCATGTAATAAGCTTGTTATTCAAGATAGAGCGACGTTTTAACGAACTGAAACACTGTTTCTCTGTTAATTCAGTTAGTTCCCAGTAGCCTGCTCTTGTACTATATGTACTTTTAAAGATTTATCAAGATTTGTTGAGCCGAATCTGAGTAACATGGTGAATTCGGTTAGTTCCCAGTAGGCCGCAGTAGTAATGAGTGGACTGTTCGGGAGATAGAAAAAAATTCACGAATGGAATCAAAATTTCTAGGCGAATTCAGTGAGTTCCCAATGGGACATGCTTGTATGAGTTTGCTTTTCAATATAGAGCAACATTTTGTGGAACGGAATCTAAGTATCATGGTGAATTCCGTAGGTTCCCAATAGGATTCGCATTTAATAAGCTTGTTATTCAAGATAGAGCAACGTTTTAACGAACTGAAACACTGTTTCTCTGTGAATTCAGTTAGTTCCCAGTAGCCTGCTCTTGTACTATGTGTACTTTTAAAGATTTATCAAAATTTGGTGAGCCGAATCTGAGTATCATGGTGAATTCGTTTAGTTCCCAGTTGGCCGCAGTAGTTATAAGTGGACTGTTCGGGATATAGAAAAATTTTCACGAATGGAATCAAAATTTCTAGGCGAATTCATTGAGTTCCCAATGGGACATGCTTGTATGAGTTTGCTTTTCAATATAGAGCAACATTTTGTAGAACGGAATCTTAGTATCATGGTGAATTCAGTAGATTCCCAATAGGATTCGCATGTAATAAGCTTGTTATTCAAGATAGAGCAATGTTTTAACGAACTGAAACACTGTTTCTCTGTGAATTCAGTTAGTTCCCAGTAGCCTGCTCTTGTACTATGTGTACTTTTAAAGATTTATCAAAATTTGGTGAGCCGAATCTGAGTAACATGGTGAATTCGTTTAGTTCCCAGTAGGCCGCAGTAGTAATAAGTGGACTGTTCGGGATATAGAAAAATTTTCACGAATGGAATCAAAATTTCTAGGCGAATTCAGTGAGTTCCCAATGGGACATGCTTGTATGAGTTTGCTTTTCAAAATAGAGCAACATTTTGCGGAACGGAATCTAAGTATCATGGTGAATTCAGTAGGTTCCCAATAGGATTCGCATGTAATAAGCTTGTTATTCAAGATAGAGCAACGTTTTAACGAACTGAAACACTGTTTCTCTGTGAATTCAGTTAGTTCCCAGTAGCCTGCTCTTGTACTATGTGTACTTTTAAAGATTTATCAAAATTTGGTGAGCCGAATCTGAGTAACATGGTGAATTCGTTTAGTTCCCAGTAGGCCGCAGTAGTAATAAGTGGACTGTTCGGGATATAGAAAAATTTTCACGAATGGAATCAAAATTTCTAGGCGAATTCAGTGAGTTCCCAATGGGACATGCTTGTATGAGTTTGCTTTTCAAAATAGAGCAACATTTTGCGGAACGGAATCTAAGTATCATGGTGAATTCAGTAGGTTCCCAATAGGATTCGCATGTAATAAGCTTGTTATTCAAGATAGAGCAACGTTTTAACGAACTGAAACACTGTTTCTCTGTGAATTCAGTTAGTTCCCAGTAGCCTGCTCTTGTACTTTGTGTACTTTTAAAGAATTATCAAAATTTGGTGAGCCGAATCTGAGTAACATGGTGAATTCGGTTAGTTCCCAGTAGGCCGCAGTAGTAATGAGTGGACTGTTCGGGAGATAGAAAAAAATTCACGAATGGAATCAAAATTTCTAGGCGAATTCAGTGAGTTCCCAATGGGACATGCTTGTATGAGTTTGCTTTTCAATATAGAGCAACATTTTGTGGAACGGAATCTAAGTATCATGGTGAATTCCGTAGGTTCCCAATAGGATTCGCATTTAATAAGCTTGTTATTCAAGATAGAGCAACGTTTTAACGAACTGAAACACTGTTTCTCTGTGAATTCAGTTAGTTCCCAGTAGCCTGCTCTTGTACTATGTGTACTTTTAAAGATTTATCAAAATTTGGTGAGCCGAATCTGAGTAACATGGTGAATTCGTTTAGTTCCCAGTATGCCGCAGTAGTAATAAGTGGACTGTTCGGGATATAGAAATATTTTCACGAACGGAATCAAAATTTCTAGGCGAATTCAGTGAGTTCCCAATGGGACATGATTGTATGAGTTTGCTTTTCAATATAGAGCAACATTTTGTGGAACGGAATCTGAGTATCATGGTTAATTCAGTAGGTTCCCAATAGGATTCGCATGTAATAAGCTTGTTATTCAAGATAGAGCAACGTTTTAACGAACTGAAACACTGTTTCTCTGTGAATTCAGTTAGTTCCCAGTAGCCTGCTCTTGTACTATGTGTACTTTTAAGGATTTATCAAAATTTGGTGAGCCGAATCTGAGTAACATGGTGAATTCGGTTAGTTCCCAGTAGGCCGCAGTAGTAATAAGTGGACTGTTCGGGATATAGAAAAATTTTCACGAATGGAATCAAAATTTCTAGGCGAATTCAGTGAGTTCCCAATGCGACATGCTTGTATGAGTTTGCTTTTCAATATAGAGCAACATTTTGTGGAACGGAAACAAGTATCATGGTGAATTCAGTAGGTTCCCAATAGGATTCGCATGTAATAAGCTTGTTATTCAAGATAGAGCGACGTTTTAACGAACTGAAACACTGTTTCTCTGTTAATTCAGTTAGTTCCCAGTAGCCTGCTCTTGTACTATGTGTACTTTTAAAGATTTATCAAAATTTGGTGAGCCGAATCTGAGTAACATGGTGAATTCGGTTAGTTCCCAGTAGGCCGCAGTAGTAATAAGTGGACTGTTCGGGATATAGAAAAATTTTCACGAGTGGAATCAAAATTTCTAGGCGATTTCAGTGAGTTCCCAATGGGACATGCTTGTATGAGTTTGCCTTCAATATAGAGCAACATTTTGTGGAAAGGAATCTAAGTATCATGGTGAATTCAGTAGGTTCCCAATAGGATTCGCATGTAATAAGCTTGTTATTCAAGATAGAGCGACGTTTTAACGAACTGAAACACTGTTTCTCTGTGAATTCAGTTAGTTCCCAGTAGCCTGCTCTTGTACTATGTGTACTTTTAAAGATTTATCAAAATTTGGTGAGCCGAATCTGAGTAACATGGTGAATTCGGTTAGTTCCCAGTAGGCCGCAGTAGTAATGAGTGGACTGTTCGGGATATAGAAAAATTTTCACGAATGGAATCAAAATTTCTAGGCGAATTCAGTGAGTTCCCAATGGGACATGCTTGTATGAGTTTGCTTTTCAATATAGAGCAACATTTTGTGGAACGGAATCTAAGTATCATGGTGAAATCAGTAGGTTCCCAATAGGATTCGCATGTAATAAGCTTGTTATTCAAGATAGAGCAACGTTTTAACGAACTGAAACACTGTTTCTCTGTGAATTCAGTTAGTTCCCAGTAGCCTGCTCTTTTACTATGTGTACTTTTAAAGATTTATCAAAATTTGGTGAGCCGAATCTGAGTAACATGGTGAATTCGGTTAGTTCCAAGTAGGCCGCAGTAGTAATAAGGGGACTGTTCGGGATATAGAAAAATTTTCACGAATGGAATCAAAATTTCTAGGCGAATTCAGTGAGTTCCCAATGGGACATGCTTGTATGAGTTTGCTTTTCAATATAGAGCAACATTTTGTGGAACGGAAACAAGTATCATGGTGAATTCAGTAGGTTCCCAATAGGATTCGCATGTAATAAGCTTGTTATTCAAGATAGAGCGACGTTTTAACGAACTGAAACACTGTTTCTCTGTTAATTCAGTTAGTTCCCAGTAGCCTGCTCTTGTACTATATGTACTTTTAAAGATTTATCAAAATTTGGTGAGCCGAATCTGAGTAACATGGTGAATTCGGTTAGTTCCCAGTAGGCCGCAGTAGTAATAAGTGGACTGTTCGGGATATAGAAAAATTTTCACGAATGGAATCAAAATTTCTAGGCGAATTCAGTGAGTTCCCAATGGGACATGCTTGTATGAGTTTGCTTTTCAATATAGAGCAACATTTTGTGGAACGGAATCTAAGTATCATGGTGAATTCAGTAGGTTCCCAATAGGATTCGCATGTAATAAGCTTGTTATTCAAGATAGAGCAACGTTTTAACGAACTGAAACACTGTTTCTCTGTGAATTCAGTTAGTTCCCAGTATCCTGCTCTTGTACTATGTGTACTTTTAAAGATTTATCAAAATTTGGTGAGCCGAATCTGAGTAACATGGTGAATTCGGTTAGTTCCCAGTAGGCCGCAGTAGTAATAAGTGGACTGTTCGGGATATAGAATAATTTTCACGAATGGAATCAAAATTTCTAGGCGCATTCAGTGAGTTCCCAATGGGACATGCTTGTATGAGTTTGCTTTTCAATATAGAGCAACATTTTGTTGAACGGAATCTAAGTATCATGGTGAATTCAGTAGGTTCCCAATAGGATTCGCATGTAATAAGCTTGTTATTCAAGATAGAGCAACGTTTTAACGAACTGAAACACTGTTTCTCTGTGAATTCAGTTAGTTCCCAGTAGCCTGCTCTTGTACTATGTGTACTTTTAAAGATTTATCAAAATTTGGTGTGCCGAATCTGAGTAACATGGTGAATTCGTTTAGTTCCCAGTAGGCCGCAGTAGTAATAAGTGGACTGTTCGGGATATAGAAAAATTTTCACGAATGGAATCAAAATTTCTAGGCGAATTCAGTGAGTTCCCAATGGGACATGCTTGTATGAGTTTGCTTTTCAAAATAGAGCAACATTTTGCGGAACGGAATCTAAGTATCATGGTGAATTCAGTAGGTTCCCAATAGGATTCGCATGTAATAAGCTTGTTATTCAAGATAGAGCAACGTTTTAACGAACTGAAACACTGTTTCTCTGTGAATTCAGTTAGTTCCCAGTATCCTGCTCTTGTACTATGTGTACTTTTAAAGATTTATCAAAATTTGGTGAGCCGAATCTGAGTAACATGGTGAATTCGTTTAGTTCCCAGTAGGCCGCAGTAGTAATAAGTGGACTGTTCGGGATATAGAAAAATTTTCACGAATGGAATCAAAATTTCTAGGCGAATTCAGTGAGTTCCCAATGGGACATGCTTGTATGAGTTTGCTTTTCAAAATAGAGCAACATTTTGCGGAACGGAATCTAAGTATCATGGTGAATTCAGTAGGTTCCCAATAGGATTCGCATGTAATAAGCTTGTTATTCAAGATAGAGCAACGTTTTAACGAACTGAAACACTGTTTCTCTGTGAATTCAGTTAGGTCCCAGTAGCCTGCTCTTGTACTATGTGTACTTTTAAAGTTTTATCAAAATTTAGTGAGTCGAATCTGAGTAACATGGTGAATTCGGTTAGTTCCCAGTATGCCGCAGTAGTAATAAGTGGACTGTTCGGGATATAGAAATATTTTCACGAACGGAATCAAAATTTCTAGGCGAATTCAGTGAGTTCCCAATGGGACATGATTGTATGAGTTTGCTTTTCAATATAGAGCAACATTTTGTGGAACGGAATCTGAGTATCATGGTTAATTCAGTAGGTTCCCAATAGGATTCGCATGTAATAAGCTTGTTATTCAAGATAGAGCAACGTTTTAACGAACTGAAACACTGTTTCTCTGTGAATTCAGTTAGTTCCCAGTAGCCTGCTCTTGTACTATGTGTACTTTTAAGGATTTATCAAAATTTGGTGAGCCGAATCTGAGTAACATGGTGAATTCGGTTAGTTCCCAGTAGGCCGCAGTAGTAATAAGTGGACTGTTCGGGATATAGAAAAATTTTCACGAATGGAATCAAAATTTCTAGGCGAATTCAGTGAGTTCCCAATGCGACATGCTTGTATGAGTTTGCTTTTCAATATAGAGCAACATTTTGTGGAACGGAAACAAGTATCATGGTGAATTCAGTAGGTTCCCAATAGGATTCGCATGTAATAAGCTTGTTATTCAAGATAGAGCAACGTTTTAACGAACTGAAACACTGTTTCTCTGTGAATTCAGTTAGTTCCCAGTAGCCTGCTCTTTTACTATGTGTACTTTTAAAGATTTATCAAAATTTGGTGAGCCGAATCTGAGTAACATGGTGAATTCGGTTAGTTCCCAGTAGGCCGCAGTAGTAATAAGTGGACTGTTCGGGATATAGAAAAATTTTCACGAATGGAATCAAAATTTCTAGGCGAATTCAGTGAGTTCCCAATGGGACATGCTTGTATGAGTTTGCTTTTCAATATAGAGCAACATTTTGTGGAACGGAATCTAAGTATCATGGTGAATTCAGTAGGTTCCCAATAGGATTGGCATGTAATAAGCTTGTTATTCAAGATAGAGCAACGTTTTAACGAACTGAAACACTGTTTCTCTGTGAATTCAGTTAGTTCCCTGTATCCTGCTCTTGTACTATGTGTACTTTTAAAGATTTATCAAAATTTGGTGAGCCGAATCTGAGTAACATGGTGAATTCGTTTAGTTCCCAGTAGGCCGCAGTAGTAATAAGTGGACTGTTCGGGATATAGAAAAATTTTCACGAATGGAATCAAAATTTCTAGGCGAATTCATTGAGTTCCCAATGGGACATGCTTGTATGAGTTTGCTTTTCAATATAGAGCAACATTTTGTAGAACGGAATCTTAGTATCATGGTGAATTCAGTAGGTTCCCAATAGGATTCGCATGTAATAAGCTTGTTATTCAAGATAGAGCAACGTTTTAACGAACTGAAACACTGTTTCTCTGTGAATTCAGTTAGGTCCCAGTAGCCTGCTCTTGTACTATGTGTACTTTTAAAGTTTTATCAAAATTTAGTGAGTCGAATCTGAGTAACATGGTGAATTCGGTTAGTTCCCAGTATGCCGCAGTAGTAATAAGTGGACTGTTCGGGATATAGAAATATTTTCACGAACGGAATCAAAATTTCTAGGCGAATTCAGTGAGTTCCCAATGGGACATGATTGTATGAGTTTGCTTTTCAATATAGAGCAACATTTTGTGGAACGGAATCTGAGTATCATGGTTAATTCAGTAGGTTCCCAATAGGATTCGCATGTAATAAGCTTGTTATTCAAGATAGAGCAACGTTTTAACGAACTGAAACACTGTTTCTCTGTGAATTCAGTTAGTTCCCAGTAGCCTGCTCTTGTACTCTGTGTACTTTTAAGGATTTATCAAAATTTGGTGAGCCGAATCTGAGTAACATGGTGAATTCGGTTAGTTCCCAGTAGGCCGCAGTAGTAATAAGTGGACTGTTCGGGATATAGAAAAATTTTCACGAATGGAATCAAAATTTCTAGGCGAATTCAGTGAGTTCCCAATGCGACATGCTTGTATGAGTTTGCTTTTCAATATAGAGCAACATTTTGTGGAACGGAAACAAGTATCATGGTGAATTCAGTAGGTTCCCAATAGGATTCGCATGTAATAAGCTTGTTATTCAAGATAGAGCGACGTTTTAACGAACTGAAACACTGTTTCTCTGTTAATTCAGTTAGTTCCCAGTAGCCTGCTCTTGTACTATGTGTACTTTTAAAGATTTATCAAAATTTGGTGAGCCGAATCTGAGTAACATGGTGAATTCGGTTAGTTCCCAGTAGGCCGCAGTAGTAATAAGTGGACTTTTCGGGATATAGAAAAATTTTCACGAGTGGAATCAAAATTTCTAGGCGATTTCAGTGAGTTCCCAATGGGACATGCTTGTATGAGTTTGCCTTCAATATAGAGCAACATTTTGTGGAAAGGAATCTAAGTATCATGGTGAATTCAGTAGGTTCCCAATAGGATTCGCATGTAATAAGCTTGTTATTCAAGATAGAGCGACGTTTTAACGAACTGAAACACTGTTTCTCTGTGAATTCAGTTAGTTCCCAGTAGCCTGCTCTTGTACTATGTGTACTTTTAAAGATTTATCAAAATTTGGTGAGCCGAATCTGAGTAACATGGTGAATTCGGTTAGTTCCCAGTAGGCCGCAGTAGTAATGAGTGGACTGTTCGGGATATAGAAAAATTTTCACGAATGGAATCAAAATTTCTAGGCGAATTCAGTGAGTTCCCAATGGGACATGCTTGTATGAGTTTGCTTTTCAATATAGAGCAACATTTTGTGGAACGGAATCTAAGTATCATGGTGAAATCAGTAGGTTCCCAATAGGATTCGCATGTAATAAGCTTGTTATTCAAGATAGAGCAACGTTTTAACGAACTGAAACACTGTTTCTCTGTGAATTCAGTTAGTTCCCAGTAGCCTGCTCTTTTACTATGTGTACTTTTAAAGATTTATCAAAATTTGGTGAGCCGAATCTGAGTAACATGGTGAATTCGGTTAGTTCCAAGTAGGCCGCAGTAGTAATAAGTGGACTGTTCGGGATATAGAAAAATTTTCACGAATGGAATCAAAATTTCTAGGCGAATTCAGTGAGTTCCCAATGGGACATGCTTGTATGAGTTTGCTTTTCAATATAGAGCAACATTTTGTGGAACGGAATCTAAGTATCATGGTGAATTCAGTAGGTTCCCAATAGGATTGGCATGTAATAAGCTTGTTATTCAAGATAGAGCAACGTTTTAATGAACTGAAACACTGTTTCTCTGTGAATTCAGTTAGTTCCCTGTATCCTGCTCTTGTACTATGTGTACTTTTAAAGATTTATCAAAATTTGGTGAGCCGAATCTGAGTAAAATGGTGAATTCGTTTAGTTCCCAGTAGGCCGCAGTAGTAATAAGTGGACTGTTCGGGATATAGAAAAATTTTCACGAGTGGAATCAAAATTTCTAGGCGAATTCAGTGAGTTCCCAATGGGACATGCTTGTATGAGTTTGCTTTTCAATATAGAGCAACATTTTGTGGAACGGAATCTAAGTATCATGGTGAATTCAGTAGGTTCCCAATAGGATTCGCATGTAATAAGCTTGTTATTCAAGATAGAGCAACGTTTTAACGAACTGAAACACTGTTTCTCTGTGAATTCAGTTAGTTCCCAGTAGCCTGCTCTTGTACTATGTGTACTTTTAAAGAATTATCAAAATTTGGTGAGCCGAATCTGAGTAACATGGTGAATTCGGTTAGTTCCCAGTAGGCCGCAGTAGTAATGAGTGGACTGTTCGGGATATAGAAAAAAATTCACGAATGGAATCAAAATTTCTAGGCGAATTCAGTGAGTTCCCAATGGGACATGCTTGTATGAGTTTGCTTTTCAATATAGAGCAACATTTTGTGGAACGGAAACAAGTATCATGGTGAATTCAGTAGGTTCCCAATAGGATTCGCATGTAATAAGCTTGTTATTCAAGATAGAGCAACGTTTTAACGAACTGAAACACTGTTTCTCTGTGAATTCAGTTAGTTCCCAGTAGCCTGCTCTTGTACTATGTGTACTTTTAAAGAATTATCAAAATTTGGTGAGCCGAATCTGAGTAACATGGTGAATTCGGTTAGTTCCCAGTAGGCCGCAGTAGTAATGAGTGGACTGTTCGGGATATAGAAAAAAATTCACGAATGGAATCAAAATTTCTAGGCGAATTCAGTGAGTTCCCAATGGGACATGCTTGTATGAGTTTGCTTTTCAATATAGAGCAACATTTTGTGGAACGGAAACAAGTATCATGGTGAATTCCGTAGGTTCCCAATAGGATTCGCATTTAATAAGCTTGTTATTCAATATAGAGCAACGTTTTAACGAACTGAAACACTGTTTCTCTGTGAATTCAGTTAGTTCCCAGTAGCCTGCTCTTGTACTATGTGTACTTTTAAAGATTTATCAAAATTTGGTGAGCCGAATCTGAGTAACATGTTGAATTCGGTTAGTTCCCAGTAGGCCGCAGTAGTAATAAGTGGACTGTTCGGGATACAGAAAAATTTTCACGAGTGGAATCAAAATTTCTAGGCGAATTCAGTGAGTTCCCAATGGGACATGCTTGTATGAGTTTGCTTTTCAATATAGAGCAACATTTTGTGGAACGGAATCTAAGTATCATGGTGAATTCAGTAGGTTCCCAATAGGATTCGCATGTAATAAGCTTGTTATTCAAGATAGAGCAACGTTTTAACGAACTGAAACACTGTTTCTCTGTGAATTCAGTTAGTTCCCTGTAGCCTGCTCTTGTACTATGTGTACTTTTAAAGATTTATCAAAATTTGGTGAGCCGAATCTGAGTAACATGGTGAATTCGTTTAGTTCCCAGTTGGCCGCAGTAGTTATAAGTGGACTGTTCGGGATATAGAAAAATTTTCACGAATGGAATCAAAATTTCTAGGCGAATTCATTGAGTTCCCAATGGGACATGCTTGTATGAGTTTGCTTTTCAATATAGAGCAACATTTTGTAGAACGGAATCTTAGTATCATGGTGAATTCAGTAGATTCCCAATAGGATTCGCATGTAATAAGCTTGTTATTCAAGATAGAGCAACGTTTTAACGAACTGAAACACTGTTTCTCTGTGAATTCAGTTAGTTCCCAGTAGCCTGCTCTTGTACTATGTGTACTTTTAAAGATTTATCAAAATTTGGTGAGCCGAATCTGAGTAACATGGTGAATTCGTTTAGTTCCCAGTAGGCCGCAGTAGTAATAAGTGGACTGTTCGGGATATAGAAAAATTTTCACGAATGGAATCAAAATTTCTAGGCGAATTCAGTGAGTTCCCAATGGGACATGCTTGTATGAGTTTGCTTTTCAAAATAGAGCAACATTTTGCGGAACGGAATCTAAGTATCATGGTGAATTCAGTAGGTTCCCAATAGGATTCGCATGTAATAAGCTTGTTATTCAAGATAGAGCAACGTTTTAACGAACTGAAACACTGTTTCTCTGTGAATTCAGTTAGGTCCCAGTAGCCTGCTCTTGTACTATGTGTACTTTTAAAGTTTTATCAAAATTTGGTGAGTCGAATCTGAGTAACATGGTGAATTCGGTTAGTTCCCAGTAGGCCGCAGTAGTAATAAGTGGACTGTTCGGGATATAGAAATATTTTCACGAACGGAATCAAAATTTCTAGGCGAATTCAGTGAGTTCCCATTGGGACATGATTGTATGAGTTTGCTTTTCAATATAGAGCAACATTTTGTGGAACGGAATCTGAGTATCATGGTGAATTCAGTAGGTTCCCAATAGGATTCGCATGTAATAAGCTTGTTATTCAAGATAGAGCAACGTTTTAACGAACTGAAACACTGTTTCTCTGTGAATTCAGTTAGTTCCCAGTAGCCTGCTCTTGTACTATGTGTACTTTTAAAGATTTATCAAAATTTGGTGAGCCGAATCTGAGTAACATGGTGAATTCGGTTAGTTCCCAGTAGGCCGCAGTAGTAATAAGTGGACTGTCCGGGATATAGAAAAATTTTCACGAATGGAATCAAAATTTCTAGGCGAATTCAGTGAGTTCCCAATGGGACATGCTTGTATGAGTTTGCTTTTCAATATAGAGCAACATTTTGTGGAACGGAATCTAAGTATCATGGTGAATTCAGTAGGTTCCCAATAGGATTCGCATGTAATAAGCTTGTTATTCAAGATAGAGCAACGTTTTAACGAACTGAAACACTGTTTCTCTGTGAATTCAGTAAGTTCCCAGTAGCCTGCTCTTGTACTATGTGTACTTTTAAAGATTTATCAAAATTTGGTGAGCCGAATCTGAGTAACATGGTGAATTCGGTTAGTTCCAAGTAGGCCGCAGTAGTAATGAGTGGACTGTTCGGGATATAGAAAAATTTTCACGAATGGAATCAAAATTTCTAGGCGATTCAGTGAGTTCCCAATGGGACATGCTTGTATGAGTTTGCTTTTCAATATAGAGCAACATTTTGTGGAACGGAATCTAAGTATCATGGTGAATTCAGTAGGTTCCCAATAGGATTCGCATGTAATAAGCTTGTTATTCAAGATAGAGCAACGTTTTAACGAACTGAAACACTGTTTCTCTGTGAATTCAGTTAGTTCCCAGTAGCCTGCTCTTGAACTATGTGTACTTTTAAAGATTTATCAAAATTTGGTGACCCGAATCTGAGTAACATGGTGAATTCGGTTAGTTCCCAGTAGGCCGCAGTAGTAATAAGTGGACTGTTCGGGATATAGAAAAATTTTCACGAGTGGTATCAAAATTTCTAGGCGAATTCAGTGAGTTCCCAATGGGACATGCTTGTATGAGTTTGCTTTTCAATATAGAGCAACATTTTGTGGAACGGAATCTAAGTATCATGGTGAATTCAGTAGGTTCCCAATAGGATTCGCATGTAATAAGCATGTTATTCAAGATAGAGCAACGTTTTAATGAACTGAAACACTGTTTCTCTGTGAATTCAGTTAGTTCCCAGTAGCCTGCTCTTGTACTATGTGTACTTTTAAAGATTTATCAAAATTTGGTGAGCCGAATCTGAGTAACATGGTGAATTCGGTTAGTTCCCAGTAGGCCGCAGTAGTAATAAGTGGACTGTTCGGGATATAGAAAAATTTTCACGAATGGAATCAAAATTTCTAGGCGAATTCAGTGAGTTCCCAATGCGACATGCTTGTATGAGTTTGCTTTTCAATATAGAGCAACATTTTGTGGAACGGAAACAAGTATCATGGTGAATTCAGTAGGTTCCCAATAGGATTCGCATGTAATAAGCTTGTTATTCAAGATAGAGCGACGTTTTAACGAACTGAAACACTGTTTCTCTGTTAATTCAGTTAGTTCCCAGTAGCCTGCTCTTGTACTATATGTACTTTTAAAGATTTATCAAAATTTGGTGAGCCGAATCTGAGTAACATGGTGAATTCGGTTAGTTCCCAGTAGGCCGCAGTAGTAATAAGTGGACTGTTCGGGATATAGAAAAATTTTCACGAATGGAATCAAAATTTCTAGGCGAATTCAGTGAGTTCCCAATGGGACATGCTTGTATGAGTTTGCTTTTCAATATAGAGCAACATTTTGTGGAACGTAATCTAAGTATCATGGTGAATTCAGTAGGTTCCCAATAGGATTCGCATGTAATAAGCTTGTTTTTCAAGATAGAGCAACGTTTTAACGAACTGAAACACTGTTTCTCTGTGAATTCAGTTAGTTCCCAGTAGCCTGCTCTTGTACTATGTGTACTTTTAAAGATTTATCAAAATTTGGTGAGCCGAATCTGAGTAACATGGTGAATTCGGTTAGTTCCCAGTAGGCCGCAGTAGTAATAAGTGGACTGTTCGGGATATAGAAAAATTTTCACGAATGGAATCAAAATTTCTAGGCGAATTCAGTGAGTTCCCAATGGGACATGCTTGTATGAGTTTGCTTTTCAATATAGAGCAACATTTTGTGGAACGTAATCTAATTATCATGGTGAATTCAGTAGGTTCCCAATAGGATTCGCATGTAATAAGCTTGTTATTCAAGATAGAGCAACGTTTTAACGAACTGAAACACTGTTTCTCTGTGAATTCAGTTAGTTCCCAGTAGCCTGCTCTTGTACTATGTGTACTTTTAAAGATTTATCAAAATTTGGTGAGCCGAATCTGAGTAACATGGTGAATTCGGTTAGTTCCCAGTAGGCCGCAGTAGTAATAAGTGGACTGTTCGGGATATAGAAAAATTTTCACGAGTGGAATCAAAATTTCTAGGCGAATTCAGTGAGTTCCCAATGAGACATGCTTGTATGAGTTTGCTTTTCAATATAGAGCAACATTTTGTGGAACGGAATCTAAGTATCATGGTGAATTCAGTAGGTTCCCAATAGGATTCGCATGTAATAAGCTTGTTATTCAAGATAGAGCAACGTTTTAACGAACTGAAACACTGTTTCTCTGTGAATTCAGTTAGTTCCCAGTATCCTGCTCTTGTACTATGTGTACTTTTAAAGATTTATCAAAATTTGGTGAGCCGAATCTGAGTAACATGGTGAATTCGGTTAGTTCCCAGTAGGCCGCAGTAGTAATAAGTGGACTGTTCGGGATATAGAAAAATTTTCACGAATGGAATCAAAATTTCTAGGCGAATTCAGTGAGTTCCCAATGGGACATGCTTGTATGAGTTTGCTTTTCAATATAGAGCAACATTTTGTGGGTCGGAATCTAAGTATCATGTTGAATTCAGTAGGTTGCCAATAGGATTCGCATGTAATAAGCTTGTTATTCAAGATAGAGCAACGTTTTAACGAACTGAAACACTGTTTCTCTGTGAATTCAGTTAGTTCCCAGTAGCCTGCTCTTGTACTATGTGTACTTTTAAAGATTTATCAAAATTTGGTGAGCCGAATCTGAGTAACATGGTGAATTCGGTTAGTTCCCAGTGGGCCGGATTAGTAATAAGTGGACTGTTCGGGATATAGAAAAATTTTCACGAATGGAATCAAAATTTCTAGGCGAATTCAGTGAGTTCCCAATGGGACATGCTTGTATGAGTTTGCTTTTCAATATAGAGCAACATTTTGTGGGTCGGAATCTAAGTATCATGGTGAATTCAGTAGGTTCCCAATAGGATTCGCATGTAATAAGCTTGTTATTCAAGATAGAGCAACGTTTTAACGAACTGAAACACTGTTTCTCTGTGAATTCAGTTAGTTCCCAGTAGCCTGCTCTTGTACTATGTGTACTTTTAAAGATTTATCAAAATTTGGTGAGCCGAATCTGAGTAACATGGTGAATTCGGTTAGTTCCCAGTAGGCCGCAGTAGTAATGAGTGGACTGTTCGGGATATAGAAAAATTTTCACGAATGGAATCAAAATTTCTAGGCGAATTCAGTGAGTTCCCAATGGGACATGCTTGTATGAGTTTGCTTTTCAATATAGAGCAACATTTTGTGGGTCGGAATCTAAGTATCATGGTGAATTCAGTAGGTTCCCAATAGGATTCGCATGTAATAAGCATGTTATTCAAGATAGAGCAACGTTTTAACGAACTGAAACACTGTTTCTCTGTGAATTCAGTTAGTTCCCAGTAGCCTGCTCTTGTACTATGTGTACTTTTAAAGATTTATCAAAATTTGGTGAGCCGAATCTGAGTAACATGGTGAATTCGGTTAGTTCCCAGTAGGCCGCAGTAGTAATGAGTGGACTGTTCGGGATATAGAAAAATTTTCACGAATGGAATCAAAATTTCTAGGCGAATTCAGTGAGTTCCCAATGGGACATGCTTGTATGAGTCTGCTTTTCAATATAGAGCAACATTTTGTGGAACGGAATCTAAGTATCATGGTGAATTCAGTAGGTTCCCAATAGGATTCGAATGTAATAAGCTTGTTATTCAAGATAGAGCAACGTTTTAACGAACTGAAACACTGTTTCTCTGTGAATTCAGTTAGTTCCCAGTAGCCTGCTCTTGTACTATGTGTACTTTTAAAGATTTATCAAAATTTGGTGAGCCGAATCTGAGTAACATGGTGAATTCGGTTAGTTCCCAGTAGGCCGCAGTAGTAATAAGTGGACTGTTCGGGATATAGAAAAATTTTCACGAATGGAATCAAAATTTCTAGGCGAATTCAGTGAGTTCCCAATGCGACATGCTTGTATGAGTTTGCTTTTCAATATAGAGCAACATTTTGTGGAACGGAAACAAGTATCATGGTGAATTCAGTAGGTTCCCAATAGGATTCGCATGTAATAAGCTTGTTATTCAAGATAGAGCGACGTTTTAACGAACTGAAACACTGTTTCTCTGTTAATTCAGTTAGTTCCCAGTAGCCTGCTCTTGTACTATATGTACTTTTAAAGATTTATCAAAATTTGGTGAGCCGAATCTGAGTAACATGGTGAATTCGGTTAGTTCCCAGTAGGCCGCAGTAGTAATAAGTGCACTGTTCGGGATATAGAAAAATTTTCACGAATGGAATCAAAATTTCTAGGCGAATTCAGTGAGTTCCCAATGGGACATGCTTGTATGAGTTTGCTTTTCAATATAGAGCAACATTTTGTGGAACGTAATCTAATTATCATGGTGAATTCAGTAGGTTCCCAATAGGATTCGCATGTAATAAGCTTGTTATTCAAGATAGAGCAACGTTTTAACGAACTGAAACACTGTTTCTCTGTGAATTCAGTTAGTTCCCAGTAGCCTGCTCTTGTACTATGTGTACTTTTAAAGATTTATCAAAATTTGGTGAGCCGAATCTGAGTAACATGGTGAATTCGGTTAGTTCCCAGTAGGCCGCAGTAGTAATAAGTGGACTGTTCGGGATATAGAAAAATTTTCACGAGTGGAATCAAAATTTCTAGGCGAATTCAGTGAGTTCCCAATGAGACATGCTTGTATGAGTTTGCTTTTCAATATAGAGCAACATTTTGTGGAACGGAATCTAAGTATCATGGTGAATTCAGTAGGTTCCCAATAGGATTCGCATGTAATAAGCTTGTTATTCAAGATAGAGCAACGTTTTAACGAACTGAAACACTGTTTCTCTGTGAATTCAGTTAGTTCCCAGTATCCTGCTCTTGTACTATGTGTACTTTTAAAGATTTATCAAAATTTGGTGAGCCGAATCTGAGTAACATGGTGAATTCGGTTAGTTCCCAGTAGGCCGCAGTAGTAATAAGTGGACTGTTCGGGATATAGAAAAATTTTCACGAATGGAATCAAAATTTCTAGGCGAATTCAGTGAGTTCCCAATGGGACATGCTTGTATGAGTTTGCTTTTCAATATAGAGCAACATTTTGTGGGTCGGAATCTAAGTATCATGTTGAATTCAGTAGGTTCCCAATAGGATTCGCATGTAATAAGCTTGTTATTCAAGATAGAGCAACGTTTTAACGAACTGAAACACTGTTTCTCTGTGAATTCAGTTAGTTCCCAGTAGCCTGCTCTTGTACTATGTGTACTTTTAAAGATTTATCAAAATTTGGTGAGCCGAATCTGAGTAACATGGTGAATTCGGTTAGTTCCCAGTGGGCCGCAGTAGTAATAAGTGGACTGTTCGGGATATAGAAAAATTTTCACGAATGGAATCAAAATTTCTAGGCGAATTCAGTGAGTTCCCAATGGGACATGCTTGTATGAGTTTGCTTTTCAATATAGAGCAACATTTTGTGGGTCGGAATCTAAGTATCATGGTGAATTCAGTAGGTTCCCAATAGGATTCGCATGTAATAAGCTTGTTATTCAAGATAGAGCAACGTTTTAACGAACTGAAACACTGTTTCTCTGTGAATTCAGTTAGTTCCCAGTAGCCTGCTCTTGTACTATGTGTACTTTTAAAGATTTATCAAAATTTGGTGAGCCGAATCTGAGTAACATGGTGAATTCGGTTAGTTCCCAGTAGGCCGCAGTAGTAATGAGTGGACTGTTCGGGATATAGAAAAATTTTCACGAATGGAATCAAAATTTCTAGGCGAATTCCGTGAGTTCCCAATGGGACATGCTTGTATGAGTTTGCTTTTCAATATAGAGCAACATTTTGTGGAACGGAATCTAAGTATCATGGTGAATTCAGTAGGTTCCCAATAGGATTCGCATGTAATAAGCTTGTTATTCAAGATAGAGCAACGTTCTAACGAACTGAAACACTGTTTCTCTGTGAATACAGTTAGTTCCCAGTAGCCTGCTCTTGTACTATGTGTACTTTTAAAGATTTATCAAAATTTAGTGAGCCGAATCTGAGTAACATGGTGAATTCGGTTAGTTCCCAGTAGGCCGCAGTAGTAATGAGTGGACTGTTCGGGATATAGAAAAATTTTCACGAATGGAATCAAAATTTCTAGGCGAATTCAGTGAGTTCCCAATGGGACATGCTTGTATGAGTTTGCTTTTCAATATAGAGCAACATTTTGTGGGTCGGAATCTAAGTATCATGGTGAATTCAGTAGGTTCCCAATAGGATTCGCATGTAATAAGCTTGTTATTCAAGATAGAGCAACGTTTTAACGAACTGAAACACTGTTTCTCTGTGAATTCAGTTAGTTCCCAGTAGCCTGCTCTTGTACTATGTGTACTTTTAAAGATTTATCAAAATTTGGTGAGCCGAATCTGAGTAACATGGTGAATTCGGTTAGTTCCCAGTAGGCCGCAGTAGTAATGAGTGGACTGTTCGGGATATAGAAAAATTTTCACGAATGGAATCAAAATTTCTAGGCGAATTCAGTGAGTTCCCAATGGGACATGCTTGTATGAGTCTGCTTTTCAATATAGAGCAACATTTTGTGGAACGGAATCTAAGTATCATGGTGAATTCAGTAGGTTCCCAATAGGATTCGCATGTAATAAGCTTGTTATTCAAGATAGAGCAACGTTTTAACGAACTGAAACACTGTTTCTCTGTGAATTCAGTTAGTTCCCAGTAGCCTGCTCTTGTACTATGTGTACTTTTAAAGATTTATCAAAATTTGGTGAGCCGAATCTGAGTAACATGGTGAATTCGGTTAGTTCCCAGTAGGCCGCAGTAGTAATAAGTGGACAGTTCGGGATATAGAAAAATTTTCACGAATGGAATCAAAATTTCTAGGCGAATTCAGTGAGTTCCCAATGCGACATGCTTGTATGAGTTTGCTTTTCAATATAGAGCAACATTTTGTGGAACGGAAACAAGTATCATGGTGAATTCAGTAGGTTCCCAATAGGATTCGCATGTAATAAGCTTGTTATTCAAGATAGAGCGACGTTTTAACGAACTGAAACACTGTTTCTCTGTTAATTCAGTTAGTTCCCAGTAGCCTGCTCTTGTACTATATGTACTTTTAAAGATTTATCAAAATTTGGTGAGCCGAATCTGAGTAACATGGTGAATTCGGTTAGTTCCCAGTAGGCCGCAGTAGTAATAAGTGGACTGTTCGGGATATAGAAAAATTTTCACGAATGGAATCATAATTTCTAGGCGAATTCAGTGAGTTCCCAATGGGACATGCTTGTATGAGTTTGCTTTTCAATATAGAGCAACATTTTGTGGAACGGAATCTAAGTATCATGGTGAATTCAGTAGGTTCCCAATAGGATTCGCATGTAATAAGCTTGTTATTCAAGATAGAGCAACGTTTTAACGAACTGAAACACTGTTTCTCTGTGAATTCAGTTAGTTCCCAGTAGCCTGCTCTTGTACTATGTGTACTTTTAAAGATTTATCAAAATTTGGTGAGCCGAATCTGAGTAACATGGTGAATTAGGTTAGTTCCCAGTAGGCCGCAGTAGTAATGAGTGGACTGTTCGGGATATAGAAAAATTTTCACGAATGGAATCAAAATTTCTAGGCGAATTCAGTGAGTTCCCAATGGGACATGCTTGTATGAGTCTGCTTTTCAATATAGAGCAACATTTTGTGGAACGGAATCTAAGTATCATGGTGAATTCAGTAGGTTCCCAATAGGATTCGCATGTAATAAGCTTGTTATTCAAGATAGAGCAACGTTTTAACGAACTGAAACACTGTTTCTCTGTGAATTCAGTTAGTTCCCAGTAGCCTGCTCTTGTACTATGTGTACTTTTAAAGATTTATCAAAATTTGGTGAGCCGAATCTGAGTAACATGGTGAATTCGGTTAGTTCCCAGTAGGCCGCAGTAGTAATAAGTGGACTGTTCGGGATATAGAAAAATTTTCACGAATGGAATCAAAATTTCTAGGCGAATTCAGTGAGTTCCCAATGCGACATGCTTGTATGAGTTTGCTTTTCAATATAGAGCAACATTTTGTGGAACGGAAACAAGTATCATGGTGAATTCAGTAGGTTCCCAATAGGATTCGCATGTAATAAGCTTGTTATTCAAGATAGAGCGACGTTTTAACGAACTGAAACACTGTTTCTCTGTTAATTCAGTTAGTTCCCAGTAGCCTGCTCTTGTACTATATGTACTTTTAAAGATTTATCAAAATTTGGTGAGCCGAATCTGAGTAACATGGTGAATTCGGTTAGTTCCCAGTAGGCCGCAGTAGTAATAAGTGGACTGTTCGGGATATAGAAAAATTTTCACGAATGGAATCATAATTTCTAGGCGAATTCAGTGAGTTCCCAATGGGACATGCTTGTATGAGTTTGCTTTTCAATATAGAGCAACATTTTGTGGAACGTAATCTAAGTATCATGGTGAATTCAGTAGGTTCCCAATAGGATTCGCATGTAATAAGCTTGTTTTTCAAGATAGAGCAACGTTTTAACGAACTGAAACACTGTTTCTCTGTGAATTCAGTTAGTTCCCAGTAGCCTGCTCTTGTACTATGTGTACTTTTAAAGATTTATCAAAATTTGGTGAGCCGAATCTGAGTAACATGGTGAATTCGGTTAGTTCCCAGTAGGCCGCAGTAGTAATAAGTGGACTGTTCGGGATATAGAAAAATTTTCACGAATGGAATCAAAATTTCTAGGCGAATTCAGTGAGTTCCCAATGGGACATGCTTGTATGAGTTTGCTTTTCAATATAGAGCAACATTTTGTGGAACGGAATCTAAGTATCATGGTGAATTCAGTAGGTTCCCAATAGGATTCGCATGTAATAAGCTTGTTATTCAAGATAGAGCAACGTTTTAACGAACTGAAACACTGTTTCTCTATGAATACAGTTAGTTCCCAGTAGCCTGCTCTTGTACTATGTGTACTTTTAAAGATTTATCAAAATTTGGTGAACCGAATCTGAGTAACATGGTGAATTCGGTTAGTTCCCAGTAGGCCGCAGTAGTAATAAGTGGACTGTTCGGGATATAGAAAAATTTTCACGAGTGGAATCAAAATTTCTAGGCGAATTCAGTGAGTTCCCAATGGGACATGCTTGTATGAGTTTGCTTTTCAATATAGAGCAACATTTTGTGGAACGGAATCTAAGTATCATGGTGAATTCAGTAGGTTCCCAATAGGATTCGCATGTAATAAGCTTGTTATTCAAGATAGAGCAACGTTTTAACGAACTGAAACACTGTTTCTCTGTGAATTCAGTTAGTTCCCAGTAGCCTGCTCTTGTACTATGTGTACTTTTAAATATTTATCAAAATTTGGTGAGCCGAATCTGAGTAACATGGTGAATTCGGTTAGTTCCCAGTAGGCCGCAGTAGTAATAAGTGGACTGTTCAGGATATAGAAAAATTTTCACGAATGGAATCAAAATTTCTAGGCGAATTCAGTGAGTTCCCAATGGGACATGCTTGTATGAGTTTGCTTTTCAAAATAGAGCAACATTTTGCGGAACGGAATCTAAGTATCATGGTGAATTCAGTAGGTTCCCAATAGGATTCGCATGTAATAAGCTTGTTATTCAAGATAGAGCAACGTTTTAACGAACTGAAACACTGTTTCTCTGTGAATTCAGTTAGTTCCCAGTAGCCTGCTCTTGTACTATGTGTACTTTTAAAGATTTATCAAAATTTGGTGAGCCGAATCTGAGTAACATGGTGAATTCGGTTAGTTCCCAGTAGGCCGCAGTAGTAATAAGTGGACTGTTCGGGATATAGAAAAATTTTCACGAGTGGAATCAAAATTTCTAGGCGAATTCAGTGAGTTCCCAATGGGACATGCTTGTATGAGTTTGCTTTCAATATAGAGCAACATTTTGTGGAACGGAATCTAAGTATCATGGTGAATTCAGTAGGTTCCCAATAGGATTCGCATGTAATAAGCTTGTTATTCAAGATAGAGCAACGTTTTAACGAAGTGAAACACTGTTTCTCTGTGAATTCAGTTAGTTCCCAGTAGCCTGCTCTTGTACTATGTGTACTTTTAAAGATTTATCAAAATTTGGTGAGCCGAATCTGAGTAACATGGTGAATTCGGTTAGTTCCCAGTAGGCCGCAGTAGTAATAAGTGGACTGTTCGGGATATAGAAAAATTTTCACGAATGGAATCAAAATTTCTAGGCGAATTCAGTGAGTTCCCTATGCGACATGCTTGTATGAGTCTGCTTTTCAATATAGAGCAACATTTTGTGGAACGGAATCTAAGTATCATGGTGAATTCAGTAGGTTCCCAATAGGATTCGCATGTAATAAGCTCGTTATTCAAGATAGAGCAACGTTTTAACGAACTGAAAGACTGTTTCTCTGTGAATTCAGTTAGTTCCCAGTAGCCTGCTCTTGTACTATGTGTACTTGTAAAGATTTATCAAAATTTGGTGAGCCGAATCTGAGTAATATGGTGAATTCGGTTAGTTCCCAGTAGGCCGCAGTAGTAATAAGTGGACTGTTCGGGATATAGAAAAATTTTTACGAATGGAATCAAAATTTCTAGGCGAATTCAGTGAGTTCCCAATGGGACATGCTTGTATGAGTTTGCTTTTCAATATAGAGCAACATTTTGTGGGTCGGAATCTAAGTATCATGGTGAATTCAGTAGGTTCCCAATAGGATTCGCATGTAATAAGCTTGTTATTCAAGATAGAGCAAAGTTTTAACGAACTGAAACACTGTTTCTCTGTGAATTCAGTTAGTTCCCAGTAGCCTGCTCTTGTACTATGTGTACTTTAAAGATTTATCAAAATTTGGTGAGCCGAATCTGAGTAACATGGTAAATTCGGTTAGTTCCCAGTAGGCCGCAGTAGTAATGAGTGGACTGTTTGGGATATAGAAAAATTTTCACGAGTGGAATCAAAATTTCTAGGCGAATTCAGTGAGTTCCCAATGGGACATGCTTGTATGAGTTTGCTTTTCAATATAGAGCAACATTTTGTGGAACGGAATCTAAGTATCATGGTGAATTCAGTAGGTTCCCAATAGGATTCGCATGTAATAAGCTTGTTATTCAAGATAGAGCAACGTTTTAACGAACTGAAACACTGTTTCTCTGTGAATTCAGTTAGTTCCCAGTAGCCTGCTCTTGTACTATGTGTACTTTTAAAGATTTATCAAAATTTGGTGAGCCGAATCTGAGTAACATGGTGAATTCGGTTAGTTCCCAGTAGGCCGCAGTAGTAATGAGTGGACTGTTCGGGATATAGAAAAATTTTCACGAATGGAATCAAAATTTCTAGGCGAATTCAGTGAGTTCCCAATGGGACATGCTTGTATGAGTTTGGTTTTCAATATAGAGCAACATTTTGTGGAACGGAATCTAAGTATCATGGTGAATTCAGTAGGTTCCCAATAGGATTCGCATGTAATAAGCTTGTTATTCAAGATAGAGCAACGTTTTAACGAACTGAAACACTGTTTCTCTGTGAATTCAGTTAGTTCCCGGTAGCCTGCTCTTGTACTATGTGTACTTTTAAAGATTTATCAAAATTTGGTGAGCCGAATCTGAGTAACATGGTGAATTCGGTTAGTTCCCAGTAGGCCGCAGTAGTAATAAGTGGACTGTTCGGGATATAGAAAAATTTTCACGAGTGGAATCAAAATTTCTAGGCGAATTCAGTGAGTTCCCAATGGGACACGCTTGTATGAGTTTGCTTTTCAATATAGAGCAACATTTTGTGGAACGGAATCTAAGTATCATGGTGAATTCAGTAGGTTCCCAATAGGATTCGCATGTAATAAGCTTGTTATTCAAGATAGAGCAACGTTTTAACGAACTGAAACACTGTTTCTCTGTGAATTCAGTTAGTTCCCAGTAGCCTGCTCTTGTACTATGTGTACTTTTAAAGATTTATCAAAATTTGGTGAGCCGAATCTGAGTAACATGGTGAATTCGGTTAGTTCCCAGTAGGCCGCAGTAGTAATAAGTGGACTGTTCGGGATATAGAAAAATTTTCACGAATGGAATCAAAATTTCTAGGCGAATTCAGTGAGTTCCCTATGCGACATGCTTGTATGAGTCTGCTTTTCAATATAGAGCAACATTTTGTGGAACGGAATCTAAGTATCATGGTGAATTCAGTAGGTTCCCAATAGGATTCGCATGTAATAAGCTTGTTATTCAAGATAGAGCAACGTTTTAACGAACTGAAAGACTGTTTCTCTGTGAATTCAGTTAGTTCCCAGTAGCCTGCTCTTGTACTATGTGTACTTTTAAAGATTTATCAAAATTTGGTGAGCCGAATCTGAGTAACATGGTGAATTCGGTTAGTTCCCAGTAGGCCGCAGTAGTAATAAGTGGACTGTTCGGGATATAGAAAAATTTTTACGAATGGAATCAAAATTTCTAGGCGAATTCAGTGAGTTCCCAATGGGACATGCTTGTATGAGTTTGCTTTTCAATATAGAGCAACATTTTGTGGAACGGAATCTAAGTATCATGGTGAATTCAGTAGGTTCCCAATAGGATTCGCATGTAATAAGCTTGTTATTCAAGATAGAGCAAAGTTTTAACGAACTGAAACACTGTTTCTCTGTGAATTCAGTTAGTTCCCAGTAGCCTGCTCTTGTACTATGTGTACTTTAAAGATTTATCAAAATTTGGTGAGCCGAATCTGAGTAACATGGTAAATTCGGTTAGTTCCCAGTAGGCCGCAGTAGTAATGAGTGGACTGTTTGGGATATAGAAAAATTTTCACGAGTGGAATCAAAATTTCTAGGCGAATTCAGTGAGTTCCCAATGGGACATGCTTGTATGAGTTTGCTTTTCAATATAGAGCAACATTTTGTGGAACGGAATCTAAGTATCATGGTGAATTCAGTAGGTTCCCAATAGGATTCGCATGTAATAAGCTTGTTATTCAAGATAGAGCAACGTTTTAACGAACTGAAACACTGTTTCTCTGTGAATTCAGTTAGTTCCCAGTAGCCTGCTCTTGTACTATGTGTACTTTTAAAGATTTATCAAAATTTGGTGAGCCGAATCTGAGTAACATGGTGAATTCGGTTAGTTCCCAGTAGGCCGCAGTAGTAATGAGTGGACTGTTCGGGATATAGAAAAATTTTCACGAATGGAATCAAAATTTCTAGGCGAATTCAGTGAGTTCCCAATGGGACATGCTTGTATGAGTTTGGTTTTCAATATAGAGCAACATTTTGTGGAACGGAATCTAAGTATCATGGTGAATTCAGTAGGTTCCCAATAGGATTCGCATGTAATAAGCTTGTTATTCAAGATAGAGCAACGTTTTAACGAACTGAAACACTGTTTCTCTGTGAATTCAGTTAGTTCCCGGTAGCCTGCTCTTGTACTATGTGTACTTTTAAAGATTTATCAAAATTTGGTGAGCCGAATCTGAGTAACATGGTGAATTCGGTTAGTTCCCAGTAGGCCGCAGTAGTAATAAGTGGACTGTTCGGGATATAGAAAAATTTTCACGAGTGGAATCAAAATTTCTAGGCGAATTCAGTGAGTTCCCAATGGGACACGCTTGTATGAGTTTGCTTTTCAATATAGAGCAACATTTTGTGGAACGGAATCTAAGTATCATGGTGAATTCAGTAGGTTCCCAATAGGATTCGCATGTAATAAGCTTGTTATTCAAGATAGAGCAACGTTTTAACGAACTGAAACACTGTTTCTCTGTGAATTCAGTTAGTTCCCAGTAGCCTGCTCTTGTACTATGTGTACTTTTAAAGATTTATCAAAATTTGGTGAGCCGAATCTGAGTAACATGGTGAATTCGGTTAGTTCCCAGTAGGCCGCAGTAGTAATAAGTGGACTGTTCGGGATATAGAAAAATTTTCACGAATGGAATCAAAATTTCTAGGCGAATTCAGTGAGTTCCCTATGCGACATGCTTGTATGAGTCTGCTTTTCAATATAGAGCAACATTTTGTGGAACGGAATCTAAGTATCATGGTGAATTCAGTAGGTTCCCAATAGGATTCGCATGTAATAAGCTTGTTATTCAAGATAGAGCAACGTTTTAACGAACTGAAAGACTGTTTCTCTGTGAATTCAGTTAGTTCCCAGTAGCCTGCTCTTGTACTATGTGTACTTTTAAAGATTTATCAAAATTTGGTGAGCCGAATCTGAGTAACATGGTGAATTCGGTTAGTTCCCAGTAGGCCGCAGTAGTAATAAGTGGACTGTTCGGGATATAGAAAAATTTTTACGAATGGAATCAAAATTTCTAGGCGAATTCAGTGAGTTCCCAATGGGACATGCTTGTATGAGTTTGCTTTTCAATATAGAGCAACATTTTGTGGAACGGAATCTAAGTATCATGGTGAATTCAGTAGGTTCCCAATAGGATTCGCATGTAATAAGCTTGTTATTCAAGATAGAGCAAAGTTTTAACGAACTGAAACACTGTTTCTCTGTGAATTCAGTTAGTTCCCAGTAGCCTGCTCTTGTACTATGTGTACTTTAAAGATTTATCAAAATTTGGTGAGCCGAATCTGAGTAACATGGTAAATTCGGTTAGTTCCCAGTAGGCCGCAGTAGTAATGAGTGGACTGTTTGGGATATAGAAAAATTTTCACGAGTGGAATCAAAATTTCTAGGCGAATTCAGTGAGTTCCCAATGGGACATGCTTGTATGAGTTTGCTTTTCAATATAGAGCAACATTTTGTGGAACGGAATCTAAGTATCATGGTGAATTCAGTAGGTTCCCAATAGGATTCGCATGTAATAAGCTTGTTATTCAAGATAGAGCAACGTTTTAACGAACTGAAACACTGTTTCTCTGTGAATTCAGTTAGTTCCCAGTAGCCTGCTCTTGTACTATGTGTACTTTTAAAGATTTATCAAAATTTGGTGAGCCGAATCTGAGTAACATGGTGAATTCGGTTAGTTCCCAGTAGGCCGCAGTAGTAATGAGTGGACTGTTCGGGATATAGAAAAATTTTCACGAATGGAATCAAAATTTCTAGGCGAATTCAGTGAGTTCCCAATGGGACATGCTTGTATGAGTTTGTTTTTCAATATAGAGCAACATTTTGTGGAACGGATCTAAGTATCATGGTGAATTCAGTAGGTTCCCAATAGGATTCGCATGTAATAAGCATGTTATTCAAGATAGAGCAACGTTTTAACGAACTGAAACACTGTTTCTCTGTGAATTCAGTTAGTTCCCAGTAGCCTGCTCTTGTACTATGTGTACTTTTAAAGATTTATCAAAATTTGGTGAGCCGAATCTGAGTAACATGGTGAATTCGGTTAGTTCCCAGTAGGCCGCAATAGTAATAAGTGGACTGTTCGGGATATAGAAAAATTTTCACGAGTGGAATCAAAATTTCTAGGCGAATTCAGTGAGTTCCCAATGGGACACGCTTGTATGAGTTTGCTTTTCAATATAGAGCAACATTTTGTGGAACGGAATCTAAGTATCATGGTGAATTCAGTAGGTTCCCAATAGGATTCGCATGTAATAAGCTTGTTATTCAAGATAGAGCAACGTTTTAACGAACTCAAACACTGTTTCTCTGTGAATTCAGTTAGTTCCCAGTAGCCTGCTCTTGTACTATGTGTACTTTTAAAGATTTATCAAAATTTGGTGAGCCGAATCTGAGTAACATGGTGAATTCGGTTAGTTCCCAGTAGGCCGCAGTAGTAATAAGTGGACTGTTCGGGATATAGAAAAATTTTCACGAATGGAATCAAAATTTCTAGGCGAATTCAGTGAGTTCCCTATGCGACATGCTTGTATGAGTTTGCTTTTCAATATAGAGCAACATTTTGTGAAACGTAATCTAAGTATCATGGTGAATTCAGTAGGTTCCCAATAGGATTCGCATGTAATAAGCTTGTTATTCAAGATAGAGCAACGTTTTAACGAACTGAAACACTGTTTCTCTGTGAATTCAGTTAGTTCCCTGTAGCCTGCTCTTGTACTATGTGTACTTTTAAAGATTTATCAAAATGGTGAGCCGAATCTGAGTAACATGGTGAATTCGGTTAGTTCCCAGTAGGCCGCAGTAGTAATAAGTGGACTGTTCGGGATATAGAAAAATTTTCACGAATGGAATCAAAATTTCTAGGCGAATTCAGTGAGTTCCCAATGGGACATGCTTGTTTGAGTTTGTTTTTCAATATAGAGCAACATTTTGTGGAACGGAATCTAAGTATCATGGTGAATTCAGTAGGTTCCCAATAGGATTCGCATGTAATAAGCTTGTTATTCAAGATAGAACAACGTTTTAACGAACTGAAACACTGTTTCTCTGTGAATTCAGTAAGTTCCCAGTAGCCTGCTCTTGTACTATGTGTACTTTTAAAGATTTATCAAAATTTTGTGAGCCGAATCTGAGTAACATGGTGAATTCGGTTAGTTCCCAGTAGGCCGCAGTAGTAATAAGTGGACTTTTCGGGATATAGAAAAATTTTCACGAATGGAATCAAAATTTCTAGGCGAATTCAGTGAGTTCCCAATGGGACATGCTTGTATGAGTTTGCTTTTCAATATAGAGCAACATTTTGTGGAACGGAATCTAAGTATCATTGTGAATTCAGTAGGTTCCCAATAGGATTCGCATGTAATAAGCTTGTTATTCAAGATAGAGCAACGTTTTAACGAACTGAAACACTGTTTCTCTGTGAATTCAGTTAGTTCCCAGTAGCCTGCGCTTGTACTATGTGTACTTTTAAAGATTTATCAAAATTTGGTGAGCCGAATCTTATAATATGGTGAATTCGGTTAGTTCCCAGTAGGCCGCAGTAGTAATAAGTGGACTGTTCGGGATATAGAAAAATTTTCACGAGTGGAATCAAAATTTCTAGGCGAATTCAGTGAGTTCCCAATGGGACATGCTTGTAAGAGTTTGCTTTTCAATATAGAGCAACATTTTGTGGAACGGAATCTAAGTATCATGGTGAATTCAGTAGGTTCCCAATAGGATTCGCATGTAATAAGCTTGTTATTCAAGATAGAGCAACGTTTTAACGAACTGAAACACTGTTTCTCTGTGAATTCAGTTAGTTCCCAGTAGCCTGCTCTTGTACTATGTGTACCTTTAAAGATTTATCAAACTTTGGTGAGCCGTATCTGAGTAACATGGTGAATTCGGTTAGTTCCCAGTAGGCCGCAGTAGTAATAAGTGGACTGTTCGTTATATAGAAAAATTTTCACGAATGGAATCAAAATTTCTAGGCGAATTCAGTGAGTTCCCAATGGGACATGCTTGTATGAGTTTGCTTTTCAATATAGAGCAACACTTTGTGGAACGGAATCTAAGTATCATGGTGAATTCAGTAGGTTCCCAATAGGATTGGCATGTAATAAGCTTGTTATTCAAGATAGAGCAACGTTTTAACGAACTGAAACACTGTTTCTCTGTGAATTCAGTTAGTTCCCAGTAGCCTGCTCTTGTACTATGTGTACTTTTAAAGATTTATCAAAATGGTGAGCCGAATCTGAGTAACATGGTGAATTCGGTTAGTTCCCAGTAGGCCGAGTAGTAATAAGTGGACTGTTCGGGATATAGAAAAATTTTCACGAATGGAATCAAAATTTCTAGGCGAATTCAGTGAGTTCCCATGGGACATGCTTGTATGAGTTTGCTTTTCAATATAGAGCAACATTTTGTGGAACGGAATCTAAGTATCATGGTGAATTCAGTAGGTTCCCAATAGGATTCGCATGTAATAAGCTTGTTCTTCAAGATAGAACAACGTTTTAACGAACTGAAACACTGTTTCTCTGTGAATTCAGTAAGTTCCCAGTAGCCTGCTCTTGTACTATGTGTACTTTTAAAGATTTATCAAAATTTTGTGAGCCGAATCTGAGTAACATGGTGAATTCAGTTAGTTCCCAGTAGGCCGCAGTAGTAATAAGTGGACTGTTCGGGATATAGAAAAATTTTCACGAATGGAATCAAAATTTCTAGGCGAATTCAGTGAGTTCCCAATGGGACACGCTTGTATGAGTTTGCTTTTCAATACAGAGCAACATTTTGTGATTCAGAATCTAAGTATCATGGTGAATTCAGTAGGTTCCCAATAGGATTCGCATGTAATAAGCTTGTTATTCAAGATAGAGCAACGTTTTAACGAACTGAAACACTGTTTCTCTGTGAATTCACTTAGTTCCCAGTAGCCTGCTCTTGTACTATGTGTACTTTTAAAGATTTATCAAAATTTGGTGAGCCGAATCTGAGTAACATGGTGAATTCGGTTAGTTCCCAGTAGGCCGCAGTAGTAAGAAGTGGACTGTTCGGGATATAGAAAAATTTTCACGAAAGGAATCAAAATTTCTAGGCGAATTCAGTGAGTTCCCAATGGGACACGCTTGTATGAGTTTGCTTTTCAATATAGAGCAACATTTTGTGGAACGGAATCTAAGTATCATGGTGAATTCAGTAGGTTCCCAATAGGATTCGCATGTAATAAGCTTGTTATTCAAGATAGAGCAACGTTTTAACGAACTGAAACACTGTTTCTCTGTGAATTCAGTTAGTTCCCAGTAGCCTGCTCTTATACTATGTGTACTTTTAAAGATTTATCAAAATTTGGTGAGCCGAATCTGAGTAACAAGGTGAATTCGGTTAGTTCCCAGTAGGCCGCAGTAGTAATAAGTGGACTGTTCGGGATATAGAAAAATTTTCACGAATGGAATCAAAATTTCTAGGCGAATTCAGTGAGTTCCCAATGGGACATGCTTGTATGAGTTTGCTTTTCAATATAGAGCAACATTTTGTGGAACGGAATCTAAGTATCATGGTGAAGTCAGTAGGTTCCCAAAAGGATTCTCATGTAATAAGCTTGTTATTCAAGATAGAGCAACGTTTTAACGAACTGAAACACTGTTTCTCTGTGAATTCAGTTAGTCCCAGTAGCCTGCTCTTGTACTATGTGTACTTTTAAAGATTTATCAAAATTTGGTGAGCCGAATCTGAGTAACATGGTGAATTCGGTTAGTTCCCAGTAGGCCGCAGTAGTAATAAGTGGACTGTTCGGGATATAGAAAAATTTTAACGAATGGAATCCAAATTTCTAGGCGAATTCAGTGAGTTCCCAATGGGACATGCTTGTATGAGTTTGCTTTTCAATATAGAGCAACATTTTGTGGAACGGAATCTAAGTATCATGGTGAATTCAGTAGGTTCCCAATAGGATTCGCATGTAATAAGCTTCTTATTCAAGATAGAGCAACGTTTTAACGAACTGAAACACTGTTTCTCTGTGAATTCAGTTAGTTCCCAGTAGCCTGCTCTTGTACTATGTGTACTTTTAGAGATTTATCAAAATTTGGTGAGCCGAATCTGAGTAACATGGTGAATTCGGTTAGTTCCCAGTAGGCCGCAGTAGTAATAAGTGGACTGTTCAGGATATAGAAAAATTTTCACGAACGGAATCAAAATTTCTAGGCGAATTCAGTGAGTTCCCAATGGGACATGCTTGTAAGAGTTTGCTTTTCAATATAGAGCAACATTTTGTGGAAGGGAATCTAAGTATCATGGTGAATTCAGTAGGTTCCCAATAGGATTCGCATGTAATAAGCTTGTTATTCAAGATAGAGCAACGTTTTAACGAACTGAAACACTGTTTCTCTGTGAATTCAGTTAGTTCCCAGTAGCCTGCTCTTGTACTATGTGTACCTTTAAAGATTTATCAAAATTTGGTGAGCCGTATCTGAGTAACATGGTGAATTCGGTTAGTTCCCAGTAGGCCGCAGTAGTAATAAGTGGACTGTTCGTTATATAGAAAAATTTTCACGAATGGATTCAAAATTTCTAGGCGAATTCAGTGAGTTCCCAATGGGACATGCTTGTATGAGTTTGCTTTTCAATATAGAGCAACACTTTGTGGAACGGAATCTAAGTATCATGGTGAATTCAGTAGGTTCCCAATAGGATTGGCATGTAATAAGCTTGTTATTCAAGATAGAGCAACGTTTTAACGAACTGAAACACTGTTTCTCTGTGAATTCAGTTAGTTTCCAGTAGCCTGCTCTTGTACTATGTGTACTTTTAAAGATTTATCAAAATGGTGAGCCGAATCTGAGTAACATGGTGAATTCGGTTAGTTCCCAGTAGGCCGAGTAGTAATAAGTGGACTGTTCGGGATATAGAAAAATTTTCACGAATGGAATCAAAATTTCTAGGCGAATTCAGTGAGTTCCCATGGGACATGCTTGTATGAGTTTGCTTTTCAATATAGAGCAACATTTTGTGGAACGGAATCTAAGTATCATGGTGAATTCAGTAGGTTCCCAATAGGATTCACATGTAATAAGCTTGTTCTTCAAGATAGAACAACGTTTTAACGAACTGAAACACTGTTTCTCTGTGAATTCAGTAAGTTCCCAGTAGCCTGCTCTTGTACTATGTGTACTTTTAAAGATTTATCAAAATTTTGTGAGCCGAATCTGAGTAACATGGTGAATTCAGTTAGTTCCCAGTAGGCCGCAGTAGTAATAAGTGGACTGTTCGGGATATAGAAAAATTTTCACGAATGGAATCAAAATTTCTAGGCGAATTCAGTGAGTTCCCAATGGGACACGCTTGTATGAGTTTGCTTTTCAATACAGAGCAACATTTTGTGATTCAGAATCTAAGTATCATGGTGAATTCAGTAGGTTCCCAATAGGATTCGCATGTAATAAGCTTGTTATTCAAGATAGAGCAACGTTTTAACGAACTGATACACTGTTTCTCTGTGAATTCACTTAGTTCCCAGTAGCCTGCTCTTGTACTATGTGTACTTTTAAAGATTTATCAAAATTTGGTGAGCCGAATCTGAGTAACATGGTGAATTCGGTTAGTTCCCAGTAGGCCGCAGTAGTAAGAAGTGGACTGTTCGGGATATAGAAAAATTTTCACGAAAGGAATCAAAATTTCTAGGCGAATTCAGTGAGTTCCCAATGGGACACGCTTGTATGAGTTTGCTTTTCAATATAGAGCAACATTTTGTGGAACGGAATCTAAGTATCATGGTGAATTCAGTAGGTTCCCAATAGGATTCGCATGTAATAAGCTTGTTATTCAAGATAGAGCAACGTTTTAACGAACTGAAACACTGTTTCTCTGTGAATTCAGTTAGTTCCCAGTAGCCTGCTCTTGTACTATGTGTACTTTTAAAGATTTATCAAAATTTGGTGAGCCGAATCTGAATAACAAGGTGAATTCGGTTAGTTCCCAGTAGGCCGCAGTAGTAATAAGTGGACTGTTCGGGATATAGAAAAATTTTCACGAATGGAATCAAAATTTCTAGGCGAATTCAGTGAGTTCCCAATGGGACATGCTTGTATGAGTTTGCTTTTCAATATAGAGCAACATTTTGTGGAACGGAATCTAAGTATCATGGTGAAGTCAGTAGGTTCCCAAAAGGATTCTCATGTAATAAGCTTGTTATTCAAGATAGAGAAACGTTTTAACGAACTGAAACACTGTTTCTCTGTGAATTCAGTTAGTCCCAGTAGCCTGCTCTTGTACTATGTGTACTTTTAAAGATTTATCAAAATTTGGTGAGCCGAATCTGAGTAACATGGTGAATTCGGTTAGTTCCCAGTAGGCCGCAGTAGTAATAAGTGGACTGTTCGGGATATAGAAAAATTTTAACGAATGGAATCCAAATTTCTAGGCGAATTCAGTGAGTTCCCAATGGGACATGCTTGTATGAGTTTGCTTTTCAATATAGAGCAACATTTTGTGGAACGGAATCTAAGTATCATGGTGAATTCAGTAGGTTCCCAATAGGATTCGCATGTAATAAGCTTCTTATTCAAGATAGAGCAACGTTTTAACGAACTGAAACACTGTTTCTCTGTGAATTCAGTTAGTTCCCAGTAGCCTGCTCTTGTACTATGTGTACTTTTAGAGATTTATCAAAATTTGGTGAGCCGAATCTGAGTAACATGGTGAATTCGGTTAGTTCCCAGTAGGCCGCAGTAGTAATAAGTGGACTGTTCGGGATATAGAAAAATTTTCACGAACGGAATCAAAATTTCTAGGCGAATTCAGTGAGTTCCCAATGGGACATGCTTGTATGAGTTTGCTTTTCAATATAGAGCAACATTTTGTGGAACGGAATCTAAGTATCATGGTGAATTCAGTAGGTTCCCAAGAGGATTCGCAGGTAATAAGCTTGTTATTCAAGATAGAGCAACGTTTTTCGAACTGAAACACTGTTTCTCTGTGAATTCAGTTAGTTCCCAGTAGCCTGCTCTTGTACTATGTGTACTTTTAAAGATTTATCAAATTTGGTGAGCCGAATCTGAGTAACATGGTGAATTCGGTTAGTTCCCAGTAGGCCGCAGTAGTAATAAGTGGACTGTTCGGGATATAGAAAAATTTTCACGAATGGAATCAAAATTTCTAGGCGAATTCAGTGAGTTCCCAATGGGACATGCTTGTATGAGTTTGCTTTTCAATAGAGCAACATTTTGTGGAACGGAATCTAAGTATCATGGTGAATTCAGTAGGTTCCCAATAGGATTCGCATGTAATAAGCTTGTTATTCAATATAGAGCAACGTTTTAACGAACTGAAACACTGTTTCTCTGTGAATTCAGTTAGTTCCCAGTAGCCTGCTCTTGTACTATGTGTACTTTTAAAGATTTATCAAAATTTGGTGAGCCGAATCTGAGTAACATGGTGAATTCGGTTAGTTCCCAGTAGGCCGCAGTAGTAATAAGTGGACTGTTTGGATATAGAAAAATTTTCACGAATGGAATCAAAATTTCTAGGCGAATTCAGTGAGTTCCCAATGGGACATGCTTGTATGAGTTTGCTTTTCAATATAGAGCAACATTTTTGGAACAGAATCTAAGTATCATGGTGAATTCAGTAGGTTCCCAATAGGATTCGCATGTAATAAGCATGTTATTCAAGATAGAGCAACGTTTTAACGAACTAAAACACTGTTTCTCTGTGAATTCAGTTAGTTCCCAGTAGCCTGCTCTTGTACTATGTGTACTTTTAAAGATTTATCAAAATTTGGTGAGCCGAATCTAAGTAACATGGTGAATTCGGTTAGTTCCCAGTAGGCCGCAGTAGTAATAAGTGGACTGTTCGGGATATAGAAAAATTTTCACGAATGGAATCGAAATTTCTAGGCGAATTAAGTGAGTTCCCAATGGGACATGCTTGTATGAGTTTGCTTTTCAATATAGAGCAACATTTTGTGGAACGGAATCTAAGTATCATGGTGAATTCAGTAGGTTCCCAATAGGATTCGCATGTAATAAGCTTGTTATTCAAGATAGAGCAACGTTTTAACGAACTGAAACACTGTTTCTCTGTGAATTCAGTTAGTTCCCAGTAGCCTGCTCTTGTACTATGTGTACTTTTAAAGATTTATCAAAATTTGGTGAGCCGCATCTGAGTAACATGGTGAATTCGGTTAGTTCCCAGTAGGCCGCAGTAGTAATAAGTGGACTGTTCGGGATATAGAAAAATTTTCACGAATGGAATCAAAATTTCTAGGCGAATTCAGTGAGTTCCCAATGGGACATGATTGTATGAGTTTGCTTTTCAATATAGAGCAACATTTTGTGGAACGGAATCTAAATATCATGGTGAATTCAGTAGGTTCCCAATAGGATTCGCAGGTAATAAGCTTGTTATTCAAGATAGAGCAACGTTTTAACGAACTGAAACACTGTTTCTCTGTGAATTCAGTTAGTTCCCAGTAGCCTGCTCTTGTACTATGTGTACTTTTAAAGATTTATCAAAATTTGGTGAGCCGAATCTGAGTAACATGGTGAATTCGGTTAGTTCCCAGTAGGCCGCAGTAGTAATAAGTGGACTGTTCGGGATATAGAAAAATTTTCACGAATGGAATCAAAATTTCCAGGCGAATTCAGTGAGTTCCCAATGGGACATGCTTGTATGAGTTTGCTTTTCAATATAGAGCAACATTTTGTGGAACGGAATCTAAGTATCATGGTGAATTCAGTAGGTTCCCAATAGGATTCGCAGGTAATAAGCTTGTTATTCAAGATAGAGCAACGTTTTAACGAACTGAAACACTGTTTCTATGTGAATTCAGTTAGTTCCCAGTAGCCTGCTCTTGTACTATGTGTACTTTTAAAGATTTATCAAAATTTGGTGAGCCGAATCTGAGTAACATGGTGAATTCGGTTAGTTCCCAGTAGGCCGCAGTCGTAATGAGTGCACTGTTCGGGATATAGAAAAATTTTCAAGAATGGAATCAAAATTTCTAGGCGAATTCAGTGAGTTCGCAATGGGACATGCTTGTATGAGTTTGCTTTTCAATATAGAGCAACATTTTGTGGAACGGAATCTAAGTATCATGGTGAATTCAGTAGGTTCCCAATAGGTTTCGCATGTAATAAGCTTGTTATTCAAGATAGAGCGACGTTTTAACGAACTGAAACACTGTTTCTCTGTGAATTCAGTTAGTTCCCAGTAGCCTGCTCTTGTACTATGCGTACTTTTAAAGATTTATCAAAATTTGGTGAGCCGAATCTGAGTAACATGGTGAATTCGGTCAGTTCCCAGTAGGCCGCAGTAGCAATAAGTGGACTGTTCGGGATACAGAAAAATTTTCACGAATGGAATCAAAATTTCTAGGCGAATTCAGTGAGTTCCCAATGGGACATGCTTGTATGAGTTTGCTTTTCAATATAGAGCAACATTTTGTGGAACGGAATCTAAGTATCATGGTGAATTCAGTAGGTTCCCAATAGGATTCGCATGTAATAAGCTTGTTATTCAAGATAGAGCAACGTTTTAACGAACTGAAACACTGTTTCTCTGTGAATTCAGTTAGTTCCCAGTAGCCTGCTCTTGTACTATGTTTACTTTTAAGGATTTATCAAAATTTGGTGAGCCGAATCTGAGTAACATGGTGAATTCGGTCAGTTCCCAGTAGGCCGCAGTAGTAATAAGTGGACTGTTCGGGATATAGAAAAATTTTCACGAATGGAATCAAAATTTCTAGGCGAATTCAGTGAGTTCGCAATGGGACATGCTTGTATGAGTTTGCTTTTCAATATAGAGCAACATTTTGTGGAACGGAATCTAAGTATCATGGTGAATTCAGTAGGTTCCTAATAGGATTCGCATGTAATAAGCTTGTTATTCAAGATAGAGCAACGTTTTAACGAACTGAAACACTGTTTCTCTGTGAATTCAGTTAGTTCCCAGTAGCCTGCTCTTGTACTATGTGTACTTTTAAAGATTTATCAAAATTTGGTGAGCCGAATCTTAGTAACATGGTGAATTCGGTTAGTTCCCAGTAGGCCGCAGTAGTAATGAGTGCACTGTTCGGGATATAGAAAAATTTTCACGAATGGAATCAAAATTTCTAGGCGAATTCAGTGAGTTCGCAATGGGACATGCTTGTATGAGTTTGCTTTTCAATATAGAGCAACATTTTGTGGAACGGAATCTAAATATCATGGTGAATTCAGTAGGTTTCCAAAAGGATTCGCATGTAATAAGCTTGTTATTCAAGATAGAGCGACGTTTTAACGAACTGAAACACTGTTTCTCTGTGAATTCAGTTAGTTCCCAGTAGCCTGCTCTTGTACTATGCGTACTTTTAAAGATTTATCAAAATTTGGTGAGCCGAATCTGAGTGACATGGTGAATTCGGTTAGTTCCCAGTAGGCCACAGTAGTAATAAGTGGACTGTTCGGGATATAGAAAAATTTTCACGAATGGAATCAAAATTTCTAGGTGAATTCAGTGAGTTCCCAATGGGACATGCTTGTATGAGTTTGCTTTTCAATATAGAGCAACATTTTGTGGAACGGAATCTAAGTATCATGGTGAATTCAGTAGGTTCCCAATAGGATTCGCATGTAATAAGCTTGTTATTCAAGATAGAGCAACGTTTTAACGAACTGAAACACTGTTTCTCTGTGAATTCAGTTAGCTCCCAGTAGCCTGCTCTTGTACTATGTGTACTTTTAAAGATTTATCAAAATTTGGTGAGCCGAATCTGAGTAACATGGTAAATTCGGTTAGTTCCCAGTAGGCCGCAGTAGTAATGAGTGCACTGTTCGGGATATAGAAAAATTTTCACGAATGGAATCAAAATTTCTAGGCGAATTCAGTGAGTTCGCAATGGGACATGCTTGTATGAGTTTGCTTTTCAATATAGAGCAACATTTTGTGGAACGGAATCTAAGTATCATGGTGAATTCAGTAGGTTCCCAATAGGATTCGCATGTAATAAGCTTGTTATTCAAGATAGAGCGACGTTTTAACGAACTGAAACACTGTTTCTCTGTGAATTCAGTTAGTTCCCAGTAGCCTGCTCTTGTACTATGCGTACTTTTAAAGATTTATCAAAATTTGGTGAGCCGAATCTGAGTAACATGGTGAATTCGGTCAGTTCCCAGTAGGCCGCAGTAGCAATAAGTGGACTGTTCGGGATACAGAAAAATTTTCACGAATGGAATCAAAATTTCTAGGCGAATTCAGTGAGTTCCCAATGGGACATGCTTGTATGAGTTTGCTTTTCAATATAGAGCAACATTTTGTGGAACGGAATCTAAGTATCATGGTGAATTCAGTAGGTTCCCAATAGGATTCGCATGTAATAAGCTTGTTATTCAAGATAGAGCAACGTTTTAACGAACTGAAACACTGTTTCTCTGTGAATTCAGTTAGTTCCCAGTAGCCTGCTCTTGTACTATGTTTACTTTTAAGGATTTATCAAAATTTGGTGAGCCGAATCTGAGTAACATGGTGAATTCGGTCAGTTCCCAGTAGGCCGCAGTAGTAATAAGTGGACTGTTCGGGATATAGAAAAATTTTCACGAATGGAATCAAAATTTCTAGGCGAATTCAGTGAGTTCCCAATGGGACATGCTTGTATGAGTTTGCTTTTCAATATAGAGCAACATTTTGTTGAACGGAATCTAAGTATCATGGTGAATTCAGTAGGTTCCCAATAGGATTCGCATGTAATAAGCTTGTTATTCAAGATAGAGCAACGTTTTAACGAACTGAAACACTGTTTCTCTGTGAATTCAGTTAGTTCCCAGTAGACTGCTCTTGTACTATGTGTACTTTTAAAGATTTATCAAAATTTGGTGAGCCGAATCTTAGTAACATGGTGAATTCGGTTAGTTCCCAGTAGGCCGCAGTAGTAATGAGTGCACTGTTCGGGATATAGAAAAATTTTCACGAATGGAATCAAAATTTCTAGGCGAATTCAGTGAGTTCGCAATGGGACATGCTTGTATGAGTTTGCTTTTCAATATAGAGCAACATTTTGTGGAACGGAATCTAAGTATCATGGTGAATTCAGTAGGTTCCCAATAGGATTCGCATGTAATAAGTTTGTTATTCAAGATAGAGCAACGTTTTAACGAACTGAAACACTGTTTCTCTGTGAATTCAGTTAGTTCCCAGTAGCCTGCTCTTGTACTATGTTTACTTTTAAGGATTTATCAAAATTTGTTGATCCGAATCTGAGTAACATGGTGAATTCGGTTAGTTCCCAGTAGGCCGCAGTAGTAATAAGTGGACTGTTCGGGATATAGAAAAATTTTCACGAATGGAATCAAAATTTCTAGGCGAATTCAGTGAGTTCCCAATGGGACATGCTTGTATGAGTTTGCTTTTCAATATAGAGCAACATTTTTGGAACGGAATCTAAGTATCATGGTGAATTCAGTAGGTTCCCAATAGGATTCGCATGTAATAAGCTTGTTATTCAAGATAGAGCAACGTTTTAACGAACTGAAACACTGTTTCTCTGTGAATTCAGTTAGTTCCCAGTAGCCTGCTCTTGTACTATGTGTACTTTTAAAGATTTATCAAAATTTGGTGAGCCGAATCTGAGTAACATGGTGAATTCGGTTAGTTCCCAGTAGGCCGCAGTAGTAATGAGTGGACTGTTCGGGATATAGAAAAATTTTCACGGATGTAATCAAAATTTCTAGGCGAATTCAGTGAGTTCCCAATGGGACATGCTTGTATGAGTTTGCTTTTCAATATAGAGCAACATTTTGTGGAACGGAATCTAAGTATCATGGTGAATTCAGTAGGTTCCCAATAGGATTCGCATGTAATAAGCTTGTTATTCAAGATAGAGCAACGTTTTAACGAACTGAAACAATGTTTCTCTGTGAATTCAGTTAGTTCCCAGTAGCCTGCCCTTGTACTATGTGTACTTTTAAAGATTTATCAAAATTTGTTGAGCCGAATCTGAGTAACATGGTGAATTCGGTTAGTTCCTAGTAGGCCGCAGTAGCAATAAGTGGACTGTTCGGGATACAGAAAATTTTCACGAATGGAATCAAAATTTCTAGGCGAATTCAGTGAGTTCCCAATGGGACATGCTTGTATGAGTTTGCTTTTCAATATAGAGCAACATTTTGTCGAACGGAATCTATGTATCATGGTGAATTCAGTAGGTTCCCAGTAGGATTCGCATGTAATAAGCTTGTTATTCAAGGTTCAGCAACGTTTAAACGAACTGAAACACTGTTTCTCTGTGAATTCAGTTAGTTCCCAGTAGCCTGCTCTTGTACTATGTGTACTTTTAAAGATTTATCAAAATTGGTGAGCCGAATCTGAGTAACATTGTGAATTCGGTTAGTTCCCAGTAGGCCGCAGTAGTAATAAGTGGACTGTTCGGGATATAGAAAAATTTTCACGAATGGAATCAAAATTTCTAGGCGAATTCAGTGAGTTCGCAATGGGACATGCTTGTATGAGTTTGCTTTTCAATATAGAGCAACATTTTGTGGAACGGAATCTAAGTATCATGGTGAATTCAGTAGGTTCCCAATAGGATTCGCATGTAATAAGCTTGTTATTCAAGATAGAGCAACGTTTTAACGAACTGAAACACTGTTTCTCTGTGAATTCAGTTAGTTCCCAGTAGCCTGCTCTTGTACTATGTGTACTTTTAAAGATTTATCAAAATTTGGTGAGCCGAATCTGAGTAACATGGTGAATTCGGTAGTTCCCAGTAGGCCGCAGTAGTAATAAGTGGACTGTTCGGGATATAGAAAAATTTTCATATGGAATCAAAATTTCTAGGCGAATTCAGTGAGTTCCCAATGGGACATGCTTGTATGAGTTTGCTTTTCAATATAGAGCAACATTTTTGGAACGGAATCTAAGTATCATGGTGAATTCAGTAGGTTCCCAATAGGATTCGCAGGTAATAAGCATGTTATTCAAGATAGAGCAACGTTTTAACGAACTGAAACACTGTTTCTCTGTGAATTCAGTTAGTTCCCAGTAGCCTGCTCTTGTACTATGTGTACTTTTAAAGATTTATCAAAATTTGGTGAGCCGAATCTGAGTAACATGGTGAATTCGGTAGTTCCCAGTAGGCCGCAGTAGTAATAAGTGGATTGTTCGGGATATAGAAAAATTTTCAAATGGAATCAAAATTTCTAGGCGAATTCAGTGAGTTCCCAATGGGACATGCTTGTATGAGTTTGCTTTTCAATATAGAGCAACATTTTTGGAACGGAATCTAAGTATCATGGTGAATTCAGTAGGTTCTCAATAGGATTCGCAGGTAATAAGCATGTTATTCAAGATAGAGCAACGTTTTAACGAACTGAAACACTGTTTCTCTGTGAATTCAGTTAGTTCCCAGTAGCCTGCTCTTGTACTATGTGTACTTTTAAAGATTTATCAAAATTTGGTGAGCCGAATCTGAGTAACATGGTGAATTCGGTTAGTTCCCAGTAGGCCGCAGTAGTAATAAGTGGACTGTTCGGGATATAGAAAAATTTTCACGAATGGAATCAAAATTTCTAGGCGAATTCAGTGAGTTCCCAATGGGACATGCTTGTATGAGTTTGCTTTTCAATATAGAGCAACATTTTGTGGAACGGAATCTAAGTATCATGGTGAATTCAGTAGGTTCCCAATAGGATTCGCATGTAATAATCTTGTTATTCAAGATAGAGCAACGTTTTAACGAACTGAAACACTGTTTCTTTGTGAATTCAGTTAGTTCCCAGTAGCCTGCTCTTGTACTATGTGTACTTTTAAAGATTTATCAAAATTTGGTGAGCCGAATCTGAGTAACATGGTGAATTCGGTTAGTTCCCAGTAGGCCGCAGTAGTAATGAGTGGACAGTTCGGGATATAGAAAAATTTTCACGAATGGAATCAAAATTTCTAGGCGAATTCAGTGAGTTCCCAATGGGACATGCTTGTATGAGTTTGCTTTTCAATATAGAGCAACATTTTGCGGAACGGAATCTAAGTATCATGGTGAATTCAGTAGGTTCCCAATAGGATTCGCATGTAATAAGCTTGTTATTCAAGATAGAGCAACGTTTTAACGAACTGAAACACTGTTTCTCTGTGAATTCAGTTAGTTCCCAGTCGCCTGCTCTTGTACTATGTGTACTTTTAAAGATTTATCAAAATTTGGTGAGCCGAATCTGAGTAACATGGTGAATTCGGTTAGTTCCCAGTAGGCCGCAGTAGTAATGAGTGGACTGTTCGGGATATAGAAAAATTTTCACGGATGGAATCAAAATTTCTAGGCGAATTCAGTGAGTTCCCAATGGGACATGCTTGTATGAGTTTGCTTTTAATATAGAGCAACATTTTGTGGAACGGAATCTAAGTATCATGGTGAATTCAGTAGGTTCCCAATAGGATTCGCATGTAATAAGCTTGTTATTCAAGATAGAGCAACGTTTTAACGAACTGAAACACTGTTTCTCTGTGAATTCAGTTAGTTCCCAGTAGCCTGCTCTTGTACTATGTGTACTTTTAAAGATTTATCAAAATTTGGTGAGCCGAATCTGAGTAACATGGTGAATTCGGTTAGTTCCCAGTAGGCCGCAGTAGTAATGAGTGCACTGTTCGGGATATAGAAAAATTTTCACGAATGGAATCAAAATTTCTAGGCGAATTCAGTGAGTTCGCAATGGGACATGCTTGTATGAGTTTGCTTTTCAATATAGAGCAACATTTTGTGGAACGGAATCTAAGTATCATGGTGAATTCAGTAGGTTCCCAATAGGATTCGCATGTAATAAGCTTGTTATTCAAGATAGAGCAACGTTTTAACGAACTGAAACACTGTTTCTCTGTGAATTCAGTTAGTTCCCAGTAGCCTGCTCTTGTACTATGTGTACTTTTAAAGATTTATCAAAATTTGGTGAGCCGAATCTGAGTAACATGGTGAATTCGGTCAGTTCCCAGTAGGCCGCAGTAGCAATAAGTGGACTGTTCGGGATACAGAAAAATTTTCACGAATGGAATCAAAATTTCTAGGCGAATTCAGTGAGTTCCCAATGGGACATGCTTGTATGAGTTTGCTTTTCAATATAGAGCAACATTTTGTGGAACGGAATCTAAGTATCATGGTGAATTCAGTAGGTTCCCAATAGGATTCGCATGTAATAAGCTTGTTATTCAAGATAGAGCAACGTTTTAACGAACTGAAACACTGTTTCTCTGTGAATTCAGTTAGTTCCCAGTAGCCTGCTCTTGTACTATGTGTACTTTTAAAGATTTATCAAAATTTGGTGAGCCGAATCTGAGTAACATGGTGAATTTGGTCAGTTCCCAGTAGGCCGCAGTAGCAATAAGTGGACTGTTCGGGATACAGAAAAATTTTCACGAATGGAATCAAAATTTCTAGGCGAATTCAGTGAGTTCCCAATGGGACATGCTTGTATGAGTTTGCTTTTCAATATAGAGCAACATTTTGTGGAACGGAATCTAAGTATCATGGTGAATTCAGTAGGTTCCCAATAGGATTCGCATGTAATAAGCTTGTTATTCAAGATAGAGCAACGTTTTTCGAACTGAAACACTGTTTCTCTGTGAATTCAGTTAGTTCCCAGTAGCCTGCTCTTGTACTATGTTTACTTTTAAGGATTTATCAAAATTTGGTGAGCCGAATCTGAGTAACATGGTGAATTCGGTTAGTTCCCAGTAGGCCGCAGTAGTAATAAGTGGACTGTTCGGGATATAGAAAAATTTTCACGAATGGAATCAAAATTTCTAGGCGAATTCAGTGAGTTCCCAATGGGACATGCTTGTATGAGTTTGCTTTTCAATATAGAGCAACATTTTGTGGAACGGAATCTAAGTATCATGGTGAATTCAGTAGGTTCCCAATAGGATTCGCAGGTAATAAGCTTGTTATTCAAGATAGAGCAACGTTTTAACGAACTGAAACACTGTTTCTATGTGAATTCAGTTAGTTCCCAGTAGCCTGCTCTTGTACTATGTGTACTTTTAAAGATTTATCAAAATTTGGTGAGCCGAATCTGAGTAACATGGTGAATTCGGTTAGTTCCCAGTAGGCCGCAGACGTAATGAGTGCACTGTTCGGGATATAAAAAAATTTTCAAGAATGGAATCAAAATTTCTAGGCGAATTCAGTGAGTTCGCAATGGGACATGCTTGTATGAGTTTGCTTTTCAATATAGAGCAACATTTTGTGGAACGGAATCTAAGTATCATGGTGAATTCAGTAGGTTCCCAATAGGTTTCGCATGTAATAAGCTTGTTATTCAAGATAGAGCGACGTTTTAACGAACTGAAACACTGTTTCTCTGTGAATTCAGTTAGTTCCCAGTAGCCTGCTCTTGTACTATGCGTACTTTTAAAGATTTATCAAAATTTGGTGAGCCGAATCTGAGTAACATGGTGAATTCGGTCAGTTCCCAGTAGGCCGCAGTAGCAATAAGTGGACTGTTCGGGATACAGAAAAATTTTCACGAATGGAATCAAAATTTCTAGGCGAATTCAGTGAGTTCCCAATGGGACATGCTTGTATGAGTTTGCTTTTCAATATAGAGCAACATTTTGTGGAACGGAATCTAAGTATCATGGTGAATTCAGTAGGTTCCCAATAGGATTCGCATGTAATAAGCTTGTTATTCAAGATAGAGCAACGTTTTAACGAACTGAAACACTGTTTCTCTGTGAATTCAGTTAGTTCCCAGTAGCCTGCTCTTGTACTATGTTTACTTTTAAGGATTTATCAAAATTTGGTGAGCCGAATCTGAGTAACTTGGTGAATTCGGTCAGTTCCCAGTAGGCCGCAGTAGTAATAAGTGGACTGTTCGGGATATAGAAAAATTTTCACGAATGGAATCAAAATTTCTAGGCGAATTCAGTGAGTTCCCAATGGGACATGCTTGTATGAGTTTGCTTTTCAATATAGAGCAACATTTTGTGGAACGGAATCTAAGTATCGTGGTGAATTCAGTAGGTTCCTAATAGGATTCGCATGTAATAAGCTTGTTATTCAAGATAGAGCAACGTTTTAACGAACTGAAACACTGTTTCTCTGTGAATTCAGTTAGTTCCCAGTAGCCTGCTCTTGTACTATGTGTACTTTTAAAGATTTATCAAAATTTGGTGAGCCGAATCTTAGTAACATGGTGAATTCGGTTAGTTCCCAGTAGGCCGCAGTAGTAATGAGTGCACTGTTCGGGATATAGAAAAATTTTCACGAATGGAATCAAAATTTCTAGGCGAATTCAGTGAGTTCGCAATGGGACATGCTTGTATGAGTTTGCTTTTCAATATAGAGCAACATTTTGTGGAACGGAATCTAAATATCATGGTGAATTCAGTAGGTTTCCAAAAGGATTCGCATGTAATAAGCTTGTTATTCAAGATAGAGCGACGTTTTAACGAACTGAAACACTGTTTCTCTGTGAATTCAGTTAGTTCCCAGTAGCCTGCTCTTGTACTATGCGTACTTTTAAAGATTTATCAAAATTTGGTGAGCCGAATCTGAGTGACATGGTGAATTCGGTTAGTTCCCAGTAGGCCACAGTAGTAATAAGTGGACTGTTCGGGATATAGAAAAATTTTCACGAATGGAATCAAAATTTCTAGGTGAATTCAGTGAGTTCCCAATGGGACATGCTTGTATGAGTTTGCTTTTCAATATAGAGCAACATTTTGTGGAACGGAATCTAAGTATCATGGTGAATTCAGTAGGTTCCCAATAGGATTCGCATGTAATAAGCTTGTTATTCAAGATAGAGCAACGTTTTAACGAACTGAAACACAGTTTCTCTGTGAATTCAGTTAGCTCCCAGTAGCCTGCTCTTGTACTATGTGTACTTTTAAAGATTTATCAAAATTTGGTGAGCCGAATCTGAGTAACATGGTAAATTCGGTTAGTTCCCAGTAGGCCGCAGTAGTAATGAGTGCACTGTTCGGGATATAGAAAAATTTTCACGAATGGAATCAAAATTTCTAGGCGAATTCAGTGAGTTCGCAATGGGACATGCTTGTATGAGTTTGCTTTTCAATATAGAGCAACATTTTGTGGAACGGAATCTAAGTATCATGGTGAATTCAGTAGGTTCCCAATAGGATTCGCATGTAATAAGCTTGTTATTCAAGATAGAGCGACGTTTTAACGAACTGAAACACTGTTTCTCTGTGAATTCAGTTAGTTCCCAGTAGCCTGCTCTTGTACTATGCGTACTTTTAAAGATTTATCAAAATTTGGTGAGCCGAATCTGAGTAACATGGTGAATTCGGTCAGTTCCCAGTAGGCCGCAGTAGCAATAAGTGGACTGTTCGGGATACAGAAAAATTTTCACGAATGGAATCAAAATTTCTAGGCGAATTCAGTGAGTTCCCAATGGGACATGCTTGTATGAGTTTGCTTTTCAATATAGAGCAACATTTTGTGGAACGGAATCTAAGTATCATGGTGAATTCAGTAGGTTCCCAATAGGATTCGCATGTAATAAGCTTGTTATTCAAGATAGAGCAACGTTTTAACGAACTGAAACACTGTTTCTCTGTGAATTCAGTTAGTTCCCAGTAGCCTGCTCTTGTACTATGTTTACTTTTAAGGATTTATCAAAATTTGGTGAGCCGAATCTGAGTAACATGGTGAATTCGGTCAGTTCCCAGTAGGCCGCAGTAGTAATAAGTGGACTGTTCGGGATATAGAAAAATTTTCACGAATGGAATCAAAATTTCTAGGCGAATTCAGTGAGTTCCCAATGGGACATGCTTGTATGAGTTTGCTTTTCAATATAGAGCAACATTTTGTTGAACGGAATCTAAGTATCATGGTGAATTCAGTAGGTTCCCAATAGGATTCGCATGTAATAAGCTTGTTATTCAAGATAGAGCAACGTTTTAACGAACTGAAACACTGTTTCTCTGTGAATTCAGTTAGTTCCCAGTAGACTGCTCTTGTACTATGTGTACTTTTAAAGATTTATCAAAATTTGGTGAGCCGAATCTTAGTAACATGGTGAATTCGGTTAGTTCCCAGTAGGCCGCAGTAGTAATGAGTGCACTGTTCGGGATATAGAAAAATTTTCACGAATGGAATCAAAATTTCTAGGCGAATTCAGTGAGTTCGCAATGGGACATGCTTGTATGAGTTTTCTTTTCAATATAGAGCAACATTTTGTGGAACGGAATCTAAGTATCATGGTGAATTCAGTAGGTTTCCAAAAGGATTCGCAGGTAATAAGCTTGTTATTCAAGATAGAGCGAAGTTTTAACGAACTGAAACACTGTTTCTCTGTGAATTCAGTTAGTTCCCAGTAGCCTGCTCTTGTACTATGCGTACTTTTAAAGATTTATCAAAATTTGGTGAGCCGAATCTGAGTGACATGGTGAATTCGGTTAGTTCCCAGTAGGCCACAGTAGTAATAAGTGGACTGTTCGGGATATAGAAAAATTTTCACGAATGGAATCAAAATTTCTAGGCGAATTCAGTGAGTTCCCAAAGGGACATGCTTGTATGAGTTTGCTTTTCAATATAGAGCAACATTTTGTGGAACGGAATCTAAGTATCATGGTGAATTCAGTAGGTTCCCAATAGGATTCGCATGTAATAAGCTTGTTATTCAAGATAGAGCAACGTTTTAACGAACTGAAACACTGTTTCTCTGTGAATTCAGTTAGTTCCCAGTAGCCTGCTCTTGTACTATGTTTACTTTTAAGGATTTATCAAAATTTGTTGATCCGAATCTGAGTAACATGGTGAATTCGGTTAGTTCCCAGTAGGCCGCAGTAGTAATAAGTGGACTGTTCGGGATATAGAAAAATTTTCACGAATGGAATCAAAATTTCTAGGCGAATTCAGTGAGTTCCCAATGGGACATGCTTGTATGAGTTTGCTTTTCAATATAGAGCAACATTTTGTGGAACGGAATCTAAGTATCATGGTGAATTCAGTAGGTTCCCAATAGGATTCGCATGTAATAAGCTTGTTATTCAAGATAGAGCAACGTTTTAACGAACTGAAACACTGTTTCTCTGTGAATTCAGTTAGTTCCCAGTAGCCTGCTCTTGTACTATGTGTACTTTTAAAGATTTATCAAAATTTGGTGAGCCGAATCTGAGTAACATGGTGAATTCGGTTAGTTCCCAGTAGGCCGCAGTAGTAATGAGTGGACTGTTCGGGATATAGAAAAATTTTCACGGATGGAATCAAAATTTCTAGGCGAATTCAGTGAGTTCCCAATGGGACATGCTTGTATGAGTTTGCTTTTCAATATAGAGCAACATTTTGTGGAACGGAATCTAAGTATCATGGTGAATTCAGTAGGTTCCCAATAGGATTCGCATGTAATAAGCTTGTTATTCAAGATAGAGCAACGTTTTAACGAACTGAAACACTGTTTCTCTGTGAATTCAGTTAGTTCCCAGTAGCCTGCTCTTGTACTATGTGTACTTTTAAAGATTTATCAAAATTTGTTGAGCCGAATCTGAGTAACATGGTGAATTCGGTTAGTTCCTAGTAGGCCGCAGTAGCAATAAGTGGACTGTTCGGGATACAGAAAATTTTCACGAATGGAATCAAAATTTCTAGGCGAATTCAGTGAGTTCCCAATGGGACATGCTTGTATGAGTTTGCTTTTCAATATAGAGCAACATTTTGTCGAACGGAATCTATGTATCATGGTGAATTCAGTAGGTTCCCAGTAGGATTCGCATGTAATAAGCTTGTTATTCAAGGTTCAGCAACGTTTAAACGAACTGAAACACTGTTTCTCTGTGAATTCAGTTAGTTCCCAGTAGCCTGCTCTTGTACTATGTGTACTTTTAAAGATTTATCAAAATTGGTGAGCCGAATCTGAGTAACATTGTGAATTCGGTTAGTTCCCAGTAGGCCGCAGTAGTAATAAGTGGACTGTTCGGGATATAGAAAAATTTTCACGAATGGAATCAAAATTTCTAGGCGAATTCAGTGAGTTCCCAATGGGACATGCTTGTATGAGTTTGCTTTTCAATATAGAGCAACATTTTGTGGAACGGAATCTAAGTATCATGGTGAATTCAGTAGGTTCCCAATAGGATTCGCATGTAATAAGCTTGTTATTCAAGATAGAGCAACGTTTTAACGAACTGAAACACTGTTTCTCTGTGAATTCAGTTAGTTCCCAGTAGCCTGCTCTTGTACTATGTGTACTTTTAAAGATTTATCAAAATTTGGTGAGCCGAATCTGAGTAACATGGTGAATTCGGTAGTTCCCAGTAGGCCGCAGTAGTAATAAGTGGACTGTTCGGGATATAGAAAAATTTTCAAATGGAATCAAAATTTCTAGGCGAATTCAGTGAGTTCCCAATGGGACATGCTTGTATGAGTTTGCTTTTCAATATAGAGCAACATTTTGTGGAACGGAATCTAAGTATCATGGTGAATTCAGTAGGTTCCCAATAGGATTCGCATGTAATAAGCTTGATATTCAAGGTAGAGCAACGTTTTAACGAACTGAAACACTGTTTGTCTGTGAATTCAGTTAGTTCCCAGTAGCCTACTCTTGTACTATGTGTACTTTTAAAGATTTATCAAAATTTGGTGAGCCGAATATGAGTAACATGGTGAATTCGGTTAGTTCCCAGTAGGCCGCAGTAGTAATGAGTGGACTGTTCGGGATATAGAAAAATTTTCACGAATGGAATCAAAATCTCTAGGCGAATTCAGTGAGTTCCCAATGGGACATGCTTGTATGAGTTTGCTTTTCAATATAGAGCAACATTTTGTGGAACGGAATCTAAGTATCATGGTGAATTCAGTAGGTTCCCAATTGGATTCGCAGGTAATAAGCATGTTATTCAAGATAGAGCAACGTTTTAACGAACTGAAACACTGTTTCTCTGTGAATTCAGTTAGTTCCCAGTAGCCTGCTCTTGTACTATGTGTACTTTTAAAGATTTATCAAAATTTGTTGAGCCGAATCTGAGTAACATGGTGAATTCGGTTAGTTCCTAGTAGGCCGCAGTAGCAATAAGTGGACTGTTCGGGATACAGAAAATTTTCACGAATGGAATCAAAATTTCTAGGCGAATTCAGTGAGTTCCCAATGGGACATGCTTGTATGAGTTTGCTTTTCAATATAGAGCAACATTTTGTCGAACGGAATCTATGTATCATGGTGAATTCAGTAGGTTCCCAGTAGGATTCGCATGTAATAAGCTTGTTATTCAAGGTTCAGCAACGTTTAAACGAACTGAAACACTGTTTCTCTGTGAATTCAGTTAGTTCCCAGTAGCCTGCTCTTGTACTATGTGTACTTTTAAAGATTTATCAAAATTGGTGAGCCGAATCTGAGTAACATTGTGAATTCGGTTAGTTCCCAGTAGGCCGCAGTAGTAATAAGTGGACTGTTCGGGATATAGAAAAATTTTCACGAATGGAATCAAAATTTCTAGGCGAATTCAGTGAGTTCCCAATGGGACATGCTTGTATGAGTTTGCTTTTCAAAATAGAGCAACATTTTGCGGAACGGAATCTAAGTATCATGGTGAATTCAGTAGGTTCCCAATTGGATTCGCAGGTAATAAGCTTGTTATTCAAGATAGAGCAACGTTTTAACGAACTGAAACACTGTTTCTCTGTGAATTCAGTTAGTTCCCAGTAGCCTGCTCTTGTACTATGTGTACTTTTAAAGATTTATCAAAATTTGGTGAGCCGAATCTGAGTAACATGGTGAATTCGGTTAGTTCCCAGTAGGCCGCAGTATTAATAAGTGGACTGTTCGTTATATAGAAAAATTTTCACGAATGGATTCAAAATTTCTAGGCGAATTCAGTGAATTCCCAATGGGACATGCTTGTATGAGTCTGCTTTTCAATATAGAGCAACATTTTGTGGAACGGAATCTAAGTATCATGGTGAATTCAGTAAGTTCCCAATAGGATTCGCATGTAATAAGCTTGTTATTCAAGATAGAGCAACGTTTTAACGAACTGAAACACTGTTTCTCTGTGAATTCAGTTAGTTCCCAGTAGCCTGGTCTTGTACTATGTGTACTTTTATAGATTTATCAAAATTTGGTGAGCCGAATCTGAGTAACATGGTGAATTCGTTTAGTTCCCAGTAGGCCGCAGTAGTAATGAGTGGACTGTTCGGGATATAGAAAAATTTTCACGGATGGAATCAAAATTTCTAGGCGAATTCAGTGAGTTCCCAATGGGACATGCTTGTATGAGTTTGCTTTTCAATATAGAGCAACATTTTGTGGAACGGAATCTAAGTATCATGGTGAATTCAGTAGGTTCCCAATAGGATTCGCATGTAATAAGCTTGTTATTCAAGATAGAGCAACGTTTTAACGAACTGAAACACTGTTTCTCTGTGAATTCAGTTAGTTCCCAGTAGCCTGCTCTTGTACTATGTGTACTTTTAAAGTTTTATCAAAATTTGGTGAGCCGAATCTGAGTAACATGGTGAATTCGGTTAGTTCCCAGTAGGCCGCGGTAGTAATGAGTGGACTGTTCGGGATATAGAAAAATTTTCACGAATGGAATCAAAATTTCTAGGCGAATTCAGTGAGTTCCCAATGGGACATGCTTGTATGAGTCTGCTTTTCAATATAGAGCAACATTTTGTGGAACGGAATCTAAGTATCATGGTGAATTCAGTAGGTTCCCAATAGGATACGCATGTAATAAGCTTGTTATTCAAGATAGAGCAACGTTTTAACGAACTGAAACACTGTTTCTCTGTGAATTCAGTTAGTTCCCTGTAGCCTGCTCTTGTACTATGTGTACTTTTTAAGATTTATCAAAATTTGGTGAGCCGAATCTGAGTAACATGGTGAATTCGGTTCGTAACCAGTAGGCCACAGTAGTAATGAGTGGACTGTTCGGGATATAGAAAAATTTTCACGAATGGAATCAAAATTTCTAGGCGAATTCAGTGAGTTCCCAATGGGACATGCTTGTATGAGTCTGCTTTTCAATATAGAGCAACATTTTGTGGAACGGAATCTAAGTATCATGGTGAATTCAGTAGGTTCCCAATAGGATTCGCATGTAATAAGCTTGTTATTCAAGATAGAGCAACGTTTTAACGAACTGAAACACTGTTTCTCTGTGAATTCAGTTAGTTCCCAGTAGCCTGCTCTTGTACTATGTGTACTTTTAAAGTTTTATCAAAATTTGGTGAGCCGAATCTGAGTAACATGGTGAATTCGGTTAGTTCCCAGTAGGCCGCAGTAGTAATAAGTGGACTGTTCGGTATATAGAAAAATTTTCACGAATGGAATCCAAATTTCTAGGCGAATTCAGTGAGTTCCCAATGGGACATGCTTGTATGAGTCTGCTATTCAATATAGAGCAACATTTTGTGGAACGGAATCTAAGTATCATGGTGAATTCAGTAGGTTTCCAATAGGATTCGCATGTAATAAGCTTGTTATTCAAGATAGAGCAACGTTTTAACGAACTGAAACACTGTTTCTCTGTGAATTCAGTTAGTTCCCAGTAGCCTGCTCTTGTACTATGTGTACTTTTAAAGATTTATCAAAATTTGTTGAGCCGAATCTGAGTAACATGGTGAATTCGGTTAGTTCCCAGTAGGCCGCGGTAGTAATGAGTGGACTGTTCGGGATATAGAAAAATTTTCACGAATGGAATCAAAATTTCTAGGCGAATTCAGTGAGTTCCCAATGGGACATGCTTGTATGTGTCTGCTTTTCAATATAGAGCTACATTTTGTGGAACGGAATCTAAGTATCGTGGTGAATTCAGTAGGTTCCCAATAGGATTCGCATGTAATAAGCTTGTTATTCAAGATAGAGCAACGTTTTAACGAACTGAAACACTGTTTCTCTGTGAATTCAGTTAGTTCCCAGTAGCCTGCTCTTGTACTATGTGTACTTTTAAAGATTTATCAAAATTTGTTGAGCCGAATCTGAGTAACATGGTGAATTCGGTTAGTTCCCAGTAGGCCGCGGTAGTAATGAGTGGAATGTTTGGGATATAGAAAAATTTTCACGAATGGAATCAAAATTTCTAGGCGAATTCAGTGAGTTCCCAATGGGACATGCTTGTATGTGTCTGCTTTTCAATATAGAGCAACATTTTGTGGAACGGAATCTAAGTATCGTGGTGAATTCAGTAGGTTCCCAATAGGATTCGCATGTAATAAGCTTGTTATTCAAGATAGAGCAACGTTTTAACGAACTGAAACACTGTTTCTCTGTGAATTCAGTTAGTTCCCAGTAGCCTGCTCTTGTACTATGTGTACTTTTAAAGATTTATCAAAATTTGTTGAGCCGAATCTGAGTAACATGGTGAATTCGGTCAGTTCCCAGTAGGCCGCGGTAGTAATGAGTGGACTGTTCGGGATATAGAAAAATTTTCACGAATGGAATCAAAATTTCTATGCGAATTCAGTGAGTTCCCAATGGGACATGCTTGTATGAGTTTGCTTTTCAATATAGAGCAACATTTTGTGGAACGGAATCTAAGTATCATGGTGAATTCAGTAGGTTCCCAATAGGATTCGCATGTAATAAGCTTGTTATTCAAGATAGAGCAACGTTTTAACGAACTGAAACACTGTTTCTCTGTGAATTCAGTTAGTTCCCAGTAGCCTGCTCTTGTACTATGTTTACTTTTAAGGATTTATCAAAATTTGGTGAGCCGAATCTGAGTAACATGGTGAATTCGGTCAGTTCCCAGTAGGCCGCAGTAGTAATAAGTGGACTGTTCGGGATATAGAAAAATTTTCACGAATGGAATCAAAATTTCTAGGCGAATTCAGTGAGTTCCCAATGGGACATGCTTGTATGAGTTTGCTTTTCAATATAGAGCAACATTTTGTTGAACGGAATCTAAGTATCATGGTGAATTCAGTAGGTTCCCAATAGGATTCGCATGTAATAAGCTTGTTATTCAAGATAGAGCAACGTTTTAACGAACTGAAACACTGTTTCTCTGTGAATTCAGTTAGTTCCCAGTAGACTGCTCTTGTACTATGTGTACTTTTAAAGATTTATCAAAATTTGGTGAGCCGAATCTTAGTAACATGGTGAATTCGGTTAGTTCCCAGTAGGCCGCAGTAGTAATGAGTGCACTGTTCGGGATATAGAAAAATTTTCACGAATGGAATCAAAATTTCTAGGCGAATTCAGTGAGTTCGCAATGGGACATGCTTGTATGAGTTTTCTTTTCAATATAGAGCAACATTTTGTGGAACGGAATCTAAGTATCATGGTGAATTCAGTAGGTTTCCAAAAGGATTCGCATGTAATAAGCTTGTTATTCAAGATAGAGTGAAGTTTTAACGAACTGAAACACTGTTTCTCTGTGAATTCAGTTAGTTCCCAGTAGCCTGCTCTTGTACTATGCGTACTTTTAAAGATTTATCAAAATTTGGTGAGCCGAATCTGAGTGACATGGTGAATACGGTTAGTTCCCAGTAGGCCACAGTAGTAATAAGTGGACTGTTCGGGATATAGAAAAATTTTCACGAATGGAATCAAAATTTCTAGGCGAATTCAGTGAGTTCCCAAAGGGACATGCTTGTATGAGTTTGCTTTTCAATATAGAGCAACATTTTGTGGAACGGAATCTAAGTATCATGGTGAATTCAGTAGGTTCCCAATAGGATTCGCATGTAATAAGCTTGTTATTCAAGATAGAGCAACGTTTTAACGAACTGAAACACTGTTTCTCTGTGAATTCAGTTAGTTCCCAGTAGCCTGCTCTTGTACTATGTTTACTTTTAAGGATTTATCAAAATTTGTTGATCCGAATCTGAGTAACATGGTGAATTCGGTTAGTTCCCAGTAGGCCGCAGTAGTAATAAGTGGACTGTTCGGGATATAGAAAAATTTTCACGAATGGAATCAAAATTTCTAGGCGAATTCAGTGAGTTCCCAATGGGACATGCTTGTATGAGTTTGCTTTTCAATATAGAGCAACATTTTGTGGAACGGAATCTAAGTATCATGGTGAATTCAGTAGGTTCCCAATAGGATTCGCATGTAATAAGCTTGTTATTCAAGATAGAGCAACGTTTTAACGAACTGAAACACTGTTTCTCTGTGAATTCAGTTAGTTCCCAGTAGCCTGCTCTTGTACTATGTGTACTTTTAAAGATTTATCAAAATTTGGTGAGCCGAATCTGAGTAACATGGTGAATTCGGTTAGTTCCCAGTAGGCCGCAGTAGTAATGAGTGGACTGTTCGGGATATAGAAAAATTTTCACGGATGGAATCAAAATTTCTAGGCGAATTCAGTGAGTTCCCAATGGGACATGCTTGTATGAGTTTGCTTTTCAATATAGAGCAACATTTTGTGGAACGGAATCTAAGTATCATGGTGAATTCAGTAGGTTCCCAATAGGATTCGCATGTAATAAGCTTGTTATTCAAGATAGAGCAACGTTTTAACGAACTGAAACACTGTTTCTCTGTGAATTCAGTTAGTTCCCAGTAGCCTGCTCTTGTACTATGTGTACTTTTAAAGATTTATCAAAATTTGTTGAGCCGAATCTGAGTAACATGGTGAATTCGGTTAGTTCCTAGTAGGCCGCAGTAGCAATAAGTGGACTGTTCGGGATACAGAAAATTTTCACGAATGGAATCAAAATTTCTAGGCGAATTCAGTGAGTTCCCAAAGGGACATGCTTGTATGAGTTTGCTTTTCAATATAGAGCAACATTTTGTGGAACGGAATCTAAGTATCATGGTGAATTCAGTAGGTTCCCAATAGGATTCGCATGTAATAAGCTTGTTATTCAAGATAGAGCAACGTTTTAACGAACTGAAACACTGTTTCTCTGTGAATTCAGTTAGTTCCCAGTAGCCTGCTCTTGTACTATGTTTACTTTTAAGGATTTATCAAAATTTGTTGATCCGAATCTGAGTAACATGGTGAATTCGGTTAGTTCCCAGTAGGCCGCAGTAGTAATAAGTGGACTGTTCGGGATATAGAAAAATTTTCACGAATGGAATCAAAATTTCTAGGCGAATTCAGTGAGTTCCCAATGGGACATGCTTGTATGAGTTTGCTTTTCAATATAGAGCAACATTTTGTGGAACGGAATCTAAGTATCATGGTGAATTCAGTAGGTTCCCAATAGGATTCGCATGTAATAAGCTTGTTATTCAAGATAGAGCAACGTTTTAACGAACTGAAACACTGTTTCTCTGTGAATTCAGTTAGTTCCCAGTAGCCTGCTCTTGTACTATGTGTACTTTTAAAGATTTATCAAAATTTGGTGAGCCGAATCTGAGTAACATGGTGAATTCGGTTAGTTCCCAGTAGGCCGCAGTAGTAATGAGTGGACTGTTCGGGATATAGAAAAATTTTCACGGATGGAATCAAAATTTCTAGGCGAATTCAGTGAGTTCCCAATGGGACATGCTTGTATGAGTTTGCTTTTCAATATAGAGCAACATTTTGTGGAACGGAATCTAAGTATCATGGTGAATTCAGTAGGTTCCCAATAGGATTCGCATGTAATAAGCTTGTTATTCAAGATAGAGCAACGTTTTAACGAACTGAAACACTGTTTCTCTGTGAATTCAGTTAGTTCCCAGTAGCCTGCTCTTGTACTATGTGTACTTTTAAAGATTTATCAAAATTTGTTGAGCCGAATCTGAGTAACATGGTGAATTCGGTTAGTTCCTAGTAGGCCGCAGTAGCAATAAGTGGACTGTTCGGGATACAGAAAATTTTCACGAATGGAATCAAAATTTCTAGGCGAATTCAGTGAGTTCCCAATGGGACATGCTTGTATGAGTTTGCTTTTCAATATAGAGCAACATTTTGTCGAACGGAATCTATGTATCATGGTGAATTCAGTAGGTTCCCAGTAGGATTCGCATGTAATAAGCTTGTTATTCAAGGTTCAGCAACGTTTAAACGAACTGAAACACTGTTTCTCTGTGAATTCAGTTAGTTCCCAGTAGCCTGCTCTTGTACTATGTGTACTTTTAAAGATTTATCAAAATTGGTGAGCCGAATCTGAGTAACATTGTGAATTCGGTTAGTTCCCAGTAGGCCGCAGTAGTAATAAGTGGACTGTTCGGGATATAGAAAAATTTTCACGAATGGAATCAAAATTTCTAGGCGAATTCAGTGAGTTCCCAATGGGACATGCTTGTATGAGTTTGCTTTTCAATATAGATCAACATTTTGTGGAACGGAATCTAAGTATCATGGTGAATTCAGTAGGTTCCCAATAGGATTCGCATGTAATAAGCTTGTTATTCAAGATAGAGCAACGTTTTAACGAACTGAAACACTGTTTCTCTGTGAATTCAGTTAGTTCCCAGTAGCCTGCTCTTGTACTATGTGTACTTTTAAAGATTTATCAAAATTTGTTGAGCCGAATCTGAGTAACATGGTGAATTCGGTCAGTTCCCAGTAGGCCGCGGTAGTAATGAGTGGACTGTTCGGGATATAGAAAAATTTTCACGAATGGAATCAAAATTTCTATGCGAATTCAGTGAGTTCCCAATGGGACATGCTTGTATGAGTTTGCTTTTCAATATAGAGCAACATTTTGTGGAACGGAATCTAAGTATCATGGTGAATTCAGTAGGTTCCCAATAGGATTCGCATGTAATAAGCTTGTTATTCAAGATAGAGCAACGTTTTAACGAACTGAAACACTGTTTCTCTGTGAATTCAGTTAGTTCCCAGTAGCCTGCTCTTGTACTATGTTTACTTTTAAGGATTTATCAAAATTTGGTGAGCCGAATCTGAGTAACATGGTGAATTCGGTCAGTTCCCAGTAGGCCGCAGTAGTAATAAGTGGACTGTTCGGGATATAGAAAAATTTTCACGAATGGAATCAAAATTTCTAGGCGAATTCAGTGAGTTCCCAATGGGACATGCTTGTATGAGTTTGCTTTTCAATATAGAGCAACATTTTGTTGAACGGAATCTAAGTATCATGGTGAATTCAGTAGGTTCCCAATAGGATTCGCATGTAATAAGCTTGTTATTCAAGATAGAGCAACGTTTTAACGAACTGAAACACTGTTTCTCTGTGAATTCAGTTAGTTCCCAGTAGACTGCTCTTGTACTATGTGTACTTTTAAAGATTTATCAAAATTTGGTGAGCCGAATCTTAGTAACATGGTGAATTCGGTTAGTTCCCAGTAGGCCGCAGTAGTAATGAGTGCACTGTTCGGGATATAGAAAAATTTTCACGAATGGAATCAAAATTTCTAGGCGAATTCAGTGAGTTCGCAATGGGACATGCTTGTATGAGTTTTCTTTTCAATATAGAGCAACATTTTGTGGAACGGAATCTAAGTATCATGGTGAATTCAGTAGGTTTCCAAAAGGATTCGCATGTAATAAGCTTGTTATTCAAGATAGAGTGAAGTTTTAACGAACTGAAACACTGTTTCTCTGTGAATTCATTTAGTTCCCAGTAGCCTGCTCTTGTACTATGCGTACTTTTAAAGATTTATCAAAATTTGGTGAGCCGAATCTGAGTGACATGGTGAATTCGGTTAGTTCCCAGTAGGCCACAGTAGTAATAAGTGGACTGTTCGGGATATAGAAAAATTTTCACGAATGGAATCAAAATTTCTAGGCGAATTCAGTGAGTTCCCAAAGGGACATGCTTGTATGAGTTTGCTTTTCAATATAGAGCAACATTTTGTGGAACAGAATCTAAGTATCATGGTGAATTCAGTAGGTTCCCAATAGGATTCGCATGTAATAAGCTTGTTATTCAAGATAGAGCAACGTTTTAACGAACTGAAACACTGTTTCTCTGTGAATTCAGTTAGTTCCCAGTAGCCTGCTCTTGTACTATGTTTACTTTTAAGGATTTATCAAAATTTGTTGATCCGAATCTGAGTAACATGGTGAATTCGGTTAGTTCCCAGTAGGCCGCAGTAGTAATAAGTGGACTGTTCGGGATATAGAAAAATTTTCACGAATGGAATCAAAATTTCTAGGCGAATTCAGTGAGTTCCCAATGGGACATGCTTGTATGAGTTTGCTTTTCAATATAGAGCAACATTTTGTGGAACGGAATCTAAGTATCATGGTGAATTCAGTAGGTTCCCAATAGGATTCGCATGTAATAAGCTTGTTATTCAAGATAGAGCAACGTTTTAACGAACTGAAACACTGTTTCTCTGTGAATTCAGTTTATTCCCAGTAGCCTGCTCTTGTACTATGTGTACTTTTAAAGATTTATCAAAATTTGGTGAGCCGAATCTGAGTAACATGGTGAATTCGGTTAGTTCCCAGTAGGCCGCAGTAGTAATGAGTGGACTGTTCGGGATATAGAAAAATTTTCACGGATGGAATCAAAATTTCTAGGCGAATTCAGTGAGTTCCCAATGGGACATGCTTGTATGAGTTTGCTTTTCAATATAGAGCAACATTTTGTGGAACGGAATCTAAGTATCATGGTGAATTCAGTAGGTTCCCAATAGGATTCGCATGTAATAAGCTTGTTATTCAAGATAGAGCAACGTTTTAACGAACTGAAACACTGTTTCTCTGTGAATTCAGTTAGTTCCCAGTAGCCTGCTCTTGTACTATGTGTACTTTTAAAGATTTATCAAAATTTGTTGAGCCGAATCTGAGTAACATGGTGAATTCGGTTAGTTCCTAGTAGGCCGCAGTAGCAATAAGTGGACTGTTCGGGATACAGAAAATTTTCACGAATGGAATCAAAATTTCTAGGCGAATTCAGTGAGTTCCCAATGGGACATGCTTGTATGAGTTTGCTTTTCAATATAGAGCAACATTTTGTCGAACGGAATCTATGTATCATGGTGAATTCAGTAGGTTCCCAGTAGGATTCGCATGTAATAAGCTTGTTATTCAAGGTTCAGCAACGTTTAAACGAACTGAAACACTGTTTCTCTGTGAATTCAGTTAGTTCCCAGTAGCCTGCTCTTGTACTATGTGTACTTTTAAAGATTTATCAAAATTGGTGAGCCGAATCTGAGTAACATTGTGAATTCGGTTAGTTCCCAGTAGGCCGCAGTAGTAATAAGTGGACTGTTCGGGATATAGAAAAATTTTCACGAATGGAATCAAAATTTCTAGGCGAATTCAGTGAGTTCCCAATGGGACATGCTTGTATGAGTTTGCTTTTCAATATAGATCAACATTTTGTGGAACGGAATCTAAGTATCATGGTGAATTCAGTAGGTTCCCAATAGGATTCGCATGTAATAAGCTTGTTATTCAAGATAGAGCAACGTTTTAACGAACTGAAACACTGTTTCTCTGTGAATTCAGTTAGTTCCCAGTAGCCTGCTCTTGTACTATGTGTACTTTTAAAGATTTATCAAAATTTGGTGAGCCGAATCTGAGTAACATGGTGAATTCGGTAGTTCCCAGTAGGCCGCAGTAGTAATAAGTGGACTGTTCGGGATATAGAAAAATTTTCAAATGGAATCAAAATTTCTAGGCGAATTCAGTGAGTTCCCAATGGGACATGCTTGTATGAGTTTGCTTTTCAATATAGAGCAACATTTTGTGGAACGGAATCTAAGTATCATGGTGAATTCAGTAGGTTCCCAATAGGATTCGCATGTAATAAGCTTGATATTCAAGGTAGAGCAACGTTTTAACGAACTGAAACACTGTTTGTCTGTGAATTCAGTTAGTTCCCAGTAGCCTACTCTTGTACTATGTATACTTTTAAAGATTTATCAAAATTTGGTGAGCCGAATATGAGTAACATGGTGAATTCGGTTAGTTCCCAGTAGGCCGCAGTAGTAATGAGTGGACTGTTCGGGATATAGAAAAATTTTCACGAATGGAATCAAAATTTCTAGGCGAATTCAGTGAGTTCCCAATGGGACATGCTTGTATGAGTTTGCTTTTAAATATAGAGCAACATTTTTGGAACGGAATCTAAGTATCATGGTGAATTCAGTAGGTTCCCAATTGGATTCGCAGGTAATAAGCATGTTATTCAAGATAGAGCAACGTTTTAACGAACTGAAACACTGTTTCTCTGTGAATTCAGTTAGTTCCCAGTAGCCTGCTCTTGTACTATGTGTACTTTTAAAGATTTATCAAAATTTGGTGAGCCGAATCTGAGTAACATGGTGAATTCGGTTAGTTCCCAGTAGGCCGCAGTATTAATAAGTGGACTGTTCGGGATATAGAAAAATTTTCACGAATGGAATCAAAATTTCTAGGCGAATTCAGTGAGTTCCCAAAGGGACATGCTTGTATGAGTTTGCTTTTCAATATAGAGCAACATTTTGTGGAACGGAATCTAAGTATCATGGTGAATTCAGTAAGTTCCCAATAGGATTCGTATGTAATAAGCTTGTTATTCAAGATAGAGCAACGTTTTAACGAACTGAAACACTGTTTCTCTGTGAATTCAGTTAGTTCCCAGTAGCCTGGTCTTGTACTATGTGTACTTTTATAGATTTATCAAAATTTGGTGAGCCGAATCTGAGTAACATGGTGAATTCGTTTAGTTCCCAGTAGGCCGCAGTAGTAATGAGTGGACTGTTCGGGATATAGAAAAATTTTCACGGATGGAATCAAAATTTCTAGGCGAATTCAGTGAGTTCCCAATGGGACATGCTTGTATGAGTTTGCTTTTCAATATAGAGCAACATTTTGTGGAACGGAATCTAAGTATCATGGTGAATTCAGTAGGTTCCCAATAGGATTCGCATGTAATAAGCTTGTTATTCAAGATAGAGCAACGTTTTAACGAACTGAAACACTGTTTCTCTGTGAATTCAGTTAGTTCCCAGTAGCCTGCTCTTGTACTATGTGTACTTTTAAAGTTTTATCAAAATTTGGTGAGCCGAATCTGAGTAACATGGTGAATTCGGTTAGTTCCCAGTAGGCCGCGGTAGTAATGAGTGGACTGTTCGGGATATAGAAAAATTTTCACGAATGGAATCAAAATTTCTAGGCGAATTCAGTGAGTTCCCAATGGGACATGCTTGTATGAGTCTGCTTTTCAATATAGAGCAACATTTTGTGGAACGGAATCTAAGTATCATGGTGAATTCAGTAGGTTCCCAATAGGATACGCATGTAATAAGCTTGTTATTCAAGATAGAGCAACGTTTTAACGAACTGAAACACTGTTTCTCTGTGAATTCAGTTAGTTCCCTGTAGCCTGCTCTTGTACTATGTGTACTTTTTAAGATTTATCAAAATTTGGTGAGCCGAATCTGAGTAACATGGTGAATTCGGTTCGTAACCAGTAGGCCACAGTAGTAATGAGTGGACTGTTCGGGATATAGAAAAATTTTCACGAATGGAATCAAAATTTCTAGGCGAATTCAGTGAGTTCCCAATGGGACATGCTTGTATGAGTCTGCTTTTCAATATAGAGCAACATTTTGTGGAACGGAATCTAAGTATCATGGTGAATTCAGTAGGTTCCCAATAGGATTCGCATGTAATAAGCTTGTTATTCAAGATAGAGCAACGTTTTAACGAACTGAAACACTGTTTCTCTGTGAATTCAGTTAGTTCCCAGTAGCCTGCTCTTGTACTATGTGTACTTTTAAAGTTTTATCAAAATTTGGTGAGCCGAATCTGAGTAACATGGTGAATTCGGTTAGTTCCCAGTAGGCCGCAGTAGTAATAAGTGGACTGTTCGGGATATAGAAAAATTTTCACGAATGGAATCCAAATTTCTAGGCGAATTCAGTGAGTTCCCAATGGGACATGCTTGTATGAGTCTGCTATTCAATATAGAGCAACATTTTGTGGAACGGAATCTAAGTATCATGGTGAATTCAGTAGGTTTCCAATAGGATTCGCATGTAATAAGCTTGTTATTCAAGATAGAGCAACGTTTTAACGAACTGAAACACTGTTTCTCTGTGAATTCAGTTAGTTCCCAGTAGCCTGCTCTTGTACTATGTGTACTTTTAAAGATTTATCAAAATTTGTTGAGCCGAATCTGAGTAACATGGTGAATTCGGTTAGTTCCCAGTAGGCCGCGGTAGTAATGAGTGGACTGTTCGGGATATAGAAAAATTTTCACGAATGGAATCAAAATTTCTAGGCGAATTCAGTGAGTTCCCAATGGGACATGCTTGTATGTGTCTGCTTTTCAATATAGAGCTACATTTTGTGGAACGGAATCTAAGTATCGTGGTGAATTCAGTAGGTTCCCAATAGGATTCGCATGTAATAAGCTTGTTATTCAAGATAGAGCAACGTTTTAACGAACTGAAACACTGTTTCTCTGTGAATTCAGTTAGTTCCCAGTAGCCTGCTCTTGTACTATGTGTACTTTTAAAGATTTATCAAAATTTGTTGAGCCGAATCTGAGTAACATGGTGAATTCGGTTAGTTCCCAGTAGGCCGCGGTAGTAATGAGTGGAATGTTTGGGATATAGAAAAATTTTCACGAATGGAATCAAAATTTCTAGGCGAATTCAGTGAGTTCCCAATGGGACATGCTTGTATGTGTCTGCTTTTCAATATAGAGCAACATTTTGTGGAACGGAATCTAAGTATCGTGGTGAATTCAGTAGGTTCCCAATAGGATTCGCATGTAATAAGCTTGTTATTCAAGATAGAGCAACGTTTTAACGAACTGAAACACTGTTTCTCTGTGAATTCAGTTAGTTCCCAGTAGCCTGCTCTTGTACTATGTGTACTTTTAAAGATTTATCAAAATTTGTTGAGCCGAATCTGAGTAACATGGTGAATTCGGTTAGTTCCCAGTAGGCCGCGGTAGTAATGAGTGGACTGTTCGGGATATAGAAAAATTTTCACGAATGGAATCAAAATTTCTATGCGAATTCAGTGAGTTCCCAATGGGACATGCTTGTATGAGTCTGCTTTTCAATATAGAGCAACATTTTGTGGAACGGAATCTAAGTATCATGGTGAATTCAGTAGGTTCCCAATAGGATACGCATGTAATAAGCTTGTTATTCAAGATAGAGCAACGTTTTAACGAACTGAAACACTGTTTCTCTGTGAATTCAGTTAGTTCCCAGTAGCCTGCTCTTGTACTATGTGTACTTTTAAAGATTTATCAAAATTTGTTGAGCCGAATCTGAGTAACATGGTGAATTCGGTTAGTTCCCAGTAGGCCGCGGTAGTAATGAGTGGACTGTTCGGGATATAGAAAAATTTTCACGAATGGAATCAAAATTTCTAGGCGAATTCAGTGAGTTCCCAATGGGACATGCTTGTATGTGTCTGCTTTTCAATATAGAGCTACATTTTGTGGAACGGAATCTAAGTATCGTGGTGAATTCAGTAGGTTCCCAATAGTATTCGCATGTAATAAGCTTGTTATTCAAGATAGAGCAACGTTTTAACGAACTGAAACACTGTTTCTCTGTGAATTCAGTTAGTTCCCAGTAGCCTGCTCTTGTACTATGTGTACTTTTAAAGATTTATCAAAATTTGTTGAGCCGAATCTGAGTAACATGGTGAATTCGGTTAGTTCCCAGTAGGCCGCGGTAGTAATGAGTGGACTGTTCGGGATATAGAAAAATTTTCACGAATGGAATCAAAATTTCTAGGCGAATTCAGTGAGTTCCCAATGGGACATGCTTGTATGAGTCTGCTTTTCAATATAGAGCAACATTTTGTGGAACGGAATCTAAGTATCATGGTGAATTCAGTAGGTTCCCAATAGGATACGCATGTAATAAGCTTGTTATTCAAGATAGAGCAACGTTTTAACGAACTGAAACACTGTTTCTCTGTGAATTCAGTTAGTTCCCTGTAGCCTGCTCTTGTACTATGTGTACTTTTAAAGATTTATCAAAATTTGGTGAGCCGAATCTGAGTAACATGGTGAATTCGGTTAGTAACCAGTAGGCCACAGTAGTAATGAGTGGACTGTTCGGGATATAGAAAAATTTTCACGAATGTAATCAAAATTTCTAGGCGAATTCAGTGAGTTCCCAATGGGACATGCTTGTATGAGTCTGCTTTTCAATATAGAGCAACATTTTGTGGAACGGAATCTAAGTATCATGGTGAATTCAGTAGGTTCCCAATAGGATTCGCATGTAATAAGCTTGTTATTCAAGATAGAGCAACGTTTTAACGAACTGAAACACTGTTTCTCTGTGAATTCAGTTATTTCCCAGTAGCCTGCTCTTGTACTATGTGTACTTTTAAAGTTTTATCAAAATGTTGTGATCCGAATCTGAGTAACATGGTGAATTCGGTTAGTTCCCAGTAGGCCGCGGTACTAATGAGTGGACTGTTCGGGATATAGAAAAATTTTCACGAATGGAATCAAAATTTCTAGGCGAATTCAGTGAGTTCCCAATGGGACATGCTTGTATGAGTCTGCTTTTCAATATAGAGCAACATTTTGTGGAACGGAATCTAAGTATCATGGTGAATTCAGTAGGTTCCCAGTAGGATTCGCATGTAATAAGCTTGTTATTCAATTAGAGCAACGTTTTAACGAACTGAAACACTGTTTCTCTGTGAATTCAGTTAGTTCCCAGTAGCCTGCTCTTGTACTATGTGTACTTTTAAAGATTTATCAAAATTTGGTGAGCCGAATCTGAGTAACATGGTGAATTCGGTTAGTAACCAGTAGGCCACAGTAGTAATGAGTGGACTGTTCGGGATATAGAAAAATTTTCACGAATGGAATCAAAATTTCTAGGCGAATTCAGTGAGTTCCCAATGGGACATGCTTGTATGAGTCTGCTTTTCAATATAGAGCAACATTTTGTGGAACGGAATCTAAGTATCATGGTGAATTCAGTAGGTTTCCAATAGGATTCGCATGTAATAAGCTTGTTATTCAAGATAGAGCAACGTTTTAACGAACTGAAACACTGTTTCTCTGTGAATTCAGTTAGTTCCCAGTAGCCTGCTCTTGTACTATGTGTACTTTTAAAGATTTATCAAAATTTGTTGAGCCGAATCTGAGTAACATGGTGAATTCGGTTAGTTCCCAGTAGGCCGCGGTAGTAATGAGTGGACTGTTCGGGATATAGAAAAATTTTCACGAATGGAATCAAAATTTCTAGGCGAATTCAGTGAGTTCCCAAAGGGACATGCTTGTATGTGTCTGCTTTTCAATATAGAGCAACATTTTGTGGAACGGAATCTAAGTATCATGGTGAATTCAGTAGGTTCCCAATAGGATTCGCATGTAATAAGCTTGTTATTCAAGATAGAGCAACGTTTTAACGAACTGAAACACTGTTTCTCTGTGAATTCAGTTAGTTCCCAGTAGCCTGCTCTTGTACGATGTGTACTTTTAAAGATTTATCAAAATTTGGTGAGCCGAATCTGAGTAACATGGTGAATTCGGTTAGGTCCCAGTAGGCCGCAGTAGTAATAAGTGGACTGTTCGGGATATAGAAAAATTTTCACGAATGGAATCAAAATTTCTAGGCGAATTCAGTGAGTTCCCAATGGGACATGCTTGTATGTGTCTGCTTTTCAATATAGAGCAACATTTTGTGGAACGGAATCTAAGTATCATGGTGAATTCAGTAGGTTCCCAATAGGATTCGCATGTAATAAGCTTGTTATTCAAGATAGAGCAACGTTTTAACGAACTGAAACACTGTTTCTCTGTGAATTCAGTTAGTTCCCAGTAGCCTGCTCTTGTACTATGTGTACTTTTAAAGATTTATCAAAATTTGGTGAGCCGAATCTGAGTAACATGGTGAATTCGGTTAGTTCCCAGTAGGCCGCGGTAGTAATGAGTGGACTGTTCGGGATATAGAAAAATTTTCACGAATGGAATCAAAATTTCTAGGCGAATTCAGTGAGTTCCCAATGGGACATGCTTGTATGAGTCTGCTATTCAATATAGAGCAACATTTTGTGGAACGGAATCTAAGTATCATGGTGAATTCAGTAGGTTCCCAATAGGATTCGCATGTAATAAGCTTGTTATTCAAGATAGAGCAACGTTTTAACGAACTGAAACACTGTTTCTCTGTGAATTCAGTTAGTTCCCAGTAGCCTGCTCTTGTACTATGTGTACTTTTAAAGATTTATCAAAATTTGTTGAGCCGAATCTGAGTAACATGGTGAATTCGGTTAGTTCCCAGTAGGCCGCGGTAGTAATGAGTGGACTGTTCGGGATGTAGAAAAATTTTCACGAATGGAATCAAAATTTCTAGGCGAATTCAGTGAGTTCCCAATGGGACATGCTTGTATGTGTCTGCTTTTCAATATAGAGCAACATTTTGTGGAACGGAATCTAAGTATCGTGGTGAATTCATTAGGTTCCCAATAGGATTCGCATGTAATAAGCTTGTTATTCAAGATAGAGCAACGTTTTAACGAACTGAAACACTGTTTCTCTGTGAATTCAGTTAGTTCCCAGTAGCCTGCTCTTGTACTATGTGTACTTTTAAAGATTTATCAAAATTTGTTGAGCCGAATCTGAGTAACATGGTGAATTCGGTTAGTTCCCAGTAGGCCGCGGTAGTAATGAGTGGACTGTTCGGGATATAGAAAAATTTTCACGAATGGAATCAAAATTTCTAGGCGAATTCAGTGAGTTCCCAATGGGACATGCTTGTATGTGTCTGCTTTTCAATATAGAGCTACATTTTGTGGAACGGAATCTAAGTATCGTGGTGAATTCAGTAGGTCCCCAATAGGATTCGCATGTAATAAGCTTGTTATTCAAGATAGAGCAACGTTTTAACGAACTGAAACACTGTTTCTCTGTGAATTCAGTTAGTTCCCAGTAGCCTGCTCTTGTACTATGTGTACTTTTAAAGATTTATCAAAATTTGTTGAGCCGAATCTGAGTAACATGGTGAATTCGGTTAGTTCCCAGTAGGCCGCGGTAGTAATGAGTGGACTGTTCGGGATATAGAAAAATTTTCACGAATGGAATCAAAATTTCTAGGCGAATTCAGTGAGTTCCCAATGGGACATGCTTGTATGAGTCTGCTATTCAATATAGAGCAACATTTTGTGGAACGGAATCTAAGTATCATGGTGAATTCAGTAGGTTCCCAATAGGATTCGCATGTAATAAGCTTGTTATTCAAGATAGAGCAACGTTTTAACGAACTGAAACACTGTTTCTCTGTGAATTCAGTTAGTTCCCAGTAGCCTGCTCTTGTACTATGTGTACTTTTAAAGATTTATCAAAATTTGTTGAGGCGAATCTGAGTAACATGGTGAATACGGTTAGTTCCCAGTAGGCCGCGGTAGTAATGAGTGGACTGTTCGGGATATAGAAAAATTTTCACGAATGGAATCAAAATTTCTAGGCGAATTCAGTGAGTTCCCAATGGGACATGCTTGTATGTGTCTGCTTTTCAATATAGAGCAACATTTTGTGGAACGGAATCTAAGTATCGTGGTGAATTCAGTAGGTTCCCAATAGGATTCGCATGTAATAAGCTTGTTATTCAAGATAGAGCAACGTGTTAACGAACTGAAACACTGTTTCTCTGTGAATTCAGTTAGTTCCTAGTAGCCTGCTCTTGTACGATGTGTACTTTTAAAGATTTATCAAAATTTGGTGAGCCGAATCTGAGTAACATGGTGAATTCGGTTAGTTCCCAGTAGGCCGCAGTAGTAATAAGTGGACTGTTCGGGATATAGAAAAATTTTCACGAATGGAATCCAAATTTCTAGGCGAATTCAGTGAGTTCCCAATGGGACATGCTTGTATGAGTCTGCTATTCAATATAGAGCAACATTTTGTGGAACGGAATCTAAGTATCATGGTGAATTCAGTAGGTTTCCAATAGGATTCGCATGTAATAAGCTTGTTATTCAAGATAGAGCAACGTTTTAACGAACTGAAACACTGTTTCTCTGTGAATTCAGTTAGTTCCCTGTAGCCTGCTCTTGTACTATGTGTACTTTTAAAGATTTATCAAAATTTGGTGAGCCGAATCTGAGTAACATGGTGAATTCGGTTAGTAACCAGTAGGCCACAGTAGTAATGAGTGGACTGTTCGGGATATAGAAAAATTTTCACGAATGGAATCAAAATTTCTAGGCGAATTCAGTGAGTTCCCAATGGGACATGCTTGTATGAGTCTGCTTTTCAATATAGAGCAACATTTTGTGGAACGGAATCTAAGTATCATGGTGAATTCAGTAGGTTCCCAATAGGATTCGCATGTAATAAGCTTGTTATTCAAGATAGAGCAACGTTTTAACGAACTGAAACACTGTTTCTCTGTGAATTCAGTTAGTTCCCAGTAGCCTGCTCTTGTACTATGTGTACTTTTAAAGATTTATCAAAATTTGGTGAGCCGAATCTGAGTAACATGGTGAATTCGGTTAGTTCCCAGTAGGCCGCAGTAGTAATAAGTGGACTGTTCGGGATATAGAAAAATTTTCACGAATGGAATCCAAATTTCTAGGCGAATTCAGTGAGTTCCCAATGGGACATGCTTGTATGAGTTTGCTTTTCAATATAGAGCAACATTTTGTGGAACGGAATCTAAGTATCATGGTGAATTCAGTAGGTTTTCCAATAGGATTCGCATGTAATAAGCTTGTTATTCAAGATAGAGCAACGTTTTAACGAACTGAAACACTGTTTCTCTGTGAATTCAGTTAGTTCCCAGTAGCCTGCTCTTGTACTATGTGTACTTTTAAAGTTTTATCAAAATTTGGTGAGCCGAATCTGAGTAACATGGTGAATTCGGTTAGTTCCCAGTAGGCCGCGGTAGTAATGAGTGGACTGTTCGGGATATAGAAAAATTTTCACGAATGGAATCCAAATTTCTAGGCGAATTCAGTGAGTTCCCAATGGGACATGCTTGTATGTGTCTGCTTTTCAATATAGAGCAACATTTTGTGGAACGGAATCTAAGTATCGTGGTGAATTCAGTAGGTTCCCAATAGGATTCGCATGTAATAAGCTTGTTATTCAAGAGAGAGCAACGTTTTAACGAACTGAAACACTGTTTCTCTGTGAATTCAGTTAGTTCCCAGTAGCCTGCTCTTGTACTATGTGTACTTTTAAAGATTTATCAAAATTTGTTGAGCCGAATCTAAGTAACATGGTGAATTCGGTTAGTTCCCAGTAGGCCGCGGTAGTAATGAGTGGACTGTTCGGGATATAGAAAAATTTTCACGAATGGAATCAAAATTTCTAGGCGAATTCAGTGAGTTCCCAATGGGACATGCTTGTATGAGTCTGCTATTCAATATAGAGCAACATTTTGTGGAACGGAATCTAAGTATCATGGTGAATTCAGTAGGTTCCCAATAGGATTCGCATGTAATAAGCTTGTTATTCAAGATAGAGCAACGTTTTAACGAACTGAAACACTGTTTCTCTGTGAATTCAGTTAGTTCCCAGTAGCCTGCTCTTGTACTATGTGTACTTTTAAAGATTTATCATAATTTGTTGAGCCGAATCTGAGTAACATGGTGAATTCGGTTAGTTCCCAGTAGGCCGCGGTAGTAATGAGTGGACAGTTCGGGATATAGAAAAATTTTCACGAATGGAATCAAAATTTCTAGGCGAATTCAGTGAGTTCCCAATGGGACATGCTTGTATGTGTCTGCTTTTCAATATAGAGCAACATTTTGTGGAACGGAATCTAAGTATCGTGGTGAATTCAGTAGGTTCCCAATAGGATTCGCATGTAATAAGCTTGTTATTCAAGATAGAGCAACGTTTTAACGAACTGAAACACTGTTTCTCTGTGAATTCAGTTAGTTCCCAGTAGCCTGCTCTTGTACTATGTGTACTTTTAAAGATTTATCAAAATTTGGTGAGCCGAATCTGAGTAACATGGTGAATTCGGTTAGTTCCCAGTAGGCCGCAGTAGTAATAAGTGGACTGTTCGGGATATAGAAAAATTTTCACGAATGGAATCCAAATTTCTAGGCGAATTCAGTGAGTTCCCAATGGGACATGCTTGTATGAGTCTGCTATTCAATATAGAGCAACATTTTGTGGAACGGAATCTAAGTATCATGGTGAATTCAGTGGGTTTCCAATAGGATTCGCATGTAATAAGCTTGTTATTCAAGATAGAGCAACGTTTTAACGAACTGAAACACTGTTTCTCTGTGAATTCAGTTAGTTCCCAGTAGCCTGCTCTTGTACTATGTGTACTTTTAAAGATTTATCAAAATTTGGTGAGCCGAATCTGAGTAACATGGTGAATTCTGTTAGTTCCCAGTAGGCCGCGGTAGTAATGAGTGGACTGTTCGGGATATAGAAAAATTTTCACGAATGGAATCAAAATTTCTAGGCGAATTCAGTGAGTTCCCAATGGGACATGCTTGTATGAGTCTGCTTTTCAATATTGAGCAACATTTTGTGGAACGGAATCTAAGTATCATGGTGAATTCAGTAGGTTCCCAATAGGATACGCATGTAATAAGCTTGTTATTCAAGATAGAGCAACGTTTTAACGAACTGAAACACTGTTTCTCTGTGAATTCAGTTAGTTCCCAGTAGCCTGCTCTTGTACTATGTGTACTTTTAAAGATTTATCAAAATTTGGTGAGCCGATTTGAGTAACATGGTGAATTCGGTTAGTTCCCAGTAGGCCGCAGTAGTAAGGAGTGGACTGTTCGGGATATAGAAAAATTTTCACGAATGGAATCAAAATTTCTAGGCGAATTCAGTGAGTTCCCAATGGGACATGCTTGTATGAGTCTGCTTTTCAATATAGAGCAACTTTTTGTGGTACGGAATCTAAGTATCATGGTGAATTCAGTAGGTTCCCAATAGGATTCGCATGTAATAAGCTTGTTATTTAAGATAGAGCAACGTTTTAACGAACTGAAACACTGTTTCTCTGTGAATTCAGTTAGTTCCCAGTAGCCTGCTCTTGTACTATGTGTACTTTTAAAGATTTATCAAAATTTGGTGAGCCGAATCTGAGTAACATGGTGAATTCGGTTAGTTCCCAGTAGGCCGCAGTAGTAATGAGTGGACTGTTCGGGATATAGAAAAATTTTCACGAATGGAATCACAATTTCTAGGCGAATTCAGTGAGTTCCCAATGGGACATGCTTGTATGAGTCTGCTTTTCAATATAGACCAACATTTTGTGGAACGGAATCTAAGTATCATGGTGAATTCAGTAGGTTCCCAATAGGATTCGCAAGTAATAAGCTTGTTATTCAAGATAGAGCAACGTTTTAACGAACTGAAACACTGTTTCTCTGTGAATTCAGTTAGTTCCCAGTAGCCTGCTCTTGTACTATGTGTACTTTTAAAGATTTATCAAAATTTGGGGAGCCGAATCTGAGTAACATGGTGAATTCGGTTAGTTCCCAGTAGGCCGCAGTAGTAATGAGTGGACTGTTCGGGATATAGAAAAATTTTCACGAATGGAATCAAAATTTCTAGGCGAATTCAGTGAGTTCCCAATGGGACATGCTTGTATGAGTCTGCTTTTCAATATAGAGTAACATTTTGTGGAACGGAATCTAAGTATCATGGTGAATTCAGTAGGTTCCCAATAGGATTCGCATGTAATAAGCTTGTTATTCAAGATAGAGCAACGTTTTAACGAACTGAAACACTGTTTCTCTGTGAATTCTGTTAGTTCCCAGTAGCCTGCTCTTGTACTATGTGTACTTTTACAGTTTTTTCAAAATTTGGTGAGCCGAATCTGAGTAACATGGTGAATTCGGTTAGTTCCCAGTAGGCCGCAGTAGTAATAAGTGGACTGTTCGGGATATAGAAAAATTTTCACGAATGGAATCAAAATTTCTAGGCGAATTCAGTGAGTTCCCAATGGGACATGCTTGTATGAGTCTGCTTTTCAATATAGAGCAACGTTTTGTGGAATGGAATCTAAGTATCATGGTGAATTCAGTAGGTTCCCAATAGGATTCTCATGTAATAAGCTTGTTCTTCAAGATAGAGCAACGTTTTAACGAACTGAAACACTGTTTCTCTGTGAATTCAGTTAGTTCCCAGTAGCCTGCTCTTGTACTATATGTACTTTTAAAGATTTATCAAAATTTGGTGAGCCGAATCTGAGTAACATGGTGAATTCGGTTAGTTCCCAGTAGGCCGCAGTAGTAATGAGTGGACCTTTCGGGATATAGAAAAATTTACACGAATGGAATCAAAATTTCTAGGCGAATTCAGTGAGTTCCCAATGGGACATGCTTGTATGAGTCTGCTTTTCAATATAGAGCAACATTTTGTGGAACGGAATCTAAGTATCATGGTGAATTCAGTAGGTTCCCAATAGGATTCGCATGTAATAAGCTTGTTATTCAAGATAGAGCAACGTTTTAACGAACTGAAACACTGTTTCTCTGTGAATTCAGTTAGTTCCCAGTAGCCTGCTCTTGTACGATGTGTACTTTTAAAGATTTATCAAAATTTGGTGAGCCGAATCTGAGTAACATGGTGAATTCGGTTAGTTCCCAGTAGGCCGCAGTAGTAATGAGTGGACTGTTCGGGATTTAGAAAAAATTTCACGAATGGAATCAAAATTTCTAGGCGAATTCAGTGAGTTCCCAATGGGACATGCTTGTATGAGTCTGCTTTTCAATATAGAGCAACATTTTGTGGAACGGAATCTAAGTATCATGGTGAATTCAGTAGGGTCCCCATAGGATTCGCATGTAATAAGCTTGTTATTCAAGATAGAGCAACGTTTTAACGAACTGAAACACTGTTTCTCTGTGAATTCAGTTAGTTCCCAGTAGCCTGCTCTTGTACTATGTGTACTTTTAAAGATTTATCAAAATTTGGTGAGCCGAATCTGAGTAACATGGTGAATTCGGTTAGTTCCCAGTAGGCCGCAGTAGTAATGAGTGGACTGTTCGGGATATAGAAAAATTTTCACGAATGGAATCAAAATTTCTAGGCGAATTCAGTGAGTTCCCAAAGGGACATGCTTGTATGAGTATGTTTTTCAATATAGAGCAACATTTTGTGGAACGGAATCTAAGTATCATGGTGAATTCAGTAGGTTCCCAATAGGATTCGCATGTAATAAGCTTGTTATTCAAGATGGAGCAACGTTTTAACGAACTGAAACACTGTTTCTCTGTGAATTCAGTTAGTTCCCAGTAGCCTGCTCTTGTACTATGTGTACTTTTAAAGTTTTATCAAAATTTGGTGAGCCGAATCTGAGTAACATGGTGAATTCGGTTACTTCCCAGTAGGCCGCGGTAGTAATGAGTGGACTGTTCGGGATATAGAAAAATTTTCACGAATGGAATCAAAATTTCTAGGCGAATTCAGTGAGTTCCCAATGGGACATGCTTGTATGAGTCTGCTTTTCAATATAGAGCAACATTTTGTGGAACGGAATCTAAGTATCATGGTGAATTCAGTAGGTTCCCAATAGGATACGCATGTAATAAGCTTGTTATTCAAGATAGAGCAACGTTTTAACGAACTGAAACACTGTTTCTCTGTGAATTCAGTTAGTTCCCTGTAGCCTGCTCTTGTACTTTGTGTACTTTTAAAGATTTATCAAAATTTGGTGAGCCGAATCTGAGTAACATGGTGAATTCGGTTAGTTCCCAGTAGGCCGCGGTAGTAATGAGTGGACTGTTCGTGATATAGAAAAATTTACACGAATGGAATCAAAATTTCTAGGCGAATTCAGTGAGTTCCCAATGGGACATGCTTGTATGAGTCTGCTTTTCAATATAGAGCAACATTTTGTGGAACGGAATCTAAGTATCATGGTGAATTCAGTAGGTTCCCAATAGGATTCGCATGTAATAAGCTTGTTATTCAAGATAGAGCAACGTTTTAACGAACTGAAACACTGTTTCTCTGTGAATTCAGTTAGTTCCCAGTAGCCTGCTCTTGTACGATGTGTACTTTTAAAGATTTATCAAAATTTGGTGAACCGAATCTGAGTAACATGGTGAATTCGGTTAGTTCCCAGTAGGACGCAGTAGTAATGAGTGGACTGTTCGGGATATAGAAAAATTTTCACGAATGGAATCAAAATTTCTAGGCGAATTCAGTGAGTTCCCAATGGGACATGCTTGTATGAGTCTGCTTTTCAATATAGAGCAACATTTTGTGGAACGGAATCTAAGTATCATGGTGAATTCAGTAGGTTCCCAATAGGATTCGCATGTAATAAGCTTGTTATTCAAGATAGAGCAACGTTTTAACGAACTGAAACACTGTTTCTCTGTGAATTCAGTTAGTTCCCAGTAGCCTGCTCTTGTACTATGTGTACTTTTAAAGATTTATCAAAATTTGGTGAGCCGAATCTGAGTAACATGGTGAATTCGGTTAGTTCCCAGTAGGCCGCAGTAGTAATGAGTGGACTGTTCGGGATATAGAAAAATTTTCACGAATGGAATCAAAATTTCTAGGCGAATTCAGTGAGTTCCCAATGGGACATGCTTGTATGAGTCTGCTTTTCAATATAGAGCTACATTTTGTGGAACGGAATCTAAGTATCATGGTGAATTCAGTAGGTTCCCAATAGGATTCGCATGTAATAAGCTTGTTATTCAAGATGGAGCAACGTTTTAACGAACTGAAACACTGTTTCTCTGTGAATTCAGTTAGTTCCCAGTAGCCTGCTCTTGTACTATGTGTACTTTTAAAGTTTTATCAAAATTTGGTGAGCCGAATCTGAGTAACATGGTGAATTCGGTTACTTCCCAGTAGGCCGCGGTAGTAATGAGTGGACTGTTCGGGATATAGAAAAATTTTCACGAATGGAATCAAAATTTCTAGGCGAATTCAGTGAGTTCCCAATGGGACATGCTTGTATGAGTCTGCTTTTCAATATAGAGCAACATTTTGTGGAACGGAATCTAAGTATCATGGTGAATTCAGTAGGTTCCCAATAGGATACGCATGTAATAAGCTTGTTATTCAAGATAGAGCAACGTTTTAACGAACTGAAACACTGTTTCTCTGTGAATTCAGTTAGTTCCCTGTAGCCTGCTCTTGTACTTTGTGTACTTTTAAAGATTTATCAAAATTTGGTGAGCCGAATCTGAGTAACATGGTGAATTCGGTTAGTTCCCAGTAGGCCGCGGTAGTAATGAGTGGACTGTTCGTGATATAGAAAAATTTACACGAATGGAATCAAAATTTCTAGGCGAATTCAGTGAGTTCCCAATGGGACATGCTTGTATGAGTCTGCTTTTCAATATAGAGCAACATTTTGTGGAACGGAATCTAAGTATCATGGTGAATTCAGTAGGTTCCCAATAGGATTCGCATGTAATAAGCTTGTTATTCAAGATAGAGCAACGTTTTAACGAACTGAAACACTGTTTCTCTGTGAATTCAGTTAGTTCCCAGTAGCCTGCTCTTGTACGATGTGTACTTTTAAAGATTTATCAAAATTTGGTGAGCCGAATCTGAGTAACATGGTGAATTCGGTTAGTTCCCAGTAGGACGCAGTAGTAATGAGTGGACTGTTCGGGATATAGAAAAATTTTCACGAATGGAATCAAAATTTCTAGGCGAATTCAGTGAGTTCCCAATGGGACATGCTTGTATGAGTCTGCTTTTCAATATAGAGCAACATTTTGTGGAACGGAATCTAAGTATCATGGTGAATTCAGTAGGTTCCCAATAGGATTCGCATGTAATAAGCTTGTTATTCAAGATAGAGCAACGTTTTAACGAACTGAAACACTGTTTCTCTGTGAATTCAGTTAGTTCCCAGTAGCCTGCTCTTGTACGATGTGTACTTTTAAAGATTTATCAAAATTTGGTGAGCCGAATCTGAGTAACATGGTGAATTCGGTTAGTTCCCAGTAGGACGCAGTAGTAATGAGTGGACTGTTCGGGATATAGAAAAATTTTCACGAATGGAATCAAAATTTCTAGGCGAATTCAGTGAGTTCCCAATGGGACATGCTTGTATGAGTCTGCTTTTCAATATAGAGCAACATTTTGTGGAACGGAATCTAAGTATCATGGTGAATTCAGTAGGTTCCCAATAGGATTCGCATGTAATAAGCTTGTTATTCAAGATAGAGCAACGTTTTAACGAACTGAAACACTGTTTCTCTGTGAATTCAGTTAGTTCCCAGTAGCCTGCTCTTGTACTATGTGTACTTTTAAAGTTTTATCAAAATTTGGTGAGCCGAATCTGAGTAACATGGTGAATTCGGTTAGTTCCCAGTAGGCCGCGGTAGTAATGAGTGGACTGTTCGGGATATAGAAAAATTTACACGAATGGAATCAAAATTTCTAGGCGAATTCAGTGAGTTCCCAATGGGACATGCTTGTATGAGTCTGCTTTTCAATATAGAGCAACATTTTGTGGAACGGAATCTAAGTATCATGGTGAATTCAGTAGGTTCCCAATAGGATTCGCATGTAATAAGCTTGTTATTCAAGATAGAGCAACGTTTTAACGAACTGAAACACTGTTTCTCTGTGAATTCAGTTAGTTCCCAGTAGCCTGCTCTTGTACTATGTGTACTTTTAAAGATTTATCAAAATTTGGTGAGCCGAATCTGAGTAACATGGTGAATTCGGTTAGTTCCCAGTAGGCCGCAGTAGTAATAAGTGGACTGTTCGGGATATAGAAAAATTTTCACGAATGGAATCCAAATTTCTAGGCGAATTCAGTGAGTTCCCAATGGGACATGCTTGTATGAGTCTGCTATTCAATATAGAGCAACATTTTGTGGAACGGAATCTAAGTATCATGGTGAATTCAGTGGGTTTCCAATAGGATTCGCATGTAATAAGCTTGTTATTCAAGATAGAGCAACGTTTTAACGAACTGAAACACTGTTTCTCTGTGAATTCAGTTAGTTCCCAGTAGCCTGCTCTTGTACTATGTGTACTTTTAAAGATTTATCAAAATTTGGTGAGCCGAATCTGAGTAACATGGTGAATTCTGTTAGTTCCCAGTAGGCCGCGGTAGTAATGAGTGGACTGTTCGGGATATAGAAAAATTTTCACGAATGGAATCAAAATTTCTAGGCGAATTCAGTGAGTTCCCAATGGGACATGCTTGTATGAGTCTGCTTTTCAATATTGAGCAACATTTTGTGGAACGGAATCTAAGTATCATGGTGAATTCAGTAGGTTCCCAATAGGATACGCATGTAATAAGCTTGTTATTCAAGATAGAGCAACGTTTTAACGAACTGAAACACTGTTTCTCTGTGAATTCAGTTAGTTCCCAGTAGCCTGCTCTTGTACTATGTGTACTTTTAAAGATTTATCAAAATTTGGTGAGCCGATTTGAGTAACATGGTGAATTCGGTTAGTTCCCAGTAGGCCGCAGTAGTAAGGAGTGGACTGTTCGGGATATAGAAAAATTTTCACGAATGGAATCAAAATTTCTAGGCGAATTCAGTGAGTTCCCAATGGGACATGCTTGTATGAGTCTGCTTTTCAATATAGAGCAACTTTTTGTGGTACGGAATCTAAGTATCATGGTGAATTCAGTAGGTTCCCAATAGGATTCGCATGTAATAAGCTTGTTATTTAAGATAGAGCAACGTTTTAACGAACTGAAACACTGTTTCTCTGTGAATTCAGTTAGTTCCCAGTAGCCTGCTCTTGTACTATGTGTACTTTTAAAGATTTATCAAAATTTGGTGAGCCGAATCTGAGTAACATGGTGAATTCGGTTAGTTCCCAGTAGGCCGCAGTAGTAATGAGTGGACTGTTCGGGATATAGAAAAATTTTCACGAATGGAATCACAATTTCTAGGCGAATTCAGTGAGTTCCCAATGGGACATGCTTGTATGAGTCTGCTTTTCAATATAGACCAACATTTTGTGGAACGGAATCTAAGTATCATGGTGAATTCAGTAGGTTCCCAATAGGATTCGCAAGTAATAAGCTTGTTATTCAAGATAGAGCAACGTTTTAACGAACTGAAACACTGTTTCTCTGTGAATTCAGTTAGTTCCCAGTAGCCTGCTCTTGTACTATGTGTACTTTTAAAGATTTATCAAAATTTGGGGAGCCGAATCTGAGTAACATGGTGAATTCGGTTAGTTCCCAGTAGTCCGCAGTAGTAATGAGTGGACTGTTCGGGATATAGAAAAATTTTCACGAATGGAATCAAAATTTCTAGGCGAATTCAGTGAGTTCCCAATGGGACATGCTTGTATGAGTCTGCTTTTCAATATAGAGTAACATTTTGTGGAACGGAATCTAAGTATCATGGTGAATTCAGTAGGTTCCCAATAGGATTCGCATGTAATAAGCTTGTTATTCAAGATAGAGCAACGTTTTAACGAACTGAAACACTGTTTCTCTGTGAATTCTGTTAGTTCCCAGTAGCCTGCTCTTGTACTATGTGTACTTTTACAGTTTTTTCAAAATTTGGTGAGCCGAATCTGAGTAACATGGTGAATTCGGTTAGTTCCCAGTAGGCCGCAGTAGTAATAAGTGGACTGTTCGGGATATAGAAAAATTTTCACGAATGGAATCAAAATTTCTAGGCGAATTCAGTGAGTTCCCAATGGGACATGCTTGTATGAGTCTGCTTTTCAATATAGAGCAACGTTTTGTGGAATGGAATCTAAGTATCATGGTGAATTCAGTAGGTTCCCAATAGGATTCTCATGTAATAAGCTTGTTCTTCAAGATAGAGCAACGTTTTAACGAACTGAAACACTGTTTCTCTGTGAATTCAGTTAGTTCCCAGTAGCCTGCTCTTGTACTATATGTACTTTTAAAGATTTATCAAAATTTGGTGAGCCGAATCTGAGTAACATGGTGAATTCGGTTAGTTCCCAGTAGGCCGCAGTAGTAATGAGTGGACCTTTCGGGATATAGAAAAATTTACACGAATGGAATCAAAATTTCTAGGCGAATTCAGTGAGTTCCCAATGGGACATGCTTGTATGAGTCTGCTTTTCAATATAGAGCAACATTTTGTGGAACGGAATCTAAGTATCATGGTGAATTCAGTAGGTTCCCAATAGGATTCGCATGTAATAAGCTTGTTATTCAAGATAGAGCAACGTTTTAACGAACTGAAACACTGTTTCTCTGTGAATTCAGTTAGTTCCCAGTAGCCTGCTCTTGTACGATGTGTACTTTTAAAGATTTATCAAAATTTGGTGAGCCGAATCTGAGTAACATGGTGAATTCGGTTAGTTCCCAGTATGCCGCAGTAGTAATGAGTGGACTGTTCGGGATTTAGAAAAAATTTCACGAATGGAATCAAAATTTCTAGGCGAATTCAGTGAGTTCCCAATGGGACATGCTTGTATGAGTCTGCTTTTCAATATAGAGCAACATTTTGTGGAACGGAATCTAAGTATCATGGTGAATTCAGTAGGGTCCCCATAGGATTCGCATGTAATAAGCTTGTTATTCAAGATAGAGCAACGTTTTAACGAACTGAAACACTGTTTCTCTGTGAATTCAGTTAGTTCCCAGTAGCCTGCTCTTGTACTATGTGTACTTTTAAAGATTTATCAAAATTTGGTGAGCCGAATCTGAGTAACATGGTGAATTCGGTTAGTTCCCAGTAGGCCGCAGTAGTAATGAGTGGACTGTTCGGGATATAGAAAAATTTTCACGAATGGAATCAAAATTTCTAGGCGAATTCAGTGAGTTCCCAAAGGGACATGCTTGTATGAGTATGTTTTTCAATATAGAGCAACATTTTGTGGAACGGAATCTAAGTATCATGGTGAATTCAGTAGGTTCCCAATAGGATTCGCATGTAATAAGCTTGTTATTCAAGATGGAGCAACGTTTTAACGAACTGAAACACTGTTTCTCTGTGAATTCAGTTAGTTCCCAGTAGCCTGCTCTTGTACTATGTGTACTTTTAAAGTTTTATCAAAATTTGGTGAGCCGAATCTGAGTAACATGGTGAATTCGGTTACTTCCCAGTAGGCCGCGGTAGTAATGAGTGGACTGTTCGGGATATAGAAAAATTTTCACGAATGGAATCAAAATTTCTAGGCGAATTCAGTGAGTTCCCAATGGGACATGCTTGTATGAGTCTGCTTTTCAATATAGAGCAACATTTTGTGGAACGGAATCTAAGTATCATGGTGAATTCAGTAGGTTCCCAATAGGATACGCATGTAATAAGCTTGTTATTCAAGATAGAGCAACGTTTTAACGAACTGAAACACTGTTTCTCTGTGAATTCAGTTAGTTCCCTGTAGCCTGCTCTTGTACTTTGTGTACTTTTAAAGATTTATCAAAATTTGGTGAGCCGAATCTGAGTAACATGGTGAATTCGGTTAGTTCCCAGTAGGCCGCGGTAGTAATGAGTGGACTGTTCGTGATATAGAAAAATTTACACGAATGGAATCAAAATTTCTAGGCGAATTCAGTGAGTTCCCAATGGGACATGCTTGTATGAGTCTGCTTTTCAATATAGAGCAACATTTTGTGGAACGGAATCTAAGTATCATGGTGAATTCAGTAGGTTCCCAATAGGATTCGCATGTAATAAGCTTGTTATTCAAGATAGAGCAACGTTTTAACGAACTGAAACACTGTTTCTCTGTGAATTCAGTTAGTTCCCAGTAGCCTGCTCTTGTACGATGTGTACTTTTAAAGATTTATCAAAATTTGGTGAACCGAATCTGAGTAACATGGTGAATTCGGTTAGTTCCCAGTAGGACGCAGTAGTAATGAGTGGACTGTTCGGGATATAGAAAAATTTTCACGAATGGAATCAAAATTTCTAGGCGAATTCAGTGAGTTCCCAATGGGACATGCTTGTATGAGTCTGCTTTTCAATATAGAGCAACATTTTGTGGAACGGAATCTAAGTATCATGGTGAATTCAGTAGGTTCCCAATAGGATTCGCATGTAATAAGCTTGTTATTCAAGATAGAGCAACGTTTTAACGAACTGAAACACTGTTTCTCTGTGAATTCAGTTAGTTCCCAGTAGCCTGCTCTTGTACTATGTGTACTTTTAAAGATTTATCAAAATTTGGTGAGCCGAATCTGAGTAACATGGTGAATTCGGTTAGTTCCCAGTAGGCCGCAGTAGTAATGAGTGGACTGTTCGGGATATAGAAAAATTTTCACGAATGGAATCAAAATTTCTAGGCGAATTCAGTGAGTTCCCAATGGGACATGCTTGTATGAGTCTGCTTTTCAATATAGAGCTACATTTTGTGGAACGGAATCTAAGTATCATGGTGAATTCAGTAGGTTCCCAATAGGATTCGCATGTAATAAGCTTGTTATTCAAGATGGAGCAACGTTTTAACGAACTGAAACACTGTTTCTCTGTGAATTCAGTTAGTTCCCAGTAGCCTGCTCTTGTACTATGTGTACTTTTAAAGTTTTATCAAAATTTGGTGAGCCGAATCTGAGTAACATGGTGAATTCGGTTACTTCCCAGTAGGCCGCGGTAGTAATGAGTGGACTGTTCGGGATATAGAAAAATTTTCACGAATGGAATCAAAATTTCTAGGCGAATTCAGTGAGTTCCCAATGGGACATGCTTGTATGAGTCTGCTTTTCAATATAGAGCAACATTTTGTGGAACGGAATCTAAGTATCATGGTGAATTCAGTAGGTTCCCAATAGGATACGCATGTAATAAGCTTGTTATTCAAGATAGAGCAACGTTTTAACGAACTGAAACACTGTTTCTCTGTGAATTCAGTTAGTTCCCTGTAGCCTGCTCTTGTACTTTGTGTACTTTTAAAGATTTATCAAAATTTGGTGAGCCGAATCTGAGTAACATGGTGAATTCGGTTAGTTCCCAGTAGGCCGCGGTAGTAATGAGTGGACTGTTCGTGATATAGAAAAATTTACACGAATGGAATCAAAATTTCTAGGCGAATTCAGTGAGTTCCCAATGGGACATGCTTGTATGAGTCTGCTTTTCAATATAGAGCAACATTTTGTGGAACGGAATCTAAGTATCATGGTGAATTCAGTAGGTTCCCAATAGGATTCGCATGTAATAAGCTTGTTATTCAAGATAGAGCAACGTTTTAACGAACTGAAACACTGTTTCTCTGTGAATTCAGTTAGTTCCCAGTAGCCTGCTCTTGTACGATGTGTACTTTTAAAGATTTATCAAAATTTGGTGAGCCGAATCTGAGTAACATGGTGAATTCGGTTAGTTCCCAGTAGGACGCAGTAGTAATGAGTGGACTGTTCGGGATATAGAAAAATTTTCACGAATGGAATCAAAATTTCTAGGCGAATTCAGTGAGTTCCCAATGGGACATGCTTGTATGAGTCTGCTTTTCAATATAGAGCAACATTTTGTGGAACGGAATCTAAGTATCATGGTGAATTCAGTAGGTTCCCAATAGGATTCGCATGTAATAAGCTTGTTATTCAAGATAGAGCAACGTTTTAACGAACTGAAACACTGTTTCTCTGTGAATTCAGTTAGTTCCCAGTAGCCTGCTCTTGTACGATGTGTACTTTTAAAGATTTATCAAAATTTGGTGAGCCGAATCTGAGTAACATGGTGAATTCGGTTAGTTCCCAGTAGGACGCAGTAGTAATGAGTGGACTGTTCGGGATATAGAAAAATTTTCACGAATGGAATCAAAATTTCTAGGCGAATTCAGTGAGTTCCCAATGGGACATGCTTGTATGAGTCTGCTTTTCAATATAGAGCAACATTTTGTGGAACGGAATCTAAGTATCATGGTGAATTCAGTAGGTTCCCAATAGGATTCGCATGTAATAAGCTTGTTATTCAAGATAGAGCAACGTTTTAACGAACTGAAACACTGTTTCTCTGTGAATTCAGTTAGTTCCCAGTAGCCTGCTCTTGTACTATGTGTACTTTTAAAGTTTTATCAAAATTTGGTGAGCCGAATCTGAGTAACATGGTGAATTCGGTTAGTTCCCAGTAGGCCGCGGTAGTAATGAGTGGACTGTTCGGGATATAGAAAAATTTACACGAATGGAATCAAAATTTCTAGGCGAATTCAGTGAGTTCCCAATGGGACATGCTTGTATGAGTCTGCTTTTCAATATAGAGCAACATTTTGTGGAACGGAATCTAAGTATCATGGTGAATTCAGTAGGTTCCCAATAGGATTCGCATGTAATAAGCTTGTTATTCAAGATAGAGCAACGTTTTAACGAACTGAAACACTGTTTCTCTGTGAATTCAGTTAGTTCCCTGTAGCCTGCTCTTGTACGATGTGTACTTTTAAAGATTTATCAAAATTTGGTGAGCCGAATCTGAGTAACATGGTGAATTCGGTTAGTTCATAGTAGGCCGCGGTAGTAATGAGTGGACTGTTCGGGATATAGAAAAATTTACACGAATGGAATCAAAATTTCTAGGCGAATTCAGTGAGTTCCCAATGGGACATGCTTGTATGAATCTGCTTTTCAATATAGAGCAACATTTTGTGGAACGGAATCTAAGTATCATGGTGAATTCAGTAGGTTCCCAATAGGATTCGCATGTAATAAGCTTGTTATTCAAGATAGAGCAACGTTTTAACGAACTGAAACACTGTTTCTCTGTGAATTCAGTTAGTTCCCAGTAGCCTGCTCTTGTACGATGTGTACTTTTAAAGATTTATCAAAATTTGGTGAGCCGAATCTGAGTAACATGGTGAATTCGGTTAGTTCCCAGTAGGCCGCAGTAGTAATGAGTGGACTGTTCGGGATATAGAAAAATTTTCACGAATGGAATCAAAATATCTAAGCGAATTCAGTGAGTTCCCAATGGGACATGCTTGTATGAGTCTGCTTTTCAATATAGAGCAACATTTTGTGGAACGGAATCTAAGTATCATGGTGAATTCAGTAGGTTCCCAATAGGATTCGCATGTAATAAGCTTGTTATTCAAGATAGAGCAACGTTTTAACGAACTGAAACACTGTTTCTCTGTGAATTCAGTTAGTTCCCAGTAGCCTGCTCTTGTACTATGTGTACTTTTAAAGTTTTATCAAAATTTGGTGAGCCGAATCTGAGTAACATGGTGAATTCGGTTACTTCCCAGTAGGCCGCGGTAGTAATGAGTGGACTGTTAGGGATATAGAAAAATTTTCACGAATGGAATCAAAATTTCTAGGTGAATTCAGTGAGTTCCCAATGGGACATGCTTGTATGAGTCTGCTTTTCAATATAGAGCAACATTTTGTGGAACGGAATCTAAGTATCATGGTGAATTCAGTAGGTTCCCAATAGGATACGCATGTAATAAGCTTGTTTTTCAAGATAGAGCAACGTTTTAACGAACTGAAACACTGTTTCTCTGTGAATTCAGTTAGTTCCCTGTAGCCTGCTCTTGTACTTTGTGTACTTTTAAAGATTTATCAAAATTTGGTGAGCCGAATCTGAGTAACATGGTGAATTCGGTTAGTTCCCAGTAGGCCGGGGTAGTAATGAGTGGACTGTTCGTGATATAGAAAAATTTACACGAATGGAATCAAAATTTCTAGGCGAATTCAGTGAGTTCCCAATGGGACATGCTTGTATGAGTCTGCTTTTCAATATAGAGCAACATTTTGTGGAACGGAATCTAAGTATCATGGTGAATTCAGTAGGTTCCCAATAGGATTCGCATGTAATAAGCTTGTTATTCAAGATAGAGCAACGTTTTAACGAACTGAAACACTGTTTCTCTGTGAATTCAGTTAGTTCCCAGTAGCCTGCTCTTGTACGATGTGTACTTTTAAAGATTTATCAAAATTTGGTGAGCCGAATCTGAGTAACATGGTGAATTCGGTTAGTTCCCAGTAGGCCGCAGTAGTAATGAGTGGACTGTTCGGGATATAGAAAAATTTTCACGAATGGAATCAAAATATCTAAGCGAATTCAGTGAGTTCCCAATGGGACATGCTTGTATGAGTCTGCTTTTCAATATAGAGCAACATTTTGTGGAACGGAATCTAAGTATCATGGTGAATTCAGTAGGTTCCCAATAGGATTCGCATGTAATAAGCTTGTTATTCAAGATAGAGCAACGTTTTAACGAACTGAAACACTGTTTCTCTGTGAATTCAGTTAGTTCCCAGTAGCCTGCTCTTGTACTATGTGTACTTTTAAAGTTTTATCAAAATTTGGTGAGCCGAATCTGAGTAACATGGTGAATTCGGTTACTTCCCAGTAGGCCGCGGTAGTAATGAGTGGACTGTTAGGGATATAGAAAAATTTTCACGAATGGAATCAAAATTTCTAGGTGAATTCAGTGAGTTCCCAATGGGACATGCTTGTATGAGTCTGCTTTTCAATATAGAGCAACATTTTGTGGAACGGAATCTAAGTATCATGGTGAATTCAGTAGGTTCCCAATAGGATACGCATGTAATAAGCTTGTTTTTCAAGATAGAGCAACGTTTTAACGAACTGAAACACTGTTTCTCTGTGAATTCAGTTAGTTCCCTGTAGCCTGCTCTTGTACTTTGTGTACTTTTAAAGATTTATCAAAATTTGGTGAGCCGAATCTGAGTAACATGGTGAATTCGGTTAGTTCCCAGTAGGCCGGGGTAGTAATGAGTGGACTGTTCGTGATATAGAAAAATTTACACGAATGGAATCAAAATTTCTAGGCGAATTCAGTGAGTTCCCAATGGGACATGCTTGTATGAGTCTGCTTTTCAATATAGAGCAACATTTTGTGGAACGGAATCTAAGTATCATGGTGAATTCAGTAGGTTCCCAATAGGATTCGCATGTAATAAGCTTGTTATTCAAGATAGAGCAACGTTTTAACGAACTGAAACACTGTTTCTCTGTGAATTCAGTTAGTTCCCAGTAGCCTGCTCTTGTACGATGTGTACTTTTAAAGATTTATCAAAATTTGGTGAGCCGAATCTGAGTAACATGGTGAATTCGGTTAGTTCCCAGTAGGACGCAGTAGTAATGAGTGGACTGTTCGGGATATAGAAAAATTTTCACGAATGGAATCAAAATTTCTAGGCGAATTCAGTGAGTTCCCAATGGGACATGCTTGTATGAGTCTGCTTTTCAATATAGAGCAACATTTTGTGGAACGGAATCTAAGTATCATGGTGAATTCAGTAGGTTCCCAATAGGATTCGCATGTAATAAGCTTGTTATTCAAGATAGAGCAACGTTTTAACGAACTGAAACACTGTTTCTCTGTGAATTCAGTTAGTTCCCAGTAGCCTGCTCTTGTACTATGTGTACTTTTAAAGATTTATCAAAATTTGGTGAGCCGAATCTGAGTAACATGGTGAATTCAGTTAGTTCCCAGTAGGCCGCAGTAGTAATGAGTGGACTGTTCGGGATATAGAAAAATTTTCACGAATGGAATCAAAATTTCTAGGCGAATTCAGTGAGTTCCCAATGGGACATGCTTGTATGAGTCTGCTTTTCAATATAGAGCTACATTTTGTGGAACGGAATCTAAGTATCATGGTGAATTCAGTAGGTTCCCAATAGGATTCGCATGTAATAAGCTTGTTATTCAAGATAGAGCAACGTTTTAACGAACTGAAACACTGTTTCTCTGTGAATTCAGTTAGTTCCCTGTAGCCTGCTCTTGTACTTTGTGTACTTTTAAAGATTTATCAAAATTTGGTGAGCCGAATCTGAGTAACATGGTGAATTCGGTTAGTTCCCAGTAGGCCGCGGTAGTAATGAGTGGACTGTTCGTGATATAGAAAAATTTACACGAATGGAATCAAAATTTCTAGGCGAATTCAGTGAGTTCCCAATGGGACATGCTTGTATGAGTCTGCTTTTCAATATAGAGCAACATTTTGTGGAACGGAATCTAAGTATCATGGTGAATTCAGTTGGTTCCCAATAGGATTCGCATGTAATAAGCTTGTTATTCAAGATAGAGCAACGTTTTAACGAACTGAAACACTGTTTCTCTGTGAATTCAGTTAGTTCCCAGTAGCCTGCTCTTGTACGATGTGTACTTTTAAAGATTTATCAAAATTTGGTGAGCCGAATCTGAGTAACATGGTGAATTCGGTTAGTTCCCAGTAGGACGCAGTAGTAATGAGTGGACTGTTCGGGATATAGAAAAATTTTCACGAATGGAATCAAAATTTCTAGGCGAATTCAGTGAGTTCCCAATGGGACATGCTTGTATGAGTCTGCTTTTCAATATAGAGATACATTTTGTGGAACGGAATCTAAGTATCATGGTGAATTCAATAGGTTCCCAATAGGATTCGCATGCAATAAGTTTGTTATTCAAGATAGAGCAACGTTTTAACGAACTGAAACACTGTTTCTCTGTGAATTCAGTTAGTTCCCAGTAGCATGCTCTTGTACGATGTGTACTTTTAAAGATTTATCAAAATTTGGTGAGCCGAATCTGAGTAACATGGTGAATTCGGTTAGTTCCCAGTAGGCCGCAGTAGTAATGAGTGGACTGTTCGGGATATAGAAAAATTTTCACGAATGGAATCAAGATTTCTAGGCGAATTCAGTGAGTTCCCAATGGTACATGCTTGTATGTGTCTGCTTTTCAATATAGAGCAACATTTTGTGGAACGGAATCTAAGTATCATGGTGAATTCAGTAGGTTCCCAATAGGATACGCATGTAATAAGCTTGTTATTCAAGATAGAGCAACGTTTTAACGAACTGAAACACTGTATCTCTGTGAATTCAGTTAGTTCCCTGTAGCCTGCTCTTGTACTATGTGTACTTTTAAAGATTTATCAAAATTTGGTGAGCCGAATCTGAGTAACATGGTGAATTCGGTTAGTTCCCAGTAGGCCGCAGTAGTAATGAGTGGACTGTTTGGGATATAGAAAAATTTTCACGAATGGAATCAAAAGTTCTAGGCGAATTCAGTGAGTTCCCAATGGGACATGCTTGTATGAGTCTGCTTTTCAATATAGAGCAACATTTTGTGGAACGGAATCTAAGTATCATGGTGAATTCAGTAGGTTCCCAATAGGATTCGCATGTAATAAGCTTGTTATTCAAGATAGAGCAACGTTTTAACGAACTGAATCACTGTTTGTCTGTGAATTCAGTTAGTTCCCAGTAGCCTGCTCTTGTACTATGGGTACTTTTAAAGATTTATCAAAATTTGGTGAGCCGAATCTGAGTAACATGGTGAATTCGGTTAGTTCCCAGTAGGCCGCAGTAGTAATGAGTGGACTGTTCGGGATATAGAAAAATTTTCACGAATGGAATCAAAATTTCTAGGCGAATTCAGTGAGTTCCCAATGGGACATGCTTGTATGAGTCTGCTTTTCAATATAGAGCAACATTTTGTGGAACGGAATCTAAGTATCATGGTGAATTCAGTAGGTTCCCAATAGGATTCGCATGTAATAAGCTTGTTATTCAAGATAGAGCAACGTTTTAACGAACTGAAACACTGTTTCTCCGTGAATTCAGTTAGTTCCCAGTAGCCTGCTCTTGTACGATGTGTACTTTTAAAGATTTATCAAAATTTGGTGAGCCGAATCTGAGTAACATGGTGAATTCTGTTAGTTCCCAGTAGGCCGCAGTAGTAATGAGTGGACTGTTCGGGATATATAAAAATTTTCACGAATGGAATCAAAATTTCTAGGCGAATTCAGTGAGTTCCCACTGGGACATGCTTGTATGAGTCTGCTTTTCAATATAGAGCAACATTTTGTGGAACGGAATCTAAGTATCATGGTGAATTCAGTAGGTTCCCAATAGGATTCGCATGTAATAAGCTTGTTATTCAAGATAGAGCAACGTTTTAACGAACTGAAACACTGTTTCTCTGTGAATTCAGTTAGTTCCCAGTAGCCTGCTCTTGTACGATGTGTACTTTTAAAGATTTATCAAAATTTGGTGAGCCGAATCTGAGTAACATGGTGAATTCGGTTACTTCCCAGTAGGCCGCAGTAGTAATGAGTGGACTGTTCGGGATATAGAAAAATTTTCACGAATGGAATCAAAATTTCTAGGCGAATTCAGTGAGTTCCCAATGGGACATGCTTGTATGAGTCTGCTTTTCAATATAGAGCAACATTTTGTGGAACGGAATCTAAGTATCATGGTGAATTCAGTAGGTTCCCAATAGGATTCGCATGTAATAAGCTTGTTATTCAAGATAGAGCAACGTTTTAACGAACTGAAACACTGTTTCTCTGTGAATTCAGTTAGTTCCCAGTAGCCTGCTCTTGTACGATGTGTACTTTTAAAGATTTATCAAAATTTGGTGAGCCGAATCTGAGTAACATGGTGAATTCGGTTAGTTCCCAGTAAGCCGCAGTAGTAATGTGTGGACTGTTCGGGATATAGAAAAATTTTCACGAATGGAATCAAAATTTCTAGGCGAATTCAGTGAGTTCCCAATGGGACATGCTTGTATGAGTCTGCTTTTCAATATAGAGCTACATTTTGTGGAACGGAATCTAAGTATCATGGTGAATTCAGTAGGTTCCCAATAGGATTCGCATGTAATAAGCTTGTTATTCAAGATAGAGCAACGTTTTAACGAACTGAAACACTGTTTCTCTGTGAATTCAGTTAGTTCCCAGTAGCCTGCTCTTGTACTATGTGTACTTTTAAAGTTTTATCAAAATTTGGTGAGCCGAATCTGAGTAACATGGTGTATTCGGTTAGTCCCCAGTAGGCCGCGGTATTAATGAGTGGACTGTTCGGGATATAGAAAAATTTTCACGAATGGAATCAAAATTTCTAGGCGAATTCAGTGAGTTCCCAATGGGACATGCTTGTATGAGTCTGCTTTTCAATATAGAGCAACATTTTGTGGAACGGAATCTAAGTATCATGGTGAATTCAGTAGGTTCCCAATAGGATACGCATGTAATAAGCTTGTTATTCAAGATAGAGCAACGTTTTAACGAACTGAAACACTGTTTCTCTGTGAACTCAGTTAGTTCCCTGTAGCCTGCTCTTGTACTATGTGTACTTTTAAAGATTTATCAAAATTTGGTGAGCCGAATCTGAGTAACATGGTGAATTCGGTTAGTTCCCAGTAGGCCGCGGTAGTAATGGGTGGACTGTTCGGGATATAGAAAAATTTACACGAATGGAATCAAAAGTTCTAGGCGAATTCAGTGAGTTCCCAATGGGACATGCTTGTATGAGTCTGCTTTTCAATATAGAGCAACATTTTGTGGAACGGAATCTAAGTATCATGGTGAATTCAGTAGGTTCCCAATAGGATTCGCAGGTAATAAGCTTGTTATTCAAGATAGAGCAACGTTTTAACGAACTGAAACACTGTTTCTCTGTGAATTCAGTTAGTTCCCAGTAGCCTGCTCTTGTACGATGTGTACTTTTAAAGATTTATCAAAATTTGGTGAGCCGAATCTGAGTAACATGGTGAATTCGGTTAGTTCCCAGTAGGCCGCGGTAGTAATGAGTGGACTGTTCGGGATATAGAAAAATTTTCATTAATGGAATCAAAATTTCTAGGCGAATTCAGTGAGTTCCCAATGGGACATGCTTGTATGAGTCTGCTTTTCAATATAGAGCAACATTTTGTGGAACGGAATCTAAGTATCATGGTGAATTCAGTAGGTTCCCAATAGGATTCGCATGTAATAAGCTTGTTATTCAAGATAGAGCAACGTTTTAACGAACTGAAACCCTGTTTCTCTGTGAATTCAGTTAGTTCCCAGTAGCCTGCTCTTGTACGATGTGTACTTTTAAAGATTTATCAAAATTTGGTGAGCCGAATCTGAGTAACATGGTGAATTCGGTTAGTTCCCAGTAGGCCGCAGTAGTAATGAGTGGACTGTTCGGGATATAGAAAAATTTTCACGAATGGAATCAAAATTTCTAGGCGAATTCAGTGAGTTCCCAATGGGACATGCTTGTATGAGTCTGCTTTTCAATATAGAGCAACATTTTGTGGAACGGAATCTAAGTATCATGGTGAATTCAGTAGGTTCCCAATAGGATTCGCATGTAATAAGCTTGTTATTCAAGATAGAGCAACGTTTTAACGAACTGAAACACTGTTTCTCTGTGAATTCAGTTAGTTCCCAGTAGCCTGCTCTTGTATGATGTGAACTTTTAAAGATTTATCAAAATTTGGTGAGCCGAATCTGAGTAACATGGTGAATTCGGTTAGTTCCCAGTAGGCCGCAGTAGTAATGAGTGGACTGTTCGGGATATAGAAAAATTTTCATTAATGGAATCAAAATTTCTAGGCGAATTCAGTGAGTTCCCAATGGGACATGCTTGTATGAGTCTGTTTTTCAATATAGAGCAACATTTTGTGGAACGGAATCTAAGTATCATGGTGAATTCAGTAGGTTCCCAATAGGATTCGCATGTAATAAGCTTGTTATTCAAGATAGAGCAAAGTTTTAACGAACTGAAACACTGTTTCTCTGTGAATTCAGTTAGTTCCCAGTAGCCTGCTCTTGTACTATGTGTACTTTTAAAGATTTATCAAAATTTGGTGAGCCGAATCTGAGTAACATGGTGAATTCGGTTAGTTCCCAGTAGGCCGCAGTAGTAATGTGTGGACTGTTCGGGATATAGAAAAATTTTCACGAATGGAATCAAAATTTCTAGGCGAATTCAGTGAGTTCCCAATGGGACATGCTTGTATGAGTCTGCTTTTCAATATAGAGCTACATTTTGTGGAACGGAATCTAAGTATCATCGTGAATTCAGTAGGTTCCCAATAGGATTCGCATGTAATAATCTTGTTATTCAAGATAGAGCAACGTTTTAACGAACTGAAACACTGTTTCTCTGTGAATTCAGTTAGTTCCCAGTAGCCTGCTCTTGTACTATGTGTACTTTTAAAGTTTTATCAAAATTTGGTGAGCCGAATCTGAGTAACATGGTGAATTCGGTTAGTTCCCAGTAGGCCGCGGTAGTAATGAGTGGACTGTTCGGGATATAGAAAAATTTTCACGAATGGAATCAAAATTTCTAGGCGAATTCAGTGAGTTCCCAATGGGACATGCTTGTATGAGTCTGCTTTTCAATATAGAGCAACATTTTGTGGAACGGAATCTAAGTATCATGGTGAATTCAGTAGGTTCCCAATAGGATACGCATGTAATAAGCTTGTTATTCAAGATAGAGCAACGTTTTAACGAACTGAAACACTGTTTCTCTGTGAATTCAGTTAGTTCCCTGTAGCCTGCTCTTGTACTATGTGTACTTTTAAAGATTTATCAAAATTTGGTGAGCCGAATCTGAGTAACATGGTGAATTCGGTTAGTTCCCAGTAGGCCGCGGTAGTAATGAGTGGACTGTTCGGGATATAGAAAAATTTACACGAATGGAATCAAAATTTCTAGGGGAATTCAGTGAGTTCCCAATGGGACATGCTTGTATGAGTCTGCTTTTCAATATAGAGCAACATTTTGTGGAACGGAATCTAAGTATCATGGTGAATTCAGTAGGTTCCCAATAGGATTCGCATGTAATAAGCTTGTTATTCAAGATAGAGCAACGTTTTAACGAACTGAAACACTGTTTCTCTGTGAATTCAGTTAGTTCCCAGTAGCCTGCTCTTGTACTATGTGTACTTTTAAAGTTTTATCAAAATTTGGTGAGCCGAATCTGAGTAACATGGTGTATTCGGTTAGTTCCCAGTAGGCCGCGGTATTAATGAGTGGACTGTTCGGGATATAGAAAAATTTTCACGAATGGAATCAAAATTTCTAGGCGAGTTCAGTGAGTTCCCAATGGGACATGCTTGTATGAGTCTGCTTTTCAATATAGAGCAACATTTTGTGGAACGGAATCTAAGTATCATGGTGAATTCAGTAGGTTCCCAATAGGATACGCATGTAATAAGCTTGTTATTCAAGATAGAGCAACGTTTTAATGAACTGAAACACTGTTTCTCTGTGAATTCAGTTAGTTCCCTGTAGCCTGCTCTTGTACTATGTGTACTTTTAAAGATTTATCAAAATTTGGTGAGCCGAATCTGAGTAACATGGTGAATTCGGTTAGTTCCCAGTAGGCCGCGGTAGTAATGGGTGGACTGTTCGGGATATAGAAAAATTTACACGAATGGAATCAAAAGTTCTAGGCGAATTCAGTGAGTTCCCAATGGGACATGCTTGTATGAGTCTGCTTTTCAATATAGAGCAACATTTTGTGGAACGGAATCTAAGTATCCTGGTGAATTCAGTAGGTTCCCAAAAGGATTCGCATGTAATAAGCTTGTTATTCAAGATAGAGCAACGTTTTAACGAACTGAAACACTGTGTCTCTGTGAATTCAGTTAGTTCCCAGTAGCCTGCTCTTGTACGATGTGTACTTTTAAAGATTTATCAAAATTTGGTGAGCCGAATCTGAGTAACATGGTGAATTCGGTTAGTTCCCAGTAGGCCGCGGTAGTAATGAGTGGACTGTTCGGGATATAGAAAATTTTTCATTAATGGAATCAAAATATCTAGGCGAATTCAGTGAGTTCCCAATGGGACATGCTTGTATGAGTCTGCTTTTCAATATAGAGCAACATTTTGTGGAACGGAATCTAAGTATCATGGTGAATTCAGTAGGTTCCCAATAGGATTCGCATGTAATAAGCTTGTTATTCAAGATAGAGCAACGTTTTAACGAACTGAAACACTGTTTCTCTGTGAATTCAGTTAGTTCCCTGTAGCCTGCTCTTGTACTATGTGTACTTTTAAAGATTTATCAAAATTTGGTGAGCCGAATCTGAGTAACATGGTGAATTCGGTTAGTTCCCAGTAGGCCGCGGTAGTAATGAGTGGACAGTTCGGGATATAGAAAAATTTTCACGAATGGAATCAAAATTTCTAGGCGAATTCAGTGAGTTCCCAATGGGACATGCTTGTATGAGTCTGCTTTTCAATATAGAGCAACATTTTGTGGAACGGAATCTAAGTATCATGGTGAATTCAGTAGGTTCCCAATAGGATTCGCATGTAATAAGCTTGTTATTCAAGATAGAGCAACGTTTTAACGAACTGAAACACTGTTTCTCTGTGAATTCAGTTAGTTCCCAGTAGCCTGCTCTTGTACGATGTGTACTTTTAAAGATTTATCAAAATTTGGTGAGCCGAATCTGAGTAACATGGTGAATTCGGTTAGTTCCCAGTAGGCCGCGGTAGTAATGAGTGGACAGTTCGGGATATAGAAAAATTTTCACGAATGGAATCAAAATTTCTAGGCGAATTCAGTGAGTTCCCAATGGGACATGCTTGTATGAGTCTGCTTTTCAATATAGAGCAACATTTTGTGGAACGGAATCTAAGTATCATGGTGAATTCAGTAGGTTCCCAATAGGATTCGCATGTAATAAGCTTGTTATTCAAGATAGAGCAACGTTTTAACGAACTGAAACTCTGTTTCTCTGTGAATTCAGTTAGTTCCCAGTAGCCTGCTCTTGTACGATGTGTACTTTTAAAGATTTATCAAAATTTGGTGAGCCGAATCTGAGTAACATGGTGAATTCGGTTAGTTCCCAGTAGGCCGCAGTAGTAATGAGTGGACTGTTCGGGATATAGAAAAATTTTCACGAATGGAATCAAAATTTCTAGGCGAATTCAGTGAGTTCCCAATGGGACATGCTTGTATGAGTCTGCTTTTCAATATAGAGCAACATTTTGTGGAACGGAATCTAAGTATCATGGTGAATTCAGTAGGTTCCCAATAGGATTCGCATGTAATAAGCTTGTTATTCAAGATAGAGCAACGTTTTAACGAACTGAAACACTGTTTCTCTGTGAATTCAGTTAGTTCCCAGTAGCCTGCTCTTGTACTATGTGTACTTTTAAAGATTTATCAAAATTTGGTGAGCCGAATCTGAGTAACATGGTGAATTCGGTTAGTTCCCAGTAGGCCGCAGTAGTAATGTGTGGACTGTTCGGGATATAGAAAAATTTTCACGAATGGAATCAAAATTTCTAGGCGAATTCAGTGAGTTCCCAATGGGACATGCTTGTATGAATCTGCTTTTCAATATAGAGCTACATTTTGTGGAACGGAATCTAAGTAACATGGTGAATTCAGTAGGTTCCCAATAGGATTCGCATGTAATAAGCTTGTTATTCAAGATGGAGCAACGTTTTAACGAACTGAAACACTGTTTCTCTGTGAATTCAGTTAGTTCCCAGTAGCCTGCTCTTGTACGATGTGTACTTTTAAAGTTTTATCAAAATTTGGTGAGCCGAATCTGAGTAACATGGTGTATTCGGTTAGTTCCCAGTAGGCCGCGGTATTAATGAGTGGACTGTTCGGGATATAGAAAAATTTTCACGAATGGAATCAAAATTTCTAGGCGAATTCAGTGAGTTCCCAATGGGACATGCTTGTATGAGTCTGCTTTTCAATATAGAGCAACATTTTGTGGAACGGAATCTAAGTATCATGGTGAATTCAGTAGGTTCCCAATAGGATACGCATGTAATAAGCTTGTTATTCAAGATAGAGCAACGTTTTAACGAACTGAAACACTGTTTCTCTGTGAATTCAGTTAGTTCCCTGTAGCCTGCTCTTGTACTATGTGTACTTTTAAAGATTTATCAAAATTTGGTGAGCCGAATCTGAGTAACATGGTGAATTCGGTTAGTTCCCAGTAGGCCGCGGTAGTAATGAGTGGACTGTTCGGGATATAGAAAAATTTACACGAATGGAATCAAAATTTCTAGGCGAATTCAGTGAGTTCCCAATGGGACATGCTTGTATGAGTCTGCTTTTCAATATAGAGCAACATTTTGTGGAACGGAATCTAAGTATCATGGTGAATTCAGTAGGTTCCCAATAGGATTCGCATGTAATAAGCTTGTTATTCAAGATAGAGCAACGTTTTAACGAACTGAAACACTGTTTCTCTGTGAATTCAGTTAGTTCCCAGTAGCCTGCTCTTGTACGATGTGTACTTTTAAAGATTTATCAAAATTTGGTGAGCCGAATCTGAGTAACATGGTGAATTCGGTTAGTTCCCAGTAGGCCGCGGTAGTAATGAGTGGACAGTTCGGGATATAGAAAAATTTTCACGAATGGAATCAAAATTTCTAGGCGAATTCAGTGAGTTCCCAATGGGACATGCTTGTATGAGTCTGCTTTTCAATATAGAGCAACATTTTGTGGAACGGAATCTAAGTATCATGGTGAATTCAGTAGGTTCCCAACAGGATTCGCATGTAATAAGCTTGTTATTCAAGATAGAGCAACGTTTTAACGAACTGAAACACTGTTTCTCTGTGAATTCAGTTAGTTCCCAGTAGCCTGCTCTTGTACGATGTGTACTTTTAAAGATTTATCAAAATTTGGTGAGCCGAATCTGAGTAACATGGTGAATTCGGTTAGTTCCCAGTAGGCCGCGGTAGTAATGAGTGGACTGTTCGGGATATAGAAAATTTTTCATTAATGGAATCAAAATATCTAGGCGAATTCAGTGAGTTCCCAATGGGACATGCTTGTATGAGTCTGCTTTTCAATATAGAGCAACATTTTGTGGAACGGAATCTAAGTATCATGGTGAATTCAGTAGGTTCCCAATAGGATTCGCATGTAATAAGCTTGTTATTCAAGATAGAGCAACGTTTTAACGAACTGAAACACTGTTTCTCTGTGAATTCAGTTAGTTCCCTGTAGCCTGCTCTTGTACTATGTGTACTTTTAAAGATTTATCAAAATTTGGTGAGCCGAATCTGAGTAACATGGTGAATTCGGTTAGTTCCCAGTAGGCCGCGGTAGTAATGAGTGGACAGTTCGGGATATAGAAAAATTTTCACGAATGGAATCAAAATTTCTAGGCGAATTCAGTGAGTTCCCAAAGGGACATGCTTGTATGAGTCTGCTTTTCAATATAGAGCAACATTTTGTGGAACGGAATCTAAGTATCATGGTGAATTCAGTAGGTTCCCAATAGGATTCGCATGTAATAAGCTTGTTATTCAAGATAGAGCAACGTTTTAACGAACTGAAACACTGTTTCTCTGTGAATTCAGTTAGTTCCCAGTAGCCTGCTCTTGTACGATGTGTACTTTTAAAGATATATCAAAATTTGGTGAGCCGAATCTGAGTAACATGGTGAATTCGGTTAGTTCCCAGTAGGCCGCAGTAGTAATGAGTGGACTGTTCGGGATATAGAAAAATTTTCACGAATTGAATCAAAATTTCTAGGCGAATTCAGTGAGTTCCCAATGGGACATGCTTGTATGAGTCTGCTTTTCAATATAGAGCAACATTTTGTGGAACGGAATCTAAGTATCATGGTGAATTCAGTAGGTTCCCAATAGGATTCGCATGTAATAAGCTTGTTATTCAAGATAGAGCAACGTTTTAACGAACTGAAACACTGTTTCTCTGTGAATTCAGTTAGTTCCCAGTAGCCTGCTCTTGTACGATGTGTACTTTTAAAGATTTATCAAAATTTGGTGAGCCGAATCTGAGTAACATGGTGAATTCGGTTAGTTCCCAGTAGGCCGCAGTAGTAATGAGTGGACTGTTCGGGATATAGAAAAATTTTCACGAATGGAATCAAAATTTCTAGGCGAATTCAGTGAGTTCCCAATGGGACATGCTTGTATGAGTCTGCTTTTGAATATAGAGCAACATTTTGTGGAACGGAATCTAAGTATCATGGTGAATTCAGTAGGTTCCCAATAGGATTCGCATGTAATAAGCTTGTTATTCAAGATAGAGCAACGTTTTAACGAACTGAAACACTGTTTCTCTGTGAATTCAGTTAGTTCCCAGTAGCCTGCTCTTGCACTATGTGTACTTTTAAAGATTTCTCAAAATTTGGTGAGCCGAATCTGAGTAACATGGTGAATTCGGTTAGTTCCCAGTAGGCCGCAGTAGTAATGTGTGGACTGTTCGGGATATAGAAAAATTTTCACGAATGGAATCAAAATTTCTAGGCGAATTCAGTGAGTTCCCAATGGGACATGCTTGTATGAGTCTGCTTTTCAATATAGAGCTACATTTTGTGGAACGGAATCTAGTATCATGGTGAATTCAGTAGGTTCCCAATAGGATTCGCATGTAATAAGCTTGTTATTCAAGATAGAGCAACGTTTTAACGATCTGAAACACAGTTTCTCTGTGAATTCAGTTAGTTCCCAGTAGCCTGCTCTTGTACTATGTGTACTTTTAAAGATTTATCAAAATTTTGTGAGCCGAATCTGAGTAACATGGTGAATTCGGTTAGTTCCCAGTAGGCCGCGGTAGTAATGAGTGGACTGTTCGGGATATAGAAAAATTTTCATTAATGGAATCAAAATATCTACGCGAATTCAGTGAGTTCCCAATGGGACATGCTTGTATGAGTCTGCTTTTCAATATAGAGCAACATTTTGTGGAACAGAATCTAAGTATCATGGTGAATTCAGTAGGTTCCCAATAGGATTCGCAGGTAATAAGCTTGTTATTCAAGATAGAGCAACGTTTTAACGAACTGAAACACTGTTTCTCTGTGAATTCAGTTAGTTCCCAGTAGCCTGCTCTTGTACGATGTGTACTTTTAAAGATTTATCAAAATTTGGTGAGCCGAATCTGAGTAACATGGTGAATTCGGTTAGTTCCCAGTAGGCCGCGGTAGTAATGAGTGGACAGTTCGGGATATAGAAAAATTTTCACGAATGGAATCAAAATTTCTAGGCGAATTCAGTGAGTTCCCAATGGGACATGCTTGTATGAGTCTGCTTTTCAATATAGAGCAACATTTTGTGGAACGGAATCTAAGTATCATGGTGAATTCAATAGGTTCCCAATAGGATTCGCATGTAATAAGCTTGTTATTCAAGATAGAGCAACGTTTTAACGAACTGAAACTCTGTTTCTCTGTGAATTCAGTTAGTTCCCAGTAGCCTGCTCTTGTACGATGTGTACTTTTAAAGATTTATCAAAATTTGGTGAGCCGAATCTGAGTAACATGGTGAATTCGGTTAGTTCCCAGTAGGCCGCAGTAGTAATGAGTGGACTGTTCGGGATATAGAAAAATTTTCACGAATGGAATCAAAATTTCTAGGCGAATTCAGTGAGTTCCCAATGGGACATGCTTGTATGAGTCTGCTTTTCAATATAGAGCAACATTTTGTGGAACGGAATCTAAGTATCATGGTGAATTCAGTAGGTTCCCAATAGGATTCGCATGTAATAAGCTTGTTATTCAAGATAGAGCAACGTTTTAACGAACTGAAACACTGTTTCTCTGTGAATTCAGTTAGTTCCCAGTAGCCTGCTCTTGTACTATGTGTACTTTTAAAGATTTATCAAAATTTGGTGAGCCGAATCTGAGTAACATGGTGAATTCGGTTAGTTCCCAGTAGGCCGCAGTAGTAATGTGTGGACTGTTCGGGATATAGAAAAATTTTCACGAATGGAATCAAAATTTCTAGGCGAATTCAGTGAGTTCCCAATGGGACATGCTTGTATGAATCTGCTTTTCAATATAGAGCTACATTTTGTGGAACGGAATCTAAGTAACATGGTGAATTCAGTAGGTTCCCAATAGGATTCGCATGTAATAAGCTTGTTATTCAAGATGGAGCAACGTTTTAACGAACTGAAACACTGTTTCTCTGTGAATTCAGTTAGTTCCCAGTAGCCTGCTCTTGTACGATGTGTACTTTTAAAGTTTTATCAAAATTTGGTGAGCCGAATCTGAGTAACATGGTGAATTCGGTTAGTTCCCAGTAGGCCGCGGTATTAATGAGTGGACTGTTCGGGATATAGAAAAATTTTCACGAATGGAATCAAAATTTCTAGGCGAATTCAGTGAGTTCCCAATGGGACATGCTTGTATGAGTCTGCTTTTCAATATAGAGCAACATTTTGTGGAACGGAATCTAAGTATCATGGTGAATTCAGTAGGTTCCCAATAGGATACGCATGTAATAAGCTTGTTATTCAAGATAGAGCAACGTTTTAACGAACTGAAACACTGTTTCTCTGTGAATTCAGTTAGTTCCCTGTAGCCTGCTCTTGTACTATGTGTACTTTTAAAGATTTATCAAAATTTGGTGAGCCGAATCTGAGTAACATGGTGAATTCGGTTAGTTCCCAGTAGGCCGCGGTAGTAATGTGTGGACTGTTCGGGATATAGAAAAATTTTCACGAATGGAATCAAAATTTCTAGGCGAATTCAGTGAGTTCCCAATGGGACATGCTTGTATGAATCTGCTTTTCAATATAGAGCTACATTTTGTGGAACGGAATCTAAGTAACATGGTGAATTCAGTAGGTTCCCAATAGGATTCGCATGTAATAAGCTTGTTATTCAAGATGGAGCAACGTTTTAACGAACTGAAACACTGTTTCTCTGTGAATTCAGTTAGTTCCCAGTAGCCTGCTCTTGTACTATGTGTACTTTTAAAGTTTTATCAAAATTTGGTGAGCCGAATCTGAGTAACATGGTGTATTCGGTTAGTTCCCAGTAGGCCGCGGTATTAATGAGTGGACTGTTCGGGATATAGAAAAATTTTCACGAATGGAATCAAAATTTCTAGGCGAATTCAGTGAGTTCCCCATGGGACATGCTTGTATGAGTCTGCTTTTCAATATAGAGCAACATTTTGTGGAACGGAATCTAAGTATCATGGTGAATTCAGTAGGTTCCCAATAAGATACGCATGTAATAAGCTTGTTATTCAAGATAGAGCAACGTTTTAACGAACTGAAACACTGTTTCTCTGTGAATTCAGTTAGTTCCCTGTAGCCTGCTCTTGTACTATGTGTACTTTTAAAGATTTATCAAAATTTGGTGAGCCGAATCTGAGTAACATGGTGAATTCGGTTAGTTCCCAGTAGGCCGCGGTAGTAATGAGTGGACTGTTCGGGATATAGAAAAATTTACACGAATGGAATCAAAATTTCTAGGCGAATTCAGTGAGTTCCCAATGGGACATGCTTGTATGAGTCTGCTTTTCAATATAGAGCAACATTTTGTGGAACGGAATCTAAGTATCATGGTGAATTCAGTAGGTTCCCAATAGGATTCGCATGTAATAAGCTTGTTTTTCAAGATAGAGCAACGTTTTAACGAACTGAAACACTGTTTCTCTGTGAATTCAGTTAGTTCCCAGTAGCCTGCTCTTGTACGATGTGTACTTTTAAAGATTTATCAAAATTTGGTGAGCCGAATCTGAGTAACATGGTGAATTCGGTTAGTTCCCAGTAGGCCGCGGTAGTAATGAGTGGACAGTTCGGGATATAGAAAAATTTTCACGAATGGAATCAAAATTTCTAGGCGAATTCAGTGAGTTCCCAATGGGACATGCTTGTATGAGTCTGCTTTTCAATATAGAGCAACATTTTGTGGAACGGAATCTAAGTATCATGGTGAATTCAGTAGGTTCCCAATAGGATTCGCATGTAATAAGCTTGTTATTCAAGATAGAGCAACGTTTTAACGAACTGAAACACTGTTTCTCTGTGAATTCAGTTAGTTCCCAGTAGCCTGCTCTTGTACGATGTGTACTTTTAAAGATTTATCAAAATTTGGTGAGCCGAATCTGAGTAACATGGTGAATTCGGTTAGTTCCCAGTAGGCCGCGGTAGTAATGAGTGGACTGTTCGGGATATAGAAAATTTTTCATTAATGGAATCAAAATATCTAGGCGAATTCAGTGAGTTCCCAATGGGACATGCTTGTATGAGTCTGCTTTTCAATATAGAGCAACATTTTGTGGAACGGAATCTAAGTATCATGGTGAATTCAGTAGGTTCCCAATAGGATTCGCATGTAATAAGCTTGTTATTCAAGATAGAGCAACGTTTTAACGAACTGAAACACTGTTTCTCTGTGAATTCAGTTAGTTCCCTGTAGCCTGCTCTTGTACTATGTGTACTTTTAAAGATTTATCAAAATTTGGTGAGCCGAATCTGAGTAACATGGTGAATTCGGTTAGTTCCCAGTAGGCCGCGGTAGTAATGAGTGGACAGTTCGGGATATAGAAAAATTTTCACGAATGGAATCAAAATTTCTAGGCGAATTCAGTGAGTTCCCAATGGGACATGCTTGTATGAGTCTGCTTTTCAATATAGAGCAACATTTTGTGGAACGGAATCTAAGTATCATGGTGAATTCAGTAGGTTCCCAATAGGATTCGCATGTAATAAGCTTGTTATTCAAGATAGAGCAACGTTTTAACGAACTGAAACACTGTTTCTCTGTGAATTCAGTTAGTTCCCAGTAGCCTGCTCTTGTACGATGTGTACTTTTAAAGATTTATCAAAATTTGGTGAGCCGAATCTGAGTAACATGGTGAATTCGGTTAGTTCCCAGTAGGCCGCGGTAGTAATGAGTGGACAGTTCGGGATATAGAAAAATTTTCACGAATGGAATCAAAATTTCTAGGCGAATTCAGTGAGTTCCCAATGGGACATGCTTGTATGAGTCTGCTTTTCAATATAGAGCAACATTTTGTGGAACGGAATCTAAGTATCATGGTGAATTCAGTAGGTTCCCAATAGGATTCGCATGTAATAAGCTTGTTATTCAAGATAGAGCAACGTTTTAACGAACTGAAACACTGTTTCTCTGTGAATTCAGTTAGTTCCCAGTAGCCTGCTCTTGTACGATGTGTACTTTTAAAGATTTATCAAAATTTGGTGAGCCGAATCTGAGTAACATGGTGAATTCGGTTAGTTCCCAGTAGGCCGCAGTAGTAATGAGTGGACTGTTCGGGATATAGAAAAATTTTCACGAATGGAATCAAAATTTCTAGGCGAATTCAGTGAGTTCCCAATGGGACATGCTTGTATGAGTCTGCTTTTGAATATAGAGCAACATTTTGTGGAACGGAATCTAAGTATCATGGTGAATTCAGTAGGTTCCCAATAGGATTCGCATGTAATAAGCTTGTTATTCAAGATAGAGCAACGTTTTAACGAACTGAAACACTGTTTCTCTGTGAATTCAGTTAGTTCCCAGTAGCCTGCTCTTGTACTATGTGTACTTTTAAAGATTTATCAAAATTTGGTGAGCCGAATCTGAGTAACATGGTGAATTCGGTTAGTTCCCAGTAGGCCGCAGTAGTAATGTGTGGACTGTTCGGGATATAGAAAAATTTTCACGAATGGAATCAAAATTTCTAGGCGAATTCAGTGAGTTCCCAATGGGACATGCTTGTATGAATCTGCTTTTCAATATAGAGCTACATTTTGTGGAACGGAATCTAAGTAACATGGTGAATTCAGTAGGTTCCCAATAGGATTCGCATGTAATAAGCTTGTTATTCAAGATGGAGCAACGTTTTAACGAACTGAAACACTGTTTCTCTGTGAATTCAGTTAGTTCCCAGTAGCCTGCTCTTGTACTATGTGTACTTTTAAAGTTTTATCAAAATTTGGTGAGCCGAATCTGAGTAACATGGTGTATTCGGTTAGTTCCCAGTAGGCCGCGGTATTAATGAGTGGACTGTTCGGGATATAGAAAAATTTTCACGAATGGAATCAAAATTTCTAGGCGAATTCAGTGAGTTCCCAATGGGACATGCTTGTATGAGTCTGCTTTTCAATATAGAGCAACATTTTGTGGAACGGAATCTAAGTATCATGGTGAATTCAGTAGGTTCCCAATAGGATACGCATGTAATAAGCTTGTTATTCAAGATAGAGCAACGTTTTAACGAACTGAAACACTGTTTCTCTGTGAATTCAGTTAGTTCCCTGTAGCCTGCTCTTGTACTATGTGTACTTTTAAAGATTTATCAAAATTTGGTGAGCCGAATCTGAGTAACATGGTGAATTCGGTTAGTTCCCAGTAGGCCGCGGTAGTAATGAGTGGACTGTTCGGGATATAGAAAAATTTACACGAATGGAATCAAAATTTCTAGGCGAATTCAGTGAGTTCCCAATGGGACATGCTTGTATGAGTCTGCTTTTCAATATAGAGCAACATTTTGTGGAACGGAATCTAAGTATCATGGTGAATTCAGTAGGTTCCCAATAGGATTCGCATGTAATAAGCTTGTTATTCAAGATAGAGCAACGTTTTAACGAACTGAAACACTGTTTCTCTGTGAATTCAGTTAGTTCCCAGTAGCCTGCTCTTGTACGATGTGTACTTTTAAAGATTTATCAAAATTTGGTGAGCCGAATCTGAGTAACATGGTGAATTCGGTTAGTTCCCAGTAGGCCGCGGTAGTAATGAGTGGACAGTTCGGGATATAGAAAAATTTTCACGAATGGAATCAAAATTTCTAGGCGAATTCAGTGAGTTCCCAATGGGACATGCTTGTATGAGTCTGCTTTTCAATATAGAGCAACATTTTGTGGAACGGAATCTAAGTATCATGGTGAATTCAGTAGGTTCCCAACAGGATTCGCATGTAATAAGCTTGTTATTCAAGATAGAGCAACGTTTTAACGAACTGAAACACTGTTTCTCTGTGAATTCAGTTAGTTCCCAGTAGCCTGCTCTTGTACGATGTGTACTTTTAAAGATTTATCAAAATTTGGTGAGCCGAATCTGAGTAACATGGTGAATTCGGTTAGTTCCCAGTAGGCCGCGGTAGTAATGAGTGGACTGTTCGGGATATAGAAAATTTTTCATTAATGGAATCAAAATATCTAGGCGAATTCAGTGAGTTCCCAATGGGACATGCTTGTATGAGTCTGCTTTTCAATATAGAGCAACATTTTGTGGAACGGAATCTAAGTATCATGGTGAATTCAGTAGGTTCCCAATAGGATTCGCATGTAATAAGCTTGTTATTCAAGATAGAGCAACGTTTTAACGAACTGAAACACTGTTTCTCTGTGAATTCAGTTAGTTCCCTGTAGCCTGCTCTTGTACTATGTGTACTTTTAAAGATTTATCAAAATTTGGTGAGCCGAATCTGAGTAACATGGTGAATTCGGTTAGTTCCCAGTAGGCCGCGGTAGTAATGAGTGGACAGTTCGGGATATAGAAAAATTTTCACGAATGGAATCAAAATTTCTAGGCGAATTCAGTGAGTTCCCAATGGGACATGCTTGTATGAGTCTGCTTTTCAATATAGAGCAACATTTTGTGGAACGGAATCTAAGTATCATGGTGAATTCAGTAGGTTCCCAATAGGATTCGCATGTAATAAGCTTGTTATTCAAGATAGAGCAACGTTTTAACGAACTGAAACACTGTTTCTCTGTGAATTCAGTTAGTTCCCAGTAGCCTGCTCTTGTACGATGTGTACTTTTAAAGATTTATCAAAATTTGGTGAGCCGAATCTGAGTAACATGGTGAATTCGGTTAGTTCCCAGTAGGCCGCAGTAGTAATGAGTGGACTGTTCGGGATATAGAAAAATTTTCACGAATTGAATCAAAATTTCTAGGCGAATTCAGTGAGTTCCCAATGGGACATGCTTGTATGAGTCTGCTTTTCAATATAGAGCAACATTTTGTGGAACGGAATCTAAGTATCATGGTGAATTCAGTAGGTTCCCAATAGGATTCGCATGTAATAAGCTTGTTATTCAAGATAGAGCAACGTTTTAACGAACTGAAACACTGTTTCTCTGTGAATTCAGTTAGTTCCCAGTAGCCTGCTCTTGTACGATGTGTACTTTTAAAGATTTATCAAAATTTGGTGAGCCGAATCTGAGTAACATGGTGAATTCGGTTAGTTCCCAGTAGGCCGCAGTAGTAATGAGTGGACTGTTCGGGATATAGAAAAATTTTCACGAATGGAATCAAAATTTCTAGGCGAATTCAGTGAGTTCCCAATGGGACATGCTTGTATGAGTCTGCTTTTGAATATAGAGCAACATTTTGTGGAACGGAATCTAAGTATCATGGTGAATTCAGTAGGTTCCCAATAGGATTCGCATGTAATAAGCTTGTTATTCAAGATAGAGCAACGTTTTAACGAACTGAAACACTGTTTCTCTGTGAATTCAGTTAGTTCCCAGTAGCCTGCTCTTGCACTATGTGTACTTTTAAAGATTTCTCAAAATTTGGTGAGCCGAATCTGAGTAACATGGTGAATTCGGTTAGTTCCCAGTAGGCCGCAGTAGTAATGTGTGGACTGTTCGGGATATAGAAAAATTTTCACGAATGGAATCAAAATTTCTAGGCGAATTCAGTGAGTTCCCAATGGGACATGCTTGTATGAGTCTGCTTTTCAATATAGAGCTACATTTTGTGGAACGGAATCTAGTATCATGGTGAATTCAGTAGGTTCCCAATAGGATTCGCATGTAATAAGCTTGTTATTCAAGATAGAGCAACGTTTTAACGATCTGAAACACAGTTTCTCTGTGAATTCAGTTAGTTCCCAGTAGCCTGCTCTTGTACTATGTGTACTTTTAAAGATTTATCAAAATTTGGTGAGCCGAATCTGAGTAACATGGTGAATTCGGTTAGTTCCCAGTAGGCCGCGGTAGTAATGAGTGGACTGTTCGGGATATAGAAAAATTTTCATTAATGGAATCAAAATTTCTAGGCGAATTCAGTGAGTTCCCAATGGGACATGCTTGTATGAGTCTGTTTTTCAATATAGAGCAACATTTTGTGGAACGGAATCTAAGTATCATGGTGAATTCAGTAGGTTCCCAATAGGATTCGCATGTAATAAGCTTGTTATTCAAGATAGAGCAACGTTTTAACGAACTGAAACTCTGTTTCTCTGTGAATTCAGTTAGTTCCCAGTAGCCTGCTCTTGTACGATGTGTACTTTTAAAGATTTATCAAAATTTGGTGAGCCGAATCTGAGTAACATGGTGAATTCGGTTAGTTCCCAGTAGGCCGCAGTAGTAATGAGTGGACTGTTCGGGATATAGAAAAATTTTCACGAATGGAATCAAAATTTCTAGGCGAATTCAGTGAGTTCCCAATGGGACATGCTTGTATGAGTCTGCTTTTCAATATAGAGCAACATTTTGTGGAACGGAATCTAAGTATCATGGTGAATTCAGTAGGTTCCCAATAGGATTCGCATGTAATAAGCTTGTTTTTCAAGATAGAGCAACGTTTTAACGAACTGAAACACTGTTTCTCTGTGAATTCAGTTAGTTCCCAGTAGCCTGCTCTTGTACTATGTGTACTTTTAAAGATTTATCAAAATTTGGTGAGCCGAATCTGAGTAACATGGTGAATTCGGTTAGTTCCCAGTAGGCCGCAGTAGTAATGTGTGGACTGTTCGGGATATAGAAAAATTTTCACGAATGGAATCAAAATTTCTAGGCGAATTCAGTGAGTTCCCAATGGGACATGCTTGTATGAATCTGCTTTTCAATATAGAGCTACATTTTGTGGAACGGAATCTAAGTAACATGGTGAATTCAGTAGGTTCCCAATAGGATTCGCATGTAATAAGCTTGTTATTCAAGATGGAGCAACGTTTTAACGAACTGAAACACTGTTTCTCTGTGAATTCAGTTAGTTCCCAGTAGCCTGCTCTTGTACGATGTGTACTTTTAAAGTTTTATCAAAATTTGGTGAGCCGAATCTGAGTAACATGGTGTATTCGGTTAGTTCCCAGTAGGCCGCGGTATTAATGAGTGGACTGTTCGGGATATAGAAAAATTTTCACGAATGGAATCAAAATTTCTAGGCGAATTCAGTGAGTTCCCAATGGGACATGCTTGTATGAGTCTGCTTTTCAATATAGAGCAACATTTTGTGGAACGGAATCTAAGTATCATGGTGAATTCAGTAGGTTCCCAATAGGATTCGCAGGTAATAAGCTTGTTATTCAAGATAGAGCAACGTTTTAACGAACTGAAACACTGTTTCTCTGTGAATTCAGTTAGTTCCCTGTAGCCTGCTCTTGTACGATGTGTACTTTTAAAGATTTATCAAAATTTGGTGAGCCGAATCTGAGTAACATGGTGAATTCGGTTAGTTCCCAGTAGGCCGCGGTAGTAATGAGTGGACTGTTCGGGATATAGAAAAATTTACACGAATGGAATCAAAATTTCTAGGCGAATTCAGTGAGTTCCCAATGGGACATGCTTGTATGAGTCTGCTTTTCAATATAGAGCAACATTTTGTGGAACGGAACCTAAGTATCATGGTGAATTCAGTAGGTTCCCAATAGGATTCGCATGTAATAAGCTTGTTATTCAAGATAGAGCAACGTTTTAACGAACTGAAACACTGTTTCTCTGTGAATTCAGTTAGTTCCCAGTAGCCTGCTCTTGTACGATGTGTACTTTTAAAGATTTATCAAAATTTGGTGAGCCGAATCTGAGTAACATGGTGAATTCGGTTAGTTCCCAGTAGGCCGCGGTAGTAATGAGTGGACAGTTCGGGATATAGAAAAATTTTCACGAATGGAATCAAAATTTCTAGGCGAATTCAGTGAGTTCCCAATGGGACATGCTTGTATGAGTCTGCTTTTCAATATAGAGCAACATTTTGTGGAACGGAATCTAAGTATCATGGTGAATTCAGTAGGTTCCCAATAGGATTCGCATGTAATAAGCTTGTTATTCAAGATAGAGCAACGTTTTAACGAACTGAAACACTGTTTCTCTGTGAATTCAGTTAGTTCCCAGTAGCCTGCTCTTGTACGATGTGTACTTTTAAAGATTTATCAAAATTTGGTGAGCCGAATCTGAGTAACATGGTGAATTCGGTTAGTTCCCAGTAGGCCGCGGTAGTAATGAGTGGACTGTTCGGGATATAGAAAATTTTTCATTAATGGAATCAAAATATCTAGGCGAATTCAGTGAGTTCCCAATGGGACATGCTTGTATGAGTCTGCTTTTGAATATAGAGCAACATTTTGTGGAACGGAATCTAAGTATCATGGTGAATTCAGTAGGTTCCCAATAGGATTCGCATGTAATAAGCTTGTTATTCAAGATAGAGCAACGTTTTAACGAACTGAAACACTGTTTCTCTGTGAATTCAGTTAGTTCCCTGTAGCCTGCTCTTGTACTATGTGTACTTTTAAAGATTTATCAAAATTTGGTGAGCCGAATCTGAGTAACATGGTGAATTCGGTTAGTTCCCAGTAGGCCGCGGTAGTAATGAGTGGACAGTTCGGGATATAGAAAAATTTTCACGAATGGAATCAAAATTTCTAGGCGAATTCAGTGAGTTCCCAATGGGACATGCTTGTATGAGTCTGCTTTTCAATATAGAGCAACATTTTGTGGAACGGAATCTAAGTATCATGGTGAATTCAGTAGGTTCCCAATAGGATTCGCATGTAATAAGCTTGTTATTCAAGATAGAGCAACGTTTTAACGAACTGAAACACTGTTTCTCTGTGAATTCAGTTAGTTCCCAGTAGCCTGCTCTTGTACGATGTGTACTTTTAAAGATTTATCAAAATTTGGTGAGCCGAATCTGAGTAACATGGTGAATTCGGTTAGTTCCCAGTAGGCCGCGGTAGTAATGAGTGGACAGTTCGGGATATAGAAAAATTTTCACGAATGGAATCAAAATTTCTAGGCGAATTCAGTGAGTTCCCAATGGGACATGCTTGGATGAGTCTGCTTTTCAATATAGAGCAACATTTTGTGGAACGGAATCTAAGTATCATGGTGAATTCAGTAGGTTCCCAATAGGATTCGCATGTAATAAGCTTGTTATTCAAGATAGAGCAACGTTTTAACGAACTGAAACTCTGTTTCTCTGTGAATTCAGTTAGTTCCCAGTAGCCTGCTCTTGTACGATGTGTACTTTTAAAGATTTATCAAAATTTGGTGAGCCGAATCTGAGTAACATGGTGAATTCGGTTAGTTCCCAGTAGGCCGCAGTAGTAATGAGTGGACTGTTCGGGATATAGAAAAATTTTCACGAATGGAATCAAAATTTCTAGGCGAATTCAGTGAGTTCCCAATGGGACATGCTTGTATGAGTCTGCTTTTCAATATAGAGCAACATTTTGTGGAACGGAATCTAAGTATCATGGTGAATTCAGTAGGTTCCCAATAGGATTCGCATGTAATAAGCTTGTTATTCAAGATAGAGCAACGTTTTAACGAACTGAAACACTGTTTCTCTGTGAATTCAGTTAGTTCCCAGTAGCCTGCTCTTGTACTATGTGTACTTTTAAAGATTTATCAAAATTTGGTGAGCCGAATCTGAGTAACATGGTGAATTCGGTTAGTTCCCAGTAGGCCGCAGTAGTAATGTGTGGACTGTTCGGGATATAGAAAAATTTTCACGAATGGAATCAAAATTTCTAGGCGAATTCAGTGAGTTCCCAATGGGACATGCTTGTATGAATCTGCTTTTCAATATAGAGCTACATTTTGTGGAACGGAATCTAAGTAACATGGTGAATTCAGTAGGTTCCCAATAGGATTCGCATGTAATAAGCTTGTTATTCAAGATGGAGCAACGTTTTAACGAACTGAAACACTGTTTCTCTGTGAATTCAGTTAGTTCCCAGTAGCCTGCTCTTGTACTATGTGTACTTTTAAAGTTTTATCAAAATTTGGTGAGCCGAATCTGAGTAACATGGTGTATTCGGTTAGTTCCCAGTAGGCCGCGGTAGTAATGAGTGGACTGTTCGGGATATAGAAAAATTTTCACGAATGGAATCAAAATTTCTAGGCGAATTCAGTGAGTTCCCAATGGGACATGCTTGTATGAGTCTGCTTTTCAATATAGAGCAACATTTTGTGGAACGGAATCTAAGTATCATGGTGAATTCAGTAGGTTCCCAATAGGATACGCATGTAATAAGCTTGTTATTCAAGATAGAGCAACGTTTTAACGAACTGAAACACTGTTTCTCTGTGAATTCAGTTAGTTCCCTGTAGCCTGCTCTTGTACGATGTGTACTTTTAAAGATTTATCAAAATTTGGTGAGCCGAATCTGAGTAACATGGTGAATTCGGTTAGTTCCCAGTAGGCCGCGGTAGTAATGAGTGGACTGTTCGGGATATAGAAAAATTTACACGAATGGAATCAAAATTTCTAGGCGAATTCAGTGAGTTCCCAATGGGACATGCTTGTATGAGTCTGCTTTTCAATATAGAGCAACATTTTGTGGAACGGAATCTAAGTATCATGGTGAATTCAGTAGGTTCCCAATAGGATTCGCAGGTAATAAGCTGGTTATTCAAGATAGAGCAACGTTTTAACGAACTGAAACACTGTTTCTCTGTGAATTCAGTTAGTTCCCAGTAGCCTGCTCTTGTACGATGTGTACTTTTAAAGATTTATCAAAATTTGGTGAGCCGAATCTGAGTAACATGGTGAATTCGGTTAGTTCCCAGTAGGCCGCGGTAGTAATGAGTGGACAGTTCGGGATATAGAAAAATTTTCACGAATGGAATCAAAATTTCTAGGCGAATTCAGTGAGTTCCCAATGGGACATGCTTGTATGAGTCTGCTTTTCAATATAGAGCAACATTTTGTGGAACGGAATCTAAGTATCATGGTGAATTCAGTAGGTTCCCAATAGGATTCGCATGTAATAAGCTTGTTATTCAAGATAGAGCAACGTTTTAACGAACTGAAACACTGTTTCTCTGTGAATTCAGTTAGTTCCCAGTAGCCTGCTCTTGTACGATGTGTACTTTTAAAGATTTATCAAAATTTGGTGAGCCGAATCTGAGTAACATGGTGAATTCGGTTAGTTCCCAGTAGGCCGCGGTAGTAATGAGTGGACTGTTCGGGATATAGAAAATTTTTCATTAATGGAATCAAAATATCTAGGCGAATTCAGTGAGTTCCCAATGGGACATGCTTGTATGAGTCTGCTTTTCAATATAGAGCAACATTTTGTGGAACGGAATCTAAGTATCATGGTGAATTCAGTAGGTTCCCAATAGGATTCGCATGTAATAAGCTTGTTATTCAAGATAGAGCAACGTTTTAACGAACTGAAACACTGTTTCTCTGTGAATTCAGTTAGTTCCCTGTAGCCTGCTCTTGCACTATGTGTACTTTTAAAGATTTCTCAAAATTTGGTGAGCCGAATCTGAGTAACATGGTGAATTCGGTTAGTTCCCAGTAGGCCGCGGTAGTAATGAGTGGACTGTTCGGGATATAGAAAAATTTTCACGAATGGAATCAAAATTTCTAGGCGAATTCAGTGAGTTCCCAATGGGACATGCTTGTATGAGTCTGCTTTTCAATATAGAGCAACATTTTGTGGAACGGAATCTAAGTATCATGGTGAATTCAGTAGGTTCCCAATAGGATTCGCATGTAATAAGCTTGTTATTCAAGATAGAGCAACGTTTTAACGAACTGAAACACTGTTTCTCTGTGAATTCAGTTAGTTCCCAGTAGCCTGCTCTAGCACTATGTGTACTTTTAAAGATTTATCAAAATTTGGTGAGCCGAATCTGAGTAACATGGTGAATTCGGTTAGTTCCCAGTAGGCCGCAGTAGTAATGAGTGGACTGTTCGGGATATAGAAAAATTTTCACGAATTGAATCAAAATTTCTAGGCGAATTCAGTGAGTTCCCAATGGGACATGCTTGTATGAGTCTGCTTTTCAATATAGAGCAACATTTTGTGGAACGGAATCTAGTATCATGGTGAATTCAGTAGGTTCCCAATAGGATTCGCATGTAATAAGCTTGTTATTCAAGATGGAGCAACGTTTTAACGAACTGAAACACTGTTTCTCTGTGAATTCAGTTAGTTCCCAGTAGCCTGCTCTTGTACTATGTGTACTTTTAAAGTTTTATCAAAATTTGGTGAGCCGAATCTGAGTAACATGGTGAATTCGGTTAGTTCCCAGTAGGCCGCGGTAGTAATGAGTGGACTGTTCGGGATATAGAAAAATTTACACGAATGGAATCAAAATTTCTAGGCGAATTCAGTGAGTTCCCAATGGGACATGCTTGTATGAGTCTGCTTTTCAATATAGAGCAACATTTTGTGGAACGGAATCTAAGTATCATGGTGAATTCAGTAGGTTCCCAATAGGATTCGCATGTAATAAGCTTGTTATTCAAGATAGAGCAACGTTTTAACGAACTGAAACAATGTTTCTCTGTGAATTCAGTTAGTTCCCAGTAGCCTGCTCTTGTATGATGTGTACTTTTAAAGATTTATCAAAATTTGGTGAGCCGAATCTGAGTAACATGGTGAATTGGGTTAGTTCCCAGTAGGCCGCAGTAGTAATGAGTGGACTGTTCGGGATATAGAAAAATTTTCACTAATGGAATCAAAATTTCTAGGCGAATTCAGTGAGTTCCCAATGGGACATGCTTGTATGAGTCTGCTTTTCAATATAGAGCAACATTTTGTGGAACGGAATCTAAGTATCATGGTGAATTCAGTAGGTTCCCAATAGGATTCACATGTAATAAGCTTGTTATTCAAGATAGAGCAACGTTTTAACGAACTGAAACACTGTTTCTCTGTGAATTCAGTTAGTTCCCAGTAGCCTGCTCTTGTACGATGTGTACTTTTAAAGATTTATCAAAATTTGGTGAGCCGAATCTGAGTAACATGGTGAATTCGGTTAGTTCCCAGTAGGCCGCGGTAGTAATGAGTGGACTGTTCGGGATATAGAAAAATTTTCACGAATGGAATCAAAATTTCTAGGCGAATTCAGTGAGTTCCCAATGGGACATGCTTGTATGAGTCTGCTTTTCAATATAGAGCAACATTTTGTGGAACGGAATCTAAGTATCATGGTGAATTCAGTAGGTTCCCAATAGGATTCGCATGTAATAAGCTTGTTATTCAAGATAGAGCAACGTTTTAACGAACTGAAACACTGTTTCTCTGTGAATTCAGTTAGTTCCCAGTAGCCTGCTCTTGCACTATGTGTACTTTTAAAGATTTATCAAAATTTGGTGAGCCGAATCTGAGTAACATGGTGAATTCGGTTAGTTCCCAGTAGGCCGCAGTAGTAATGTGTGGACTGTTCGGGATATAGAAAAATTTTCACGAATGGAATCAAAATTTCTAGGCGAATTCAGTGAGTTCCCAATGGGACATGCTTGTATGAGTCTGCTTTTCAATATAGAGCAACATTTTGTGGAACGGAATCTAGTATCATGGTGAATTCAGTAGGTTCCCAATAGGATTCGCATGTAATAAGCTTGTTATTCAAGATGGAGCAACGTTTTAACGAACTGAAACACTGTTTCTCTGTGAATTCAGTTAGTTCCCAGTAGCCTGCTCTTGTACTATGTGTACTTTTAACGTTTTATCAAAATTTGGTGAGCCGAATCTGAGTAACATGGTGAATTCGGTTAGTTCCCAGTAGGCCGCGGTAGTAATGAGTGGACTGTTCGGGATATAGAAAAATTTACACGAATGGAATCAAAATTTCTAGGCGAATTCAGTGAGTTCCCAATGGGACATGCTTGTATGAGTCTGCTTTTCAATATAGAGCAACATTTTGTGGAACGGAATCTAAGTATCATGGTGAATTCAGTAGGTTCCCAATAGGATTCGCATGTAATAAGCTTGTTATTCAAGATAGAGCAACGTTTTAACGAACTGAAACAATGTTTCTCTGTGAATTCAGTTAGGTCCCAGTAGCCTGCTCTTGTATGATGTGTACTTTTAAAGATTTATCAAAATTTGGTGAGCCGAATCTGAGTAACATGGTGAATTCGGTTAGTTCCCAGTAGGCCGCAGTAGTAATGAGTGGACTGTTCGGGATATAGAAAAATTTTCACTAATGGAATCAAAATTTCTAGGCGAATTCAGTGAGTTCCCAATGGGACATGCTTGTATGAGTCTGCTTTTCAATATAGAGCCTCATTTTGTGGAACGGAATCTAAGTATCATGGTGAATTCAGTAGGTTCCCAATAGGATTCACATGTAATAAGCTTGTTATTCAAGAGAGAGCAACGTTTTAACGAACTGAAACACTGTTTCTCTGTGAATTCAGTTAGTTCCCAGTAGCCTGCTCTTGTACGATGTGTACTTTTAAAGATTTATCAAAATTTGGTGAGCCGAATCTGAGTAACATGGTGAATTCGGTTAGTTCCCAGTAGGCCGCGGTAGTAATGAGTGGACTGTTCGGGATATAGAAAAATTTTCACGAATGGAATCAAAATTTCTAGGCGAATTCAGTGAGTTCCCAATGGGACATGCTTGTATGAGTCTGCTTTTCAATATAGAGCAACATTTTGTGGAACGGAATCTAAGTATCATGGTGAATTCAGTAGGTTCCCAAAAGGATTCGCATGTAATAAGCTTGTTATTCAAGATAGAGCAACGTTTTAACGAACTGAAACACTGTTTCTCTGTGAATTCAGTTAGTTCCCAGTAGCCTGCTCTTGTACGATGTGTACTTTTAAAGATTTATCAAAATTTGGTGAGCCGAATCTGAGTAACATGGTGAATTGGGTTAGTTCCCAGTAGGCCGCAGTATTAATGAGTGGACTGTTCGGGATATAGAAAAATTTTCACTAATGGAATCAAAATTTCTAGGCGAATTCAGTGAGTTCCCAATGGGACATGCTTGTATGAGTCTGCTTTTCAATATAGAGCAACATTTTGTGGAACGGAATCTAAGTATCATGGTGAATTCAGTAGGTTCCCAATAGGATTCGCATGTAATAAGCTTGTTATTCAAGATAGAGCAACGTTTTAACGAACTGAAACACTGTTTCTCTGTGAATTCAGTTAGTTCCCAGTAGCCTGCTCTTGTACGATGTGTACTTTTAAAGATTTATCAAAATTTGGTGAGCCGAATCTGAGTAACATGGTGAATTCGGTTAGTTCCCAGTAGGCCGCAGTAGTAATGAGTGGACTGTTCGGGATATAGAAAAATTTTCACGAATGGAATCAAAATTTCTAGGCGAATTCAGTGAGTTCCCCATGGGACATGCTTGTATGAGTCTGATTTTCAATATAGAGCAACATTTTGTGGAACGGAATCTAAGTATCATGGTGAATTCAGTAGGTTCCCAATAGGATACGCATGTAATAAGCTTGTTATTTAAAATAGAGCAACGTTTTAACGAACTGAAACACTGTTTCTCTGTGAATTCAGTTAGTTCCCTGTAGCCTGCTCTTGTACTATGTGTACTTTTAAAGATTTATCAAAATTTGGTGAGCCGAATCTGAGTAACATGGTGAATTCGGTTAGTTCCCAGTAGGCCGCAGGAGTAATAAGTGGACTGTTCGGGATATTGAAAATTTACACGAATGGAATCAAAATTTCTAGGCGAATTCAGTGAGTTCCCAATGGGACATGCTTGTATGAGTCTGCTTTTCAATATAGAGCAACATTTTGTGGAACGGAATCTAAGTATCATGGTGAATTCAGTAGGTTCCCAATAGGATTCGCATGTAATAAGCTTGTTATTCAGGATAGAGCAACGTTTTAACGAACTGAAACACTGTTTCACTGTGAATTCAGTTAGTTCCCAGTAGCCTGCTCTTGTACGATGTGTACTTTTAAAGATTTATCAAAATTTGGTGAGCCGAATCTGAGTAACATGGTGAATTCGGTTAGTTCCCAGTAGGCCGCAGTAGTAATGAGTGGACTGTTCGGGATATAGAAAAATTTTCACGAATGTAATCAAAATTTCTAGGCGAATTCAGTGAGTTCCCAATGGGACATGCTTGTATGAGTCTGATTTTAAATATAGAGCAACATTTTGTGGAACGGAATCTAAGTATCATGGTGAATTCAGTAGGTTCCCAATAGGATTCGCATGTAATAAGCTTGTTATTCAAGATAGAGCAACGTTTTAACGAACTGAAACACTGTTTCTCTGTGAATTCAGTTAGTTCCCAGTAGCCTGCTCTTGTACGATGTGTACTTTTAAAGATTTATCAAAATTTGGTGAGCCGAATCTGAGTAACATGGTGAATTCGGTTAGTTCCCAGTAGGCCGCGGTAGTAATGAGTGGACTGTTCGGGATATAGAAAAATTTTCATTAATGGAATCAAAATTTCTAGGCGAATTCAGTGAGTTCCCAATGGGACATGCTTGTATGAGTCTGCTTTTCAATATAGAGCAACATTTTGTGGAACGGAATCTAAGTATCATGGTGAATTCAGTAGGTTCCCAATAGGATTCGCATGTAATAAGCTTGTTATTCAAGATAGAGCAACGTTTTAACGAACTGAAACACTGTTTCTCTGTGAATTCAGTTAGTTCCCAGTAGCCTGCTCTTGTACGATGTGTACTTTTAAAGATTTATCAAAATTTGGTGAGCCGAATCTGAGTAACATGGTGAATTCGGTTAGTTCCCAGTAGGCCGCAGTAGTAATGAGTGGACTGTTCGGGATATAGAAAAATTTTCACGAATGGAATCAAAATTTCTAGGCGAATTCAGTGAGTTCCCAATGGGACATGCTTGTATGAGTCTGCTTTTCAATATAGAGCAACATTTTGTGGAACGGAATCTAAGTATCATGGTGAATTCAGTAGGTTCCCAATAGGATTCGCATGTAATAAGCTTGTTATTCAAGATAGAGCAACGTTTTAACGAACTGAAACACTGTTTCTCTGTGAATTCAGTTAGTTCCCAGTAGCCTGCTCTTGTACGATGTGTACTTTTAAAGATTTATCAAAATTTGTTGAGCCGAATCTGAGTAACATGGTGAATTCGGTTAGTTCCCAGTAGGCCGCGGTAGTAATGAGTGGACTGTTCGGGATATAGAAAAATTTTCACGAATGGAATCAAAATTTCTCGGCGAATTCAGTGAGTTCCCAATGGGACATGCTTGTTTAAGTCTGCTTTTCAATATAGAGCAACATTTTGTGGAACGGAATCTAAGTATCATGGTGAATTCAGTAGATTCCCAATAGGATTCGCATGTAATAAGCTTGTTATTCAAGATAGAGCAACGTTTTAACGAACTGAAACACTGTTTCTCTGTGAATTCAGTTAGTTCCCAGTAGCCTGCTCTTGTACTATGTGTACTTTTAAAGATTTATCAAAATTTGGTGAGCCGAATCTGAGTAATATGGTGAATTCGGTTAGTTCCCAGTAGGCGAGAGTAGTAATGAGTGGACTGTTCGGGATATAGAAAAATTTTCACGAATGGAATCAAAATTCCTAGGCGAATTCAGTGAGTTCCCAATGGGACATGCTTGTATGAGTCTGCTTTTCAATATAGAGCAACATTTTGTGGAACGGAATCTAAGTATCATGGTGAATTCAGTAGGTTCCCAATAGGATTCGCATGTAATAAGCTTGTTATTCAAGATAGAGCAACGTTTTAACGAACTGAATCACTGTTTCTCTGTGAATTCAGTTAGTTCCCAGTAGCCTGCTCTTGTACTATGGGTACTTTTAAAGATTTATCAAAATTTGGTGAGCCGAATCTGAGTAACATGGTGAATTCGGTTAGTTCCCAGTAGGCCGCAGTAGTAATGAGTGGACTGTTCGGGATATAGAAAAATTTTCACGAATGGAATCAAAATTTCTAGGCGAATTCAGTGAGTTCCCAATGGGACATGCTTGTAGGAGTCTGCTTTTCAATATAGAGCAACATTTTGTGGAACGGAATCTAAGTATCATGGTGAATTCGGTAGGTTCCCAATAGGATTCGCATGTAATAAGCTTGTTATTCAAGATAGAGCAACGTTTTAACGAACTGAAACACTGTTTCTCTGTGAATTCGGTTAGTTCCCAGTAGGCGAGAGTAGAAATGAGTGGACTGTTCGGGATATAGAAAAATTTTCACGAATGGAATCAAAATTCCTAGGCGAATTCAGTGAGTTCCCAATGGGACATGCTTGTATGAGTCTGCTTTTCAATATAGAGCAACATTTTGTGGAACGGAATCTAAGTATCATGGTGAATTCAGTAGGTTCCCAATAGGATTCGCATGTAATAAGCTTGTTATTCAAGATAGAGCAACGTTTTAACGAACTGAATCACTGTTTCTCTGTGAATTCAGTTAGTTCCCAGTAGCCTGCTCTTGTACTATGGGTACTTTTAAAGATTTATCAAAATTTGGTGAGCCGAATCTGAGTAACATGGTGAATTCGGTTAGTTCCCAGTAGGCCGCAGTAGTAATGAGTGGACTGTTCGGGATATAGAAAAATTTTCACGAATGGAATCAAAATTTCTAGGCGAATTCAGTGAGTTCCCAATGGGACATGCTTGTAGGAGTCTGCTTTTCAATATAGAGCAACATTTTGTGGAACGGAATCTAAGTATCATGGTGAATTCGGTACGTTCCCAATAGAATTCGCATGTAATAAGCCTGTTATTCAAGATAGAGCAACGTTTTAACGAACTGAAACACTGTTTCTCCGTGAATTCAGTTAGTTCCCAGTAGCCTGCTCTTGTACGATGTGTACTTTTAAAGATTTATCAAAATTTGGTGAGCCGAATCTGAGTAACATAGTGAATTCGGTTAGTTCCCAGTCGGCCGCAGTAGTAATGAGTGGACTGTTCGGGATATAGAAAAATTTTCACGAATGGAATCAAAATTTCTAGGCGAATTCAGTGAGTTCCCAATGGGACATGCTTGTATGAGTCTGCTTTTCAATATAGAGCAGCATTTTGGAACGGAATCTAAGTATCATGGTGAATTCAGTAGGTTCCCAATAGGATTCGCATGTAATAAGCTTGTTATTCAAGATAGAGCAACGTTTTAACGAACTGAAACACTGTTTCCTTGTGAATTCAGTTAGTTCCCAGTAGCCTGCTCTTGTATGATGTGTACTTTTAAAGATTTATCAAAATTTGGTGAGCCGAATCTGAGTAACATGGTGAATTCGGTTAGTTCCCAGTAGGCCGCAGTAGTAATGAGTGGACTGTTCGGGATATAGAAAAATTTTCACGAATGGAATCAAAATTTCTAGGCGAATTCAGTGAGTTCCCAATGGGACATGCTTGTATGAGTCTGCTTTTCAATATAGAGCAACATTTTGTGGAACGGAATCTAAGTATCATGGTGAATTCAGTAGGTTCCCAGTAGGATTCGCATGTAATAAGCTTGTTATTCAAGATAGAGCAACGTTTTAACGAACTGAAACACTGTTTCTCTGTGAATTCAGTTAGTTCCCAGTAGCCTGCCCTTGTACTATGTGTACTTTTAAAGATTTATCAAAATTTGGTGAGCCGAATCTGAGTAACATGGTGAATTCGGTTAGTTCCCAGTAGGCCGCAGTAGTAATGTGTGGACTGTTCGGGATATAGAAAAATTTTCACGAATGGAATCAAAATTTCTAGGCGAATTCAGTGAGGTCCCAATGGGACATGCTTGTATGAGTCTGCATTTCAATATAGAGCTACATTTTGTGGAACGGAATCTAAGTATCATGGGGAATTCAGTAGGTTCCCAATAGGATTCGCATGTAATAAGCTTGTTATTCAAGATGGAGCACCGTTTTAACGAACTGAAACACTGTTTCTCTGTGAATTCAGTTAGTTCCCAGTAGCCTGCTCTTGTACTATGTGTACTTTTAAAGTTTTATCAAAATTTGGTGAGCCGAATCTGAGTAACATGGTGAATTCGGTTAGTTCCCAGTAGGCCGCGGTAGTAATGAGTGGACTGTTCGGGATATAGAAAAATTTTCACGAATGGAATCAAAATTTCTAGGCGAATTCAGTGAGTTCCCAATGGGACATGCTTGTATGAGTCTGCTTTTCAATATAGAGCAACATTTTGTGGAACGGAATCTAAGTATCATGGTGAATTCAGTAGGTTCCCAATAGGATACGCATGTAATAAGCTTGTTATTTAAGATAGAGCAACGTTTTAACGAACTGAAACACTGTTTCTCTGTGAATTCAGTTAGTTCCCTGTAGCCTGCTCTTGTACTATGTGTACTTTTAAAGATTTATCAAAATTTGGTGAGCCGAATCTGAGTAACATGGTGAATTCGGTTAGTTCCCAGTAGGCCGCAGGAGTAATAAGTGGACTGTTCGGGATATTGAAAATTTACACGAATGGAATCAAAATTTCTAGGTGAATTCAGTGAGTTCCCAATGGGACATGCTTGTATGAGTCTGCTTTTCAATATAGAGCAACATTTTGTGGAACGGAATCTAAGTATCATGGTGAATTCAGTAGGTTCCCAATAGGATTCGCATGTAATAAGCTTGTTATTCAAGATAGAGCAACGTTCTAACGAACTGAAACACTGTTTCTCTGTGAATTCAGTTAGTTGCCAGTAGCCTGCTCTTGTACGATGTGTACTCTTAAAGATTTATCAAAATTTGGTGAGCCGAATCTGAGTAACATGGTGAATTCGGTTAGTTCCCAGTAGGCCGCAGTAGTAATGAGTGGACTGTTCGGGATATAGAAAAATTTTCACGAATGGAATCAAAATTTCTAGGCGAATTCAGTGAGTTCCCAATGGGACATGCTTGTGTGAGTCTGCTTTTCAATATAGAGCAACATTTTGTGGAACGGAATCTAAGTATCATGGTGAATTCAGTAGGTTCCCAATAGGATTCGCATGTAATAAGCTTGTTATTCAAGATAGAGCAACGTTTTAACAAACTGAAACACTGTTTCTCAGTGAATTCAGTTAGTTCCCAGTAGCCTGCTCTTGTACGATGTGTACTTTTAAAGATTTATCAAAATTTGGTGAGCCGAATCTGAGTAACATGGTGAATTCGGTTAGTTCCCAGTAGGCCGCAGTAGTAATGAGTGGACTGTTCGGGATATAGAAAAATTTTCACGAATGGAATCAAAATTTCTAGGCGAATTCAGTGAGTTCCCAATGGGACATGCTTGTATGAGTCTGCTTTTCAATATAGAGCAACATTTTGTGGAACGGAATCTAAGTATCATGGTGAATTCAGTAGGTTCCCAATAGGATTCGCATGTAATAAGCTTGTTATTCAAGATAGAGCAACGTTTTAACGAACTGAAACACTGTTTCTCTGTGAATTCAGTTAGTTCCCACTAGCCTGCTCTTGTACTATGTGTACTTTTAAAGATTTATCAAAATTTGGTGAGCCGAATCTGAGTAACATGGTGAATTCGGTTAGTTCCCAGTAGGCCGCAGTAGTAATGAGTGGACTGTTCGGGATATAGAAAAATTTTCACGAATGGAATCAAAATTTCTAGGCGAATTCAGTGAGTTCCCAATGGGACATGCTTGTAGGAGTCTGCTTTTCAATATAGAACAACATTTTGTGGTACGGAATCTAAGTATCATGGTGAATTCAGTAGGTTTCCAATAGGATTCGCATGTAATAAGCTTGTTATTCAAGATAGAGCAACGTTTTAACAAACTGAAACACTGTTTCTCTGTGAATTCAGTTAGTTCCCAGTAGCCTGCTCTTGTACTATGTGTACTTGTAAAGATTTATCAAAATTTGGTGAGCCGAATCTGAGTAACATGGTGAATTCGGTTAGTTCCCAGTAGGCCGCAGTAGTAATGAGTGGACTGTTCGGGATATAGAAAAATTTTCACGAATGGAATCAAAATTTCTAGGCGACTTCAGTGAGTTCCCAATGGGACATGCTTGTATGAGTCTGCTTTTCAATATAGAGCAACATTTTGTGGAACGGAATCTAAGTATCATGGTGAATTCAGTAGGTTCCCAATAGGATTCGCATGTAATAAGCTTGTTATTCAAGATAGAGCAACGTTTTAACGAACTGAAACACTGTTTCTCTGTGAATTCAGTTAGTTCCCAGTAGCCTGCTCTTGTACGATGTGTACTTTTAAAGATTTATCAAAATTTGGTGAGCCGAATCTGAGTAACATGGTGAATTCGGTTAGTTCCCAGTAGGCCGCGGTAGTAATGAGTGGACTGTTCGGGATATAGAAAAATTTTCATTAATGGAATCAAAATTTCTAGGCGAATTCAGTGAGTTCCCAATGGGACATGCTTGTATGAGTCTGCTTTTCAATATAGAGCAACATTTTGTGGAACGGAATCTAAGTATCATGGTGAATTCAGTAGGTTCCCAATAGGATTCGCATGTAATAAGCTTGTTATTCAAGATAGAGCAACGTTTTAACGAACTGAAACACTGTTTCTCCGTGAATTCAGTTAGTTCCCAGTAGCCTGCTCTTGTACGATGTGTACTTTTAAAGATTTATCAAAATTTGGTGAGCCGAATCTGAGTAACATGGTGAATTCGGTTAGTTCCCAGTAGGCCGCAGTAGTAATGAGTGGACTGTTCGGGATATAGAAAAATTTTCACGAATGGAATCAAAATTTCTAGGCGAATTCAGTGAGTTCCCAATGGGACATGCTTGTATGAGTCTGCTTTTCAATATAGAGCAACATTTTGTGGAACGGAATCTAAGTATCATGGTGAATTCAGTAGGTTCCCAATAGGATTCGCATGTAATAAGCTTGTTATTCAAGATAGAGCAACGTTTTAACGAACTGAAACACTGTTTCTCTGTGAATTCAGTTAGTTCCCAGTAGCCTGCTCTTGTACGATGTGTACTTTTAAAGATTTATCAAAATTTGTTGAGCCGAATCTGAGTAACATGGTGAATTCGGTTAGTTCCCAGTAGGCCGCGGTAGTAATGAGTGGACTGTTCGGGATATAGAAAAATTTTCACGAATGGAATCAAAATTTCTCGGCGAATTCAGTGAGTTCCCAATGGGACATGCTTGTTTAAGTCTGCTTTTCAATATAGAGCAACATTTTGTGGAACGGAATCTAAGTATCATGGTGAATTCAGTAGATTCCCAATAGGATTCGCATGTAATAAGCTTGTTATTCAAGATAGAGCAACGTTTTAACGAACTGAAACACTGTTTCTCTGTGAATTCAGTTAGTTCCCAGTAGCCTGCTCTTGTACTATGTGTACTTTTAAAGATTTATCAAAATTTGGTGAGCCGAATCTGAGTAACATGGTGAATTCGGTTAGTTCCCAGTAGGCGAGAGTAGTAATGAGTGGACTGTTCGGGATATAGAAAAATTTTCACGAATGGAATCAAAATTCCTAGGCGAATTCAGTGAGTTCCCAATGGGACATGCTTGTATGAGTCTGCTTTTCAATATAGAGCAACATTTTGTGGAACGGAATCTAAGTATCATGGTGAATTCAGTAGGTTCCCAATAGGATTCGCATGTAATAAGCTTGTTATTCAAGATAGAGCAACGTTTTAACGAACTGAATCACTGTTTCTCTGTGAATTCAGTTAGTTCCCAGTAGCCTGCTCTTGTACTATGGGTACTTTTAAAGATTTATCAAAATTTGGTGAGCCGAATCTGAGTAACATGGTGAATTCGGTTAGTTCCCAGTAGGCCGCAGTAGTAATGAGTGGACTGTTCGGGATATAGAAAAATTTTCACGAATGGAATCAAAATTTCTAGGCGAATTCAGTGAGTTCCCAATGGGACATGCTTGTAGGAGTCTGCTTTTCAATATAGAGCAACATTTTGTGTAACGGAATCTAAGTATCATGGTGAATTCGGTAGGTTCCCAATAGGATTCGCATGTAATAAGCTTGTTATTCAAGATAGAGCAACGTTTTAACGAACTGAAACACTGTTTCTCTGTGAATTCGGTTAGTTCCCAGTAGGCGAGAGTAGTAATGAGTGGACTGTTCGGGATATAGAAAAATTTTCACGAATGGAATCAAAATTCCTAGGCGAATTCAGTGAGTTCCCAATGGGACATGCTTGTATGAGTCTGCTTTTCAATATAGAGCAACATTTTGTGGAACGGAATCTAAGTATCATGGTGAATTCAGTAGGTTCCCAATAGGATTCGCATGTAATAAGCTTGTTATTCAAGATAGAGCAACGTTTTAACGAACTGAATCACTGTTTCTCTGTGAATTCAGTTAGTTCCCAGTAGCCTGCTCTTGTACTATGGGTACTTTTAAAGATTTATCAAAATTTGGTGAGCCGAATCTGAGTAACATGGTGAATTCGGTTAGTTCCCAGTAGGCCGCAGTAGTAATGAGTGGACTGTTCGGGATATAGAAAAATTTTCACGAATGGAATCAAAATTTCTAGGCGAATTCAGTGAGTTCCCAATGGGACATGCTTGTAGGAGTCTGCTTTTCAATATAGAGCAACATTTTGTGGAACGGAATCTAAGTATCATGGTGAATTCGGTACGTTCCCAATAGAATTCGCATGTAATAAGCCTGTTATTCAAGATAGAGCAACGTTTTAACGAACTGAAACACTGTTTCTCCGTGAATTCAGTTAGTTCCCAGTAGCCTGCTCTTGTACGATGTGTACTTTTAAAGATTTATCAAAATTTGGTGAGCCGAATCTGAGTAACATAGTGAATTCGGTTAGTTCCCAGTCGGCCGCAGTAGTAATGAGTGGACTGTTCGGGATATAGAAAAATTTTCACGAATGGAATCAAAATTTCTAGGCGAATTCAGTGAGTTCCCAATGGGACATGCTTGTATGAGTCTGCTTTTCAATATAGAGCAGCATTTTGGAACGGAATCTAAGTATCATGGTGAATTCAGTAGGTTCCCAATAGGATTCGCATGTAATAAGCTTGTTATTCAAGATAGAGCAACGTTTTAACGAACTGAAACACTGTTTCCTTGTGAATTCAGTTAGTTCCCAGTAGCCTGCTCTTGTATGATGTGTACTTTTAAAGATTTATCAAAATTTGGTGAGCCGAATCTGAGTAACATGGTGAATTCGGTTAGTTCCCAGTAGGCCGCAGTAGTAATGAGTGGACTGTTCGGGATATAGAAAAATTTTCACGAATGGAATCAAAATTTCTAGGCGAATTCAGTGAGTTCCCAATGGGACATGCTTGTATGAGTCTGCATTTCAATATAGAGCTACATTTTGTGGAACGGAATCTAAGTATCATGGGGAATTCAGTAGGTTCCCAATAGGATTCGCATGTAATAAGCTTGTTATTCAAGATGGAGCACCGTTTTAACGAACTGAAACACTGTTTCTCTGTGAATTCAGTTAGTTCCCAGTAGCCTGCTCTTGTACTATGTGTACTTTTAAAGTTTTATCAAAATTTGGTGAGCCGAATCTGAGTAACATGGTGAATTCGGTTAGTTCCCAGTAGGCCGCGGTAGTAATGAGTGGACTGTTCGGGATATAGAAAAATTTTCACGAATGGAATCAAAATTTCTAGGCGAATTCAGTGAGTTCCCAATGGGACATGCTTGTATGAGTCTGCTTTTCAATATAGAGCAACATTTTGTGGAACGGAATCTAAGTATCATGGTGAATTCAGTAGGTTCCCAATAGGATACGCATGTAATAAGCTTGTTATTTAAGATAGAGCAACGTTTTAACGAACTGAAACACTGTTTCTCTGTGAATTCAGTTAGTTCCCTGTAGCCTGCTCTTGTACTATGTGTACTTTTAAAGATTTATCAAAATTTGGTGAGCCGAATCTGAGTAACATGGTGAATTCGGTTAGTTCCCAGTAGGCCGCAGGAGTAATAAGTGGACTGTTCGGGATATTGAAAATTTACACGAATGGAATCAAAATTTCTAGGTGAATTCAGTGAGTTCCCAATGGGACATGCTTGTATGAGTCTGCTTTTCAATATAGAGCAACATTTTGTGGAACGGAATCTAAGTATCATGGTGAATTCAGTAGGTTCCCAATAGGATTCGCATGTAATAAGCTTGTTATTCAAGATAGAGCAACGTTCTAACGAACTGAAACACTGTTTCTCTGTGAATTCAGTTAGTTGCCAGTAGCCTGCTCTTGTACGATGTGTACTCTTAAAGATTTATCAAAATTTGGTGAGCCGAATCTGAGTAACATGGTGAATTCGGTTAGTTCCCAGTAGGCCGCAGTAGTAATGAGTGGACTGTTCGGGATATAGAAAAATTTTCACGAATGGAATCAAAATTTCTAGGCGAATTCAGTGAGTTCCCAATGGGACATGCTTGTGTGAGTCTGCTTTTCAATATAGAGCAACATTTTGTGGAACGGAATCTAAGTATCATGGTGAATTCAGTAGGTTCCCAATAGGATTCGCATGTAATAAGCTTGTTATTCAAGATAGAGCAACGTTTTAACAAACTGAAACACTGTTTCTCAGTGAATTCAGTTAGTTCCCAGTAGCCTGCTCTTGTACGATGTGTACTTTTAAAGATTTATCAAAATTTGGTGAGCCGAATCTGAGTAACATGGTGAATTCGGTTAGTTCCCAGTAGGCCGCAGTAGTAATGAGTGGACTGTTCGGGATATAGAAAAATTTTCACGAATGGAATCAAAATTTCTAGGCGAATTCAGTGAGTTCCCAATGGGACATGCTTGTATGAGTCTGCTTTTCAATATAGAGCAACATTTTGTGGAACGGAATCTAAGTATCATGGTGAATTCAGTAGGTTCCCAATAGGATTCGCATGTAATAAGCTTGTTATTCAAGATAGAGCAACGTTTTAACGAACTGAAACACTGTTTCTCTGTGAATTCAGTTAGTTCCCAGTAGCCTGCTCTTGTACTATGTGTACTTTTAAAGATTTATCAAAATTTGGTGAGCCGAATCTGAGTAACATGGTGAATTCGGTTAGTTCCCAGTAGGCCGCAGTAGTAATGAGTGGACTGTTCGGGATATAGAAAAATTTTCACGAATGGAATCAAAATTTCTAGGCGAATTCAGTGAGTTCCCAATGGGACATGCTTGTAGGAGTCTGCTTTTCAATATAGAACAACATTTTGTGGTACGGAATCTAAGTATCATGGTGAATTCAGTAGGTTTCCAATAGGATTCGCATGTAATAAGCTTGTTATTCAAGATAGAGCAACGTTTTAACAAACTGAAACACTGTTTCTCTGTGAATTCAGTTAGTTCCCAGTAGCCTGCTCTTGTACTATGTGTACTTGTAAAGATTTATCAAAATTTGGTGAGCCGAATCTGAGTAACATGGTGAATTCGGTTAGTTCCCAGTAGGCCGCAGTAGTAATGAGTGGACTGTTCGGGATATAGAAAAATTTTCACGAATGGAATCAAAATTTCTAGGCGACTTCAGTGAGTTCCCAATGGGACATGCTTGTATGAGTCTGCTTTTCAATATAGAGCAACATTTTGTGGAACGGAATCTAAGTATCATGGTGAATTCAGTAGGTTCCCTATAGGATTCGCATGTAATAAGCTTGTTATTCAAGATAGAGCAACGTTTTAATGAACTGAAACACTGTTTCCCTGTGAATTCAGTTAGTTCCCAGTAGCCTGCTCTTGTACTATGTGTACTTTTAAAGATTTATCAAAATTTGGTGAGCCGAATCTGAGTAACATGGTGAATTCGGTTAGTTCCCAGTAGGCCGCAGTAGTAATGAGTGGACTGTTCAGGATATAGAAAAATTTTCACGAATGGAATCAAAATTTCTAGGCGAATTCAGTGAGTTCCCAATGGGACATGCTTGTATGAGTCTGCTTTTCAATATAGAGCAACATTTTGTGGAACGGAATCTAAGTATCATGGTGAATTCAGTAGGTTCCCAATAGGATTCGCATGTAATAAGCTCGTTATTCAAGATAGAGCAACGTTTTAACGAACTGAAACACTGTTTCTCTGTGAATTCAGTTAGTTCCCAGTAGCCTGCTCTTGTACTATGTGTACTTTTAAAGATTTATCAAAATTTGGTGAGCCGAATCTGAGTAACATGGTGAATTCGGTTAGTTCCCAGTAGGCCGCGGTAGTAATGAGTGGACTGTTCGGGATATAGAAAAATTTTCATGAATGGAATCAAAATTTCTAGGCGAATTCAGTGAGTTCCCAATGGGACATGCTTGTATGAGTCTGCTTTTCAATATAGAGCAACATTTTGTGGAACGGAATCTAAGTATCATGGTGAATTCAGTAGGTTCCCAATAGGTTTCGCATGTAATAAGCTTGTTATTCAAGATAGAGCAACGTTTTAACGAACTGAAACACTGTTTCTCTATGAATTCAGTTAGTTCCCAGTAGCCTCCTCTTGTACGATGTGTACTTTTAAAGATTTATCAAAATTTGGTGAGCCGAATCTGAGTAACATGGTGAATTCCGTTAGTTCCCAGTAGGCCGCAGTAGTAATGAGTGGACTGTTCGGGATATAGAAAAATTTACACGAATGGAATCAAAATTTCTAGGCGAATTCAGTGAGTTCCCAATGGGACATGCTTGTATGAGTCTGATTTTCAATATAGAGCAACATTTTGTGGAACGGAATCTAAGTATCATGGTGAATTCAGTAGGTTCCCAATAGGATTCGCATGTAATAAGCTTGTTATTCAAGATAGAGCAAGGTTTTAACGAACTGAAACACTGTTTCTCTGTGAATTCAGTTAGTTCCCAGTAGCCTGCTCTTGTACGATGTGTACTTTTAAAGATTTATCAAAATTTGGTGAGCCGAATCTGAGTAACATGGTGAATTCGGTTAGTTCCCAGTAGGCCGCAGTAGTAATGAGTGGACTGTTCGGGATATAGAAAAATTTTCACGAATGGAATCAAAATTTCTAGGCGAATTCAGTGAGTTCCCAATGGGACATGCTTGTATGAGTCTGCTTTTCAATATAGAGCAACATTTTGTGGAACGGGATCTAAGTATCATGGTGAATTCAGTAGGTTCCCAATAGGATTCGCATGTAATAAGCTTGTTATTCAAGATAGAGCAACGTTTTAACGAACTGAAACACTGTTTCTCTGTGAATTCAGTTAGTTCCCAGTAGCCTGCTCTTGTACTATGTGTACTTTTAAAGATTTATCAAAATTTGGTGAGCCGAATCTGAGTAACATGGTGAATTCGGTTAGTTCCCAGTAGGCCGCAGTAGTAATGAGTGGACTGTTCGGGATATAGAAAAATATACACGAATGGAATCAAAATTTCTAGGCGAATTCAGTGAGTTCCCAATGGGACATGCTTGTATGAGTCTGCTTTTCAATATAGAGCAACATTTTGTGGAACGGAATCTATGTATCATGGTAAATTCAGTAGGTTCCCAATAGGATTCGCATGTAATAAGCTTGTTATTCAAGATAGAGCAACGTTTTAACGAACTGAAACACTGTTTCTCTGTGAATTCAGTTAGTTCCCAATAGCCTGCTCTTGTACGATGTGTACTTTTAAAGATTTATCAAAATTTGGTGAGCCGAATCTGAGTAACATGGTGAATTCGGTTAGTTCCCAGTAGGCCGCGGTAGTAATGAGTGGACTGTTCGGGATATAGAAAAATTATCACGAATGGAATCAAAATTTCTAGGCGAATTCAGTGAGTTCCCAATGGGTCATGCTTGTATGAGTCTGCTTTTCAATATAGAGCAACATTTTGTGGAACGGAATCTAAGTATCATGGTGAATTCAGTAGGTTCCCAATAGGATTCGCATGTAATAAGCTTGTTATTCAAGATAGAGCAACGTTTTAACAAACTGAAACACTGTTTCTCAGTGAATTCAGTTAGTTCCCAGTAGCCTGCTCTTTTACGATGTGTACTTTTAAAGATTTATCAAAATTTGGTGAGCCGAATCTGAGTAACATGGTGAATTCGGTTAGTTCCCAGTAGGCCGCAGTAGTAATGAGTGGACTCTTCGGGATATAGAAAAATTTTCACGAATGGAATCAAAATTTCTAGGCGAATTCAGTGAGTTCCCAATGGGACATGCTTGTATGAGTCTGCTTTTCAATATAGAGCAACATTTTGTGGAACGGAATCTAAGTATCATGGTGAATTCAGTAGGTTCCCAATAGGATTCGCATGTAATAAGCTTGTTATTCAAGATAGAGCAACGTTTTAACGAACTGAAACACTGTTTCTCTGTGAATTCAGTTAGTTCCCAGTAGCCTGCTCTTGTACTATGTGTACTTTTAAAGATTTATCAAAATTTGGTGAGCCGAATCTGAGTAACATGGTGAATTCGGTTAGTTCCCAGTAGGCCGCAGTAGTAATGAGTGGACTGTTCGGGATATAGAAAAATTTTCACGAATGGAATCAAAATTTCTAGGCTAATTCAGTGAGTTCCCAATGGGACATGCTTGTAGGAGTCTGCTTTTCAATATAGAACAACATTTTGTGGTACGGAATCTAAGTATCATGGTGAATTCAGTAGGTTCCCAATAGGATTCGCATGTAATAAGCTTGTTATTCAAGATAGAGCAACGTTTTAACGAACTGAAACACTGTTTCTCTGTGAATTCAGTTAGTTCCCAGTAGCCTGCTCTTGTACTATGTGTACTTGTAAAGATTTATCAAAATTTGGTGAGCCGAATCTGAGTAACATGGTGAATTCGGTTAGTTCCCAGTAGGCCGCAGTAGTAATGAGTGGACTGTTCGGGATATAGAAAAATTTTCACGAATGGAATCAAAATTTCTAGGCGACTTCAGTGAGTTCCCAATGGGACATGCTTGTATGAGTCTGCTTTTCAATATAGAGCAACATTTTGTGGAACGGAATCTAAGTATCATGGTGAATTCAGTAGGTTCCCTATAGGATTCGCATGTAATAAGCTTGTTATTCAAGATAGAGCAACGTTTTAACGAACTGAAACACTGTTTCCCTGTGAATTCAGTTAGTTCCCAGTAGCCTGCTCTTGTACTATGTGTACTTTTAAAGATTTATCAAAATTTGGTGAGCCGAATCTGAGTAACATGGTGAATTCGGTTAGTTCCCAGTAGGCCGCAGTAGTAATGAGTGGACTGTTCAGGATATAGAAAAATTTTCACGAATGGAATCAAAATTTCTAGGCGAATTCAGTGAGTTCCCAATGGGACATGCTTGTATGAGTCTGCTTTTCAATATAGAGCAACATTTTGTGGAACGGAATCTAAGTATCATGGTGAATTCAGTAGGTTCCCTATAGGATTCGCATGTAATAAGCTTGTTATTCAAGATAGAGCAACGTTTTAACGAACTGAAACACTGTTTCCCTGTGAATTCAGTTAGTTCCCAGTAGCCTGCTCTTGTACTATGTGTACTTTTAAAGATTTATCAAAATTTGGTGAGCCGAATCTGAGTAACATGGTGAATTCGGTTAGTTCCCAGTAGGCCGCAGTAGTAATGAGTGGACTGTTCAGGATATAGAAAAATTTTCACGAATGGAATCAAAATTTCTAGGCGAATTCAGTGAGTTCCCAATGGGACATGCTTGTATGAGTCTGCTTTTCAATATAGAGCAACATTTTGTGGAACGGAATCTAAGTATCATGGTGAATTCAGTAGGTTCCCAATAGGATTCGCATGTAATAAGCTCGTTATTCAAGATAGAGCAACGTTTTAACGAACTGAAACACTGTTTCTCTGTGAATTCAGTTAGTTCCCAGTAGCCTGCTCTTGTACTATGTGTACTTTTAAAGATTTATCAAAATTTGGTGAGCCGAATCTGAGTAACATGGTGAATTCGGTTAGTTCCCAGTAGGCCGCGGTAGTAATGAGTGGACTGTTCGGGATATAGAAAAATTTTCACGAATGGAATCAAAATTTCTAGGCGAATTCAGTGAGTTCCCAATGGGACATGCTTGTATGAGTCTGCTTTTCAATATAGAGCAACATTTTGTGGAACGGAATCTAAGTATCATGGTGAATTCAGTAGGTTCCCAATAGGATTCGCATGTAATAAGCTTGTTATTCAAGATAGAGCAACGTTTTAACGAACTGAAACACTGTTTCTCTATGAATTCAGTTAGTTCCCAGTAGCCTCCTCTTGTACGATGTGTACTTTTAAAGATTTATCAAAATTTGGTGAGCCGAATCTGAGTAACATGGTGAATTCGGTTAGTTCCCAGTAGGCCGCAGTAGTAATGAGTGGACTGTTCGGGATATAGAAAAATTTACACGAATGGAATCAAAATTTCTAGGCGAATTCAGTGAGTTCCCAATGGGACATGCTTGTATGAGTCTGATTTTCAATATAGAGCAACATTTTGTGGAACGGAATCTAAGTATCATGGTGAATTCAGTAGGTTCCCAATAGGATTCGCATGTAATAAGCTTGTTATTCAAGATAGAGCAAGGTTTTAACGAACTGAAACACTGTTTCTCTGTGAATTCAGTTAGTTCCCAGTAGCCTGCTCTTGTACGATGTGTACTTTTAAAGATTTATCAAAATTTGGTGAGCCGAATCTGAGTAACATGGTGAATTCGGTTAGTTCCCAGTAGGCCGCAGTAGTAATGAGTGGACTGTTCGGGATATAGAAAAATTTTCACGAATGGAATCAAAATTTCTAGGCGAATTCAGTGAGTTCCCAATGGGACATGCTTGTATGAGTCTGCTTTTCAATATAGAGCAACATTTTGTGGAACGGGATCTAAGTATCATGGTGAATTCAGTAGGTTCCCAATAGGATTCGCATGTAATAAGCTTGTTATTCAAAATAGAGCAACGTTTTAACGAACTGAAACACTGTTTCTCTGTGAATTCAGTTAGTTCCCAGTAGCCTGCTCTTGTACTATGTGTACTTTTAAAGATTTATCAAAATTTGGTGAGCCGAATCTGAGTAACATGGTGAATTCGGTTAGTTCCCAGTAGGCCGCAGTAGTAATGAGTGGACTGTTCGGGATATAGAAAAATACACAAATGGAATCAAAATTTCTAGGCGAATTCAGTGAGTTCCCAATGGGACATGCTTGTATGAGTCTGCTTTTCAATATAGAGCAACATTTTGTGGAACGGAATCTATGTATCATGGTAAATTCAGTAGGTTCCCAATAGGATTCGCATGTAATAAGCTTGTTATTCAAGATAGAGCAACGTTTTAACGAACTGAAACACTGTTTCTCTGTGAATTCAGTTAGTTCCCAATAGCCTGCTCTTGTACGATGTGTACTTTTAAAGATTTATCAAAATTTGGTGAGCCGAATCTGAGTAACATGGTGAATTCGGTTAGTTCCCAGTAGGCCGCGGTAGTAATGAGTGGACTGTTCGGGATATAGAAAATTTTTCACGAATGGAATCAAAATTTCTAGGCGAATTCAGTGAGTTCCCAATGGGACATGCTTGTATGAGTCTGCTTTTCAATATAGAGCAACATTTTGTGGAACGGAATCTAAGTATCATGGTAAATTCAGTAGGTTCCCAATAGGATTCGCAAGTAATAAGCTTGTTATTCAAGATAGAGCAACGTTTTAACGAACTGAAATACTGTTTCTCTGTGAATTCAGTTAGTTCCCAGTAGCCTGCTCTTGTACTATGTGTACTTTTAAAGATTTAACAAAATTTGTTGAGCCGAATCTGAGTAACATGGTGAATTCGGTTAGTTCCCAGTAGGCCGCGGTAGTAATGAGTGGACTGTTCGGGATATAGAAAATTTTTCACGAATGGAATCAAAATTTCTAGGCGAATTCAGTGAGTTCCCAATGGGACATGCTTGTATGAGTCTGCTTTTCAATATAGAGCAACATTTTGTGGAACGGAATGTAAGTATCATGGTGAATTCAGTAGGTTCCCAATAGGATTCGCATGTAATAAGCTTGTTATTCAAGATAGAGCAACGTTTTAACGAACTGAAACACTGTTTCTCTGTGAATTCAGTTAGTTCCCAGTAGCCTGCTCTTGTACTATGTGTACTTTTAAAGATTTATCAAAATTTGGTGAGCCGAATCTGAGTAACATGGTGAATTCGGTTAGTTCCCAGTAGGCCGCAGTAGTAATGAGTGGACTGTTCGGGATATAGAAATATTTTCACTAATGGAATCAAAATTTCTAGGCGAATTCCGTGAGTTCCCAATGGGACATGCTTGTAGGAGTCTGCTTTTCAATATAGAGCATCCTTTTGTGGAACGGAATCTAAGTATCATGGTGAATTCAGTAGGTTCCCAATAGGATTCGCATGTAATAAGCTTGTTATTCAAGATAGAGCAACGTTTTAACGAACTGAAACACTGTTTCTCTGTGAATTCAGTTAGTTCCCAGTAGCCTGCTCTTGTACTATGTGTACTTTTAAAGATTTATCAAAATTTGGTGAGCCGAATCTGAGTAACATGGTGAATTCGGTTAGTTCCCAGTAGGCCGCGGTAGTAATGAGTGGACTGTTCGGGATATAGAAAAATTTTCACGAATGGAATCAAAATTTCTAGGCGAATTCAGTGAGTTCCCAATGGGACATGCTTGTATGAGTCTGCTTTTCAATATAGAGCAACATTTTGTGGAACGGAATCTAAGTATCATGGTGAATTCAGTAGGTTCCCAATAGGATTCGCATGTAATAAGCTTGTTATTCAAGATAGAGCAACGTTTTAACGAACTGAAACACTGTTTCTCTGTGAATTCAGTTAGTTCCCAGTAGCCTGCTCTTGTACTATGTGTACTTTTAAAGATTTATCAAAATTTGTTGAGCCGAATCTGAGTAACATGGTGAATTCGGTTAGTTCCCAGTAGGCCGCGGTAGTAATGAGTGGACTGTTCGGGATATAGAAAATTTTTCACGAATGGAATCAAAATTTCTAGGTGAATTCAGTGAGTTCCCAATGGGACATGCTTGTATGAGTCTGCTTTTCAATATAGAGCAACATTTTGTGGAACGGAATCTAAGTATCATGGTGAATTCAGTAGGTTCCCAATAGGATTCGCATGTAATAAGCTTGTTATTCAAGATAGAGCAACGTTTTAACGAACTGAAACACTGTTTCTCTGTGAATTCAGTTAGTTCCCAGTAGCCTGCTCTTGTACTATGTGTACTTTTAAAGATTTATCAAAATTTGGTGAGCCGAATCTGAGTAACATGGTGAATTCGGTTAGTTCCCAGTAGGCCGCAGTAGTAATGAGTGGACTGTTCGGGATATAGAAAAATTTTCACGAATGGAATCAAAATTTCTAGGCGAATTCCGTGAGTTCCCAATGGGACATGCTTGTAGGAGTCTGCTTTTCAATATAGAGCATCCTTTTGTGGAACGGAATCTAAGTATCATGGTGAATTCAGTAGGTTCCCAATAGGATTCGCATGTAATAAGCTTGTTATTCAAGATAGAGCAACGTTTTAACGAACTGAAACACTGTTTCTCTGTGAATTCAGTTAGTTCCCAGTAGCCTGCTCTTGTACTATGTGTACTTTTAAAGATTTATCAAAATTTGGTGAGCCGAATCTGAGTAACATGGTGAATTCGGTTAGTTCCCAGTAAGCCGCGGTAGTAATGAGTGGACTGTTCGGGATATGGAAAAATTTTCACGAATGGAATCAAAATTTCTAGGCGAATTCAGTGAGTTCCCAATGGGACATGCTTGTATGAGTCTGCTTTTCAATATAGAGCAACATTTTGTGGAACGGAATCTAAGTATCATGGTGAATTCAGTAGGTTCCCAATAGGATTCGCATGTAATAAGCTTGTTATTCAAGATAGAGCAACGTTTTAACGAACTGAAACACTGTTTCTCTGTGAATTCAGTTAGTTCCCAGTAGCCTGCTCTTGTACTATGTGTACTTTTAAAGATTTATCAAAATTTGTTGAGCCGAATCTGAGTAACATGGTGAATTCGGTTAGTTCCCAGTAGGCCGCGGTAGTAATGAGTGGACTGTTCAGGATATAGAAAAATTTTCATGAATGGAATCAAAATTTCTAGGCGAATTCCGTGAGTTCCCAATGGGACATGCTTGTAGGAGTCTGCTTTTCAATATAGAGCATCCTTTTGTGGAACGGAATCTAAGTATCATGGTGAATTCAGTAGGTTCCCAATAGGATTCGCGTGTAATAAGCCAGTTATTCAAGATAGAGCAACGTTTTAACGAACTGAAACACTGTTTCTCTGTGAATTCAGTTAGTTCCCAGTAGCCTGCTCTTGTACGATGTGTACTTTTAAAGATTTATCAAAATTTGGTGAGCCGAATCTGAGTAACATGGTGAATTCGGTTAGTTCCCAGTAGGCCGCAGTAGTAATGAGTGGACTGTTCGGGATATAGAAAAATTTTCACGAATGGAATCAAAATTTCTAGGCGAATTCCGTGAGTTCCCAATGGGACATGCTTGTAGGAGTCTGCTTTTCAATATAGAGCATCCTTTTGTGGAATGGAATCTAAGTATCATGGTGAATTCAGTAGGTTCCCAATAGGATTCGCATGTAATAAGCTTGTTATTCAAGATAGAGCAACGTTTTAACGAACTGAAACACTGTTTCTCTGTGAATTCAGTTAGTTCCCAGTAGCCTGCTCTTGTAATATGTGTACTTTTAAAGATTTATCAAAATTTTGTGAGCCGAATCTGAGTAACATGGTGAATTCGGTTAGTTCCCAGTAGGCCGCGGTAGTAATGAGTGGACTGTTCGGGATATAGAAAAATTTTCACGAATGGAATCAAAATTTCTAGGCGAATTCAGTGAGTTCCCAATGGGACATGCTTGTATGAGTCTGCTTTTCAATATAGAGCAACATTTTGTGGAACGGAATCTAAGTATCATGGTGAATTCAGTAGGTTCCCAATAGGATTCGCATGTAATAAGCTTGTTATTCAAGATAGAGCAACGTTTTAACGAACTGAAACACTGTTTCTCTGTGAATTCAGTTAGGTCCCAGTAGCCTGCTCTTGTACTATGTGTACTTTTAAAGATTTATCAAAATTTGTTGAGCCGAATCTGAGTAACATGGTGAATTCGGTTAGTTCCCAGTAGGCCGCGGTAGTAATGAGTGGACTGTTCGGGATATAGAAAAATTTTCACGAATGGAATCAAAATTTCAAGGCGAATTCAGTGAGTTCCCAATGGGACATGCTTGTATGAGTCTGCTTTTCAATATAGAGCAACATTTTTTGGAACGGAATCTAAGTATCATGGTGAATTCAGTAGGTTCCCAATAGGATTCGCATGTAATAAGCTTGTTATTCAAGATAGAGCAACGTTTTAACGAACTGAAACACTGTTTCTCTGTGAATTCAGTTAGTTCTCAGTAGCCTGCTCTTGTACTATGTGTACTTTTAAAGATTTAACAAAATTTGTTGAGCCGAATCTGAGTAACATGGTGAATTCGGTTAGTTCCCAGTAGGCCGCGGTAGTAATGAGTGGACTGTTCGGGATATAGAAAATTTTTCACGAATGGATCAAAATTTCTAGGCGAATTCAGTGAGTTCCCAATGGGACATGCTTGTATGAGTCTGCTTTTCAATATAGAGCAACATTTTGTGGAACGGAATCTAAGTATCATGGTGAATTCAGTAGGTTCCCAATAGGATTCGCATGTAATAAGCTTGTTATTCAAGATAGAGCAACGTTTTAACGAACTGAAACACTGTTTCTCTGTGAATTCAGTTAGTTCCCAGTAGCCTGCTCTTGTACTATGTGTACTTTTAAAGATTTATCAAAATTTGGTGAGCCGAATCTGAGTAACATGGTGAATTCGGTTAGTTCCCAGTAGGCCGCAGTAGTAATGAGTGGACTGTTCGGGATATAGAAAAATTTTCACGAATGGAATCAAAATTTCTAGGCGAATTCCGTGAGTTCCCAATGGGACATGCTTGTAGGAGTCTGCTTTTCAATATAGAGCATCCTTTTGTGGAACGGAATCTAAGTATCATGGTGAATTCAGTAGGTTCCCAATAGGATTCGCATGTAATAAGCTTGTTATTCAAGATAGAGCAACGTTTTAACGAACTGAAACACTGTTTCTCTGTGAATTCAGTTAGTTCCCAGTAGCCTGCTCTTGTACTATGTGTACTTTTAAAGATTTATCAAAATTTGGTGAGCCGAATCTGAGTAACATGGTGAATTCGGTTAGTTCCCAGTAGGCCGCGGTAGTAATGAGTGGACTGTTCGGGATATAGAAAAATTTTCACGAATGGAATCAAAATTTCTAGGCGAATTCAGTGAGTTCCCAATGGGACATGCTTGTATGAGTCTGCTTTTCAATATAGAGCAACATTTTGTGGAACGGAATCTAAGTATCATGGTGAATTCAGTAGGTTCCCAATAGGATTCGCATGTAATAAGCTTGTTATTCAAGATAGAGCAACGTTTTAACGAACTGAAACACTGTTTCTCTGTGAATTCAGTTAGTTCCCAGTAGCCTGCCCTTGTACTATGTGTACTTTTAAAGATTTAACAAAATTTGGTGAGCCGAATCTGAGTAACATGGTGAATTCGGTTAGTTCCCAGTAGGACGCAGTAGTAATAAGTGGACTGTTCGGGATATAGAAAAATTTTCACGAATGGAATCAAAATTTCTAGGCGAATTCAGTGAGTTCCCAATGGGACATGCTTGTATGAGTCTGCTTTTCAATATAGAGCAACATTTTGTGGAACGGAATCTAAGTATCATGGTGAATTCAGTAGGTTCCCAATAGGATTCGCATGTAATAAGCTTGTTATTCAAGATAGAGCAACGTTTTAACGAACTGAAACACTGTTTCTCTGTGAATTCAGTTAGTTCCCAGTAGCCTGCTCTTGTACTATGTGTACTTTTAAAGATTTATCAAAATTTGGTGAGCCGAATCTGAGTAACATGGTGAATTCGGTTAGTTCCCAGTAGGCCGCAGTAGTAATGAGTGGACTGTTCGGGATATAGAAAAATTTTCACGAATGGAATCAAAATTTCTAGGCGAATTCCGTGAGTTCCCAATGGGACATGCTTGTAGGAGTCTGCTTTTCAATATAGAGCAACATTTTGTGGAACGGAATCTAAGTATCTTGGTGAATTCAGTAGGTTCCCAATAGGATTCGCATGTAATAAGCTTGTTATTCAAGATAGAGCAACGTTTTAACGAACTGAAACACTGTTTCTCTGTGAAATCAGTTAGTTCCCAGTAGCCTGCTCTTGTACTATGTGTACTTTTAAAGATTTATCAAAATTTGTTGAGCCGAATCTGAGTAACATGGTGAATTCGGTTAGTTCCCAGGAGGCCGCAGTAGTAATGAGTGGACTGTTCGGGATATAGAAAAATTTTCACGAATGGAATCAAAATTTCTAGGCGAATTCCGTGAGTTCCCATTGGGACATGCTTGTAGGAGTCTGCTTTTCAATATAGAGCATCCTTTTGTGGAACGGAATCTAAGTATCATGGTGAATTCAGTAGGTTCCCAATAGGATTCGCATGTAATAAGCTTGTTATTCAAGATAGAGCAACGTTTTAACGAACTGAAACACTGTTTCTCTGTGAATTCAGTTAGTTCCCAGTAGCCTGCTCTTGTACTATGTGTACTTTTAAAGATTTATCAAAATTTGTTGAGCCGAATCTGAGTAACATGGTGAATTCGGTTAGTTCCCAGTAGGCCGCGGTAGTAATGAGTGGACTGTTCGGGATATAGAAAAATTTTCACGAATGGAATCAAAATTTCTAGGCGAATTCAGTGAGTTCCCAATGGGACATGCTTGTATGAGTCTGCTTTTCAATATAGAGCAACATTTTGTGGAACGGAATCTAAGTATCATGGTGAATTCAGTAGGTTCCCAATACGATTCGCATGTAATAAGCTTGTTATTCAAGATAGAGCAACGTTTTAACGAACTGAAACACTGTTTCTCTGTGAATTCAGTTAGTTCCCAGTAGCCTGCTCTTGTACTATGTGTACTTTTAAAGATTTAACAAAATTTGGTGAGCCGAATCTGAGTAACATGGTGAATTCGGTTAGTTCCCAGTAGGCCGCAGTAGTAATAAGTGGACTGTTCGGGATATAGAAAAATTTTCACGAATGGAATCAAAATTTCTAGGCGAATTCAGTGAGTTCCCAATGGGACATGCTTGTATGAGTCTGCTTTTCAATATAGAGCAACATTTTGTGGAACGGAATCTAAGTATCATGGTGAATTCAGTAGGTTCCCAATAGGATTCGCATGTAATAAGCTTGTTATTCAAGTTAGAGCAACGTTTTAAGGAACTGAAACACTGTTTCTCTGTGAAATCAGTTAGTTCCCAGTAGCCTGCTCTTGTACTATGTGTACTTTTAAAGATTTATCAAAATTTGGTGAGCCGAATCTGAGTAACATGGTGAATTCGGTTAGTTCCCAGTAGGCCGCAGTAGTAATGAGTGGACTGTTCGGGATATAGAAAAATTTACACGAATGGAATCAAAATTTCTAGGCGAATTCAGTGAGTTCCCAATGGGACATGCTTGTAGGAGTCTGCTTTTCAATATAGAGCAACATTTTGTGGAACGGAATCTAAGTATCATGGTGAATTCAGTAGGTTCCCAATAGGATTCGCATGTAATAAGCTTGTTATTCAAGATAGAGCAACGTTTTAACGAACGGAAACACTGTTTCTCTGTGAATTCAGTTAGTTCCCAGTAGCCTGCTCTTGTACTATGTGTACTTTTAAAGATTTATCAAAATTTGGTGAGCCGAATCTGAGTAACATGGTGAATTCGGTTAGTTCCCAGTAGGCCGCAGTAGTAATGAGTGGACTGTTCGGGATATAGAAAAATTTTCACGAATGGAATCAAAATTTCTAGGCGAATTCAGTGAGTTCCCAATGGGACATGCTTGTATGAGTCTGCTTTTCAATATAGAGCAACATTTTGTGGAACGGAATCTAAGTATCATGGTGAATTCAGTAGGTTCCCAATAGGATTCGCATGTAATAAGCTTGTTATTCAAGATAGAGCAACGTTTTAACGAACTGAAACACTGTTTCTCTGTGAATTCAGTTAGTTCCCAGTAGCCTGCTCTTGTATTATGTGTACTTTTAAAGTTTTATCAAAATTTGGTGAGCCGAATCTGAGTAACATGGTGAATTCGGTTAGTTCCCAGTAGGCCGCGGTAGTAATGAGTGGACTGTTCGGGATATAGAAAAATTTTCACGAATGGAATCAAAATTTCTAGGCGAATTCAGTGAGTTCCCAATGGGACATGCTTGTATGAGTCTGCTTTTCAATATAGAGCAACATTTTGTGGAACGGAATCTAAGTATCATGGTGAATTCAGTAGGTTCCCAATAGGATTCGCATGTAATAAGCTTGTTATTCAAGATAGAGCAACGTTTTAACGAACTGAAACACTGTTTCTCTGTGAATTCAGTTAGTTCCCAGTAGCCTGCTCTTGTACTATGTGTACTTTTAAAGATTTATCAAAATTTGGTGAGCCAAATATGAGTAACATGGTGAATTCGGTTAGTTCCCAGTAGGCCGCAGTAGTAATGAGTGGACTGTTCGGGATATAGAAAAATTTTCACGAATGGAATCAAAATTTCTCGGCGAATTCCGTGAGTTCCCAATGGGACATGCTTGTAGGAGTCTGCTTTTCAATATAGAGCATCCTTTTGTGGAACGGAATCTAAGTATCATGGTGAATTCAGTAGGTTCCCAATAGGATTCGCATGTAATAAGCTTGTTATTCAAGATAGAGCAACGTTTTAACGAACTGAAACACTGTTTCTCTGTGAATTCAGTTAATTCCCAGTAGCCTGCTCTTGTACTATGTGTACTTTTAAAGTTTTATCAAAATTTGGTGAGCCGAATCTGAGTAACATGGTGAATTCGGTTAGTTCCCAGTAGGCCGCAGTAGTAATGAGTGGACTGTAAGGGATATAGAAAAATTTTCACGAATGGAATCAAAATTTCTAGGCGAATTCAGTGAGTTCCCAATGGGACATGCTTGTATGAGTCTGCTTTTCAATATAGAGCAACATTTTGTGGAACGGAATCTAAGTATCATGGTGAATTCAGTAGGTTCCCAATAGGATTCGCATGTAATAAGCTTGTTATTCAAGATAGAGCAACGTCTTAAAGAACTGAAACACTGTTTCTCTGTGAATTCAGTTAGTTCCCAGTAGCCTGCTCTTGTACTATGTGTACTTTTAAAGATTTATCAAAATTTGTTGAGCCGAATCTGAGTAACATGGTGAATTCGGTTAGTTCCCAGTAGGCCGCGGTAGTAATGAGTGGACTGTTCGGGATATAGAAAAATTTTCACGAATGGAATCAAAATTTCTAGGCGAATTCAGTGAGTTCCCAATGGGACATGCTTGTATGAGTCTGCTTTTCAATATAGAGCAACATTTTGTGGAACGGAATCTAAGTATCATGGTGAATTCAGTAGGTTCCCAATAGGATTCGCATGTAATAAGCTTGTTATTCAAGATAGAGCAACGTTTTAACGAACTGAAACACTGTTTCTCTGTGAATTCAGTTAGTTCCCAGTAGCCTGCTCTTGTACTATGTGTACTTTTAAAGATTTATCAAAATTTGGTGAGCCGAATCTGAGTAACATGGTGAATTCGGTTAGTTCCCAGTAGGCCGCAGTAGTAATGAGTGGACTGTTCGGGATATAGAAAAATTTTCACGAATGGAATCAAAATTTCTAGGCGAATTCCGTGAGTTCCCAATGGGACATGCTTGTAGGAGTCTGCTTTTCAATATAGAGCATCCTTTTGTGGAACGGAATCTAAGTATCATGGTGAATTCAGTAGGTTCCCAATAGGATTCGCATGTAATAAGCTTGTTATTCAAGATAGAGCAACGTTTTAACGAACTGAAACACTGTTTCTCTGTGAATTCAGTTAGTTCCCAGTAGCCTGCTCTTGTACTATGTGTACTTTTAAAGATTTATCAAAATTTGGTGAGCCGAATCTGAGTAACATGGTGAATTCGGTTAGTTCCCAGTAGGCCGCGGTAGTAATGAGTGGACTGTTCGGGATATAGAAAAATTTTCACGAATGGAATCAAAATTTCTAGGCGAATTCAGTGAGTTCCCAATGGGACATGCTTGTATGAGTCTGCTTTTCAATATAGAGCAACATTTTGTGGAACGGAATCTAAGTATCATGGTGAATTCAGTAGGTTCCCAATAGGATTCGCATGTAATAAGCTTGTTATTCAAGATAGAGCAACGTTTTAACGAACTGAAACACTGTTTCTCTGTGAATTCAGTTAGTTCCCAGTAGCCTGCCCTTGTACTATGTGTACTTTTAAAGATTTAACAAAATTTGGTGAGCCGAATCTGAGTAACATGGTGAATTCGGTTAGTTCCCAGTAGGACGCAGTAGTAATAAGTGGACTGTTCGGGATATAGAAAAATTTTCACGAATGGAATCAAAATTTCTAGGCGAATTCAGTGAGTTCCCAATGGGACATGCTTGTATGAGTCTGCTTTTCAATATAGAGCAACATTTTGTGGAACGGAATCTAAGTATCATGGTGAATTCAGTAGGTTCCCAATAGGATTCGCATGTAATAAGCTTGTTATTCAAGATAGAGCAACGTTTTAACGAACTGAAACACTGTTTCTCTGTGAATTCAGTTAGTTCCCAGTAGCCTGCTCTTGTACTATGTGTACTTTTAAAGATTTATCAAAATTTGGTGAGCCGAATCTGAGTAACATGGTGAATTCGGTTAGTTCCCAGTAGGCCGCAGTAGTAATGAGTGGACTGTTCGGGATATAGAAAAATTTTCACGAATGGAATCAAAATTTCTAGGCGAATTCCGTGAGTTCCCAATGGGACATGCTTGTAGGAGTCTGCTTTTCAATATAGAGCAACATTTTGTGGAACGGAATCTAAGTATCATGGTGAATTCAGTAGGTTCCCAATAGGATTCGCATGTAATAAGCTTGTTATTCAAGATAGAGCAACGTTTTAACGAACTGAAACACTGTTTCTCTGTGAAATCAGTTAGTTCCCAGTAGCCTGCTCTTGTACTATGTGTACTTTTAAAGATTTCTCAAAATTTGTTGAGCCGAATCTGAGTAACATGGTGAATTCGGTTACTTCCCAGTAGGCCGCAGTAGTAATGAGTGGACTGTTCGGGATATAGAAAAATTTTCACGAATGGAATCAAAATTTCTAGGCGAATTCCATGAGTTCCCAATGGGACATGCTTGTAGGAGTCTGCTTTTCAATATAGAGCAACATTTTGTGGAACGGAATCTAAGTATCATGGTGAATTCAGTAGGTTCCCAATAGGATTCGCATGTAATAAGCTTGTTATTCAAGATAGAGCAACGTTTTAACGAACTGAAACACTGTTTCTCTGTGAAATCAGTTAGTTCCCAGTAGCCTGCTCTTGTACTATGTGTACTTTTAAAGATTTCTCAAAATTTGTTGAGCCGAATCTGAGTAACATGGTGAATTCGGTTAGTTCCCAGGAGGCCGCAGTAGTAATGAGTGGACTGTTCGGGATATAGAAAAATTTTCACGAATGGAATCAAAATTTCTCGGCGAATTCCGTGAGTTCCCAATGGGACATGCTTGTATGAGTCTGCTTTTCAATATAGAGCAACATTTTGTGGAACAGAATCTAAGTATCATGGTGAATTCAGTAGGTTCCCAATAGGATTCGCATGTAATAAGCTTGTTATTCAAGATAGAGCAACGTTTTAACGAACTGAAACACTGTTTCTCTGTGAATTCAGTTAGTTCCCAGTAGCCTGCTCTTGTACTATGTGTACTTTTAAAGATTTAACAAAATTTGGTGAGCCGAATCTGAGTAACATGGTGAATTCGGTTAGTTCCCAGTAGGCCGCAGTAGTAATAAGTGGACTGTTCGGGATATAGAAAAATTTTCACGAATGGAATCAAAATTTCTAGGCGAATTCAGTGAGTTCCCAATGGGACATGCTTGTATGAGTCTGCTTTTCAATATAGAGCAACATTTTGTGGAACGGAATCTAAGTATCATGGTGAATTCAGTAGGTTCCCAATAGGATTCGCATGTAATAAGCTTGTTATTCAAGATAGAGCAACGTTTTAACGAACTGAAACACTGTTTCTCTGTGAAATCAGTTAGTTCCCAGTAGCCTGCTCTTGTACTATGTGTACTTTTAAAGATTTATCAAAATTTGGTGAGCCGAATCTGAGTAACATGGTGAATTCGGTTAGTTCCCAGTAGGCCGCAGTAGTAATGAGTGGACTGTTCGGGATATAGAAAAATTTACACGAATGGAATCAAAATTCCTAGGCGAATTCAGTGAGTTCCCAATGGGACATGCTTGTAGGAGTCTGCTTTTCAATATAGAGCAACATTTTGTGGAACGGAATCTAAGTATCATGGTGAATTCAGTAGGTTCCCAATAGGATTCGCATGTAATAAGCTTGTTATTCAAGATAGAGCAACGTTTTAACGAACGGAAACACTGTTTCTCTGTGAATTCAGTTAGTTCCCAGTAGCCTGCTCTTGTACTATGTGTACTTTTAAAGATTTATCAAAATTTGGTGAGCCGAATCTGAGTAACATGGTGAATTCGGTTAGTTCCCAGTAGGCCGCAGTAGTAATGAGTGGACTGTTCGGGATATAGAAAAATTTTCACGAATGGAATCAAAATTTCTAGGCGAATTCAGTGAGTTCCCCATGGGACATGCTTGTATGAGTCTGCTTTTCAATATAGAGCAACATTTTGTGGAACGGAATCTAAGTATCATGGTGAATTCAGTAGGTTCCCAATAGGATTCGCATGTAATAAGCTTGTTATTCAAGATAGAGCAACGTTTTAACGAACTGAAACACTGTTTCTCTGTGAAATCAGTTAGTTCCCAGTAGCCTGCTCTTGTACTATGTGTACTTTTAAAGATTTCTCAAAATTTGTTGAGCCGAATCTGAGTAACATGGTGAATTCGGTTAGTTCCCAGGAGGCCGCAGTAGTAATGAGTGGACTGTTCGGGATATAGAAAAATTTTCACGAATGGAATCAAAATTTCTCGGCGAATTCCGTGAGTTCCCAATGGGACATGCTTGTAGGAGTCTGCTTTTCAATATAGAGCATCCTTTTGTGGAACGGAATCTAAGTATCATGGTGAATTCAGTAGGTTCCCAATAGGATTCGCATGTAATAAGCTTGTTATTCAAGATAGAGCAACGTTTTAACGAACTGAAACACTGTTTCTCTGTGAATTCAGTTAATTCCCAGTAGCCTGCTCTTGTACTATGTGTACTTTTAAAGTTTTATCAAAATTTGGTGAGCCGAATCTGAGTAACATGGTGAATTCGGTTAGTTCCCAGTAGGCCGCAGTAGTAATGAGTGGACTGTAAGGGATATAGAAAAATTTTCACGAATGGAATCAAAATTTCTAGGCGAATTCAGTGAGTTCCCAATGGGACATGCTTGTATGAGTCTGCTTTTCAATATAGAGCAACATTTTGTGGAACGGAATCTAAGTATCATGGTGAATTCAGTAGGTTCCCAATAGGATTCGCATGTAATAAGCTTGTTATTCAAGATAGAGCAACGTCTTAAAGAACTGAAACACTGTTTCTCTGTGAATTCAGTTAGTTCCCAGTAGCCTGCTCTTGTACTATGTGTACTTTTAAAGATTTATCAAAATTTGTTGAGCCGAATCTGAGTAACATGGTGAATTCGGTTAGTTCCCAGTAGGCCGCGGTAGTAATGAGTGGACTGTTCGGGATATAGAAAAATTTTCACGAATGGAATCAAAATTTCTAGGCGAATTCAGTGAGTTCCCAATGGGACATGCTTGTATGAGTCTGCTTTTCAATATAGAGCAACATTTTGTGGAACAGAATCTAAGTATCATGGTGAATTCAGTAGGTTCCCAATAGGATTCGCATGTAATAAGCTTGTTATTCAAGATAGAGCAACGTTTTAACGAACTGAAACACTGTTTCTCTGTGAATTCAGTTAGTTCCCAGTAGCCTGCTCTTGTACTATGTGTACTTTTAAAGATTTAACAAAATTTGGTGAGCCGAATCTGAGTAACATGGTGAATTCGGTTAGTTCCCAGTAGGCCGCAGTAGTAATAAGTGGACTGTTCGGGATATAGAAAAATTTTCACGAATGGAATCAAAATTTCTAGGCGAATTCAGTGAGTTCCCAATGGGACATGCTTGTATGAGTCTGCTTTTCAATATAGAGCAACATTTTGTGGAACGGAATCTAAGTATCATGGTGAATTCAGTAGGTTCCCAATAGGATTCGCATGTAATAAGCTTGTTATTCAAGATAGAGCAACGTTTTAACGAACTGAAACACTGTTCCTCTGTGAAATCAGTTAGTTCCCAGTAGCCTGCTCTTGTACTATGTGTACTTTTAAAGATTTATCAAAATTTGGTGAGCCGAATCTGAGTAACATGGTGAATTCGGTTAGTTCCCAGTAGGCCGCAGTAGTAATGAGTGGACTGTTCGGGATATAGAAAAATTTACACGAATGGAATCAAAATTTCTAGGCGAATTCAGTGAGTTCCCAATGGGACATGCTTGTAGGAGTCTGCTTTTCAATATAGAGCAACATTTTGTGGAACGGAATCTAAGTATCATGGTGAATTCAGTAGGTTCCCAATAGGATTCGCATGTAATAAGCTTGTTATTCAAGATAGAGCAACGTTTTAACGAACGGAAACACTGTTTCTCTGTGAATTCAGTTAGTTCCCAGTAGCCTGCTCTTGTACTATGTGTACTTTTAAAGATTTATCAAAATTTGGTGAGCCGAATCTGAGTAACATGGTGAATTCGGTTAGTTCCCAGTAGGCCGCAGTAGTAATGAGTGGACTGTTCGGGATATAGAAAAATTTTCACGAATGGAATCAAAATTTCTAGGCGAATTCAGTGAGTTCCCCATGGGACATGCTTGTATGAGTCTGCTTTTCAATATAGAGCAACATTTTGTGGAACGGAATCTAAGTATCATGGTGAATTCAGTAGGTTCCCAATAGGATTCGCATGTAATAATCTTGTTATTCAAGATAGAGCAACGTTTTAACGAACTGAAACACTGTTTCTCTGTGAATTCAGTTAGTTCCCAGTAGCCTGCTCTTGTATTATGTGTACTTTTAAAGATTTATCAAAATTTGGTGAGCCAAATCTGAGTAACATGGTGAATTCGGTTAGTTCCCAGTAGGCCGCAGTAGTAATGAGTGGACTGTTCGGGATATAGAAAAATTTTCACGAATGGAATCAAAATTTCTCGGCGAATTCCGTGAGTTCCCAATGGGACATGCTTGTAGGAGTCTGCTTTTCAATATAGAGCATCCTTTTGTGGAACGGAATCTAAGTATCATGGTGAATTCAGTAGGTTCCCAATAGGATTCGCATGTAATAAGCTTGTTATTCAAGATAGAGCAACGTTTTAACGAACTGAAACACTGTTTCTCTGTGAATTCAGTTAATTCCCAGTAGCCTGCTCTTGTACGATGTGTACTTTTAAAGATTTATCAAAATTTGTTGAGCCGAATCTGAGTAACATGGTGAATTCGGTTAGTTCCCAGTAGGCCGCGGTAGTAATGAGTGGACTGTTCGGGATATAGAAAAATTTACACGAATGGAATCAAAATTTCTAGGCGAATTCTGTGAGTTCCCAATGGGACATGCTTGTATGAGTCTGCTTTTCAATATAGAGCAACATATTGTGGAACGGAATCTAAGTATCATGGTGAATTCAGTAGGTTCCCAATAGGATTCGCATGTAATAAGCTTGTTATTCAAGATAGAGCAACGTTTTAACGAACTGAAACACTGTTTCTCTGTGAATTCAGTTAGTTCCCAGTAGCCTGCTCTTGTACTATGTGTACTTTTAAAGATTTATCAAAATTTGTTGAGCCGAATCTGAGTAACATTGTGAATTCGGTTAGTTCCCAGTAGGCCGCGGTAGTAATGAGTGGACTGTTCGGGATATAGAAAAATTTTCACGAATGGAATCAAAATTTCTAGGCGAATTCAGTGAGTTCCCAATGGGACATGCTTGTATGATTCTGCTTTCAATATAGAGCAACATTTTGTGGAACGGAATCTAAGTATCATGGTGAATTCAGTAGGTTCCCAATAGGATTCGCATGTAATAAGCTTGTTATTCAAGATAGAGCAACGTTTTAACGAACTGAAACACTGTTTCTCTGTGAATTCAGTTAGTTCCCAGTAGCCTGCTCTTGTACTATGTGTACTTTTAAAGATTTATCAAAATTTGGTGAGCCGAATCTGAGTAACATGGTGAATTCGGTTAGTTCCCAGTAGGCCGCGGTTGTAATGAGTGGACTGTTCGGGATATAGAAAATTTTTCACGAATGGAATCAAAATTTCTAGGCGAATTCAGTGAGTTCCCAATGGGACATGCTTGTATGAGTCTGCTTTTCAATATAGAGCAACATTTTGTGGAACGGATCTAAGTATCATGGTGAATTCAGTAGGTTCCCAATAGGATTCGCATGTAATAAGCTTGTTATTCAAGATAGAGCAACGTTTTAACGAACTGAAACACTGTTTCTCTGTGAATTTAGTTAGTTCCCAGTAGCCTGCTCTTGTACTATGTGTACTTTTAAAGATTTATCAAAATTTGGTGAGCCGAATCTGAGTAATATGGTGAATTCGGTTAGTTCCCAGTAGGCCGCAGTAGTAATGAGTGGACTGTTCGGGATATAGAAATATTTACACGAATGGAATCAAAATTTCTAGGCGAATTCAGTGAGTTCCCAATGGGTCATGCTTGTATGTGTCTGCTTTTCAATATAGAGCAACATTTTGTGGAACGGAATCTAAGTATCATGGTGAATTCAGTAGGTTCCCAATACGATTCGCATGTATAAGCTTGTTATTCAAGATAGAGCAACGTCTTAAAGAACGGAAACACTGTTTCTCTGTGAATTCAGTTAGTTCCCAGTAGCCTGCTCTTGTACTATGTGTACTTTTAAAGATTTATCAAAATTTGGTGAGCCGAATCTGAGTAACATGGTGAATTCGGTTAGTTCCCAGTAGGCCGCAGTAGTAATGAGTGGACTGTTCGGGATATAGAAAAATTTACACGAATGGAATCAAAATTTCTAGGCGAATTCAGTGAGTTCCCAATGGGACATGCTTGTATGAGACTGCTTTTCAATATAGAGCAACATTTTGTGGAACGGAATCTAAATATCATGGTGAATTCATCAGGTTCCCAATACGATTCGCATGTAATAAGCTTGTTATTCAAGATAGAGCAACGTTTTAACGAACGGAAACACTGTTTCTCTGTGAATTCAGTTAGTTCCCAGTAGCCTGCTCTTGTACGATGTGTACTTTTAAAGATTTATCAAAATTTGGTGAGCCGAATCTGAGTAACATGGTGAATTCAGTTAGTTCCCAGTAGGCCGCAGTAGTAATAAGTGGACTGTTCGGGATATAGAAAAATTTTCACGAATGGAATCAAAATTTCTAGGCGAATTCAGTGAGTTCCCAATGGGACCCGCTTGTATGAGTTTGCTTTTCAATACAGAGCAACATTTTGTGATTCAGAATCTAAGTATCATGGTGAATTCAGTAGGTTCCCAATAGGATTCGCATGTAATAAGCTTGTTATTCAAGATAGAGCAACGTTTTAACGAACTGAAACACTGTTTCTCTGTGAATTCAGTTAGTTCCCAGTAGCCTGCTCTTGTACGATGTGTACTTTTAAAGATTTATCAAAATTTGGTGAGCCGAATCTGAGTAACATGGTGAATTCGGTTAGTTCCCAGTAGGCCGCAGTAGTAATGAGTGGACTGTTCGGGATATAGAAAAATTTTCACGAATGGAATCAAAATTTCTAGGCGAAATCAGTGAGTTCCCAATGGGACATGCTTGTATGAGTCTGCTTTTCAATATAGAGCAACATTTTGTGGAACGGAATCTAAGTATCATGGTGAATTCAGGAGGTTCCCAATAGGATTCGCATGTAATAAGCTTGTTATTCAAGGTAGAGCAACGTCTTAAAGAACTGAAACACTGTATCTCTGTGAATTCAGTTAGTTCCCAGTAGCCTGCTCTTGTACTATGTGCACTTTTAAAGTTTTATCAAAATTTGTTGAGCCGAATCTGAGTAACATGGTGAATTCGGTTAGTTCCCAGTAGGCCGCGGTAGTAATGAGTGGACTGTTCGGGATATAGAAAAATTTACACGAATGGAATCAAAATTTCTAGGCGAATACAGTGAGTTCCCAATGGGACATGCTTGTATGAGTCTGCTTTTCAATATAGAGCAACATTTTGTGGATCGGAATCTAAGTGTCATGGTGAATTCAGTAGGTTCCCAATAGGATTCGCATGTAATAAGCTTGTTATTCAAGATAGAGCAACGTTTTAACGAACTGAAACACTATTTCTCTGTGAATTCAGTTAGTTCCCAGTAGCCTGCTCTTGTACTATGTGTACTTTTAAAGATTTATCAAAATTTGTTGAGACGAATCTGAGTAACATGGTGAATTCGGTTAGTTCCCAGTAGGCCGCGGTAGTAATGAGTGGACTGTTCGGGATATAGAAAATTTTTCACGAATGGAATCAAAATTTCTAGGCGAATTCAGTGAGTTCCCAATGGGACATGCTTGTATGAGTCTGCTTTTCAATATAGAGCAACATTTTGTGGAACGGAATCTAAGTATCATGGTGAATTCAGTAGGTTCCCAATAGGATTCGCATGTAATAAGCTTGTTATTCAAGATAGAGCAACGTTTTAACGAACTGAAACACTGTTTCTCTGTGAATTCAGTTAGTTCCCAGTAGCCTGCTCTTGTACTATGTGTACTTTTAAAGATTTATCAAAATTTGGTGAGCCGAATCTGAGTAACATGGTGAATTCGGTTAGTTCCCAGTAGGCCGCAGTAGTAATGAGTGGACTGTTCGGGATATAGAATTATTTACACGAATGGAATCAAAATTTCTAGGCGAATTCAGTGAGTTCCCAATGGGTCATGCTTGTATGAGTCTGCTTTTCAATATAAAGCAACATTTTGTGGAATGGAATCTAAGTATCGTGGTGAATTCAGTAGGTTCCCAATACGATTCGCATGTATAAGCTTGTTATTCAAGATAGAGCAACGTTTTAACGAACGGAAACACTGTTTCTCTGTGAATTCAGTTAGTTCCCAGTAGCCTGCTCTTGTACTATGTGTACTTTTAAAGATTTATCAAAATTTGGTGAGCCGAATCTGAGTAACATGGTGAATTCGGTTAGTTCCCCTTAGGCCGCAGTAGTAATGAGTGGACTGTTCGGGATATAGAAAAATTTACACGAATGGAATCAAAATTTCTAGGCGAATTCAGTGAGTTCCCAATGGGACATGCTTGTATGAGACTGCTTTTCAATATAGAGCAACATTTTGTGGAACGGAATCTAAGTATCATGGTGAATTCATCAGGTTCCCAATACGATTCGCATGTAATAAGCTTGTTATTCAAGATAGAGCAACGTTTTCACGAACGGAAACACTGTTTCTCTGTGAATTCAGTTAGTTCCCAGTAGCCTGCTCTTGTACTATGTGTACTTTTAAAGATTTATCAAAATTTGTTGAGCCGAATCTGAGTAACATGGTGAATTCGGTTAGTTCCCAGTAGGCCGCGGTAGTAATGAGTGGACTGTTCGGGATATAGAAAATTTTTCACGAATGGAATCAAAATTTCTAGGCGAATTCAGTGAGTTCCCAATGGGACATGCTTGTATGAGTCTGCTTTTCAATATAGAGCAACATTTTGTGGAACGGATCTAAGTATCATGGTGAATTCAGTAGGTTCCCAATAGGATTCGCATGTAATAAGCTTGTTATTCAAGATAGAGCAACGTTTTAACGAACTGAAACACTGTTTCTCTGTGAATTCAGTTAGTTCCCAGTAGCCTGCTCTTGTACGATGTGTACTTTTAAAGATTTATCAAAATTTGGTGAGCCGAATCTGAGTAACATGGTGAATTCGGTTAGTTCCCAGTAGGCCGCAGTAGTAATGAGTGGACTGTTCGGGATATAGAAAAATTTTCACGAATGGAATCAAAATTTCTAGGCGAAATCAGTGAGTTCCCAATGGGACATGCTTGTATGAGTCTGCTTTTCAATATAGAGCAACATTTTGTGGAACGGAATCTAAGTATCATGGTGAATTCAGGAGGTTCCCAATAGGATTCGCATGTAATAAGCTTGTTATTCAAGGTAGAGCAACGTTTTAACGAACTGAAACACTGTTTCTCTGTGAATTCAGTTAGTTCCCAGTAGCCTGCTCTTGTACGATGTGTACTTTTAAAGATTTATCAAAATTTGGTGAGCCGAATCTGAGTAACATGGTGAATTCAGTTAGTTCCCAGTAGGCCGCAGTAGTAATAAGTGGACTGTTCGGGATATAGAAAAATTTTCACGAATGGAATCAAAATTTCTAGGCGAATTCAGTGAGTTCCCAATGGGACCCGCTTGTATGAGTTTGCTTTTCAATACAGAGCAACATTTTGTGATTCAGAATCTAAGTATCATGGTGAATTCAGTAGGTTCCCAATAGGATTCGCATGTAATAAGCTTGTTATTCAAGATAGAGCAACGTTTTAACGAACTGAAACACTGTTTCTCTGTGAATTCAGTTAGTTCCCAGTAGCCTGCTCTTGTACGATGTGTACTTTTAAAGATTTATCAAAATTTGGTGAGCCGAATCTGAGTAACATGGTGAATTCGGTTAGTTCCCAGTAGGCCGCAGTAGTAATGAGTGGACTGTTCGGGATATAGAAAAATTTTCACGAATGGAATCAAAATTTCTAGGCGAAATCAGTGAGTTCCCAATGGGACATGCTTGTATGAGTCTGCTTTTCAATATAGAGCAACATTTTGTGGAACGGAATCTAAGTATCATGGTGAATTCAGGAGGTTCCCAATAGGATTCGCATGTAATAAGCTTGTTATTCAAGGTAGAGCAACGTCTTAAAGAACTGAAACACTGTATCTCTGTGAATTCAGTTAGTTCCCAGTAGCCTGCTCTTGTACTATGTGCACTTTTAAAGTTTTATCAAAATTTGTTGAGCCGAATCTGAGTAACATGGTGAATTCGGTTAGTTCCCAGTAGGCCGCGGTAGTAATGAGTGGACTGTTCGGGATATAGAAAAATTTACACGAATGGAATCAAAATTTCTAGGCGAATACAGTGAGTTCCCAATGGGACATGCTTGTATGAGTCTGCTTTTCAATATAGAGCAACATTTTGTGGATCGGAATCTAAGTGTCATGGTGAATTCAGTAGGTTCCCAATAGGATTCGCATGTAATAAGCTTGTTATTCAAGATAGAGCAACGTTTTAACGAACTGAAACACTGTTTCTCTGTGAATTCAGTTAGTTCCCAGTAGCCTGCTCTTGTACTATGTGTACTTTTAAAGATTTATCAAAATTTGTTGAGACGAATCTGAGTAACATGGTGAATTCGGTTAGTTCCCAGTAGGCCGCGGTAGTAATGAGTGGACTGTTCGGGATATAGAAAATTTTTCACGAATGGAATCAAAATTTCTAGGCGAATTCAGTGAGTTCCCAATGGGACATGCTTGTATGAGTCTGCTTTTCAATATAGAGCAACATTTTGTGGAACGGAATCTAAGTATCATGGTGAATTCAGTAGGTTCCCAATAGGATTCGCATGTAATAAGCTTGTTATTCAAGATAGAGCAACGTTTTAACGAACTGAAACACTGTTTCTCTGTGAATTCAGTTAGTTCCCAGTAGCCTGCTCTTGTACTATGTGTACTTTTAAAGATTTATCAAAATTTGGTGAGCCGAATCTGAGTAACATGGTGAATTCGGTTAGTTCCCAGTAGGCCGCAGTAGTAATGAGTGGACTGTTCGGGATATAGAATTATTTACACGAATGGAATCAAAATTTCTAGGCGAATTCAGTGAGTTCCCAATGGGTCATGCTTGTATGAGTCTGCTTTTCAATATAAAGCAACATTTTGTGGAACGGAATCTAAGTATCGTGGTGAATTCAGTAGGTTCCCAATACGATTCGCATGTATAAGCTTGTTATTCAAGATAGAGCAACGTTTTAACGAACTGAAACACTGTTTCTCTGTGAATTCAGTTAGTTCCCAGTAGCCTGCTCTTGTACTATGTGTACTTTTAAAGATTTATCAAAATTTGGTGAGCCGAATCTGAGTAACATGGTGAATTCGGTTAGTTCCCAGTAGGCCGCAGTAGTAATGAGTGGACTGTTCGGGATATAGAAAAATTTACACGAATGGAATCAAAATTTCTAGGCGAATTCAGTGAGTTCCCAATGGGACATGCTTGTATGAGACTGCTTTTCAATATAGAGCAACATTTTGTGGAACGGAATCTAAGTATCATGGTGAATTCATCAGGTTCCCAATACGATTCGCATGTAATAAGCTTGTTATTCAAGATAGAGCAACGTTTTCACGAACGGAAACACTGTTTCTCTGTGAATTCAGTTAGTTCCCAGTAGCCTGCTCTTGTACTATGTGTACTTTTAAAGATTTATCAAAATTTGTTGAGCCGAATCTGAGTAACATGGTGAATTAGGTTAGTTCCCAGTAGGCCGCGGTAGTAATGAGTGGACTGTTCGGGATATAGAAAATTTTTCACGAATGGAATCAAAATTTCTAGGCGAATTCAGTGAGTTCCCAATGGGACATGCTTGTATGAGTCTGCTTTTCAATATAGAGCAACATTTTGTGGAACGGATCTAAGTATCATGGTGAATTCAGTAGGTTCCCAATAGGATTCGCATGTAATAAGCTTGTTATTCAAGATAGAGCAACGTTTTAACGAACTGAAACACTGTTTCTCTGTGAATTCAGTTAGTTCCCAGTAGCCTGCTCTTGTACGATGTGTACTTTTAAAGATTTATCAAAATTTGGTGAGCCGAATCTGAGTAACATGGTGAATTCGGTTAGTTCCCAGTAGGCCGCAGTAGTAATGAGTGGACTGTTCGGGATATAGAAAAATTTTCACGAATGGAATCAAAATTTCTAGGCGAAATCAGTGAGTTCCCAATGGGACATGCTTGTATGAGTCTGCTTTTCAATATAGAGCAACATTTTGTGGAACGGAATCTAAGTATCATGGTGAATTCAGGAGGTTCCCAATAGGATTCGCATGTAATAAGCTTGTTATTCAAGGTAGAGCAACGTTTTAACGAACTGAAACACTGTTTCTCTGTGAATTCAGTTAGTTCCCAGTAGCCTGCTCTTGTACTATGTGTACTTTTAAAGTTTTATCAAAATTTGGTGAGCCGAATCTGAGTAACATGGTGAATTCGGTTAGTTCCCAGTAGGCCGCAGTAGTAATGATTGGACTGTTCGGGATATAGAAAAATTTTCACGAATGGAATCAACATTTCTAGGCAAATTCAGTGAGTTCCCAATGGGACATGCTTGTAGGAGTCTGCTTTTCAATATAGAGCAACATTTTGTGGAACGGAATCTAAGTATCATGGTGAATTCAGTAGGTTCCCAATAGGATTCGCTTGTAATAAGCTTGTTATTCAAGATAGAGCAACGTTTTAACGAACTGAAACACTGTTTCTCTGTGAATTCAGTTAGTTCCAGTAGCCTGCTCTTGTACTATGTGTACTTTTAAAGATTTATCAAAATTTGTTGAGCCGAATCTGAGTAACATGGTGAATTCGGTTAGTTCCCAGTAGGCCGCGGTAGTAATGAGTGGACTGTTCGGGATATAGAAAAATTTACACGAATGGAATCAAAATTTCTAGGCGAATACAGTGAGTTCCCAATGGGACATGCTTGTATGAGTCTGCTTTTCAATATAGAGCAACATTTTGTGGAACGGAATCTAAGTGTCATGGTGAATTCAGTAGGTTCCCAATAGGATTCGCATGTAATAAGCTTGTTATTCAAGATAGAGCAACGTTTTAACGAACTGAAACACTGTTTCTCTGTGAATTCAGTTAGTTCCCAGTAGCCTGCTCTTGTACTATGTGTACTTTTAAAGATTTATCAAAATTTGTTGAGCCGAATCTGAGTAACATGGTGAATTCGGTTAGTTCCCAGTAGGCCGCGGTAGTAATGAGTGGACTGTTCGGGATATAGAAAATTTTTCACGAATAGAATCAAAATTTCTAGGCGAATTCCGTGAGTTCCCAATGGGACATGCTTGTATGAGTCTGCTTTTCAATATAGAGCAACATTTTGTGGAACGGAATCTAAGTATCATGGTGAATTCAGTAGGTTCCCAATAGGATTCGCATGTAATAAGCTTGTTATTCAAGATAGAGCAACGTTTTAACGAACTGAAACACTGTTTCTCTGTGAATTCAGTTAGTTCCCAGTAGCCTGCTCTTGTACTATGTGTACTTTTAAAGATTTATCAAAATTTGGTGAGCCGAATCTGAGTAACATGGTGAATTCGGTTAGTTCCCAGTAGGCCGCAGTAGTAATGAGTGGACTGTTCGGGATATAGAATTATTTACACGAATGGAATCAAAATTTCTAGGCGAATTCAGTGAGTTCCCAATGGGTCATGCTTGTATGAGTCTGCTTTTCAATATAAAGCAACATTTTGTGGAACGGAATCTAAGTATCGTGGTGAATTCAGTAGGTTCCCAATACGATTCGCATGTATAAGCTTGTTATTCAAGATAGAGCAACGTTTTAACGAACTGAAACACTGTTTCTCTGTGAATTCAGTTAGTTCCCAGTAGCCTGCTCTTGTACTATGTGTACTTTTAAAGATTTATCAAAATTTGGTGAGCCGAATCTGAGTAACATGGTGAATTCGGTTAGTTCCCAGTAGGCCGCAGTAGTAATGAGTGGACTGTTCGGGATATAGAAAAATTTACACGAATGGAATCAAAATTTCTAGGCGAATTCAGTGAGTTCCCAATGGGACATGCTTGTATGAGACTGCTTTTCAATATAGAGCAACATTTTGTGGAACGGAATCTAAGTATCATGGTGAATTCATCAGGTTCCCAATACGATTCGCATGTAATAAGCTTGTTATTCAAGATAGAGCAACGTTTTCACGAAAGGAAACACTGTTTCTCTGTGAATTCAGTTAGTTCCCAGTAGCCTGCTCTTGTACTATGTGTACTTTTAAAGATTTATCAAAATTTGTTGAGCCGAATCTGAGTAACATGGTGAATTCGGTTAGTTCCCAGTAGGCCGCGGTAGTAATGAGTGGACTGTTCGGGATATAGAAAATTTTTCACGAATGGAATCAAAATTTCTAGGCGAATTCAGTGAGTTCCCAATGGGACATGCTTGTATGAGTCTGCTTTTCAATATAGAGCAACATTTTGTGGAACGGATCTAAGTATCATGGTGAATTCAGTAGGTTCCCAATAGGATTCGCATGTAATAAGCTTGTTATTCAAGATAGAGCAACGTTTTAACGAACTGAAACACTGTTTCTCTGTGAATTCAGTTAGTTCCCAGTAGCCTGCTCTTGTACGATGTGTACTTTTAAAGATTTATCAAAATTTGGTGAGCCGAATCTGAGTAACATGGTGAATTCGGTTAGTTCCCAGTAGGCCGCAGTAGTAATGAGTGGACTGTTCGGGATATAGAAAAATTTTCACGAATGGAATCAAAATTTCTAGGCGAAATCAGTGAGTTCCCAATGGGACATGCTTGTATGAGTCTGCTTTTCAATATAGAACAACATTTTGTGGAACGGAATCTAAGTATCATGGTGAATTCAGGAGGTTCCCAATAGGATTCGCATGTAATAAGCTTGTTATTCAAGGTAGAGCAACGTTTTAACGAACTGAAACACTGTTTCTCTGTGAATTCAGTTAGTTCCCAGTAGCCTGCTCTTGTACTATGTGTACTTTTAAAGTTTTATCAAAATTTGGTGAGCCGAATCTGAGTAACATGGTGAATTCGGTTAGTTCCCAGTAGGCCGCAGTAGTAATGATTGGACTGTTCGGGATATAGAAAAATTTTCACGAATGGAATCAACATTTCTAGGCAAATTCAGTGAGTTCCCAATGGGACATGCTTGTAGGAGTCTGCTTTTCAATATAGAGCAACATTTTGTGGAACGGAATCTAAGTATCATGGTGAATTCAGTAGGTTCCCAATAGGATTCGCTTGTAATAAGCTTGTTATTCAAGATAGAGCAACGTTTTAACGAACTGAAACACTGTTTCTCTGTGAATTCAGTTAGTTCCAGTAGCCTGCTCTTGTACTATGTGTACTTTTAAAGATTTATCAAAATTTGTTGAGCCGAATCTGAGTAACATGGTGAATTCGGTTAGTTCCCAGTAGGCCGCGGTAGTAATGAGTGGACTGTTCGGGATATAGAAAAATTTACACGAATGGAATCAAAATTTCTAGGCGAATACAGTGAGTTCCCAATGGGACATGCTTGTATGAGTCTGCTTTTCAATATAGAGCAACATTTTGTGGAACGGAATCTAAGTGTCATGGTGAATTCAGTAGGTTCCCAATAGGATTCGCATGTAATAAGCTTGTTATTCAAGATAGAGCAACGTTTTAACGAACTGAAACACTGTTTCTCTGTGAATTCAGTTAGTTCCCAGTAGCCTGCTCTTGTACTATGTGTACTTTTAAAGATTTATCAAAATTTGTTGAGCCGAATCTGAGTAACATGGTGAATTCGGTTAGTTCCCAGTAGGCCGCGGTAGTAATGAGTGGACTGTTCGGGATATAGAAAATTTTTCACGAATAGAATCAAAATTTCTAGGCGAATTCCGTGAGTTCCCAATGGGACATGCTTGTATGAGTCTGCTTTTCAATATAGAGCAACATTTAGTGGAACGGAATCTAAGTATCATGGTGAATTCAGTAGGTTCCCAATAGGATTCGCATGTAATAAGCTGGTTATTCAAGATAGAGCAACGTTTTAACGAACTGAAACACTGTTTCTCTGTGAATTCAGTTAGTTCCCAGTAGCCTGCTCTTGTACTATGTGTACTTTTAAAGATTTATCAAAATTTGGTGAGCCGAATCTGAGTAACATGGTGAATTCGGTTAGTTCCCAGTAGGCCGCAGTAGTAATGAGTGGACTGTTCGGGATATAGAAATATTTACACGAATGGAATCAAAATTTCTAGGCGAATTCAGTGAGTTCCCAATGGGTCAGGCTTGTATGAGTCTGCTTTTCAATATAAAGCAACATTTTGTGGAACGGAATCTAAGTATCATGGTGAATTCAGTAGGTTCCCAATACGATTCGCATGTATAAGCTTGTTATTCAAGATAGAGCAACGTTTTAACGAACGGAAACACTGTTTCTCTGTGAATTCAGTTAGTTCCCAGTAGCCTGCTCTTGTACTATGTGTACTTTTAAAGATTTATCAAAATTTGGTGAGCCGAATCTGAGTAACATGGTGAATTCGGTTAGTTCCCAGTAGGCCGCAGTAGTAATGAGTGGACTGTTCGGGATATAGAAAAATTTACACGAATGGAATCAAAATTTCTAGGCGAATTCAGTGAGTTCCCAATGGGACATGCTTGTATGAGACTGCTTTTCAATATAGAGCAACATTTTGTGGAACGGAATCTAAGTATCATGGTGAATTCATCAGGTTCCCAATACGATTCGCATGTAATAAGCTTGTTATTCAAGATAGAGCAACGTTTTCACGAACGGAAACACTGTTTCTCTGTGAATTCAGTTAGTTCCCAGTAGCCTGCTCTTGTACGATGTGTACTTTTAAAGATTTATCAAAATGTGGTGAGCCGAATCTGAGTAACATGGTGAATTCGGTTAGTTCCCATTAGGCCGCAGTAGTAATGAGTGGACTGTTCGGGATATAGAAAAATTTTCACGAATGGAATCAAAATTTCTAGGCGAATTCAGTGAGTTCCCAATGGGACAAGCTTGTATGAGTCTGCTTTTCAATATAGAGCAACATTTTGTGGAACGGAATCTAAGTATCATGGTGAATTCAGTAGGTTCCCAATAGGATTCGCATGTAATAAGCTTGTTATTCAAGATAGAGCAACGTTTTAACGAACTGAAACACTGTTTCTCTGTGAATTCAGTTAGTTCCCAGTAGCCTGCTCTTGTACGATGTGTACTTTTAAAGATTTATCAAAATTTGGTGAGCCGAATCTGAGTAACATGGTGAATTCGGTTAGTTCCCAGTAGGCCGCAGTAGTAATGAGTGGACTGTTCGGGATATAGAAAAATTTTCACGAATGGAATCAAAATTTCTAGGCGAAATCAGTGAGTTCCCAATGGGACATGCTTGTATGAGTCTGCTTTTCAATATAGAGCAACATTTTGTGGAACGGAATCTAAGTATCATGGTGAATTCAGTAGGTTCCCAATAGGATTCGCATGTAATAAGCCAGTTATTCAAGATAGAGCAACGTTTTAACGAACTGAAACACTGTTTCTCTGTGAATTCAGTTAGTTCCCAGTAGCCTGCTCTTGTACTATGTGTACTTTTAAAGATTTATCAAAATTTGGTGAGCCGAATCTGAGTAACATGGTGAATTCGGTTAGTTCCCAGTAGGCCGCGGTAGTAATGAGTGGACTGTTCGGGATATAGAAAAATTTTCACGAATGGAATCAAAATTTCTAGGCGAATTCAGTGAGTTCCCAATGGGACATGCTTGTATGAGTCTGCTTTTCAATATAGAGCAACATTTTGTGGAACGGAATCTAAGTATCATGGTGAATTCAGTAGGTTCCCAATAGGATTCGCATGTAATAAGCTTGTTATTCAAGATAGAGCAACGTTTTAACGAACTGAAACACTGTTTCTCTGTGAATTCAGTTAGTTCCCAGTAGCCTGCTCTTGTACTATGTGTACTTTTAAAGATTTATCAAAATTTGGTGAGCCGAATCTGAGTAACATGGTGAATTCGGTTAGTTCCCAGTAGGCCGCAGTAGTAATGAGTGGACTGTTCGGGATATAGAATTATTTACACGAATGGAATCAAAATTTCTAGGCGAATTCAGTGAGTTCCCAATGGGTCATGCTTGTATGAGTCTGCTTTTCAATATAAAGCAACATTTTGTGGAACGGAATCTAAGTATCGTGGTGAATTCAGTAGGTTCCCAATACGATTCGCATGTATAAGCTTGTTATTCAAGATAGAGCAACGTTTTAACGAACTGAAACACTGTTTCTCTGTGAATTCAGTTAGTTCCCAGTAGCCTGCTCTTGTACTATGTGTACTTTTAAAGATTTATCAAAATTTGGTGAGCCGAATCTGAGTAACATGGTGAATTCGGTTAGTTCCCAGTAGGCCGCAGTAGTAATGAGTGGACTGTTCGGGATATAGAAAAATTTACACGAATGGAATCAAAATTTCTAGGCGAATTCAGTGAGTTCCCAATGGGACATGCTTGTATGAGACTGCTTTTCAATATAGAGCAACATTTTGTGGAACGGAATCTAAGTATCATGGTGAATTCATCAGGTTCCCAATACGATTCGCATGTAATAAGCTTGTTATTCAAGATAGAGCAACGTTTTCACGAAAGGAAACACTGTTTCTCTGTGAATTCAGTTAGTTCCCAGTAGCCTGCTCTTGTACTATGTGTACTTTTAAAGATTTATCAAAATTTGTTGAGCCGAATCTGAGTAACATGGTGAATTCGGTTAGTTCCCAGTAGGCCGCGGTAGTAATGAGTGGACTGTTCGGGATATAGAAAATTTTTCACGAATGGAATCAAAATTTCTAGGCGAATTCAGTGAGTTCCCAATGGGACATGCTTGTATGAGTCTGCTTTTCAATATAGAGCAACATTTTGTGGAACGGATCTAAGTATCATGGTGAATTCAGTAGGTTCCCAATAGGATTCGCATGTAATAAGCTTGTTATTCAAGATAGAGCAACGTTTTAACGAACTGAAACACTGTTTCTCTGTGAATTCAGTTAGTTCCCAGTAGCCTGCTCTTGTACGATGTGTACTTTTAAAGATTTATCAAAATTTGGTGAGCCGAATCTGAGTAACATGGTGAATTCGGTTAGTTCCCAGTAGGCCGCAGTAGTAATGAGTGGACTGTTCGGGATATAGAAAAATTTTCACGAATGGAATCAAAATTTCTAGGCGAAATCAGTGAGTTCCCAATGGGACATGCTTGTATGAGTCTGCTTTTCAATATAGAACAACATTTTGTGGAACGGAATCTAAGTATCATGGTGAATTCAGGAGGTTCCCAATAGGATTCGCATGTAATAAGCTTGTTATTCAAGGTAGAGCAACGTTTTAACGAACTGAAACACTGTTTCTCTGTGAATTCAGTTAGTTCCCAGTAGCCTGCTCTTGTACTATGTGTACTTTTAAAGTTTTATCAAAATTTGGTGAGCCGAATCTGAGTAACATGGTGAATTCGGTTAGTTCCCAGTAGGCCGCAGTAGTAATGATTGGACTGTTCGGGATATAGAAAAATTTTCACGAATGGAATCAACATTTCTAGGCAAATTCAGTGAGTTCCCAATGGGACATGCTTGTAGGAGTCTGCTTTTCAATATAGAGCAACATTTTGTGGAACGGAATCTAAGTATCATGGTGAATTCAGTAGGTTCCCAATAGGATTCGCTTGTAATAAGCTTGTTATTCAAGATAGAGCAACGTTTTAACGAACTGAAACACTGTTTCTCTGTGAATTCAGTTAGTTCCAGTAGCCTGCTCTTGTACTATGTGTACTTTTAAAGATTTATCAAAATTTGTTGAGCCGAATCTGAGTAACATGGTGAATTCGGTTAGTTCCCAGTAGGCCGCGGTAGTAATGAGTGGACTGTTCGGGATATAGAAAAATTTACACGAATGGAATCAAAATTTCTAGGCGAATACAGTGAGTTCCCAATGGGACATGCTTGTATGAGTCTGCTTTTCAATATAGAGCAACATTTTGTGGAACGGAATCTAAGTGTCATGGTGAATTCAGTAGGTTCCCAATAGGATTCGCATGTAATAAGCTTGTTATTCAAGATAGAGCAACGTTTTAACGAACTGAAACACTGTTTCTCTGTGAATTCAGTTAGTTCCCAGTAGCCTGCTCTTGTACTATGTGTACTTTTAAAGATTTATCAAAATTTGTTGAGCCGAATCTGAGTAACATGGTGAATTCGGTTAGTTTCCAGTAGGCCGCGGTAGTAATGAGTGGACTGTTCGGGATATAGAAAATTTTTCACGAATAGAATCAAAATTTCTAGGCGAATTCCGTGAGTTCCCAATGGGACATGCTTGTATGAGTCTGCTTTTCAATATAGAGCAACATTTAGTGGAACGGAATCTAAGTATCATGGTGAATTCAGTAGGTTCCCAATAGGATTCGCATGTAATAAGCTGGTTATTCAAGATAGAGCAACGTTTTAACGAACTGAAACACTGTTTCTCTGTGAATTCAGTTAGTTCCCAGTAGCCTGCTCTTGTACTATGTGTACTTTTAAAGATTTATCAAAATTTGGTGAGCCGAATCTGAGTAACATGGTGAATTCGGTTAGTTCCCAGTAGGCCGCAGTAGTAATGAGTGGACTGTTCGGGATATAGAAATATTTACACGAATGGAATCAAAATTTCTAGGCGAATTCAGTGAGTTCCCAATGGGTCAGGCTTGTATGAGTCTGCTTTTCAATATAAAGCAACATTTTGTGGAACGGAATCTAAGTATCATGGTGAATTCAGTAGGTTCCCAATACGATTCGCATGTATAAGCTTGTTATTCAAGATAGAGCAACGTTTTAACGAACGTAAACACTGTTTCTCTGTGAATTCAGTTAGTTCCCAGTAGCCTGCTCTTGTACTATGTGTACTTTTAAAGATTTATCAAAATTTGGTGAGCCGAATCTGAGTAACATGGTGAATTCGGTTAGTTCCCAGTAGGCCGCAGTAGTAATGAGTGGACTGTTCGGGATATAGAAAAATTTACACGAATGGAATCAAAATTTCTAGGCGAATTCAGTGAGTTCCCAATGGGACATGCTTGTATGAGACTGCTTTTCAATATAGAGCAACATTTTGTGGAACGGAATCTAAGTATCATGGTGAATTCATCAGGTTCCCAATACGATTCGCATGTAATAAGCTTGTTATTCAAGATAGAGCAACGTTTTCACGAACGGAAACACTGTTTCTCTGTGAATTCAGTTAGTTCCCAGTAGCCTGCTCTTGTACGATGTGTACTTTTAAAGATTTATCAAAATGTGGTGAGCCGAATCTGAGTAACATGGTGAATTCGGTTAGTTCCCAGTAGGCCGCAGTAGTAATGAGTGGACTGTTCGGGATATAGAAAAATTTTCACGAATGGAATCAAAATTTCTAGGCGAAATCAGTGAGTTCCCAATGGGACATGCTTGTATGAGTCTGCTTTTCAATATAGAGCAACATTTTGTGGAACGGAATCTAAGTATCATGGTGAATTCAGTAGGTTCCCAATAGGATTCGCATGTAATAAGCCAGTTATTCAAGATAGAGCAACGTTTTAACGAACTGAAACACTGTTTCTCTGTGAATTCAGTTAGTTCCCAGTAGCCTGCTCTTGTACTATGTGTACTTTTAAAGATTTATCAAAATTTGGTGAGCCGAATCTGAGTAACATGGTGAATTCGGTTAGTTCCCAGTAGGCCGCGGTAGTAATGAGTGGACTGTTCGGGATATAGAAAAATTTTCACGAATGGAATCAAAATTTCTAGGCGAATTCAGTGAGTTCCCAATGGGACATGCTTGTATGAGTCTGCTTTTCAATATAGAGCAACATTTTGTGGAACGGAATCTAAGTATCATGGTGAATTCAGTAGGTTCCCAATAGGATTCGCATGTAATAAGCTTGTTATTCAAGATAGAGCAACGTTTTAACGAACTGAAACACTGTTTCTCTGTGAATTCAGTTAGTTCCCAGTAGCCTGCTCTTGTCCTATGTGTACTTTTAAAGATTTATCAAAATTTGGTGAGCCGAATCTGAGTAACATGGTGAATTCGGTTAGTTCCCAGTAGGCCGCGGTAGTAATGAGTGGACTGTTCGGGATATAGAAAAATTTTCACGAATGGAATCAAAATTTCTAGGAGAATTCAGTGAGTTCCCAATGGGACATGCTTGTATGAGTCTGCTTTTCAATATAGAGCAACATTTTGTGGAACGGAATCTAAGTATCATGGTGAATTCAGTAGGTTCCCAATAGGATTCGCATGTAATAAGCTTGTTATTCAAGATAGAGCAACGTTTATCGAACTGAAACACTGTTTCTCTGTGAATTCAGTTAGTTCCCAGTAGCCTGCTCTTGTACTATGTGACTTTTAAAGTTTTATCAAAATTTGGTGAGCCGAATCTGAGTAACATGGTGAATTCGGTTAGTTCCCAGTAGGCCGCGGTAGTAATGAGTGGACTGTTCGGGATATAGAAAAATTTTCACGAATGGAATCAAAATTTCTAGGCGAATTCAGTGAGTTCCCAATGGGACATGCTTGTATGAGTCTGCTTTTCAATATAGAGCAACATTTTGTGGAACGTAATCTAAGTATCATGGTGAATTCAGTAGGTTCCCAATAGGATTCGCATGTAATAAGCTTGTTATTCAAGATAGAGCAACGTTTTAACGAACTGAAACACTGTTTCTCTGTGAATTCAGTTATTTCCCAGTAGCCTGCTCTTGTACGATGTGTACTTTTAAAGATTTATCAAAATTTGGTGAGCCGAATCTGAGTAACATGGTGAATTCGGTTAGTTCCCAGTAGGCCGCAGTAGTAATGATTGGACTGTTCGGGATATAGAAAAATTTTCAAAATGGAATCAAAATTTCTAGGCGAATTCAGTGAGTTCCCAATGGGAAAAGCTTGTATGAGTCTGCTTTTCAATATAGAGCAACATTTTGTGGAACAGAATCTAAGTATCATGGTGAATTCAGTAGGTTCCCAATAGGATTCGCATGTAATAAGCTTGTTATTCAAGATAGAGCAACGTTTTAACGAACTGAAACACTGTTTCTCTGTGAATTCAGTTAGTTCCCAGTAGCCTGCTCTTGTACTATGTGTACTTTTAAAGATTTATCAAAATTTGGTGAGCCGAATCTGAGTAACATGGTGAATTCGGTTAGTTCCCAGTAGGCCGCGGTAGTAATGAGTGGACTGTTCGGGATATAGAAAAATTTTCACGAATGGAATCAAAATTTCTAGGCGAATTCAGTGAGTTCCCAATGGGACATGCTTGTATGAGTCTGCTTTTCAATATAGAGCAACATTTTGTGGAACGGAATCTAAGTATCATGGTGAATTCATTAGGTTCCCAATAGGATTCGCATGTAATAAGCTTGTTATTCAAGATAGAGCAACGTTTTAACGAACTGAAACACTGTTTCTCTGTGAAATCAGTTAGTTCCCAGTTGCCTGCTCTTGTACGATGTGTACTTTTAAAGATTTATCAAAATTTGTTGAGCCGAATCTGAGTAACATGGTGAATTCGGTTAGTTCCCAGTAGGCCGCGGTAGTAATGAGTGGACTGTTCGGGATATAGAAAAATTTTCACGAATGGAATCAAAATTTCTAGGCGAATTCAGTGAGTTCCCAATGGGACATGCTTGTATGAGTCTGCTTTTCAATATAGAGCAACATTTTGTGGAACGTAATCTAAGTATCATGGTGAATTCAGTAGGTTCCCAATAGGATTCGCATGTAATAAGCTTGTTATTCAAGATAGAGCAACGTTTTAACGAACTGAAACACTGTTTCTCTGTGAATTCAGTTATTTCCCAGTAGCCTGCTCTTGTACGATGTGTACTTTTAAAGATTTATCAAAATTTGGTGAGCCGAATCTGAGTAACATGGTGAATTCGGTTAGTTCCCAGTAGGCCGCAGTAGTAATGATTGGACTGTTCGGGATATAGAAAAATTTTCAAAATGGAATCAAAATTTCTAGGCGAATTCAGTGAGTTCCCAATGGGAAAAGCTTGTATGAGTCTGCTTTTCAATATAGAGCAACATTTTGTGGAACAGAATCTAAGTATCATGGTGAATTCAGTAGGTTCCCAATAGGATTCGCATGTAATAAGCTTGTTATTCAAGATAGAGCAACGTTTTAACGAACTGAAACACTGTTTCTCTGTGAATTCAGTTAGTTCCCAGTAGCCTGCTCTTGTACTATGTGTACTTTTAAAGATTTATCAAAATTTGGTGAGCCGAATCTGAGTAACATGGTGAATTCGGTTAGTTCCCAGTAGGCCGCGGTAGTAATGAGTGGACTGTTCGGGATATAGAAAAATTTTCACGAATGGAATCAAAATTTCTAGGCGAATTCAGTGAGTTCCCAATGGGACATGCTTGTATGAGTCTGCTTTTCAATATAGAGCAACATTTTGTGGAACGGAATCTAAGTATCATGGTGAATTCATTAGGTTCCCAATAGGATTCGCATGTAATAAGCTTGTTATTCAAGATAGAGCAACGTTTTAACGAACTGAAACACTGTTTCTCTGTGAAATCAGTTAGTTCCCAGTTGCCTGCTCTTGTACGATGTGTACTTTTAAAGATTTATCAAAATTTGTTGAGCCGAATCTGAGTAACATGGTGAATTCGGTTAGTTCCCAGTAGGCCGCGGTAGTAATGAGTGGACTGTTCGGGATATAGAAAAATTTTCACGAATGGAATCAAAATTTCTAGGCGAATTCAGTGAGTTCCCAATGGGACATGCTTGTATGAGTCTGCTTTTCAATATAGAGCAACATTTTGTGGAACGTAATCTAAGTATCATGGTGAATTCAGTAGGTTCCCAATAGGATTCGCATGTAATAAGCTTGTTATTCAAGATAGAGCAACGTTTTAACGAACTGAAACACTGTTTCTCTGTGAATTCAGTTATTTCCCAGTAGCCTGCTCTTGTACGATGTGTACTTTTAAAGATTTATCAAAATTTGGTGAGCCGAATCTGAGTAACATGGTGAATTCGGTTAGTTCCCAGTAGGCCGCAGTAGTAATGATTGGACTGTTCGGGATATAGAAAAATTTTCAAAATGGAATCAAAATTTCTAGGCGAATTCAGTGAGTTCCCAATGGGAAAAGCTTGTATGAGTCTGCTTTTCAATATAGAGCAACATTTTGTGGAACAGAATCTAAGTATCATGGTGAATTCAGTAGGTTCCCAATAGGATTCGCATGTAATAAGCTTGTTATTCAAGATAGAGCAACGTTTTAACGAACTGAAACACTGTTTCTCTGTGAATTCAGTTAGTTCCCAGTAGCCTGCTCTTGTACTATGTGTACTTTTAAAGATTTATCAAAATTTGGTGAGCCGAATCTGAGTAACATGGTGAATTCGGTTAGTTCCCAGTAGGCCGCGGTAGTAATGAGTGGACTGTTCGGGATATAGAAAAATTTTCACGAATGGAATCAAAATTTCTAGGAGAATTCAGTGAGTTCCCAATGGGACATGCTTGTATGAGTCTGCTTTTCAATATAGAGCAACATTTTGTGGAACGGAATCTAAGTATCATGGTGAATTCAGTAGGTTCCCAATAGGATTCGCATGTAATAAGCTTGTTATTCAAGATAGAGCAACGTTTATCGAACTGAAACACTGTTTCTCTGTGAATTCAGTTAGTTCCCAGTAGCCTGCTCTTGTACTATGTGACTTTTAAAGTTTTATCAAAATTTGGTGAGCCGAATCTGAGTAACATGGTGAATTCGGTTAGTTCCCAGTAGGCCGCGGTAGTAATGAGTGGACTGTTCGGGATATAGAAAAATTTTCACGAATGGAATCAAAATTTCTAGGCGAATTCAGTGAGTTCCCAATGGGACATGCTTGTATGAGTCTGCTTTTCAATATAGAGCAACATTTTGTGGAACGTAATCTAAGTATCATGGTGAATTCAGTAGGTTCCCAATAGGATTCGCATGTAATAAGCTTGTTATTCAAGATAGAGCAACGTTTTAACGAACTGAAACACTGTTTCTCTGTGAATTCAGTTATTTCCCAGTAGCCTGCTCTTGTACGATGTGTACTTTTAAAGATTTATCAAAATTTGGTGAGCCGAATCTGAGTAACATGGTGAATTCGGTTAGTTCCCAGTAGGCCGCAGTAGTAATGATTGGACTGTTCGGGATATAGAAAAATTTTCAAAATGGAATCAAAATTTCTAGGCGAATTCAGTGAGTTCCCAATGGGAAAAGCTTGTATGAGTCTGCTTTTCAATATAGAGCAACATTTTGTGGAACAGAATCTAAGTATCATGGTGAATTCAGTAGGTTCCCAATAGGATTCGCATGTAATAAGCTTGTTATTCAAGATAGAGCAACGTTTTAACGAACTGAAACACTGTTTCTCTGTGAATTCAGTTAGTTCCCAGTAGCCTGCTCTTGTACGATGTGTACTTTTAAAGATTTATCAAAATTTGGTGAGCCGAATCTGAGTAACATGGTGAATTCGGTTAGTTCCCAGTAGGCCGCAGTAGTAATGAGTGGACTGTTCGGGATATAGAAAAATTTTCACGAATGGAATCAAAATTTCTAGGCGAATTCAGTGAGTTCCCAATGGGACATGCTTGTATGAGTCTGCTTTTCAATATAGAGCAACATTTTGTGGAACGGAATCTAAGTATCATGGTGAATTCATTAGGTTCCCAATAGGATTCGCATGTAATAAGCTTGTTATTCAAGATAGAGCAACGTTTTAACGAACTGAAACACTGTTTCTCTGTGAAATCAGTTAGTTCCCAGTTGCCTGCTCTTGTACGATGTGTACTTTTAAAGATTTATCAAAATTTGTTGAGCCGAATCTGAGTAACATGGTGAATTCGGTTAGTTCCCAGTAGGCCGCGGTAGTAATGAGTGGACTGTTCGGGATATAGAAAAATTTTCACGAATGGAATCAAAATTTCTAGGCAAATTCAGTGAGTTCCCAATGGGACATGCTTGTATGAGTCTGCTTTTCAATATAGAGCAACATTTTGTGGAACGGAATCTAAGTGTCATGGTGAATTCAGTAGGTTCCCAAAAGGATTCGCATGTAATAAGCCATTTATTCAAGATAGAGCAACGTTTTAACGAACTGAAACACTGTTTCTCTGTGAATTCAGTTAGTTCCCAGTAGCCTGCTCTTGTACTATGTGACTTTTAAAGTTTTATCAAAATTTGGTGAGCCGAATCTGAGTAACATGGTGAATTCGGTTAGTTCCCAATAGGCCGCGGTAGTAATGAGTGGACTGTTCGGGATATAGAAAAATTTTCACGAATGGAATCAAAATTTCTAGGCGAATTCAGTGAGTTCCCAATGGGACATGCTTGTATGAGTCTGCTTTTCAATATAGAGCAACATTTTGTGGAACGGAATCTAAGTATCATGGTGAATTCAGTAGGTTCCCAATAGGATTCGCATGTAATAAGCTTGTTATTCAAGATAGAGCAACGTTTTAACGAACTGAAACACTGTTTCTCTGTGAATTCAGTTAGTTCCCAGTAGCCTGCTCTTGTACGATGTGTACTTTTAAAGATTTATCAAAATTTGGTGAGCCGAATCTGAGTAACATGGTGAATTCGGTTAGTTCCCAGTAGGCCGCAGTAGTAATGATTGGACTGTTCGGGATATAGAAAAATTTTCACGAATGGAATCAAAATTTCTAGGCGAATTCAGTGAGTTCCCAATGGGACAAGCTTGTATGAGTCTGCTTTTCAATATAGAGCAACATTTTGTGGAACGCAATCTAAGTATCATGGTGAATTCAGTAGGTTCCCAATAGGATTCGCATGTAATAAGCTTGTTATTCAAGATAGGGCAACGTTTTAACGAACTGAAACACTGTTTCTCTGTGAATTCAGTTAGTTCCCAGTAGCCTGCTCTTGTACGATGTGTACTTTTAAAGATTTATCAAAATTTGGTGAGCCGAATCTGAGTAACATGGTGAATTCGGTTAGTTCCCAGTAGGCCGCAGTAGTAATGAGTGGACTGTTCGGGATATAGAAAAATTTTCACGAATGGAATCAAAATTTCTAGGCGAATTCAGTGAGTTCCCAATGGGACAAGCTTGTATGAGTCTGCTTTTCAATATAGAGCAACATTTTGTGGAACGGAATCTAAATATCATGGTGAATTCAGTAGGTTCCCAATAGGATTCGCATGTAATAAGCTTGTTATTCAAGATAGAGCAACGTTTTAACGAACTGAAACACTGTTTCTCTGTGAATTCAGTTAGTTCCCAGTAGCCTGCTCTTGTACGATGTGTACTTTTAAAGATTTATCAAAATTTGGTGAGCCGAATCTGAGTAACATGGTGAATTCGGTTAGTTCCCAGTAGGCCGCAGTAGTAATGAGTGGACTGTTCGGGATATAGAAAAATTTTCACGAATGGAATCAAAATTTCTAGGCGAAATCAGTGAGTTCCCAATGGGACATGCTTGTATGAGTCTGCTTTTCAATATAGAGCAACATTTTGTGGAACGGAATCTAAGTATCATGGTGAATTCAGTAGGTTCCCAATAGGATTCGCATGTAATAAGCCAGTTATTCAAGATAGAGCAACGTTTTAACGAACTGAAACACTGTTTCTCTGTGAATTCAGTTAGTTCCCAGTAGCCTGCTCTTGTACTATGTGTACTTTTAAAGATTTATCAAAATTTGGTGAGCCGAATCTGAGTAACATGGTGAATTCGGTTAGTTCCCAGTAGGCCGCGGTAGTAATGAGTGGACTGTTCGGGATATAGAAAAATTTTCACGAATGGAATCAAAATTTCTAGGCGAATTCAGTGAGTTCCCAATGGGACAAGCTTGTATGAGTCTGCTTTTCAATATAGAGCAACATTTTGTGGAACGCAATCTAAGTATCATGGTGAATTCAGTAGGTTCCCAATAGGATTCGCATGTAATAAGCTTGTTATTCAAGATAGGGCAACGTTTTAACGAACTGAAACACTGTTTCTCTGTGAATTCAGTTAGTTCCCAGTAGCCTGCTCTTGTACGATGTGTACTTTTAAAGATTTATCAAAATTTGGTGAGCCGAATCTGAGTAACATGGTGAATTCGGTTAGTTCCCAGTAGGCCGCAGTAGTAATGAGTGGACTGTTCGGGATATAGAAAAATTTTCACGAATGGAATCAAAATTTCTAGGCGAATTCAGTGAGTTCCCAATGGGACAAGCTTGTATGAGTCTGCTTTTCAATATAGAGCAACATTTTGTGGAACGGAATCTAAGTATCATGGTGAATTCAGTAGGTTCCCAATAGGATTCGCATGTAATAAGCTTGTTATTCAAGATAGAGCAACGTTTTAACGAACTGAAACACTGTTTCTCTGTGAATTCAGTTAGTTCCCAGTAGCCTGCTCTTGTACGATGTGTACTTTTAAAGATTTATCAAAATTTGGTGAGCCGAATCTGAGTAACATGGTGAATTCGGTTAGTTCCCAGTAGGCCGCAGTAGTAATGAGTGGACTGTTCGGGATATAGAAAAATTTTCACGAATGGAATCAAAATTTCTAGGCGAAATCAGTGAGTTCCCAATGGGACATGCTTGTATGAGTCTGCTTTTCAATATAGAGCAACATTTTGTGGAACGGAATCTAAGTATCATGGTGAATTCAGTAGGTTCCCAATAGGATTCGCATGTAATAAGCCAGTTATTCAAGATAGAGCAACGTTTTAACGAACTGAAACACTGTTTCTCTGTGAATTCAGTTAGTTCCCAGTAGCCTGCTCTTGTACTATGTGTACTTTTAAAGATTTATCAAAATTTGGTGAGCCGAATCTGAGTAACATGGTGAATTCGGTTAGTTCCCAGTAGGCCGCGGTAGTAATGAGTGGACTGTTCGGGATATAGAAAAATTTTCACGAATGGAATCAAAATTTCTAGGCGAATTCAGTGAGTTCCCAATGGGACATGCTTGTATGAGTCTGCTTTTCAATATAGAGCAACATTTTGTGGAACGGAATCTAAGTATCATGGTGAATTCAGTAGGTTCCCAATAGGATTCGCATGTAATAAGCTTGTTATTCAAGATAGAGCAACGTTTTAACGAACTGAAACACTGTTTCTCTGTGAATTCAGTTAGTTCCCAGTAGCCTGCTCTTGTACTATGTGTACTTTTAAAGATTTATCAAAATTTGGTGAGCCGAATCTGAGTAACATGGTGAATTCGGTTAGTTCCCAGTAGGCCGCGGTAGTAATGAGTGGACTGTTCGGGATATAGAAAAATTTTCACGAATGGAATCAAAATTTCTAGGAGAATTCAGTGAGTTCCCAATGGGACATGCTTGTATGAGTCTGCTTTTCAATATAGAGCAACATTTTGTGGAACGGAATCTAAGTATCATGGTGAATTCAGTAGGTTCCCAATAGGATTCGCATGTAATAAGCTTGTTATTCAAGATAGAGCAACGTTTATCGAACTGAAACACTGTTTCTCTGTGAATTCAGTTAGTTCCCAGTAGCCTGCTCTTGTACTATGTGACTTTTAAAGTTTTATCAAAATTTGGTGAGCCGAATCTGAGTAACATGGTGAATTCGGTTAGTTCCCAGTAGGCCGCGGTAGTAATGAGTGGACTGTTCGGGATATAGAAAAATTTTCACGAATGGAATCAAAATTTCTAGGCGAATTCAGTGAGTTCCCAATGGGACATGCTTGTATGAGTCTGCTTTTCAATATAGAGCAACATTTTGTGGAACGGAATCTAAGTATCATGGTGAATTCAGTAGGTTCCCAATAGGATTCGCATGTAATAAGCTTGTTATTCAAGATAGAGCAACGTTTTAACGTACTGAAACACTGTTTCTCTGTGAATTCAGTTATTTCCCAGTAGCCTGCTCTTGTACGATGTGTACTTTTAAAGATTTATCAAAATTTGGGGAGCCGAATCTGAGTAACATGGTGAATTCGGTTAGTTCCCAGTAGGCCGCAGTAGTAATGATTGGACTGTTCGGGATATAGAAAAATTTTCAAAATGGAATCAAAATTTCTAGGCGAATTCAGTGAGTTCCCAATGGGAAAAGCTTGTATGAGTCTGCTTTTCAATATAGAGCAACATTTTGTGGAACAGAATCTAAGTATCATGGTGAATTCAGTAGGTTCCCAATAGGATTCGCATGTAATAAGCTTGTTATTCAAGATAGAGCAACGTTTTAACGAACTGAAACACTGTTTCTCTGTGAATTCAGTTAGTTCCCAGTAGCCTGCTCTTGTACGATGTGTACTTTTAAAGATTTATCAAAATTTGGTGAGCCGAATCTGAGTAACATGGTGAATTCGGTTAGTTCCCAGTAGGCCGCAGTAGTAATGAGTGGACTGTTCGGGATATAGAAAAATTTTCACGAATGGAATCAAAATTTCTAGGCGAATTCAGTGAGTTCCCAATGGGACATGCTTGTATGAGTCTGCTTTTCAATATAGAGCAACATTTTGTGGAACGGAATCTAAGTATCATGGTGAATTCATTAGGTTCCCAATAGGATTCGCATGTAATAAGCTTGTTATTCAAGATAGAGCAACGTTTTAACGAACTGAAACACTGTTTCTCTGTGAATTCAGTTAGTTCCCAGTTGCCTGCTCTTGTACGATGTGTACTTTTAAAGATTTATCAAAATTTGTTGAGCCGAATCTGAGTAACATGGTGAATTCGGTTAGTTCCCAGTAGGCCGCGGTAGTAATGAGTGGACTGTTCGGGATATAGAAAAATTTTCACGAATGGAATCAAAATTTCTAGGCAAATTCAGTGAGTTCCCAATGGGACATGCTTGTATGAGTCTGCTTTTCAATATAGAGCAACATTTTGTGGAACGGAATCTAAGTGTCATGGTGAATTCAGTAGGTTCCCAAAAGGATTCGCATGTAATAAGCCAGTTATTCAAGATAGAGCAACGTTTTAACGAACTGAAACACTGTTTCTCTGTGAATTCAGTTAGTTCCCAGTAGCCTGCTCTTGTACTATGTGACTTTTAAAGTTTTATCAAAATTTGGTGAGCCGAATCTGAGTAACATGGTGAATTCGGTTAGTTCCCAATAGGCCGCGGTAGTAATGAGTGGACTGTTCGGGATATAGAAAAATTTTCACGAATGGAATCAAAATTTCTAGGCGAATTCAGTGAGTTCCCAATGGGACATGCTTGTATGAGTCTGCTTTTCAATATAGAGCAACATTTTGTGGAACGGAATCTAAGTATCATGGTGAATTCAGTAGGTTCCCAATAGGATTCGCATGTAATAAGCTTGTTATTCAAGATAGAGCAACGTTTTAACGAACTGAAACACTGTTTCTCTGTGAATTCAGTTAGTTCCCAGTAGCCTGCTCTTGTACGATGTGTACTTTTAAAGATTTATCAAAATTTGGTGAGCCGAATCTGAGTAACATGGTGAATTCGGTTAGTTCCCAGTAGGCCGCAGTAGTAATGATTGGACTGTTCGGGATATAGAAAAATTTTCACGAATGGAATCAAAATTTCTAGGCGAATTCAGTGAGTTCCCAATGGGACAAGCTTGTATGAGTCTGCTTTTCAATATAGAGCAACATTTTGTGGAACGCAATCTAAGTATCATGGTGAATTCAGTAGGTTCCCAATAGGATTCGCATGTAATAAGCTTGTTATTCAAGATAGGGCAACGTTTTAACGAACTGAAACACTGTTTCTCTGTGAATTCAGTTAGTTCCCAGTAGCCTGCTCTTGTACGATGTGTACTTTTAAAGATTTATCAAAATTTGGTGAGCCGAATCTGAGTAACATGGTGAATTCGGTTAGTTCCCAGTAGGCCGCAGTAGTAATGAGTGGACTGTTCGGGATATAGAAAAATTTTCACGAATGGAATCAAAATTTCTAGGCGAATTCAGTGAGTTCCCAATGGGACATGCTTGTATGAGTCTGCTTTTCAATATAGAGCAACATTTTGTGGAACGGAATCTAAGTATCATGGTGAATTCAGTAGGTTCCCAATAGGATTCGCATGTAATAAGCTTGTTATTCAAGATAGAGCAACGTTTTAACGAACTGAAACACTGTTTCTCTGTGAATTCAGTTAGTTCCCAGTTGCCTGCTCTTGTACGATGTGTACTTTTAAAGATTTATCAAAATTTGTTGAGCCGAATCTGAGTAACATGGTGAATTCGGTTAGTTCCCAGTAGGCCGCGGTAGTAATGAGTGGACTGTTCGGGATATAGAAAAATTTTCACGAATGGAATCAAAATTTCTAGGCGAATTCAGTGAGTTCCCAATGGGACATGCTTGTATGAGTCTGCTTTTCAATATAGAGCAACATTTTGTGGAACGGAATCTAAGTGTCATGGTGAATTCAGTAGGTTCCCAATAGGATTCGCATGTAATAAGCCAGTTATTCAAGATAGAGCAACGTTTTAACGAACTGAAACACTGTTTCTCTGTGAATTCAGTTAGTTCCCAGTAGCCTGCTCTTGTACTATGTGTACTTTTAAAGATTTATCAAAATTTGGTGAGCCGAATCTGAGTAACATGGTGAATTCGGTTAGTTCCCAGTAGGCCGCGGTAGTAATGAGTGGACTGTTCGGGATATAGAAAAATTTTCACGAATGGAATCAAAATTTCTAGGCGAATTCAGTGAGTTCCCAATGGGACATGCTTGTATGAGTCTGCTTTTCAATATAGAGCAACATTTAGTGGAACGGAATCTAAGTATCATGGTGAATTCAGTAGGTTCCCAATAGGATTCGCATGTAATAAGCTTGTTATTCAAGATAGAGCAACGTTTTAACGAACTGAAACACTGTTTCTCTGTGAATTCAGTTAGTTCCCAGTAGCCTGCTCTTGTACGATGTGTACTTTTAAAGATTTATCAAAATTTGGTGAGCCGAATCTGAGTAACATGGTGAATTCGGTTAGTTCCCAGTAGGCTGCAGTAGTAATGAGTGGACTGTTCGGGATATAGAAAAATTTTCACGAATGGAATCAAAATTTCTAGGCGAATTCAGTGAGTTCCCAATGGGACATGCTTGTATGACTCTGCTTTTCAATATAGAGCAACATTTTGTGGAACGGAATCTAAGTATCATGGTGAATTCAGTAGGTTCCCAATACGATTCGCATGTAATAAGCTTGTTATTCAAGATAGAGCAAAGTTTTAACGAACTGAAACACTGTTTCTCAGTGAATTCAGTTAGTTCCCAGTAGCCTGCTCTTGTACTATGTGTACTTTTAAAGATTTATCAAAATTTGGTGAGCCGAATCTGAGTAACATGGTGAATTCGGTTAGTTCCCAGTAGGCCGCAGTAGTAATGATTGGACTGTTCGGGATAAAGAAAAATTTTCACGAATGGAATCAAAATTTCTAGGCGAATTCAGTGAGTTTCCAATGGGACAAGCTTGTATGAGTCTGCTTTTCAATATAGAGCAACATTTTGTGGAACGGAATCTAAGTATCATGGTGAATGCAGTAGGTTCCCAATACGATTCGCATATAATAAGCTTGTTATTCAAGATAGGGCAACGTTTTAACGAACTGAAACACTGTTTCTCTGTGAATTCAGTTAGTTCCCAGTAGCCTGCTCTTGTACGATGTGTACTTTTAAAGATTTATCAAAATTTGGTGAGCCGAATCTGAGTAACATGGTGAATTCGGTTAGTTCCCAGTAGGCCGCAGTAGTAATGAGTGGACTCTTCGGGATATAGAAAAATTTTCACGAATGGAATCAAAATTTCTAGGCGAATTCAGTGAGTTCCCAATGGGACATGCTTGTATGAGTCTGCTTTTCAATATAGAGCAACATTTTGTGGAACGGAATCTAAGTATCATGGTGAATTCAGTAGGTTCCCAATACGATTCGCATGTAATAAGCTTGTTATTCAAGATAGAGCAACGTTTTAACGAACTGAAACACTGTTTCTCTGTGAATTCAGTTAGTTCCCAGTAGCCTGCTCTTGTACTATGTGTACTTTTAAAGATTTATCAAAATTTGGTGAGCCGAATCTGAGTAACATGGTGAATTCGGTTAGTTCCCAGTAGGCCGCAGTAGTAATGATTGGACTGTTCGGGATGTAGAAAAATTTTCACGAATGGAATCAAAATTTCTAGGCGAATTCAGTGAGTTCCCAATGGGACATGCTTGTATGAGTCTGCTTTTCAATATAGAGCAACATTTTGTGGAACGGAATCTAAGTATCATGGTGAATTCAGTAGGTTCCCAATAGGATTCGCATGTAATAAGCTTGTTATTCAAGATAGGGCAAAGTTTTAACGAACTGAAACACTGTTTCTCTGTGAATTCAGTTAGTTCCCAGTAGCCTGCTCTTGTACAATGTGTACTTTTAAAGATTTATCAAAATTTGGTGAGCCGAAACTGAGTAACATGGTGAATTCGGTTAGTTCCCAGTAGGCCGCGGTAGTAATGAGTGGACTGTTCGGGATATAGAAAAATTTTCACGAATGGAATCAAAATTTCTAGGCGAATTCAGTGAGTTCCCAATGGGACATGCTTGTATGAGTCTGCTTTTCAATATAGAGCAACATTTAGTGGAACGGAATCTAAGTATCATGGTGAATTCAGTAGGTTCCCAATAGATTTGCATGTAATAAGCTTGTTATTCAAGATAGAGCAACGTTTTAACGAACTGAAACACTGTTTCTCTGTGAATTCAGTTAGTTCCCAGTAGCCTGCTCTTGTACGATGTGTACTTTTAAAGATTTATCAAAATTTGGTGAGCCGAATCTGAGTAACATGGTGAATTCGGTTAGTTCCCAGTAGGCTGCAGTAGTAATGAGTGGACTGTTCGGGATATAGAAAAATTTTCACGAATGGAATCAAAATTTCTAGGCGAATTCAGTGAGTTCCCAATGGGACATGCTTGTATGACTCTGCTTTTCAATATAGAGCAACATTTTGTGGAACGGAATCTAAGTGTCATGGTGAATTCAGTAGGTTCCCAATAGGATTCGCATGTAATAAGCCAGTTATTCAAGATAGAGCAACGTTTTAACGAACTGAAACACTGTTTCTCTGTGAAATCAGTTAGTTCCCAGTAGCCTGCTCTTGTACTATGTGTACTTTTAAAGATTTATCAAAATTTGGTGAGCCGAATCTGAGTAACATGGTGAATTCGGTTAGTTCCCAGTAGGCCGCGGTAGTAATGAGTGGACTGTTCGGGATATAGAAAAATTTTCACGAATGGAATCAAAATTTCTAGGCGAATTCAGTGAGTTCCCAATGGGACATGCTTGTATGAGTCTGCTTTTCAATATAGAGCAACATTTAGTGGAACGGAATCTAAGTATCATGGTGAATTCAGTAGGTTCCCAATAGGATTCGCATGTAATAAGCTTGTTATTCAAGATAGAGCAACGTTTTAACGAACTGAAACACTGTTTCTCTGTGAATTCAGTTAGTTCCCAGTAGCCTGCTCTTGTACGATGTGTACTTTTAAAGATTTATCAAAATTTGGTGAGCCGAATCTGAGTAACATGGTGAATTCGGTTAGTTCCCAGTAGGCTGCAGTAGTAATGAGTGGACTGTTCGGGATATAGAAAAATTTTCACGAATGGAATCAAAATTTCTAGGCGAATTCAGTGAGTTCCCAATGGGACATGCTTGTATGACTCTGCTTTTCAATATAGAGCAACATTTTTGGAACGGAATCTAAGTATCATGGTGAATTCAGTAGGTTCCCAATACGATTCGCATGTAATAAGCTTGTTATTCAAGATAGAGCAACGTTTTAACGAACGGAAACACTGTTTCTCAGTGAATTCAGTTAGTTCCCAGTAGCCTGCTCTTGTACTATGTGTACTTTTAAAGATTTATCAAAATTTGGTGAGCCGAATCTGAGTAACATGGTGAATTAGGTTAGTTCCCAGTAGGCCGCAGTAGTAATGATTGGACTGTTCGGGATATAGAAAAATTTTCACGAATGGAATCAAAATTTCTAGGCGAATTCAGTGAGTTCCCAATGGGACAAGCTTGTATGAGTCTGCTTTTCAATATAGAGCAACATTTTGTGGAACGGAATCTAAGTATCATGGTGAATTCAGTAGGTTCCCAATACGATTCGCATATAATAAGCTTGTTATTCAAGATAGGTCAACGTTTTAACGAACTGAAACACTGTTTCTCTGTGAATTCAGTTAGTTCCCAGTAGCCTGCTCTTGTACGATGTGTACTTTTAAAGATTTATCAAAATTTGGTGAGCCGAATCTGAGTAACATGGTGAATTCGGTTACTTCCCAGTAGGCCGCAGTAGTAATGAGTGGACTGTTCGGGATATAGAAAAATTTTCACGAATGGAATCAAAATTTCTAGGCGATTCAGTGAGTTGCCAATGGGACATGCTTGTATGAGTCTGCTTTTCAATATAGAGCAACATTTTGTGGAACGGAATCTAAGTATCATGGTGAATTCAGTAGGTTACCAATAGGATTCGCATGTAATAAGCTTGTTATTCAAGATAGAGCAACGTTTTAACGAACTGAAACACTGTTTCTCTGTGAATTCAGTTAGTTCCCAGTAGCCTGCTCTTGTACTATGTGTACTTTTAAAGATTTATCAAAATTTGGTGAGCCGAATCTGAGTAACATGGTGAATTCGGTTAGTTCCCAGTAGGCCGCGGTAGTAATGAGTGGACTGTTCGGGATATAGAAAAATTTTCACGAATGGAATCAAAATTTTTAGGCGAATTCAGTGAGTTCCCAATGGGACATGCTTGTATGACTCTGCTTTTCAATATAGAGCAACATTTTGTGGAACGCAATCTAAGTATCATGGTGAATTCAGTAGGTTCCCAATACGATTCGCATGTAATAAGCTTGTTATTCAAGATAGAGCAACGTTTTAACGAACTGAAACACTGTTTCTCTGTGAATTCAGTTAGTTCCCAGTAGCCCGCTCTTGTACTATGTGTACTTTTAAAGATTTATCAAAATTTGGTGAGCCGAATCTGAGTAACATGGTGAATTCGGTTTGTTCCCAGTAGGCCGCAGTAGTAATGAGTGGACTGTTCGGGATATAGAAAAATTAACACGAATGGAATCAAAATTTCTAGGCGAATTCAGTGAGTTCCCAATGGGACATGCTTGTATGAGTCTGCTTTTCAATATAGAGCAACATTTTGTGGAACGGAATCTAAGTATCATGGTGAATTCAGTAGGTTCCCAATAGGATTCGCATGTAATAAGCTTGTTATTCAAGATAGAGCAACGTTTTAACGAACGGAAACACTGTTTCTCTGTGAATTCAGTTAGTTCCCAGTAGCCTGATCTTGTACTATGTGTACTTTTAAAGATTTATCAAAATTGGTGAGCCGAATCTGAGTAACATGGTGAATTCGGTTAGTTCCCAGTAGGCCGCAGTAGTAATGAGTGGACTGTTCGGGATATAGAAAAATTTTCACGAATGGAATCAAAATTTCTAGGCGAATTCAGTGAGTTCCCAATGGGACATGCTTGTATGAGTCTGCTTTTCAATATAGAGCAACATTTTGTGGAACGGAATCTAAGTATCATGGTGAATTCAGTAGGTTCCCAATAGGATTCGCATGTAATAAGCTTGTTATTCAAGATAGAGCAACGTTTTAACGAACTGAAACACTGTTTCTCTGTGAATTCAGTTAGTTCCCAGTAGCCTGCTCTTGTACTATGTGTACTTTTAAAGATTTATCAAAATTTGTTGAGCCGAATCTGAGTAACATGGTGAATTCGGTTAGTTCCCAGTAGGCCGCGGTAGTAATGAGTGGACTGTTCGGGATATAGAAAAATTTTCACGAATGGAATCAAATTTCTAGGCGAATTCAGTGAGTTCCCAATGGGACATGCTTGTATGAGTCTGCTTTTCAATATAGAGCAACATTTTGTGGAACGGAATCTAAGAATCATGGTGAATTCAGTAGGTTCCCAATAGGATTCGCATGTAATAAGCTTGTTATTCAAGATAGAGCAACGTTTTAACGAACTGAAACACTGTTTCTCTGTGAATTCAGTTAGTTCCCAGTAGCCTGCTCTTGTACTATGTGTACTTTTAAAGATTTATCAAAATTTGTTGAGCCGAATCTGAGTAACATGGTGAATTCGGTTAGTTCCCAGTAGGCCGCGGTAGTAATGAGTGAACTGTTCGGGATATAGAAAAATTTTCACGAATGGAATCAAAATTTCTAGGAGAATTCAGTGAGTTCCCAATGGGACATGCTTGTATGAGTCTGCTTTTCAATATAGAGCAACATTTTGTGGAACGGAATCTAAGTATCATGGTGAATTCAGTAGGTTCCCAATAGGATTCGCATGTAATAAGCTTGTTATTCAAGATAGAGCAACGTTTTAACGAACTGAAACACTGTTTCTCTGTGAATTCAGTTAGTTCCCAGTAGCCTGCTCTTGTACTATGTGTACTTTTAAAGATTTATCAAAATTTGGTGAGCAGAATCTGAGTAACATGGTGAATTCGGTTAGTTCCCAGTAGGCCGCAGTAGTAATGAGTGGACTGTTCGGGATATAGAAAAATTTACACGAATGGAATCAAAATTTCTAGGCGAATTCAGTGAGTTCCCAATGGGACATGCTTGTATGAGTCTGCTTTTCAATATAGAGCAACATTTTGTGGAACGGAATCTAAGTATCATGGTGAATTCAGTAGGTTCCCAATACGATTCGCATGTAATAAGCTTGTTATTCAAGATAGAGCAACGTTTTAACGAACGGAAACACTGTTTCTCTGTGAATTCAGTTAGTTCCCAGTAGCCTGCTCTTGTACGATGTGTACTTTTAAAGATTTATCAAAATTTGGTGAGCCGAATCTGAGTAACATGGTGAATTCGGTTAGTTCCCAGTAGGCCGCGGTAGTAATGAGTGGACTGTTCGGGATATAGAAAAATTTACACGAATGGAATCAAAATTTCTAGGCGAATTCAGTGAGTTCCCAATGGGACATGCTTGTATGAGTCTGCTTTTCAATATAGAGCAACATTTTGTGGAACGGAATCTAAGTATCATGGTGAATTCAGTAGGTTCCCAATAGGATTCGCATGTAATAAGCTTGTTATTCAAGATAGAGCAACGTTTTAACGAACTGAAACACTGTTTCTCTGTGAATTCAGTTAGTTCCCAGTAGCCTGCTCTTGTACTATGTGTACTTTTAAAGATTTTTCAAAATTTGTTGAGCCGAATCTGAGTAACATGGTGAATTCGGTTAGTTCCCAGTAGGCCGCGGTAGTAATGTGTGGACTGTTCGGGATATAGAAAAATTTTCACGAATGGAATCAAAATTTCTAGGCGAATTCAGTAAGTTCCCAATGGGACATGCTTGTATGAGTCTGCTTTTCAATATAGAGCAACATTTTGTGGAACGGATCTAAGTATCATGGTGAATTCAGTAGGTTCCCAAAAGGATTCGCATGTATTAAGCTTGTTATTCAAGATAGAGCAACGTTTTAACGAACGGAAACACTGTTTCTCTGTGAATTCAGTTAGTTCCCAGTAGCCTGCTCTTGTACGATGTGTACTTTTAAAGATTTATCAAAATTTGGTGAGCCGAATCTGAGTAACATGGTGAATTCGGTTAGTTCCCAGTAGGCCGCGGTAGTAATGAGTGGACTGTTCGGGATATAGAAAAATTTACACGAATGGAATCAAAATTTCTAGGCGAATTCAGTGAGTTCCCAATGGGACATGCTTGTATGAGTCTGCTTTTCAATATAGAGCAACATTTTGTGGAACGGAATCTAAGTATCATGGTGAATTCAGTAGGTTCCCAATAGGATTCGCATGTAATAAGCTTGTTATTCAAGATAGAGCAACGTTTTAACGAACTGAAACACTGTTTCTCTGTGAATTCAGTTAGTTCCCAGTAGCCTGCTCTTGTACTATGTGTACTTTTAAAGATTTTTCAAAATTTGTTGAGCCGAATCTGAGTAACATGGTGAATTCGGTTAGTTCCCAGTAGGCCGCGGTAGTAATGTGTGGACTGTTCGGGATATAGAAAAATTTTCACGAATGGAATCAAAATTTCTAGGCGAATTCAGTAAGTTCCCAATGGGACATGCTTGTATGAGTCTGCTTTTCAATATAGAGCAACATTTTGTGGAACGGATCTAAGTATCATTGTGAATTCAGTAGGTTCCCAAAAGGATTCGCATGTATTAAGCTTGTTATTCAAGATAGAGCAACGTTTTAACGAACTGAAACACTGTTTCTCTGTGAATTCAGTTACTTCCCAGTAGCCTGCTCTTGTACTATGTGTACTTTTAAAGATTTATCAAAATTTGGTGAGCAGAATCTGAGTAACATGGTGAATTCGGTTAGTTCCCAGTAGGCCGCAGTAGTAATGAGTGGACTGTTCGGGATATAGAAAAATTTACACGAATGGAATCAAAATTTCTAGGCGAATTCAGTGAGTTCCCAATGGGACATGCTTGTATGAGTCTGCTTTTCAATATAGAGCAACATTTTGTGGAACGGAATCTAAGTATCATGGTGAATTCAGTAGGTTCCCAATACGATTCGCATGTAATAAGCTTGTTATTCAAGATAGAGCAACGTTTTAACGAACGGAAACACTGTTTCTCTGTGAATTCAGTTAGTTCCCAGTAGCCTGCTCTTGTACGATGTGTACTTTTAAAGATTTATCAAAATTTGGTGAGCCGAATCTGAGTAACATGGTGAATTCGGTTAGTTCCCAGTAGGCCGCGGTAGTAATGAGTGGACTGTTCGGGATATAGAAAAATTTACACGAATGGAATCAAAATTTCTAGGCGAATTCAGTGAGTTCCCAATGGGACATGCTTGTATGAGTCTGCTTTTCAATATAGAGCAACATTTTGTGGAACGGAATCTAAGTATCATGGTGAATTCAGTAGGTTCCCAATAGGATTCGCATGTAATAAGCTTGTTATTCAAGATAGAGCAACGTTTTAACGAACTGAAACACTGTTTCTCTGTGAATTCAGTTAGTTCCCAGTAGCCTGCTCTTGTACTATGTGTACTTTTAAAGATTTATCAAAATTTGTTGAGCCGAATCTGAGTAACATGGTGAATTCGGTTAGTTCCCAGTAGGCCGCGGTAGTAATGTGTGGACTGTTCGGGATATAGAAAAATTTTCACGAATGGAATCAAAATTTCTAGGCGAATTCAGTGAGTTCCCAATGGGACATGCTTGTATGAGTCTGCTTTTCAATATAGAGCAACATTTTGTGGAACGGAATCTAAGTATCATGGTGAATTCAGTAGGTTCCCAGTAGGATTCGCATGTAATAAGCTTGTTATTCAAGATAGAGCAACGTTTTAACGAACTGAAACACTGTTTCTCTGTGAATTCAGTTAGTTCCCAGTAGCCTGCTCTTGTACTATGTGTACTTTTAAAGATTTATCAAAATTTGGTGAGCCGAATCTGAGTAACATGGTGAATTCGGTTAGTTCCCAGTAGGCCGCAGTAGTAATAAGTGGACTGTTCGGGATATAGAAAAATTTTCACGAATGGAATCAAAATTTCTAGGCGAATTCAGTGAGTTCCCAATGGGACATGCTTGTATGAGTCTGCTTTTCAATATAGAGCAACATTTTGTGGAACGGAATCTAAGTATCATGGTGAATTCAGTAGGTTCCCAATAGGATTCGCATGTAATAAGCTTGTTATTCAAGATAGAGCAACGTTTTAACGAACTGAAACACTGTTTCTCTGTGAATTCAGTTAGTTCCCTGTAGCCTGCTCTTGTACGATGTGTACTTTTAAAGATTTATCAAAATTTGGTGAGCCGAATCTGAGTAACATGGTGAATTCGGTTAGTTCCCAGTAGGCCGCAGTAGTAATGAGTGGACTGTTCGGGATATAGAAAAATTTTCACGAATGGAATCAAAATTTCTAGGCGAATTCAGTGAGTTCCCAATGGGACATGCTTGTATGAGTCTGCTTTTCAATATATAGCAACATTTTGTGGAAAGGAATCTAAGTATCATGGTGAATTCAGTAGGTTCCCAATAGGATTCGCATGTAATAAGCTTGTTATTCAAGATAGAGCAACGTTTTAACGAACTGAAACACTGTTTCTCTGTGAATTCAGTTAGTTCCTAGTATCCTGCTCTTGTACTATGTGTACTTTTAAAGTTTTATCAAAATTTGGTGAGCCGAATCTGAGTAACATGGTGAATTCGGTTAGTTCCCAGTAGATCGCAGTAGTAATGATTGGACTGTTCGGGATATAGAAAAATTTTCACGAATGGAATCAACATTTCTAGGCGAATTCAGTGAGTTCCCAATGGGACATGCTTGTATGAGTCTGCTTTTCAATATATAGCAACATTTTGTGGAAAGGAATCTAAGTATCATGGTGAATTCAGTAGGTTCCCAATAGGATTCGCATGTAATAAGCTTGTTATTCAAGATAGAGCAACGTTTTAACGAACTGAAACACTGTTTCTCTGTGAATTCAGTTAGTTCCTAGTATCCTGCTCTTGTACTATGTGTACTTTTAAAGTTTTATCAAAATTTGGTGAGCCGAATCTGAGTAACATGGTGAATTCGGTTAGTTCCCAGTAGATCGCAGTAGTAATGATTGGACTGTTCGGGATATAGAAAAATTTTCACGAATGGAATCAACATTTCTAGGCGAATTCAGTGAGTTCCCAATGGGACATGCTTGTATGAGTTGCTTTTCAATATAGAGCAACATTTTGTGGAACAGAATCTAAGTATCATGGTGAATTCAGTAGGTTCCCAATACGATTCGCATGTAATAAGCTTGTTATTCAAGATAGAGCAACGTTTTAACGAACTGAAACACTGTTTCTCTGTGAATTCAGTTAGTTCCCAGTAGCCTGCTCTTGTACTATGTGTACTTTTAAAGATTTATCAAAATTTGGTGAGCCGAATCTGAGTAACATGGTGAATTCGGTTAGTTCCCAGTAGGCCGCGGTAGTAATGAGTGGACTGTTCGGGATATAGAAAAATTTACACGAATGGAATCAAAATTTCTAGGCGAATTCAGTGAGTTCCCAATGGGACATGCTTGTATGAGTCTGCTTTTCAATATAGAGCAACATTTTGTGGAACGGAATCTAAGTATCATGGTGAATTCAGTAGGTTCCCAATAGGATTCGCATGTAATAAGCTTGTTATTCAAGATAGAGCAACGTTTTAACGAACTGAAACACTGTTTCTCTGTGAATTCAGTTAGTTCCCAGTACCCTGCTCTTGTACTATGTGTACTTTTAAAGATTTATCAAAATTTGTTGAGCCGAATCTGAGTAACATGGTGAATTCGGTTAGTTCCCAGTAGGCCGCGGTAGTAATGTGTGGACTGTTCAGGATATAGAAAAATTTTCACGAATGGAATCAAAATTTCTAGGCGAATTCAGTGAGTTCCCAATGGGACATGCTTGTATGAGTCTGCTTTTCAATATAGAGCAACATTTTGTGGAACGGATCTAAGTATCATGGTGAATTCAGTAGGTTCCCAATAGGATTCGCATGTAATAAGCTTGTTATTCAAGATAGAGCAACGTTTTAACGAACTGAAACACTGTTTCTCTGTGAATTCAGTTAGTTCCCAGTAGCCTGCTCTTGTACGATGTGTACTTTTAAAGATTTATCAAAATTTGGTGAGCCGAATCTGAGTAACATGGTGAATTCGGTTAGTTCCCAGTAGGCCGCAGTAGTAATGAGTGGACTGTTCGGGATATAGAAAAATTTTCACGAATGGAATCAAAATTTCTAGGCGAATTCAGTGAGTTCCCAATGGGACATGCTTGTATGAGTCTGCTTTTCAATATAGAGCAACATTTTGTGGAAAGGAATCTAAGTATCATGGTGAATTCAGTAGGTTCCCAATAGGATTCGCATGTAATAAGCTTGTTATTCAAGATAGAGCAACGTTTTAACGAACTGAAACACTGTTTCTCTGTGAATTCAGTTAGTTCCTAGTATCCTGCTCTTGTACTATGGGTACTTTTAAAGTTTTATCAAAATTTGGTGAGCCGAATCTGAGTAACATGGTGAATTCGGTTAGTTCCCAGTAGATCGCAGTAGTAATGATTGGACTGTTCGGGATATAGAAAAATTTTCACGAATGGAATCAACATTTCTAGGCGAATTCAGTGAGTTCCCAATGGGACATGCTTGTATGAGTTGCTTTTCAATATAGAGCAACATTTTGTGGAACGGAATCTAACTATCATGGTGAATTCAGTAGGTTCCCAATAGGATTCGCATGTAATAAGCTTGTTATTCAAGATAGAGCAACGTTTTAACGAACTGAAACACTGTTTCTCTGTGAATTCAGTTAGTTCCCAGTAGCCTGCTCTTGTACAATGAGTACTTTTAAAGATTTATCAAAATTTGGTGAGCCGAATCTGAGTAACATGGTGAATTCGGTTAGTTCCCAGTAGGCCGCAGTAGTAATGAGTGGACTGTTCGGGATATAGAAAAATTTACACGAATGGAATCAAAATTTCTAGGCTAATTCAGTGAGTTCCCAATGGGACATGCTTGTATGAGTCTGCTTTTCAATATAGAGCAACATTTTGTGGAACGGAATCTAAGTATCATGGTGAATTCAGTAGGTTCCCAATACGATTCGCATGTAATACGCTTGTTATTCAAGATAGAGCAACGTTTTAACGAACGGAAACACTGTTTCTCTGTGAATTCAGTTAGTTCCCAGTAGCCTGCTCTTGTACGATGTGTACTTTTAAAGATTTATCAAAATTTGTTGAGCCGAATCTGAGTAACATGGTGAATTCGGTTAGTTCCCAGTAGGCCGCAGTAGTAATGAGTGGACTGTTCGGGATATAGAAAAATTTTCACGAATGGAATCAAAATTTCTAGGCGAATTCAGTGAGTTCCCAATGGGACAAGCTTGTATGAGTCTGCTTTGAATATCGAGCAACATTTTGTGGAACGGAATCTAAGTATCATGGTGAATTCATTAGGTTCCCAATAGGATTCGCATGTAATAAGCTTGTTATTCAAGATGGAGCAACGTTTTAACGAACTGAAACACTGTTTCTCTGTGAATTTAGTTAGTTCCCAGTAGCCTGCTCTTGTACTATGTGTACTTTTAAAGATTTATCAAAATTTGGTGAGCCGAATCTGAGTAACATGGTGAATTCGGTTAGTTCCCAGTAGGCCGCAGTAGTAATGAGTGGACTGTTCGGGATATAGAAAAATTTTCACGAATGGAATCAAAATTTCTAGGCGAATTCAGTGAGTTCCCAATGGGACATGCTTGTATGAGTCTGCTTTTCAATATAGAGCAACATTTTGTGGAACGGAATCTAAGTATCATGGTGAATTCAGTAGGTTCCCAAAAGGATTCGCATGTAATAAGCTTGTTATTCAAGATAGAGCAACGTTTTAACGAACTGAAACACTGTTTCTCTGTGAATTCAGTTAGTTCCCAGTAGCCTGCTCTTGTACTATGTGTACTTTTAAAGATTTATCAAAAATGGTGAGCCGAATCTGAGTAATATGGTGAATTCGGTTAGTTCCCAGTAGGCCGCAGTAGTAATGAGTGGACTGTAAGGGATATAGAAAAATTTTCACGAATGGAATCAAAATTTCTAGGAGAATTCAGTGAGTTCCCAATGGGACATGCTTGTATGAGTCTGCTTTTCAATATAGAGCAACATTTTGTGGAACGGAATCTAAGTAACATGGTGAATTCAGTAGGTTCCCAATAGGATTCGCACGTAATAAGCTTGTTATTCAAGATAGAGCAACGTTTTAACGAACTGAAACACTGTTTCTCTGTGAATTCAGTTAGTTCCCAGTACCCTGCTCTTGTACGATGTGTACTTTTAAAGATTTATCAAAATTTGGTGCGCCGAATCTGAGTAACATGGTGAATTCGGTTAGTTCCCAGTAGGCCGCGGTAGTAATGAGTGGACTGTTCGGGATATAGAAAAATTTTCACGAATGGAATCAAAATTTCTAGGCGAATTCAGTGAGTTCCCAATGGGACATGCTTGTATGAGTCTGCTTTTCAATATAGAGCCACATTTTGTGGAACGGAATCTAAGTATCATGGTGAATTCAGTAGGTTCCCAATAGGATTCGCATGTAATAAGCTTGTTATTCAAGATAGAGCAACGTTTTAACGAACTGAAACACTGTTTCTCTGTGAATTCAGTTAGTTTTCAGTAGCCTGCTCTTGTACTATGTGTACTTTTAAAGATTTATCAAAATTTGGTGAGCCGAATCTGAGTAACATGGTGAATTCGGTTAGTTCCCAGTAGGCCGCAGTAGTAATGAGTGGACTGTTCGGGATATAGAAAAATTTTCACGAATGGAATCAAAATTTCTAGGCGAATTCAGTGAGTTCCCAATGGGATATGCTTGTATGAGTCTGCTTTTCAATATAGAGCAACATTTTGTGGAACGGAATCTAAGTATCATGGTGAATTCAGTAGGTTCCCAATAGGATTCGCATATAATAAGCTAGGTATTCAAGATAGAGCAACGTTTTAACGAACTGAAACACTGTTTCTCTGTGAATTCAGTTAGTTCCCAGTAGCCTGCTCTTGTACGATGTGTACTTTTAAAGATTTATCAAAATTTGGTGAGCCGAATCTGAGTAACATGGTGAATTCGGTTAGTTCCCAGTAGGCCGCAGTAGTAATGAGTTGACTGTTCGGGATATAGAAAAATTTTCACGAATGGAATCAAAATTTCTAGGCGAATTCAGTGAGTTCCCAATTGGACATGCTTGTAGGAGTCTGCTTTTCAATATAGAGCATCATTTTGTGGAACGGAATCGAAGTATCATGGTGAATTCAGTAGGTTCCCAATACGATTCGCACGTAATAAGCTTGTTATTCAAGATAGAGCAACGTTTTAACGAACTGAAACACTGTTTCTCTGTGAATTCAGTTAATTCCCAGTAGCCTGCTCTTGGATACTTTTAAAGTTTTATCAAAATTTGGTGAGCCGAATCTGAGTAACATGGTGAATTCGGTTAGTTCCCAGTAGGCCGCAGTAGTAATGAGTGGACTGTTCGGGATATAGAAAAATTTTCACGAATGGAATCAAAATTTCTAGGCAAATTCAGTGAGTTCCCAATGGGACATGCTTGTATGAGTCTGCTTTTCAATATAGAGCAACATTTTGTGGAACGGAATCTAAGTATCATGGTGAATTCAGTAGGTTCCCAATAGGATTCGCATGTAATAAGCTTGTTATTCAAGATAGAGCAACGTTTTAACGAACTGAAACACTGTTTCTCTGTGAATTCAGTTAGTTCCCAGTAGCCTGCTCTTGTACTATGTGTACTTTTAAAGATTTATCAAAATTTGTTGAGCCGAATCTGAGTAACATGGTGAATTCGGTTAGTTCCCAGTAGGCCGCGGTAGTAATGAGTGGACTGTTCGGGATATAGAAAAATTTTCACGAATGGAATCAAAATTTCTAGGCGAATTCAGTGAGTTCCCAATGGGACATGCTTGTATGAGTCTGCTTTTCAATATAGAGCAACATTTTTTGGAACGGAATCTAAGTATCATGGTGAATTCAGTAGGTTCCCAATAGGATTCGCATGTAATAAGCTTGTTATTCAAGATAGAGCAACGTTTTAACGAACTGAAACACTGTTTCTCTGTGAATTCAGTTAGTTCCCAGTAGCCTGCTCTTGTACGATGTGTACTTTTAAAGATTTATCAAAATTTGTTGAGCCGAATCTGAGTAATATGGTGAATTCGGTTAGTTCCCAGTAGGCCGCAGTAGTAATAAGTGGACTGTTCGGGATATAGAAAAATTTTCATGAATGGAATCAAAATTTCTAGGCGAATTCAGTGAGTTCCCAATGGGACATGCTTGTATGAGTCTGCTTTTCAATATAGAGCAACATTTTGTGGAACGGAATCTAAGTATCATGGTGAATTCAGTAGGTTCCCAATAGGATTCGCATGTAATAAGCTAGTTATTCAAGATAGAGCTACGTTTTAACGAACTGAAACACTGTTTCTCTGTGAATTCAGTTAGTTCCCAGTAGCCTGCTCTTGTACGATGTGTACTTTTAAAGATTTATCAAAATTTGGTGAGCCGAATCTGAGTAACATGGTGAATTCGGTTAGTTCCCAGTAGGCCGCAGTAGTAATGAGTTGACTGTTCGGGATATAGAAAAATTTTCACGAATGGAATCAAAATTTCTAGGCGAATTCAGTGAGTTCCCAATGGGACATGCTTGTAGGAGTCTGCTTTTCAATATAGAGCATCATTTTGTGGAACGGAATCTAAGTATCAGGGTGAATTCAGTAGGTTCCCAATACGATTCGCATGTAATAAGCTTGTTATTCAAGATAGAGCAACGTTTTAACGAACTGAAACACTGTTTCTCTGTGAATTCAGTTAATTCCCAGTAGCCTGCTCTTGTACTATGTGTACTTTTAAAGTTTTATCAAAATTTGGTGAGCCGAATCTGAGTAACATGGTGAATTCGGTTAGTTCCCAGTAGGCCGCAGTAGTAATGAGTGGACTGTTCGGGATATAGAAAAATTTTCACGAATGGAATCAAAATTTCTAGGCAAATTCAGTGAGTTCCCAATGGGACATGCTTGTATGAGTCTGCTTTTCAATATAGAGCAACATTTTGTGGAACGGAATCTAAGTATCATGGTGAATTCAGTAGGTTCCCAATAGGATTCGCATGTAATAAGCTTGTTATTCAAGATAGAGCAACGTTTTAACGAACTGAAACACTGTTTCTCTGTGAATTCAGTTAGTTCCTAGTAGCCTGCTCTTGTACTATGTGTACTTTTAAAGTTTTATCAAAATTTGGTGAGCCGAATCTGAGTAACATGGTGAATTCGGTTAGTTCCCAGTAGGCCGCAGTAGTAATAAGTGGACTGTTCGGGATATAGAAAAATTTTCACGAATGGATTCATAATTTCTAGGCGAATTCAGTGAGTTCCCAATGGGACATGCTTGTATGAGTCTGCTTTTCAATATAGAGCAACATTTTGTGGAACGGAATCCAAGAATCATGGTGAATTCAGTAGGTTCCCAATATGATTCGCATGTAATAAGCTTGTTATTCAAGATAGAGCAACGTTTTAACGAACTGAAACACTGTTTCTCTGTGAATTCAGTTAGTTCCCAGTAGCCTGCTCTTGTACGATGTGTACTTTTAAAGATTTATCAAAATTTGGTGCGCCGAATCTGAGTAACATGGTGAATTCGGTTAGTTCCCAGTAGGCCGCAGTAGTAATGATAGGACTGTTCGGGATATAGAAAAAATTTCACGAATGGAATCAAAATTTCTAGGCGAATTCAGTGAGTTCCCAATGGGACAAGCTTGTATGAGTCTGCTTTTCAATATAGAGCAACATTTTGTGGAACGGAATCTAAGTATCATGGTGAATTCAGTAGGTTCCCAATAGGATTCGCATGTAATAAGCTTGTTATTCAAGATAGGGCAACGTTTTAACGAACTGAAACACTGTTTCTCTGTGAATTCAGTTAGTTCCCAGTAGCCTGCTCTTGTACTATGTGTACTTTTAAAGATTTATCAAAATTTGTTGAGCCGAATCTGAGTAACATGGTGAATTCGGTTAGTTCCCAGTAGGCCGCGGTAGTAATGAGTGGACTGTTTGGGATATAGAAAAATTTTCACGAATGGAATCAAAATTTCTAGGCGAATTCAGTGAGTTCCCAATGGGACATGCTTGTATGAGTCTGCTTTTCAATATAGAGCAACATTTTGTGGAACGGGATCTAAGTATCATGGTGAATTCAGTAGGTTCCCAATAGGATTCGCATGTAATAAGCTTGTTATTCAAGATAGAGCAACGTTTTAACGAACTGAAACACTGTTTCTCTGTGAATTCAGTTAGTTCCCAGTAGCCTGCTCTTGTACTATGTGTACTTTTAAAGATTTATCAAAATTTGGTGAGCCGAATCTGAGTAACATGGTGAATTCGGTTAGTTCCCAGTAGGCCGCAGTAGTAATAAGTGGACTGTTCGGGATATAAAAAATTTTCACGAATGGAATCAAAATTTCTAGGCGAATTCAGTGAGTTCCCAATGGGACATGCTTGTATGAGTCTGCTTTTCAATATAGAGCAACATTTTGTGGAACGGAATCAAGAATCATGGTGAATTCAGTAGGTTCCCAATAGGATTCGCATGTAATAAGCTTGTTATTCAAGATAGAGCAACGTTTTAACGAACTGAAACACTGTTTCTCTGTGAATTCAGTTAGTTCGCAGTAGCCTGCTCTTGTACTATGTGTACTTTTAAAGATTTATCAAAATATGTTGAGCCGAATCTGAGTAACATGGTGAATTCGGTTAGTTCCCAGTAGGCCGCGGTATTAATGAGTGAACTGTTCGGGATATAGAAAAATTTTCACGAATGGAATCAAAATTTCTAGGCGAATTCAGTGAGTTCCCAATGGGACATGCTTGTATGAGTCTGCTTTTCAATATAGAGCAACATTTTGTGGAACGGAATCTAAGTATCATGGTGAATTCAGTAGGTTCCCAATAGGATTCGCATGTAATAAGCTTGTTATTCAAGATAGAGCAACGTTTTAACGAACTGAAACACTGTTTCTCTGTGAAAGCAGTTAGGTCCCAGTAGCCTGCTCTTGTACTATGTGTACTTTTAAAGATTTATCAAAATTTGGTGAGCCGAATCTGAGTAACATGGTGAATTCGGTTAGTTCCCAGTAGGCCGCAGTAGTAATGAGTGGACTGTTCGGGATATAGAAAAATTTACACGAATGGAATCCAAATTTCTAGGCGAATTCAGTGAGTTCCCAATGGGACATGCTTGTATGAGTCTGCTTTTCAATATAGAGCAACATTTTGTGGAACGGAATCTAAGTATCATGGTGAATTCAGTAGGTTCCCAATACAATTCGCATGTAATAAGCTTGTTATTCAAGATAGAGCAACGTTTTAACGAACGGAAACACTGTTTCTCTGTGAATTCAGTTAGTTCCCAGTAGCCTGCTCTTGTACGATGTGTACTTTTAAAGATTTATCAAAATTTGTTGAGCCGAATCTGAGTAACATGGTGAATTCGGTTAGTTCCCAGTAGGCCGCGGTAGTAATGAGTGGACTGTTCGGGATATAGAAAAATTTTCACGAATGGAATCAAAATTTCTAGGCGAATTCAGTGAGTTCCCAATGGGACATGCTTGTATGAGTCTGCTTTTCAATATAGAGCAACATTTTTTGGAACGGAATCTAAGTATCATGGTGAATTCAGTAGGTTCCCAATAGGATTCGCATGTAATAAGCTTGTTATTCAAGATAGAGCAACGTTTTAACGAACTGAAACACTGTTTCTCTGTGAATTCAGTTAGTTCCCAGTAGCCTGCTCTTGTACTATGTGTACTTTTAAAGATTTATCAAAATTTGGTGAGCCGAATCTGAGTAACATGGTGAATTCGGTTAGTTCCCAGTAGGCCGCAGTAGTAATAAGTGGACTGTTCGGGATATAAAAAACTTTCACGAATGGAATCAAAATTTCTAGGCGAATTCAGTGAGTTCCCAATGGGACATGCTTGTATGAGTCTGCTTTTCAATATAGAGCAACATTTTGTGGAACGGAATCAAGAATCATGGTGAATTCAGTAGGTTCCCAATAGGATTCGCATGTAATAAGCTTGTTATTCAAGATAGAGCAACGTTTTAACGAACTGAAACACTGTTTCTCTGTGAATTCAGTTAGTTCCCAGTAGCCTGCTCTTGTACTATGTGTACTTTTAAAGATTTATCAAAATATGTTGAGCCGAATCTGAGTAACATGGTGAATTCGGTTAGTTCCCAGTAGGCCGCGGTAGTAATGAGTGAACTGTTCGGGATATAGAAAAATTTTCACGAATGGAATCAAAATTTCTAGGCGAATTCAGTGAGTTCCCAATGGGACATGCTTGTATGAGTCTGCTTTTCAATATAGAGCAACATTTTGTGGAACGGAATCTAAGTATCATGGTGAATTCAGTACGTTCCCAATACAATTCGCATGTAATAAGCTTGTTATTCAAGATAGAGCAACGTTTTAACGAACGGAAACACTGTTTCTCTGTGAATTCAGTTAGTTCCCAGTAGCCTGCTCTTGTACGATGTGTACTTTTAAAAATTTATCAAAATTTGGTGAGCCGAATCTGAGTAACATGGTGAATTCGGTTAGTTCCCAGTAGGCCGCAGTGGTAATGAGTGGACTGTTCGGGATATAGAAAATTTTTCACGAATGGAATCAAAATTTCTAGGCGAATTCAGTGAGTTCCCAATGGGACATGCTTGTATGAGTCTGCTTTTCAATATAGAGCAACATTTTGTGGAATGGAATCTAAGAATCATGGTGAATTCAGTAAGTTCCCAATAGGATTCGCATGTAATAAGCTTGTTATTCAAGATAGAGCAACGTTTTAACGAACTGAAACACTGTTTCTCTGTGAATTCAGTTAGTTCCCAGTAGCCTGCTCTTGTACTATGTGTACTTTTAAAGATTTATCAAAATTTGTTGAGCCGAATCTGAGTAACATGGTGAATTCGGTTAGTTCCCAGTAGGCCGCGGTAGTAATGAGTGAACTGTTCGGGATATAGAAAAATTTTCACGAATGGAATCAAAATTTCTAGGCGAATTCAGTGAGTTCCCAATGGGACATGCTTGTATGAGTCTGCTTTTCAATATAGAGCAACATTTTGTGGAACGGAATCTAAGTATCATGGTGAATTCAGTAGGTTCCCAATAGGATTCGCATGTAATAAGCTTGTTATTCAAGATAGAGCAACGTTTTAACGAACTGAAACACTGTTTCTCTGTGAATTCAGTTAGTTCCCAGTAGCCTGCTCTTGTACTATGTGTACTTTTAAAGATTTATCAAAATTTGTTGAGCCGAATCTGAGTAACATGGTGAATTCGGTTAGTTCCCAGTAGGCCGCAGTAGTAATGAGTGGACTGTTCGGGATATAGAAAAATTTACACAAATGGAATCAAAATTTCTAGGCGAATTCAGTGAGTTCCCAATGGGACATGCTTGTATGAGTCTGCTTTTCAATATAGAGCAACATTTTGTGGAACGGAATCTAAGTATCATGGTGAATTCAGTAGGTTCCCAATACGATTCGCATGTAATAAGCTTGTTATTCAAGATAGAGCAACGTTTTAACGAACTGAAACACTGTTTCTCTGTGAATTCAGTTAGTTCCCAGTAGCCTGCTCTTCTACGATGTGTACTTTTAAAGATTTATCAAAATTTGGTGAGCCGAATCTGAGTAACATGGTGAATTCGGTTAGTTCCCAGTAGGCCGCAGTAGTAATGAGTGGACTGTTCGGGATATAGAAAAATTTTCACGATTGGAATCCAAATTTCTAGGCGAATTCAGTGAGTTCCCAATGGGACATGCTTGTATGAGTCTGCTTTTCAATATAGAGCAACATTTTGTGGAACGGAATCTAAGTATCATGGTGAATTCAGTAGGTTCCCAATAGGATTCGCATGTAATAAGCTTGTTATTCAAGTTAGAGCAACGTCTTAACGAACTGAAACACTGTTTCTCTGTGAATTCAGTTAGTTCCCAGTAGCCTGCTCTTGTACTATGTGTACTTTTAAAGTTTTATCAAAATTTGGTGAGCCGAATCTGAGTAACATGGTGAATTCGGCTAGTTCCCAGTAGGCCGCAGTAGTAATAAGTGGACTGTTCGGGATATAAAAAATTTTCACGAATGGAATCAAAATTTCTAGGCGAATTCAGTGAGTTCCCAATGGGACATGCTTGTATGAGTCTGCTTTTCAATATAGAGCAACATTTTGTGGAACGGAATCAAGAATCATGGTGAATTCAGTAGGTTCCCAATAGGATTCGCATGTAATAAGCTTGTTATTCAAGATAGAGCAACGTTTTAACGAACTGAAACACTGTTTCTCTGTGAATTCAGTTAGTTCCCAGTAGCCTGCTCTTGTACTATGTGTACTTTTAAAGATTTATCAAAATTTGTTGAGACGAATCTGAGTAACATGGTGAATTCGGTTAGTTCCCAGTAGGCCGCGGTAGTAATGAGTGAACTGTTCGGGATATAGAAAAATTTTGACGAATGGATTCAAAATTTCTAGGCGAATTCAGTGAGTTCCCAATGGGACATGCTTGTATGAGTCTGCTTTTCAATATAGAGCAACATTTTGTGGAACGGAATCTAAGAATCATGGTGAATTCAGTAGGTTCCCAATAGGATTCGCATGTAATAAGCTTGTTATTCAAGATAGAGCAACGTTTTAACGAACTGAAACACTGTTTCTCTGTGAATTCAGTTAGTTCCCAGTAGCCTGCTCTTGTACGATGTGTACTTTTAAAGATTTATCAAAATTTGGTGCGCCGAATCTGAGTAACATGGTGAATTCGGTTAGTTCCCAGTAGGCCGCAGTAGTAATGAGTGGACTGTTCCGGATATAGAAAAATTTTCACGAATGGAATCAAAATTTCTAGGCGAATTCAGTGAGTTCCCAATGGGATATGCTTGTATGAGTCTGCTTTTCAATATAGAGCAACATTTTGTGGAACGGAATCTAAGTATCATGGTGAATTCAGTAGGTTCCCAATAGGATTCGCATGTAATAAGCTTGTTATTCAAGATAGAGCAACGTTTTAACGAACTGAAACACTGTTTCTCTGTGAATTCAGTTAGTTCCCAGTAGCCTGCTCTTGTACGATGTGTACTTTTAAAGATTTATCAAAATTTGGTGAGCCGAATCTGAGTAACATGGTGAATTCGGTTAGTTCCCAGTAGGCCGCAGTAGTAATGAGTGGACTGTTCGGGATATAGAAAAATTTTCACGAATGGAATCAAAATTTCTAGGCGAATTCAGTGAGTTCCCAATGGGACATGCTTGTAGGAGTCTCCTTTTCAATATAGAGCATCATTTTGTGGAACGGAATCTAAGTATCATGGTGAATTCAGTAGGTTCCCAATAGGATTCGCATGTAATAAGCTTGTTATTCAAGATAGAGCAACATTTTAACGAACTGAAACACTGTTTCTCTGTGAATTCAGTTAATTCCCAGTAGCCTGCTCTTGTACTATGTGAATTTTTAAAGTTTTATCAAAATTTGGTGAGCCGAATCTGAGTAACATGGTGAATTCGGTTAGTTCCCAGTAGGCCGCAGTAGTAATGAGTTACTGTTCGGGATATAGAAAAATTTTCACGAATGGAATCAAAATTTCTAGGCGAATTCAGTGAGTTCCCAATGGGACATGCTTGTATGAGTCTGCTTTTCAATATAGAGCAACATTTTGTGGAACGGAATCTAAGTATCATGGTGAATTCAGTAGGTTCCCAATAGGATTCGCATGTAATAAGCTTGTTATTCAAGATAGAGCAACGTTTTAACGAACTGAAACACTGTTTCTCTGTGAATTCAGTTAGTTCCCAGTAGCCTGCTCTTGTACTATGTGTACTTTTAAAGATTTATCAAAATTTGTTGAGCCGAATCTGAGTAACATGGTGAATTCGGTTAGTTCCCAGTAGGCCGCGGTAGTAATGAGTGGACTGTTCGGGATATAGAAAAATTTTCACGAATGGAATCAAAATTTCTAGGCGAATTCAGTGAGTTCCCAATGGGACATGCTTGTATGAGTCTGCTTTTCAATATAGAGCAACATTTTGTGGAACGGAATCTAAGTATCATGGTGAATTCAGTAGGTTCCCAATACGATTCGCATGTAATAAGCTTGTTATTCAAGATAGAGCAACGTTTTAACGAACTGAAACACTGTTTCTCTGTGAATTCAGTTAGTTCCCAGTAGCCTGCTCTTGTACGATGTGTACTTTTAAAGATTTATCAAAATTTGGTGAGCCGAATCTGAGTAACATGGTGAATTCGGTTAGTTCCCAGTAGGCCGCAGTAGTAATGAGTGGACTGTTCGGGATATAGAATAATTTTCACGATTGGAATCAAAATTTCTAGGCGAATTCAGTGAGTTCCCAATGGGACATGCTTGTATGAGTCTGCTTTTCAATATAGAGCAACATTTTGTGGAACGGAATCTAAGTATCATGGTGAATTCAGTAGGTTCCCAATAGGATTCGCATGTAATAAGCTTGTTATTCAAGTTAGAGCAACGTCTTAACGAACTGAAACACTGTTTCTCTGTGAATTCAGTTAGTTCCCAGTAGCCTGCTCTTGTACTATGTGTATTTTTAAAGTTTTATCAAAATTTGGTGAGCCGAATCTGAGTAACATGGTGAATTCGGCTAGTTCCCAGTAGGCCGCAGTAGTAATAAGTGGACTGTTCGGGATATAAAAAATTTTCACGAATGGAATCAAAATTTCTAGGCGAATTCAGTGAGTTCCCAATGGGACATGCTTGTATGAGTCTGCTTTTCAATATAGAGCAACATTTTGTGGAACGGAATCAAGAATCATGGTGAATTCAGTAGGTTCCCAATAGGATTCGCATGTAATAAGCTTGTTATTCAAGATAGAGCAACGTTTTAACGAACTGAAACACTGTTTCTCTGTGAATTCAGTTAGTTCCCAGTAGCCTGCTCTTGTACTATGTGTACTTTTAAAGATTTATCAAAATATGTTGAGCCGAATCTGAGTAACATGGTGAATTCGGTTAGTTCCCAGTAGGCCGCGGTAGTAATGAGTGAACTGTTCGGGATATAGAAAAATTTTCACGAATGGAATCAAAATTTCTAGGCGAATTCAGTGAGTTCCCAATGGGACATGCTTGTATGTGTCTGCTTTTCAATATAGAGCAACATTTTGTGGAACGGAATCTAAGTATCATGGTGAATTCAGTAGGTTCCCAATACGATTCGCATGTAATAAGCTTGTTATTCAAGATAGAGCAACGTTTAAACGAACGGGAACACTGTTTCTCTGTGAATTCAGTTAGTTCCCAGTAGCCTGCTCTTGTACGATGTGTACTTTTAAAGATTTATCAAAATTTGGTGAGCCGAATCTGAGTAACGTGGTGAATTCGGTTAGTTCCCTGTAGGTCGCAGTAGTAATGAGTGGACTGTTCGGGATATAGAAAAATTTTCACGAATGGAATCAAAATTTCTACGCGAATTCAGTGAGTTCCCAAAGGGACATGCTTGTATGAGTCTGCTTGTCAATATAGAGCAACATTTTGTGGAACGGAATCTAAGAATCATGGTGAATTCAGTAAGTTCCCAATAGGATTCGCATGTAATAAGCTTGTTATTCAAGATAGAGCAACGTTTTAACGAACTGAAACACTGTTTCTCTATGAATTCAGTTAGTTCCCAGTAGCCTACTCTTGTACTATATGTACTTTTAAAGATTTATCAAAATTTGTTGAGCCGAATCTGAGTAACATGGTGAATTCGGTTAGTTCCCAGTAGGCCGCGGTAGTAATAAGTGGACTGTTCGGGATATAGAAAAATTTTCACGAATGGAATCAAAATTTCTAGGCGAATTCAGTGAGTTCCCAATGGGACATGCTTGTATGAGTCTGCTTTTCAATATAGAGCAACATTTTGTGGAACGGATTCTAAGTATCATGGTGAATTCAGTAGGTTCCCAATACGATTCGCATGTAATAAGCTTGTTATTCAAGATAGAGCAACGTTTTAACGAACTGAAACACTGTTTCTCTGTGAATTCAGTTAGTTCCCAGTAGCCTGCTCTTGTACTATGTGTACTTTTAAAGATTTATCAAAATTTGGTGAGCCGAATCTGAGTAACATGGTGAATTCGGTTAGTTCCCAGTAGGCCGCAGTAGTAATGAGTGGACTGTTCGGGATATAGAAAAATTTTCACGAATGGAATCAAAATTTCTAGGCGAATTCAGTGAGTTCCCAATGGGACATGCTTGTAGGAGTCTGCTTTTCAATATAGAGCATCATTTTGTGGAACGGAATCTAAGTATCATGGTGAATTCAGTAGGTTCCCAATAGGATTCGCATGTAATAAGCTTGTTATTCAAGATAGAGCAACATTTTAACGAACTGAAACACTGTTTCTCTGTGAATTCAGTTAATTCCCAGTAGCCTGCTCTTGTACTATGTGTACTTTTAAAGTTTTATCAAAATTTGGTGAGCCGAATCTGAGTAACATGGTGAATTCGGTTAGTTCCCAGTAGGCCGCAGTAGTAATGAGTGGACTGTTCGGGATATAGAAAAATTTTCACGAATGGAATCAAAATTTCTAGGCGAATTCAGTGAGTTCCCAATGGGACATGCTTGTATGAGTCTGCTTTTCAATATAGAGCAACATTTTGTGGAACGGAATCTAAGTATCATGGTGAATTCAGTAGGTTCCCAATAGGATTCGCATGTAATAAGCTTGTTATTCAAGATAGAGCAACGTTTTAACGAACTGAAACACTGTTTCTCTGTGAATTCAGTTAGTTCCCAGTAGCCTGCTCTTGTACTATGTGTACTTTTAAAGATTTATCAAAATTTGGTGAGCCGAATCTGAGTAACATGGTGAATTCGGTTAGTTCCCAGTAGGCCGCAGTAGTAATGTGTGGACTGTTCGGGATATAGAAAAATTTTCACGAATGGAATCAAAATTTCTAGGCGAATTCAGTGAGTTCCCAATGGGACATGCTTGTATGAGTCTGCTTTTCAATATAGAGCAACATTTTGTGGAACGGAATCTAAGTATCATGGTGAATTCAGTAGGTTCCCAATTGGATTCGCATGTAATAAGCTTGTTATTCAAGATAGAGCAACGTTTTAACGAACGGAAACACTGTTTCTCTGTGAATTCAGTTAGTTCCCAGTAGCCTGCTCTTGTACTATGTGTACTTTTAAAGATTTATCAAAATTTGGTGAGCCGAATCTGAGTAACATGGTGAATTCGGTTAGTTCCCAGTAGGCCGCAGTAGTAATGAGTGGACTGTTCGGGATATAGAAAAATTTACACGAATGGAATCAAAATTTCTAGGCGAATTCAGTGAGTTCCCAATGGGACATGCTTGTATGAGTCTGCTTTTCAATATAGAGCAACATTTTGTGGAACGGAATCTAAGTATCATGGTGAATTCAGTAGGTTCCCAATACGATTCGCATGTAATAAGCTTGTTATTCAAGATAGAGCAACGTTTTAACGAACGGAAACACTGTTTCTCTGTGAATTCAGTTAGTTCCCAGTAGCCTGCTCTTGTACGATGTGTACTTTTAAAGATTTATCAAAATTTGGTGAGCCGAATCTGAGTAACATGGTGAATTCGGTTAGTTCCCAGTAGGCCGCAGTAGTAATGAGTGGACTGTTCGGGATATAGAAAAATTTTCACGAATGGAATCAAAATTTCTAGGCGAATTCAGTGAGTTCCCAATGGGACATGCTTGTATGAGTCTGCTTTTCAATATAGAGCAACATTTTGTGGAACGGAATCTAAGAATCATGGTGAATTCAGTAGGTTCCCAATAGGATTCGCATGTAATAAGCTTGTTATTCAAGATAGAGCAACGTTTTAACGAACTGAAACACTGTTTCTCTGTGAATTCAGTTAGTTCCCAGTAGCCTGCTCTTGTACTATATGTACTTTTAAAGATTTATCAAAATTTGTTGAGCCGAATCTGAGTAACATGGTGAATTCGGTTAGTTCCCAGTAGGCCGCGGTAGTAATGAGTGAACTGTTCGGGATATAGAAAAATTTTCACGAATGGAATCAAAATTTCTAGGCGAATTCAGTGAGTTCCCAATGGGACATGCTTGTATGAGTCTGCTTTTCAATATAGAGCAACATTTTGTGGAACGGAATCTAAGTATCATGGTGAATTCAGTAGGTTCCCAATAGGATTCGCATGTAATAAGCTTGTTATTCAAGATAGAGCAACGTTTTAACGAACTGAAACACTGTTTCTCTGTGAATTCAGTTATTTCCCAGTAGCCTGCTCTTGTACTATGTGTACTTTTAAAGATTTATCAAAATTTGGTGAGCCGAATCTGAGTAACATGGTGAATTCGGTTAGTTCCCAGTAGGCCGCAGTAGTAATGAGTGGACTGTTCGGGATATAGAAAAATTTACACGAATGGAATCAAAATTTCTAGGCGAATTCAGTGAGTTCCCAATGGGACATGCTTGTATGTGTCTGCTTTTCAATATAGAGCAACATTTTGTGGAACGGAATCTAAGTATCATGGTGAATTCAGTAGGTTCCCAATAGGAATCGCATGTAATAAGCTTGTTATTCAAGATAGAGCAACGTTTTAACGAACTGAAACACTGTTTCTCTGTGAATTCAGTTAGTTCCCAGTAGCCTGCTCTTGTACGATGTGTACTTTTAAAGATTTATCAAAATTTGGTGAGCCAAATCTGAGTAACATGGTGAATTCGGTTAGTTCCCAGTAGGCCGCAGTAGTAATGAGTGGACTGTTCGGGATATAGAAAAATTTTCACGAATGGAATCAAAATTTCTAGGCGAATTCAGTGAGTTCCCAATGGGATATGCTTGTATGAGTCTGCTTTTCAATATAGAGCAACATTTTGTGGAACGGAATCTAAGTATCATGGTGAATTCAGTAGGTTCCCAATAGGATTCGCATGTAATAAGTTTGTTATTCAAGATAGAGCAACGTTTTAACGAACTGAAACACTGTTTCTCTGTGAATTCAGTTAGTTCCCAGTAGCCTGCTCTTGTACGATGTGTACTTTTAAAGATTTATCAAAATTTGGTGAGCCGAATCTGAGTAACATGGTGAATTCGGTTAGTTCCCAGTAGGCCGCAGTAGTAATGAGTGGACTGTTCGGGATATAGAAAAATTTTCACGAATGGAATCAAAATTTCTAGGCGAATTCAGTGAGTTCCCAATGGGACATGCTTGTAGGAGTCTGCTTTTCAATATAGAGCATCATTTTGTGGAACGGAATCTAAGTATCATGGTGAATTCAGTAGGTTCCCAATAGGATTCGCATGTAATAAGCTTGTTATTCAAGATAGAGCAACATTTTAACGAACTGAAACACTGTTTCTCTGTGAATTCAGTTAATTCCCAGTAGCCTGCTCTTGTACTATGTGTACTTTTAAAGTTTTATCAAAATTTGGTGAGCCGAATCTGAGTAACATGGTGAATTCGGTTAGTTCCCAGTAGGCCGCAGTAGTAATGAGTGGACTGTTCGGGATATAGAAAAATTTTCACGAATGGAATCAAAATTTCTAGGCGAATTCAGTGAGTTCCCAATGGGACATGCTTGTATGAGTCTGCTTTTCAATATAGAGCAACATTTTGTGGAACGGAATCTAAGTATCATGGTGAATTCAGTAGGTTCCCAATAGGATTCGCATGTAATAAGCTTGTTATTCAAGATAGAGCAACGTTTTAACGAACTGAAACACTGTTTCTCTGTGAATTCAGTTAGTTCCCAGTAGCCTGCTCTTGTACTATGTGTACTTTTAAAGATTTATCAAAATTTGTTGAGCCGAATCTGAGTAACATGGTGAATTCGGTTAGTTCCCAGTAGGCCGCGGTAGTAATGAGTGGACTGTTCGGGATATAGAAAAATTTTCACGAATGGAATCAAAATTTCTAGGCGAATTCAGTGAGTTCCCAATGGGACATGCTTGTATGTGTCTGCTTTTCAATATAGAGCAACATTTTGTGGAACGGAATCTAAGTATCATGGTGAATTCAGTAGGTTCCCAATACGATTCGCATGTAATAAGCTTGTTATTCAAGATAGAGCAACGTTTTAACGAACTGAAACACTGTTTCTCTGTGAATTCAGTTAGTTCCCAGTAGCCTGCTCTTGTACGATGTGTACTTTTAAAGATTTATCAAAATTTGGTGAGCCAAATCTGAGTAACATGGTGAATTCGGTTAGTTCCCAGTAGGCCGCAGTAGTAATGAGTGGACTGTTCGGGATATAGAAAAATTTTCACGAATGGAATCAAAATTTCTAGGCGAATTCAGTGAGTTCCCAATGGGATATGCTTGTATGAGTCTGCTTTTCAATATAGAGCAACATTTTGTGGAACGGAATCTAAGTATCATGGTGAATTCAGTAGGTTCCCAATAGGATTCGCATGTAATAAGTTTGTTATTCAAGATAGAGCAACGTTTTAACGAACTGAAACACTGTTTCTCTGTGAATTCAGTTAGTTCCCAGTAGCCTGCTCTTGTACGATGTGTACTTTTAAAGATTTATCAAAATTTGGTGAGCCGAATCTGAGTAACATGGTGAATTCGGTTAGTTCCCAGTAGGCCGCAGTAGTAATGAGTGGACTGTTCGGGATATAGAAAAATTTTCACGAATGGAATCAAAATTTCTAGGCGAATTCAGTGAGTTCCCAATGGGACATGCTTGTAGGAGTCTGCTTTTCAATATAGAGCATCATTTTGTGGAACGGAATCTAAGTATCATGGTGAATTCAGTAGGTTCCCAATAGGATTCGCATGTAATAAGCTTGTTATTCAAGATAGAGCAACATTTTAACGAACTGAAACACTGTTTCTCTGTGAATTCAGTTAATTCCCAGTAGCCTGCTCTTGTACTATGTGTACTTTTAAAGTTTTATCAAAATTTGGTATGCCGAATCTGAGTAACATGGTGAATTCCATTAGTTCCCAGTAGGCCGCAGTAGTAATGAGTGGACTGTTCGGGATATAGAAAAATTTTCACGAATGGAATCAAAATTTCTAGGCGAATTCAGTGAGTTCCCAATGGGACATGCTTGTATGAGTCTGCTTTTCAATATAGAGCAACATTTTGTGGAACGGAATCTAAGTATCATGGTGAATTCAGTAGGTTCCCAATAGGATTCGCATGTAATAAGCTTGTTATTCAAGATAGAGCAACGTTTTAACGAACTGAAACACTGTTTCTCTGTGAATTCAGTTAGTTCCCAGTAGCCTGCTCTTGTACTATGTGTACTTTTAAAGATTTATCAAAATTTGTTGAGCCGAATCTGAGTAACATGGTGAATTCGGTTAGTTCCCAGTAGGCCGCGGTAGTAATGAGTGGACTGTTCGGGATATAGAAAAATTTTCACGAATGGAATCAAAATTTCTAGGCGAATTCAGTGAGTTCCCAATGGGACATGCTTGTATGAGTCTGCTTTTCAATATAGAGCAACATTTTGTGGAACGGAATCTAAGTATCATGGTGAATTCAGTAGGTTCCCAATACGATTCGCATGTAATAAGCTTGTTATTCAAGATAGAGCAACGTTTTAACGAACTGAAACACTGTTTCTCTGTGAATTCAGTTAGTTCCCAGTAGCCTGCTCTTGTACGATGTGTACTTTTAAAGATTTATCAAAATTTGTTGAGCCGAATCTGAGTAACATGGTGAATTCGGTTAGTTCCCAGTAGGCCGCGGTAGTAATGAGTGGACTGTTCGGGATATAGAAAAATTTTCACGAATGGAATCAAAATTTCTAGGCGAATTCAGTGAGTTCCCAATGGGACATGCTTGTATGAGTCTGCTTTTCAATATAGAGCAACATTTTGTGGAACGGAATCTAAGTATCATGGTGAATTCAGTAGGTTCCCAATACGATTCGCATGTAATAAGCTTGTTATTCAAGATAGAGCAAGGTTTTAACGAACTGAAACACTGTTTCTCTGTGAATTCAGTTAGTTCCCAGTAGCCTGCTCTTGTACGATGTGTACTTTTAAAGATTTATCAAAATTTGGTGAGCCGAATCTGAGTAACATGGTGAATTCGGTTAGTTCCCAGTAGGCCGCAGTAGTAATGAGTGGACTGTTCGGGATATAGAAAAATTTTCACGAATGGAATCAAAATTTCTAGGCGAATTCAGTGAGTTCCCTATGGGACATGCTTGTAGGAGTCTGTTTTTCAATATAGAGCAACATTTTGTGGAAAGGAATCTAAGTATCATGGTGAATTCAGTAGGTTCCCAATAGGATTCGCATGTAATAAGCTTGTTATTCAAGATAGAGCAACGTTTTAACGAACTGAAACACTGTTTCTCTGTGAATTCAGTTAGTTCCCAGTAGCCTGCTCTTGTACTATGTGTACTTTTAAAGATTTATCAAAATTTGGTGAGCCGAATCTGAGTAACATGGTGAATTCGGTTAGTTCCCAGTAGGCCGCGGTAGTAATGAGTGGACTGTTCGGGATATAGAAAAATTTTCACGAATGGAATCAAAATTTCTAGGCGAATTCAGTGAGTTCCCAATGGGACATGCTTGTAGGAGTCTGTTTTTCAATATAGAGCAACATTTTGTGGAACGGAATCTAAGTATCATGGTGAATTCAGTAGGTTCCCAATAGGATTCGCATGTAATAAGCTTGTTATTCAAGATAGAGCAACGTTTTAACGAACTGAAACACTGTTTCTCTGTGAATTTAGTTAGTTCCCTGTAGCCTGCTCTTGTACTATGTGTACTTTTAAAGATTTATCAAAATTTGGTGAGCCGAATCTGAGTAACATTTTGAATTCGGTTAGTTCCCAGTAGGCCGCAGTAGTAATGAGTGGACTGTTCGGGATATAGAAAAATTTACACGAATGGAATCAAAATTTCTAGGCGAATTCAGTGAATTCCCAATGGGACATGCTTGTATGAGTCTGCTTTTAAATATAGAGCAACATTTTGTGGAACGGAAGCTAAGTATCATGGTGAATTCAGTAGGTTCCCAATAGGATTCGCATGTAATAAGCTTGTTATTCAAGATAGAGCAACGTTTTAACGAACTGAAACACTGTTTCTCTGTGAATTCAGTTAGTTCCCAGTAGCCTGCTCTTGTACGATGTGTACTTTTAAAGATTTATCAAAATTTGGTGAGCCGAATCTGAGTAACATGGTGAATTCGGTTAGTTCCCAGTAGGCCGCGGTAGTAATGAGTGGACTGTTCGGGATATAGAAAAATTTTCACGAATGGAATCAAAATTTCTAGGCGAATTCAGTGAGTTCCCAATGGGACATGCTTGTATGAGTCTGCTTTTCAATATAGAGCAACATTTTGTGGAACGGAATCTAAGTATCATGGTGAATTCAGTAGGTTCCCAATAGGATTCGCATGTAATAAGCTTGTTATTCAAGATAGAGCAACGTTTTAACGAACTGAAACACTGTTTCTCTGTGAATTCAGTTAGTTCCCAGTAGCCTGCTCTTGTACGATGTGTACTTTTAAAGATTTATCAAAATTTGTTGAGCCGAATCTGAGTAACATGGTGAATTCAGTTAGTTCCCAGTAGGCCGCAGTAGTAATGAGTGGACTGTTCGGGATATAGAAAAATTTTCACGAATGGAATCAAAATTTCTAGACGAATTCAGTGAGTTCCCAATGGGACATGCTTGTATGAGTCTGCTTTTCAATATAGAGCAACATTTTGTGGAACGGAATCTAAGTATCATGGTGAATTCAGTAGGTTCCCAATAGGAATCGCATGTAATAAGCTTGTTATTCAAGATAGAGCAACGTTTTAACGAACTGAAACACTGTTTCTCTGTGAATTCAGTTAGTTCCCAGTAGCCTGCTCTTGTACGATGTGTACTTTTAAAGATTTATCAAAATTTGGTGAGCCGAATCTGAGTAACATGGTGAATTCGGTTAGTTCCCAGTAGGCCGCAGTAGTTATGAGTGGACTGTTCGGGATATAGAAAAATTTTCACGAATGGAATCAAAATTTCTAGGCGAATTCAGTGAGTTCCCAATGGGACATTCTTGTATGAGTCTGCTTTTCAATATAGAGCAACATTTTGTGGAACGGAATCTAAGTATCATGGTGAATTCAGTAGGTTCCCAATAGGATTCGCATGTAATAAGCTTGTTATTCAAGATAGAGCAACGTTTTAACGAACTGAAACACTGTTTCTCTGTGAATTCAGTTGGTTCCCAGTAGCCTGCTCTTGTACTATGGGTACTTTTAAAGATTTATCAAAATTTGGTGAGTCGAATCTGAGTAACATGGTGAATTCGGTTAGTTCCCAGTAGGCCGCAGTAGTAATGAGTGGACTGTTCGGGATATAGAAAAATTTTCACGAATGGAATCAAAATTTCTAGGCGAATTCAGTGAGTTCCCAATGGGACATGCTTGTATGAGTCTGCTTTTCAATATAGAGCAACATTTTGTGGAACGGAATCTAAGTATCATGGTGAATTCAGTAGGTTCCCAATAGGATTCGCATGTAATAAGCTTGTTATTCAAGATAGAGCAACGTTTTAACGAACTGAAACACTTTTTCTCTGTGAATTCAGTTAGTTCCCAGTAGCCTGCTCTTGTACTATGTGTACTTTTAAAGTTTTATCAAAATTTGGTGAGCCGAATCTGAGTAACATGGTGAATTCGGTTAGTTCCCAGTAGGCCGCGGTAGTAATGAGTGGACTGTTCGGGATATAGAAAAATTTTCACGAATGGAATCAAAATTTCTAGGCGAATTCAGTGAGTTCCCAATGGGACATGCTTGTATGAGTCTGCTTTTCAATATAGAGCAACATTTTGTGGAACGGAATCTAAGTATCATGGTGAATTCAGTAGGTTCCCAATAGGATTCGCATGTAATAAGCTTGTTATTCAAGATAGAGCAACGTTTTAACGAACTGAAACACTGTTTCTCTGTGAATTCAGTTAGTTCCCAGTAGCCTGCTCTTGTACTATGTGTACTTTTAAAGATTTATCAAAATTTGGTGAGCCGAATCTGAGTAACATGGTGAATTCGGTTAGTTCCCAGTAGGCCGCGGTAGTAATGAGTGGACTGTTCGGGATATAGAAAAATTTTCACGAATGGAATCAAAATTTCTAGGCGAATTCAGTGAGTTCCCAATGGGACATGCTTGTAGGAGTCTGTTTTTCAATATAGAGCAACATTTTGTGGAACGGAATCTAAGTATCATGGTGAATTCAGTAGGTTCCCAATAGGATTCGCATGTAATAAGCTTGTTATTCAAGATAGAGCAACGTTTTAACGAACTGAAACACTGTTTCTCTGTGAATTTAGTTAGTTCCCTGTAGCCTGCTCTTGTACTATGTGTACTTTTAAAGATTTATCAAAATTTGGTGAGCCGAATCTGAGTAACATTTTGAATTCGGTTAGTTCCCAGTAGGCCGCAGTAGTAATGAGTGGACTGTTCGGGATATAGAAAAATTTACACGAATGGAATCAAAATTTCTAGGCGAATTCAGTGAATTCCCAATGGGACATGCTTGTATGAGTCTGCTTTTAAATATAGAGCAACATTTTGTGGAACGGAATCTAAGTATCATGGTGAATTCAGTAGGTTCCCAATAGGATTCGCATGTAATAAGCTTGTTATTCAAGATAGAGCAACGTTTTAACGAACTGAAACACTGTTTCTCTGTGAATTCAGTTAGTTCCCAGTAGCCTGCTCTTGTACGATGTGTACTTTTAAAGATTTATCAAAATTTGGTGAGCCGAATCTGAGTAACATGGTGAATTCGGTTAGTTCCCAGTAGGCCGCGGTAGTAATGAGTGGACTGTTCGGGATATAGAAAAATTTTCACGAATGGAATCAAAATTTCTAGGCGAATTCAGTGAGTTCCCAATGGGACATGCTTGTATGAGTCTGCTTTTCAATATAGAGCAACATTTTGTGGAACGGAATCTAAGTATCATGGTGAATTCAGTAGGTTCCCAATAGGATTCGCATGTAATAAGCTTGTTATTCAAGATAGAGCAACGTTTTAACGAACTGAAACACTGTTTCTCTGTGAATTCAGTTAGTTCCCAGTAGCCTGCTCTTGTACGATGTGTACTTTTAAAGATTTATCAAAATTTGTTGAGCCGAATCTGAGTAACATGGTGAATTCAGTTAGTTCCCAGTAGGCCGCAGTAGTAATGAGTGGACTGTTCGGGATATAGAAAAATTTTCACGAATGGAATCAAAATTTCTAGACGAATTCAGTGAGTTCCCAATGGGACATGCTTGTATGAGTCTGCTTTTCAATATAGAGCAACATTTTGTGGAACGGAATCTAAGTATCATGGTGAATTCAGTAGGTTCCCAATAGGAATCGCATGTAATAAGCTTGTTATTCAAGATAGAGCAACGTTTTAACGAACTGAAACACTGTTTCTCTGTGAATTCAGTTAGTTCCCAGTAGCCTGCTCTTGTACGATGTGTACTTTTAAAGATTTATCAAAATTTGGTGAGCCGAATCTGAGTAACATGGTGAATTCGGTTAGTTCCCAGTAGGCCGCAGTAGTTATGAGTGGACTGTTCGGGATATAGAAAAATTTTCACGAATGGAATCAAAATTTCTAGGCGAATTCAGTGAGTTCCCAATGGGACATGCTTGTATGAGTCTGCTTTTCAATATAGAGCAACATTTTGTGGAACGGAATCTAAGTATCATGGTGAATTCAGTAGGTTCCCAATAGGATTCGCATGTAATAAGCTTGTTATTCAAGATAGAGCAACGTTTTAACGAACTGAAACACTGTTTCTCTGTGAATTCAGTTAGTTCCCAGTAGCCTGCTCTTGTACTATGGGTACTTTTAAAGATTTATCAAAATTTGGTGAGTCGAATCTGAGTAACATGGTGAATTCGGTTAGTTCCCAGTAGGCCGCAGTAGTAATGAGTGGACTGTTCGGGATATAGAAAAATTTTCACGAATGGAATGAAAATTTCTAGGCGAATTCAGTGAGTTCCCAATGGGACATGCTTGTATGAGTCTGCTTTTCAATATAGAGCAACATTTTGTGGAACGGAATCTAAGTATCATGGTGAATTCAGTAGGTTCCCAATAGGAATCGCATGTAATAAGCTTGTTATTCAAGATAGAGCAACGTTTTAACGAACTGAAACACTGTTTCTCTGTGAATTCAGTTAGTTCCCAGTAGCCTGCTCTTGTACGATGTGTACTTTTAAAGATTTATCAAAATTTGGTGAGCCGAATCTGAGTAACATGGTGAATTCGGTTAGTTCCCAGTAGGCCGCAGTAGTTATGAGTGGACTGTTCGGGATATAGAAAAATTTTCACGAATGGAATCAAAATTTCTAGGCGAATTCAGTGAGTTCCCTATGGGACATGCTTGTAGGAGTCTGTTTTTCAATATAGAGCAACATTTTGTGGAACGGAATCTAAGTATCATGGTGAATTCAGTAGGTTCCCAATAGGATTCGCATGTAATAAGCTTGTTATTCAAGATAGAGCAACGTTTTAACGAACTGAAACACTGTTTCTCTGTGAATTCAGTTAGTTCCCAGTAGCCTGCTCTTGTACTATGTGTACTTTTAAAGATTTATCAAAATTTGGTGAGCCGAATCTGAGTAACATGGTGAATTCGGTTAGTTCCCAGTAGGCCGCGGTAGTAATGAGTGGACTGTTCGGGATATAGAAAAATTTTCACGAATGGAATCAAAATTTCTAGGCGAATTCAGTGAGTTCCCAATGGGACATGCTTGTAGGAGTCTGTTTTTCAATATAGAGCAACATTTTGTGGAACGGAATCTAAGTATCATGGTGAATTCAGTAGGTTCCCAATAGGATTCGCATGTAATAAGCTTGTTATTCAAGATAGAGCAACGTTTTAACGAACTGAAACACTGTTTCTCTGTGAATTTAGTTAGTTCCCTGTAGCCTGCTCTTGTACTATGTGTACTTTTAAAGATTTATCAAAATTTGGTGAGCCGAATCTGAGTAACATTTTGAATTCGGTTAGTTCCCAGTAGGCCGCAGTAGTAATGAGTGGACTGTTCGGGATATAGAAAAATTTACACGAATGGAATCAAAATTTCTAGGCGAATTCAGTGAATTCCCAATGGGACATGCTTGTATGAGTCTGCTTTTAAATATAGAGCAACATTTTGTGGAACGGAAGCTAAGTATCATGGTGAATTCAGTAGGTTCCCAATAGGATTCGCATGTAATAAGCTTGTTATTCAAGATAGAGCAACGTTTTAACGAACTGAAACACTGTTTCTCTGTGAATTCAGTTAGTTCCCAGTAGCCTGCTCTTGTACGATGTGTACTTTTAAAGATTTATCAAAATTTGGTGAGCCGAATCTGAGTAACATGGTGAATTCGGTTAGTTCCCAGTAGGCCGCGGTAGTAATGAGTGGACTGTTCGGGATATAGAAAAATTTTCACGAATGGAATCAAAATTTCTAGGCGAATTCAGTGAGTTCCCAATGGGACATGCTTGTATGAGTCTGCTTTTCAATATAGAGCAACATTTTGTGGAACGGAATCTAAGTATCATGGTGAATTCAGTAGGTTCCCAATAGGATTCGCATGTAATAAGCTTGTTATTCAAGATAGAGCAACGTTTTAACGAACTGAAACACTGTTTCTCTGTGAATTCAGTTAGTTCCCAGTAGCCTGCTCTTGTACGATGTGTACTTTTAAAGATTTATCAAAATTTGTTGAGCCGAATCTGAGTAACATGGTGAATTCAGTTAGTTCCCAGTAGGCCGCAGTAGTAATGAGTGGACTGTTCGGGATATAGAAAAATTTTCACGAATGGAATCAAAATTTCTAGACGAATTCAGTGAGTTCCCAATGGGACATGCTTGTATGAGTCTGCTTTTCAATATAGAGCAACATTTTGTGGAACGGAATCTAAGTATCATGGTGAATTCAGTAGGTTCCCAATAGGAATCGCATGTAATAAGCTTGTTATTCAAGATAGAGCAACGTTTTAACGAACTGAAACACTGTTTCTCTGTGAATTCAGTTAGTTCCCAGTAGCCTGCTCTTGTACGATGTGTACTTTTAAAGATTTATCAAAATTTGGTGAGCCGAATCTGAGTAACATGGTGAATTCGGTTAGTTCCCAGTAGGCCGCAGTAGTTATGAGTGGACTGTTCGGGATATAGAAAAATTTTCACGAATGGAATCAAAATTTCTAGGCGAATTGAGTGAGTTCCCAATGGGACATGCTTGTATGAGTCTGCTTTTCAATATAGAGCAACATTTTGTGGAACGGAATCTAAGTATCATGGTGAATTCAGTAGGTTCCCAATAGGATTCGCATGTAATAAGCTTGTTATTCAAGATAGAGCAACGTTTTAACGAACTGAAACACTGTTTCTCTGTGAATTCAGTTAGTTCCCAGTAGCCTGCTCTTGTACTATGGGTACTTTTAAAGATTTATCAAAATTTGGTGAGTCGAATCTGAGTAACATGGTGAATTCGGTTAGTTCCCAGTAGGCCGCAGTAGTAATGAGTGGACTGTTCGGGATATAGAAAAATTTTCACGAATGGAATCAAAATTTCTAGGCGAATTCAGTGAGTTCCCAATGGGACATGCTTGTATGAGTCTGCTTTTCAATATAGAGCAACATTTTGTGGAACGGAATCTAAGTATCATGGTGAATTCAGTAGGTTCCCAATAGGATTCGCATGTAATAAGCTTGTTATTCAAGATAGAGCAACGTTTTAACGAACTGAAACACTTTTTCTCTGTGAATTCAGTTAGTTCCCAGTAGCCTGCTCTTGTACTATGTGTACTTTTAAAGTTTTATCAAAATTTGGTGAGCCGAATCTGAGTAACATGGTGAATTCGGTTAGTTCCCAGTAGGCCGCGGTAGTAATGAGTGGACTGTTCGGGATATAGAAAAATTTTCACGAATGGAATCAAAATTTCTAGGCGAATTCAGTGAGTTCCCAATGGGACATGCTTGTATGAGTCTGCTTTTCAATATAGAGCAACATTTTGTGGAACGGAATCTAAGTATCATGGTGAATTCAGTAGGTTCCCAATAGGATTCGCATGTAATAAGCTTGTTATTCAAGATAGAGCAACGTTTTAACGAACTGAAACACTGTTTCTCTGTGAATTCAGTTAGTTCCCAGTAGCCTGCTCTTGTACTATGTGTACTTTTAAAGATTTATCAAAATTTGGTGAGCCGAATCTGAGTAACATGGTGAATTCGGTTAGTTCCCAGTAGGCCGCGGTAGTAATGAGTGGACTGTTCGGGATATAGAAAAATTTTCACGAATGGAATCAAAATTTCTAGGCGAATTCAGTGAGTTCCCAATGGGACATGCTTGTAGGAGTCTGTTTTTCAATATAGAGCAACATTTTGTGGAACGGAATCTAAGTATCATGGTGAATTCAGTAGGTTCCCAATAGGATTCGCATGTAATAAGCTTGTTATTCAAGATAGAGCAACGTTTTAACGAACTGAAACACTGTTTCTCTGTGAATTTAGTTAGTTCCCTGTAGCCTGCTCTTGTACTATGTGTACTTTTAAAGATTTATCAAAATTTGGTGAGCCGAATCTGAGTAACATTTTGAATTCGGTTAGTTCCCAGTAGGCCGCAGTAGTAATGAGTGGACTGTTCGGGATATAGAAAAATTTACACGAATGGAATCAAAATTTCTAGGCGAATTCAGTGAATTCCCAATGGGACATGCTTGTATGAGTCTGCTTTTAAATATAGAGCAACATTTTGTGGAACGGAATCTAAGTATCATGGTGAATTCAGTAGGTTCCCAATAGGATTCGCATGTAATAAGCTTGTTATTCAAGATAGAGCAACGTTTTAACGAACTGAAACACTGTTTCTCTGTGAATTCAGTTAGTTCCCAGTAGCCTGCTCTTGTACGATGTGTACTTTTAAAGATTTATCAAAATTTGGTGAGCCGAATCTGAGTAACATGGTGAATTCGGTTAGTTCCCAGTAGGCCGCGGTAGTAATGAGTGCACTGTTCGGGATATAGAAAAATTTTCACGAATGGAATCAAAATTTCTAGGCGAATTCAGTGAGTTCCCAATGGGACATGCTTGTATGAGTCTGCTTTTCAATATAGAGCAACATTTTGTGGAACGGAATCTAAGTATCATGGTGAATTCAGTAGGTTCCCAATAGGATTCGCATGTAATAAGCTTGTTATTCAAGATAGAGCAACGTTTTAACGAACTGAAACACTGTTTCTCTGTGAATTCAGTTAGTTCCCAGTAGCCTGCTCTTGTACGATGTGTACTTTTAAAGATTTATCACAATTTGGTGAGCCGAATCTGAGTAACATGGTGAATTCAGTTAGTTCCCAGTAGGCCGCAGTAGTAATGAGTGGACTGTTCGGGATATAGAAAAATTTTCACGAATGGAATCAAAATTTCTAGACGAATTCAGTGAGTTCCCAATGGGACATGCTTGTATGAGTCTGCTTTTCAATATAGAGCAACATTTTGTGGAACGGAATCTAAGTATCATGGTGAATTCAGTAGGTTCCCAATAGGAATCGCATGTAATAAGCTTGTTATTCAAGATAGAGCAACGTTTTAACGAACTGAAACACTGTTTCTCTGTGAATTCAGTTAGTTCCCAGTAGCCTGCTCTTGTACGATGTGTACTTTTAAAGATTTATCAAAATTTGGTGAGCCGAATCTGAGTAACATGGTGAATTCGGTTAGTTCCCAGTAGGCCGCAGTAGTTATGAGTGGACTGTTCGGGATATAGAAAAATTTTCACGAATGGAATCAAAATTTCTAGGCGAATTCAGTGAGTTCCCAATGGGACATGCTTGTATGAGTCTGCTTTTCAATATAGAGCAACATTTTGTGGAACGGAATCTAAGTATCATGGTGAATTCAGTAGGTTCCCAATAGGATTCGCATGTAATAAGCTTGTTATTCAAGATAGAGCAACGTTTTAACGAACTGAAACTCTGTTTCTCTGTGAATTCAGTTAGTTCCCAGTAGCCTGCTCTTGTACTATGGGTACTTTTAAAGATTTATCAAAATTTGGTGAGTCGAATCTGAGTAACATGGTGAATTCGGTTAGTTCCCAGTAGGCCGCAGTAGTAATGAGTGGACTGTTCGGGATATAGAAAAATTTTCACGAATGGAATCAAAATTTCTAGGCGAATTCAGTGAGTTCCCAATGGGACATGCTTGTATGAGTCTGCTTTTCAATATAGAGCAACATTTTGTGGAACGGAATCTAAGTATCATGGTGAATTCAGTAGGTTCCCAATAGGATTCGCATGTAATAAGCTTGTTATTCAAGATAGAGCAACGTTTTAACGAACTGAAACACTTTTTCTCTGTGAATTCAGTTAGTTCCCAGTAGCCTGCTCTTGTACTATGTGTACTTTTAAAGTTTTATCAAAATTTGGTGAGCCGAATCTGAGTAACATGGTGAATTCGGTTAGTTCCCAGTAGGCCGCGGTAGTAATGAGTGGACTGTTCGGGATATAGAAAAATTTTCACGAATGGAATCAAAATTTCTAGGCGAATTCAGTGAGTTCCCAATGGGACATGCTTGTATGAGTCTGCTTTTCAATATAGAGCAACATTTTGTGGAACGGAATCTAAGTATCATGGTGAATTCAGTAGGTTCCCAATAGGATACGCATGTAATAAGCTTGTTATTCAAGATAGAGCAACGATTTAACGAACTGAAACACTGTTTCTCTGTGAATTCAGTTAGTTCCCTGTAGCCTGCTCTTGTACTATGTGTACTTTTAAAGATTTATCAAAATTTGGTGAGCCGAATCTGAGTAACATGGTGAATTCGGTTAGTTCCCAGTAGGCCGCAGTAGTAATGAGTGGACTGTTCGGGATATAGAAAAATTTTCACGAATGGAATCAAAATTTCTAGGCGAATTCAGTGAGTTCCCAATGGGACATGCTTGTAGGAGTCTGCTTTTCAATATAGAGCATCATTTTGTGGAACGGAATCTAAGTATCATGGTGAATTCAGTAGGTTCCCAATAGGATTCGCATGTAATAAGCTTGTTATTCAAGATAGAGCAACGTTTTAACGAACTGAAACACTGTTTCTCTGTGAATTCAGTTAGTTCCCAGTAGCCTGCTCTTGTACGATGTGTACTTTTAAAGATTTATCAAAATTTGGTGAGCCGAATCTGAGTAACATGGTGAATTCGGTTAGTTCCCAGTAGGCCGCGGTAGTAATGAGTGCACTGTTCGGGATATAGAAAAATTTTCACGAATGGAATCAAAATTTCTAGGCGAATTCAGTGAGTTCCCAATGGGACATGCTTGTATGAGTCTGCTTTTCAATATAGAGCAACATTTTGTGGAACGGAATCTAAGTATCATGGTGAATTCAGTAGGTTCCCAATAGGATTCGCATGTAATAAGCTTGTTATTCAAGATAGAGCAACGTTTTAACGAACTGAAACACTGTTTCTCTGTGAATTCAGTTAGTTCCCAGTAGCCTGCTCTTGTACGATGTGTACTTTTAAAGATTTATCACAATTTGGTGAGCCGAATCTGAGTAACATGGTGAATTCAGTTAGTTCCCAGTAGGCCGCAGTAGTAATGAGTGGACTGTTCGGGATATAGAAAAATTTTCACGAATGGAATGAAAATTTCTAGACGAATTCAGTGAGTTCCCAATGGGACATGCTTGTATGAGTCTGCTTTTCAATATAGAGCAACATTTTGTGGAACGGAATCTAAGTATCATGGTGAATTCAGTAGGTTCCCAATAGGAATCGCATGTAATAAGCTTGTTATTCAAGATAGAGCAACGTTTTAACGAACTGAAACACTGTTTCTCTGTGAATTCAGTTAGTTCCCAGTAGCCTGCTCTTGTACGATGTGTACTTTTAAAGATTTATCAAAATTTGGTGAGCCGAATCTGAGTAACATGGTGAATTCGGTTAGTTCCCAGTAGGCCGCAGTAGTTATGAGTGGACTGTTCGGGATATAGAAAAATTTTCACGAATGGAATCAAAATTTCTAGGCGAATTCAGTGAGTTCCCAATGGGACATGCTTGTATGAGTCTGCTTTTCAATATAGAGCAACATTTTGTGGAACGGAATCTAAGTATCATGGTGAATTCAGTAGGTTCCCAATAGGATTCGCATGTAATAAGCTTGTTATTCAAGATAGAGCAACGTTTTAACGAACTGAAACACTGTTTCTCTGTGAATTCAGTTAGTTCCCAGTAGCCTGCTCTTGTACTATGGGTACTTTTAAAGATTTATCAAAATTTGGTGAGTCGAATCTGAGTAACATGGTGAATTCGGTTAGTTCCCAGTTGGCCGCAGTAGTAATGAGTGGACTGTTCAGGATATAGAAAAATTTTCACGAATGGAATCAAAATTTCTAGGCGAATTCAGTGAGTTCCCAATGGGACATGCTTGTATGAGTCTGCTTTTCAATATAGAGCAACATTTTGTGGAACGGAATCTAAGTATCATGGTGAATTCAGTAGGTTCCCAATAGGATTCGCATGTAATAAGCTTGTTATTCAAGATAGAGCAACGTTTTAACGAACTGAAACACTTTTTCTCTGTGAATTCAGTTAGTTCCCAGTAGCCTGCTCTTGTACTATGTGTACTTTTAAAGTTTTATCAAAATTTGGTGAGCCGAATCTGAGTAACATGGTGAATTCGGTTAGTTCCCAGTAGGCCGCGGTAGTAATGAGTGGACTGTTCGGGATATAGAAAAATTTTCACGAATGGAATCAAAATTTCTAGGCGAATTCAGTGAGTTCCCAATGGGACATGCTTGTATGAGTCTGCTTTTCAATATAGAGCAACATTTTGTGGAACGGAATCTAAGTATCATGGTGAATTCAGTAGGTTCCCAATAGGATACGCATGTAATAAGCTTGTAATTCAAGATAGAGCAACGATTTAACGAACTGAAACACTGTTTCTCTGTGAATTCAGTTAGTTCCCTGTAGCCTGCTCTTGTACTATGTGTACTTTTAAAGATTTATCAAAATTTGGTGAGCCGAATCTGAGTAACATGGTGAATTCGGTTAGTTCCCAGTAGGCCGCAGTAGTAATGAGTGGACTGTTCGGGATATAGAAAAATTTTCACGAATGGAATCAAAATTTCTAGGCGAATTCAGTGAGTTCCCAATGGGACATGCTTGTATGAGTCTGCTTTTCAATATAGAGCATCATTTTGTGGAACGGAATCTAAGTATCATGGTGAATTCAGTAGGTTCCCAATAGGATTCGCATGTAATAAGCTTGTTATTCAAGATAGAGCAACGTTTTAACGAACTGAAACACTGTTTCTCTGTGAATTCAGTTAGTTCCCAGTAGCCTGCTCTTGTACGATGTGTACTTTTAAAGATTTATCAAAATTTGGTGAGCCGAATCTGAGTAACATGGTGAATTCGGTTAGTTCCCAGTAGGCCGCAGTAGTTATGAGTGGACTGTTCAGGATATAGAAAAATTTTCACGAATGGAATCAAAATTTCTAGGCGAATTCAGTGAGTTCCCAATGGGACATGCTTGTATGAGTCTGCTTTTCAATATAGAGCAACATTTTGTGGAACGGAATCTAAGTATCATGGTGAATTCAGTAGGTTCCCAATAGGATTCGCATGTAATAAGCTTGTTATTCAAGATAGAGCAACGTTTTAACGAACTGAAACACTGTTTCTCTGTGAATTCAGTTAGTTCCCAGTAGCCTGCTCTTGTACTATGGGTACTTTTAAAGATTTATCAAAATTTGGTGAGTCGAATCTGAGTAACATGGTGAATTCGGTTAGTTCCCAGTAGGCCGCAGTAGTAATGAGTGGACTGTTCGGGATATAGAAAAATTTTCACGAATGGAATCAAAATTTCTAGGCGAATTCAGTGAGTTCCCAATGGGACATGCTTGTATGAGTCTGCTTTTCAATATAGAGCAACATTTTGTGGAACGGAATCTAAGTATCATGGTGAATTCAGTAGGTTCCCAATAGGATTCACATGTAATAAGCTTGTTATTCAAGATAGAGCAACGTTTTAACGAACTGAAACACTTTTTCTCTGTGAATTCAGTTAGTTCCCAGTAGCCTGCTCTTGTACTATGTGTACTTTTAAAGTTTTATCAAAATTTGGTGAGCCGAATCTGAGTAACATGGTGAATTCGGTTAGTTCCCAGTAGGCCGCGGTAGTAATGAGTGGACTGTTCGGGATATAGAAAAATTTTCACGAATGGAATCAAAATTTCTAGGCGAATTCAGTGAGTTCCCAATGGGACATGCTTGTATGAGTCTGCTTTTCAATATAGAGCAACATTTTGTGGAACGGAATCTAAGTATCATGGTGAATTCAGTAGGTTCCCAATAGGATACGCATGTAATAAGCTTGTTATTCAAGATAGAGCAACGATTTAACCAACTGAAACACTGTTTCTCTGTGAATTCAGTTAGTTCCCTGTAGCCTGCTCTTGTACTATGTGTACTTTTAAAGATTTATCAAAATTTGGTGAGCCGAATCTGAGTAACATGGTGAATTCGGTTAGTTCCCAGTAGGCCGCAGTAGTAATGAGTGGACTGTTCGGGATATACAAAAATTTTCACGAATGGAATCAAAATTTCTAGGCGAATTCAGTGAGTTCCCAATGGGACATGCTTGTAGGAGTCTGCTTTTCAATATAGAGCATCATTTTGTGGAACGGAATCTAAGTATCATGGTGAATTCAGTAGGTTCCCAATAGGATTCGCATGTAATAAGCTTGTTATTCAAGATAGAGCAACATTTTAACGAACTGAAACACTGTTTCTCTGTGAATTCAGTTAATTCCCAGTAGCCTGCTCTTGTACTATGTGTACTTTTAAAGTTTTATCAAAAATTGGTGAGCCGAATCTGAGTAACATGGTGAATTCGGTTAGTTCCCAGTAGGCCGCAGTAGTAATGAGTGGACTGTTCGGGATATAGAAAAATTTTCACGAATGGAATCAAAATTTCTAGGCGAATTCAGAGAGTTCCCAATGGGACATGCTTGTATGAGTCTGCTTTTCAATATAGAGCAACATTTTGTGGAACGGAATCTAAGTATCATGGTGAATTCAGTAGGTTCCCAATAGGATTCGCATGTAATAAGCTTGTTATTCAAGATAGAGCAACGTTTTAACGAACTGAAACACTGTTTCTCTGTGAATTCAGTTAGTTCCCAGTAGCCTGCTCTTGTACTATGTGTACTTTTAAAGATTTATCAAAATTTGTTGAGCCGAATCTGAGTAACATGGTGAATTCGGTTAGTTCCCAGTAGGCCGCGGTAGTAATGAGTGGAATGTTCGGGATATAGAAAAATTTTCACGAATGGAATCAAAATTTCTAGGCGAATTCAGTGAGTTCCCAATGGGACATGCTTGTATGAGTCTGCTTTTCAATATAGAGCAACATTTTGTGGAACGGAATCTAAGTATCATGGTGAATTCAGTAGGTTCCCAATACGATTCGCATGTAATAAGCTTGTTATTCAAGATAGAGCAAGGTTTTAACGAACTGAAACACTGTTTCTCTGTGAATTCAGTTAGTTCCCAGTAGCCTGCTCTTGTACGATGTGTACTTTTAAAGATTTATCAAAATTTGTTGAGCCGAATCTGAGTAACATGGTGAATTCGGTTAGTTCCCAGTAGGCCGCGGTAGTAATGAGTGGACTGTTCGGGATATAGAAAAATTTTCACGAATGGAATCAAAATTTCTAGGCGAATTCAGTGAGTTCCCAATGGGACATGCTTGTATGAGTCTGCTTTTCAATATAGAGCAACATTTTGTGGAACGGAATCTAAGTGTCATGGTGAATTCAGTAGGTTCCCAATACGATTCGCATGTAATAAGCTTGTTATTCAAGATAGAGCAAGGTTTTAACGAACTGAAACACTGTTTCTCTGTGAATTCAGTTAGTTCCCAGTAGCCTGCTCTTGTACGATGTGTACTTTAAAGATTTATCAAAATTTGGTGAGCCGAATCTGAGTAACATGGTGAATTCGGTTAGTTCCCAGTAGGCCGCAGTAGTAATGAGTGGACTGTTCGGGATATAGAAAAATTTTCACGAATGGAATCAAAATTTCTAGGCGAATTCAGTGAGTTCCCTATGGGACATGCTTGTAGGAGTCTGTTTTTCAATATAGAGCAACATTTTGTGGAACGGAATCTAAGTATCATGGTGAATTCAGTAGGTTCCCAATAGGATTCGCATGTAATAAGCTTGTTATTCAAGATAGAGCAACGTTTTAACGAACTGAAACACTGTTTCTCTGTGAATTCAGTTAGTTCCCAGTAGCCTGCTCTTGTACGATGTGTACTTTTAAAGATTTATCAAAATTTGGTGAGCCGAATCTGAGTAACATGGTGAATTCGGTTAGTTCCCAGTAGGCCGCGGTTGTAATGAGTGGACTGTTCGGGATATAGAAAAATTTTCACGAATGGAATCAAAATTTCTAGGCGAATTCAGTGAGTTCCCAATGGGACATGCTTGTAGGAGTCTGTTTTTCAATATAGAGCAACATTTTGTGGAACGGAATCTAAGTATCATGGTGAATTCAGTAGGTTCCCAATAGGATTCGCATGTAATAAGCTTGTTATTCAAGATAGAGCAACGTTTTAACGAACTGAAACACTGTTTCTCTGTGAATTCAGTTAGTTCCCAGTAGCCTGCTCTTGTACGATGTGTACTTTTAAAGATTTATCAAAATTTGGTGAGCCGAATCTGAGTAACATGGTGAATTCGGTTAGTTCCGAGTAGGCCGCAGTAGTAATGAGTGGACTGTTCGGGATATAGAAAAATTTTCACGAATGGAATCAAAATTTCTAGGCGAATTCAGTGAGTTCCCAATGGGACATGCTTGTATGAGTCTGCTTTTCAATATAGAGCAACATTTTGTGGAACGGAATCTAAGTATCATGGTGAATTCAGTAGGTTCCCAATAGGATTCGCATGTAATAAGCTTGTTATTCAAGATAGAGCAACGTTTTAACGAACTGAAACACTGTTTCTCTGTGAATTCAGTTAGTTCCCAGTAGCCTGCTCTTGTACGATGTGTACTTTTAAAGATTTATCAAAATTTGGAGAGCCGAATCTGAGTAACATGGTGAATTCGGTTAGTTCCCAGTAGGCCGCGGTAGTAATGAGTGGACTGTTCGGGATATAGAAAAATTTTCACGAATGGAATCAAAATTTCTAGGCGAATTCAGTGAGTTCCCAATGGGACATGCTTGTATGAGTCTGCTTTTCAATATAGAGCAACATTTTGTGGAACGGAATCTAAGTATCATGGTGAATTCAGTAGGTTCCCAATAGGATTCGCATGTAATAAGCTTGTTATTCAAGATAGAGCAACGTTTTAACGAACTGAAACACTGTTTCTCTGTGAATTCAGTTAGTTCCCAGTAGCCTGCTCTTGTACGATGTGTACTTTTAAAGATTTATCAAAATTTGGTGAGCCGAATCTGAGTAACATGGTGAATTCGGTTAGTTCCCAGTAGGCCGCAGTATTAATGAGTGGACTGTTCGGGATATAGAAAAATTTTCACGAATGGAATCAAAATTTCTAGGCGAATTCAGTGAGTTCCCAATGGGACATGCTTGTACGAGTCTGCTTTTCAATATAGAGCAACATTTTGTGGAACGGAATCTAAGTATCATGGTGAATTCAGTAGGTTCCCAATAAGATTCGCATGTAATAAGCTTGTTTTTCAAGATAGAGCAACGTTTTAACGAACTGAAACACTGTTTCTCTGTGAATTCAGTTAGTTCCCAGTAGCCTGCTCTTGTACGATGTGTACTTTTAAAGATTTATCAAAATTTGGTGAGCCGAATCTGAGTAACATGGTGAATTCGGTTAGTTCCCAGTTTTCCGCAGTAGTAATGAGTGGACTGTTCGGGATATAGAAAAACTTTCACGAATGGAATCAAAATTTCTAGGCGAATTCAGTGAGTTCCCAATGGGACATGCTTGTATGAGTCGGCTTTTCAATATAGAGCAACATTTTGTGGAACGAATCTAAGTATCATGGTGAATTCAGTAGGTTCCCAATAGGATACGCATGTAATAAGCTTGTTATTCAAGATAGAGCAACGTTTTAACGAACTGAAACACTGTTTCTCTGTGAATTTAGTTAGTTCCCTGTAGCCTGCTCTTGTACTATGTGTACTTTTAAAGATTTATCAAAATTTGGTGAGCCGAATCTGAGTAACATTTTGAATTCGGTTAGTTCCCAGTAGGCCGCAGTAGTAATGAGTGGACTGTTCGGGATATAGAAAAATTTACACGAATGGAATCAAAATTTCTAGGCGAATTCAGTGAATTCCCAATGGGACATGCTTGTATGAGTCTGCTTTTAAATATAGAGCAACATTTTGTGGAACGGAATCTAAGTATCATGGTGAATTCAGTAGGTTCCCAATAGGATTCGCATGTAATAAGCTTGTTATTCAAGATAGAGCAACGTTTTAACGAACTGAAACACTGTTTCTCTGTGAATTCAGTTAGTTCCCAGTAGCCTGCTCTTGTACGATGTGTACTTTTAAAGATTTATCAAAATTTGGTGAGCCGAATCTGAGTAACATGGTGAATTCGGTTAGTTCCCAGTAGGCCGCGGTAGTAATGAGTGCACTGTTCGGGATATAGAAAAATTTTCACGAATGGAATCAAAATTTCTAGGCGAATTCAGTGAGTTCCCAATGGGACATGCTTGTATGAGTCTGCTTTTCAATATAGAGCAACATTTTGTGGAACGGAATCTAAGTATCATGGTGAATTCAGTAGGTTCCCAATAGGATTCGCATGTAATAAGCTTGTTATTCAAGATAGAGCAACGTTTTAACGAACTGAAACACTGTTTCTCTGTGAATTCAGTTAGTTCCCAGTAGCCTGCTCTTGTACGATGTGTACTTTTAAAGATTTATCACAATTTGGTGAGCCGAATCTGAGTAACATGGTGAATTCAGTTAGTTCCCAGTAGGCCGCAGTAGTAATGAGTGGACTGTTCGGGATATAGAAAAATTTTCACGAATGGAATCAAAATTTCTAGACGAATTCAGTGAGTTCCCAATGGGACATGCTTGTATGAGTCTGCTTTTCAATATAGAGCAACATTTTGTGGAACGGAATCTAAGTATCATGGTGAATTCAGTAGGTTCCCAATAGGAATCGCATGTAATAAGCTTGTTATTCAAGATAGAGCAACGTTTTAACGAACTGAAACACTGTTTCTCTGTGAATTCAGTTAGTTCCCAGTAGCCTGCTCTTGTACGATGTGTACTTTTAAAGATTTATCAAAATTTGGTGAGCCGAATCTGAGTAACATGGTGAATTCGGTTAGTTCCCAGTAGGCCGCGGTAGTTATGAGTGGACTGTTCGGGATATAGAAAAATTTTCACGAATGGAATCAAAATTTCTAGGCGAATTCAGTGAGTTCCCAATGGGACATGCTTGTATGAGTCTGCTTTTCAATATAGAGCAACATTTTGTGGAACGGAATCTAAGTATCATGGTGAATTCATTAGGTTCCCAATAGGATTCGCATGTAATAAGCTTGTTATTCAAGATATAGCAACGTTTTAACGAACTGAAACACTGTTTCTCTGTGAATTCAGTTAGTTCCCAGTAGCCTGCTCTTGTACGATGTGTACTTTTAAAGATTTATCACAATTAGGTGAGCCGAATCTGAGTAACATGGTGAATTCAGTTAGTTCCCAGTAGGCCGCAGTAGTAATGAGTGGACTGTTCGGGATATAGAAAAATTTTCACGAATGGAATCAAAATTTCTAGACGAATTCAGTGAGTTCCCAATGGGACATGCTTGTATGAGTCTGCTTTTCAATATAGAGCAACATTTTGTGGAACGGAATCTAAGTATCATGGTGAATTCAGTAGGTTCCCAATAGGATTCGCATGTAATAAGCTTGTTATTCAAGATAGAGCAACGTTTTAACGAACTGAAACACTGTTTCTCTGTGAATTCAGTTAGTTCCCAGTAGCCTGCTCTTGTACGATGTGTACTTTTAAAGATTTATCAAAATTTGGTGAGCCGAATCTGAGTAACATGGTGAATTCGGTTAGTTCCCAGTAGGCCGCAGTAGTTATGAGTGGACTGTTCGGGATATAGAAAAATTTTCACGAATGGAATCAAAATTTCTAGGCGAATTCAGTGAGTTCCCAATGGGACATGCTTGTATGAGTCTGCTTTTCAATATAGAGCAACATTTTGTGGAACGGAATCTAAGTATCATGGTGAATTCAGTAGGTTCCCAATAGGATTCGCATGTAATAAGCTTGTTATTCAAGATAGAGCAACGTTTTAACGAACTGAAACACTGTTTCTCTGTGAATTCAGTTAGTTCCCAGTAGCCTGCTCTTGTACTATGGGTACTTTTAAAGATTTATCAAAATTTGGTGAGCCGAATCTGAGTAACATGGTGAATTCGGTTAGTTCCCAGTAGGCCGCAGTAGTAATGAGTGGACTGTTCGGGATATAGAAAAATTTTCACGAATGGAATCAAAATTTCTAGGCGAATTCAGTGAGTTCCCAATGGGACATGCTTGTATGAGTCTGCTTTTCAATATAGAGCAACATTTTGTGGAACGGAATCTAAGTATCATGGTGAATTCAGTAGGTTCCCAATAGGATTCGCATGTAATAAGCTTGTTATTCAAGATAGAGCAAGGTTTTAACGAACTGAAACACTGTTTCTCTGTGAATTCAGTTAGTTCCCAGTAGCCTGCTCTTGTACTATGTGTACTTTTAAAGTTTTATCAAAATTTGGTGAGCCGAATCTGAGTAACATGGTGAATTCGGTTAGTTCCCAGTAGGCCGCGGTAGTAATGAGTGGACTGTTCGGGATATAGAAAAATTTTCACGAATGGAATCAAAATTTCTAGGCGAATTCAGTGAGTTCCCAATGGGACATGCTTGTATGAGTCTGCTTTTCAATATAGAGCAACATTTTGTGGAACGGAATCTAAGTATCATGGTGAATTCAGTAGGTTCCCAATAGGATACGCATGTAATAAGCTTGTTATTCAAGATAGAGCAACGATTTAACGAACTGAAACACTGTTTCTCTGTGAATTCAGTTAGTTCCCTGTAGCCTGCTCTTGTACTATGTGTACTTTTAAAGATTTATCAAAATTTGGTGAGCCGAATCTGAGTAACATGGTGAATTCGGTTAGTTCCCAGTAGGCCGCGGTAGTAATGAGTGGACTGTTCGGGATATAGAAAAATTTACACGAATGGAATCAAAATTTCTAGGCGAATTCAGTGAGTTCCCAATGGGACATGCTTGTATGAGTCTGCTTTTCAATATAGAGCAACATTTTGTGGAACGGAATCTAAGTATCATCGTGAATTCAGTAGGTTCCCAATAGGATTCGCATGTAATAAGCTTGTTATTCAAGATAGAGCAAGGTTTTAACGAACTGAAACACTGTTTCTCTGTGAATTCAGTTAGTTCCCAGTAGCCTGCTCTTGTACGATGTGTACTTTTAAAGATTTATCATAATTTGGTGTGCCGAATCTGAGTAACATGGTGAATTCGGTTAGTTCCCAGTAGGCCGCAGTAGTAATGAGTGGACTGTTCGGGATATAGAAAAATTTTCACGAATGGAATCAAAATTTCTAGGCGAATTCAGTGAGTTCCCAATGGGACATGCTTGTATGAGTCTGCTTTTCAATATAGAGCAACATTTTGTGGAACGGAATCTAAGTATCATGGTGAATTCAGTAGGTTCCCAATAGGATACGCATGTAATAAGCTTGTTATTCAAGATAGAGCAACGTTTTAACGAACTGAAACACTGTTTCTCTGTGAATTCAGTTAGTTCCCTGTAGCCTGCTCTTGTACTATGTGTACTTTTAAAGATTTATCAAAATTTGGTGAGCCGAATTGAGTAACATGGTGAATTCGGTTAGTTCCCAGTAGGCCGCAGTAGTAATGAGTGGACTGTTCGGGATATAGAAAAATTTACACGAATGGGATCAAAATTTCTAGGCGAATTCAGTGAGTTCCCAATGGGACATGCTTGTATGAGTCTGCTTTTCAATATAGAGCAACATTTTGTGGAACGGAATCTAAGTATCATGGTGAATTCAGTAGGTTCCCAATAGGATTCGCATGTAATAAGCTTGTTATTCAAGATAGAGCAACGTGTTAACGAACTGAAACACTGTTTCTCTGTGAATTCAGTTAGTTCCCAGTAGCCTGCTCTTGTACGATGTGTACTTTTAAAGATTTATCACAATTTGGTGAGCCGAATCTGAGTAATATGGTGAATTCGGTTAGTTCCCAGTAGGCCGCAGTAGTAATGAGTGGACTGTTCGGGATATAGAAAAATTTTCAAAAATGGAATCAAAATTTCAAGGCGAATTCAGTGAGTTCCCAATGGGACATGCTTGTATGAGTCTGCTTTTCAATATAGAGCAACATTTTGTGGAACGGAATCTAAGTATCATGGTGAATTCAGTAGGTTCCCAATAGGATTCGCATGTAATAAGCTTGTTATTCAAGATAGAGCAACGTTTTAACGAACTGAAACACTGTTTCTCTGTGAATTCAGTTAGTTCCCAGTAGCCTGCTCTTGTACGATGTGTACTTTTAAAGATTTATCAAAATTTGGTGAGCCGAATCTGAGTAACATGGTGAATTCGGTTAGTTCCCAGTAGGCCGCGGTAGTAATGAGTGGACTGTTCGGGATATAGAAAAATTTACACGAATGGAATCAAAATTTCTAGGCGAATTCAGTGAGTTCCCAATGGGACATGCTTGTAGGAGTCTGCTTTTCAATATAGAGCAACATTTTGTGGAACGGAATCTAAGTATCATGGTGAATTCAGTAGGTTCCCAATAGGATTCGCATGTAATAAGCTTGTTTTTCAAGATAGAGCAACGTTTTAACGAACTGAAACACTGTTTCTCTGTGAATTCAGTTAGTTCCCAGTAGCCTGCTCTTGTACGATGTGTACTTTTAAAGATTTATCAAAATTTGGTGTGCCGAATCTGAGTAACATGGTGAATTCGGTTAGTTCCCAGTAGGCCGCAGTAGTAATGAGTGGACTGTTCGGGATATAGAAAAATTTTCACGAATGGAATCAAAATTTCTAGGCGAATTCAGTGAGTTCCCAATGGGACATGCTTGTATGAGTCTGCTTTTCAATATAGAGCAACATTTTGTGGAACGGAATCTAAGTATCATGGTGAATTCAGTAGGTTCCCAATAGGATTCGCATGTAATAAGCTTGTTATTCAAGATAGAGCAACGTTTTAACGAACTGAAACACTGTTTCTCTGTGAATTCAGTTAGTTCCCTGTAGCCTGCTCTTGTACTATGTGTACTTTTAAAGATTTATCAAAATTTGGTGAGCCGAATTGAGTAACATGGTGAATTCGGTTAGTTCCCAGTAGGCCGCAGTAGTAATGAGTGGACTGTTCGGGATATAGAAAAATTTACACGAATGGGATCAAAATTTCTAGGCGAATTCAGTGAGTTCCCAATGGGACATGCTTGTATGAGTCTGCTTTTCAATATAGAGCAACATTTTGTGGAACGGAATTTAAGTATCATGGTGAATTCAGTAGGTTCCCAATAGGATTCGCATGTAATAAGCTTGTTATTCAAGATAGAGCAACGTGTTAATGAACTGAAACACTGTTTCTCTGTGAATTCAGTTAGTTCCCAGTAGCCTGCTCTTGTACGATGTGTACTTTTAAAGATTTATCACAATTTGGTGAGCCGAATCTGAGTAACATGGTGAATTCGGTTAGTTCCCAGTAGGCCGCAGTAGTAATGAGTGGACTGTTCGGGATATAGAAAAATTTTCACGAATGGAATCAAAATTTCTAGGCGAATTCAGTGAGTTCCCAATGGGACATGCTTGTATGAGTCTGCTTTTCAATATAGAGCAACATTTTGTGGAACGGAATCTAAGTATCATGGTGAATTCAGTAGGTTCCCAATAGGATTCGCATGTAATAAGCTTGTTATTCAAGATAGAGCAATGTTTTAACGAACTGAAACACTGTTTCTCTGTGAATTCAGTTAGTTCCCAGTAGCCTGCTCTTGTACGATGTGTACTTTTAAAGATTTATCAAAATTTGGTGAGCCGAATCTGAGTAACATGGTGAATTCGGTTAGTTCCCAGTAGGCCGCAGTAGTAATGAGTGGACTGTTCGGGATATAGAAAAATTTTCACGAATGGAATCAAAATTTCTAGGCGAATTCAGTGAGTTCCCAATGGGACATGCTTGTATGAGTCTGCTTTTCAATATAGAGCAACATTTTGTGGAACGGAATCTAAGTATCATGGTGAATTCAGTAGGTTCCCAATAGGATTCGCATGTAATAAGCTTGTTATTCAAGATAGAGCAACGTTTTAACGAACTGAAACACTGTTTCTCTGTGAATTCAGTTAGTTCCCAGTAGCCTGCTCTTGTACGATGTGTACTTTTAAAGATTTATCACAATTTGGTGAGCCGAATCTGAGTAACATGGTGAATTCGGTTAGTTCCCAGTAGGCCGCAGTAGTAATGAGTGGACTGTTCGGGATATAGAAAAATTTTCACGAATGGAATCAAAATTTCTAGGCGAATTCAGTGAGTTCCCAATGGGACATGCTTGTATGAGTCTGCTTTTCAATATAGAGCAACATTTTGTGGAACGGAATCTAAGTATCATGGTGAATTCAGTAGGTTCCCAATAGGATTCGCATGTAATAAGCTTGTTATTCAAGATAGAGCAACGTTTTAACGAACTGAAACACTGTTTCTCTGTGAATTCGGTTAGTTCCCAGTAGCCTGCTCTTGTACTATGTGTACTTTAAAAGATTTATCAAAATTTGGTGAGCCGAATCTGAGTAACATGGTGAATTCGGTTAGTTCCCAGTAGGCCGCAGTAGTAATGAGTGGACTGTTCGGGATATAGAAAAATTTTCACGAATGGAATCAAAATTTCTAGGCGAATTCAGTGAGTTCCCAATGGGACATGCTTGTACGAGTCTGCTTTTCAATATAGAGCAACATTTTGTGGAACGGAATCTAAGTATCATGGTGAATTCAGTAGGTTCCCAATAAGATTCGCATGTAATAAGCTTGTTATTCAAGATAGAGCAACGTTTTAACGAACTGAAACACTGTTTCTCTGTGAATTCAGTTAGTTCCCAGTAGCCTGCTCTTGTACGATGTGTACTTTTAAAGATTTATCAAAATTTGGTGAGCCGAATCTGAGTAACATGGTGAATTCGGTTAGTTCCCAGTAGGCCGCAGTAGTAATGAGTGGACTGTTCGGGATATAGAAAAACTTTCACGAATGGAATCAAAATTTCGAGGCGAATTCAGTGAGTTCCCAATGGGACATGCTTGTATGAGTCGGCTTTTCAATATAGAGCAATATTTTGTGGAAGGAATCTAAGTATCATGGTGAATTCAGTAGGTTCCCAATAGGATACGCATGTAATAAGCTTGTTATTCAAGATAGAGCAACGTTTTAACGAACTGAAACACTGTTTCTCTGTGAATTTAGTTAGTTCCCTGTAGCCTGCTCTTGTACTATGTGTACTTTTAAAGATTTATCAAAATTTGGTGAGCCGAATCTGAGTAACATTTTGAATTCGGTTAGTTCCCAGTAGGCCGCAGTAGTAATGAGTGGACTGTTCGGGATATAGAAAAATTTACACGAATGGAATCAAAATTTCTAGGCGAATTCAGTGATTCCCAATGGGACATGCTTGTATGAGTCTGCTTTTAAATATAGAGCAACATTTTGTGGAACGGAATCTAAGTATCATGGTGAATTCAGTAGGTTCCCAATAGGATTCGCATGTAATAAGCTTGTTATTCAAGATAGAGCAACGTTTTAACGAACTGAAACACTGTTTCTCTGTGAATTCAGTTAGTTCCCAGTAGCCTGCTCTTGTACAATGTGTACTTTTAAAGATTTATCAAAATTTGGTGAGCCGAATCTGAGTAACATGGTGAATTCGGTTAGTTCCCAGTAGGCCGCGGTAGTAATGAGTGCACTGTTCGGGATATAGAAAAATTTTCACGAATGGAATCAAAATTTCTAGGCGAATTCAGTGAGTTCCCAATGGGACATGCTTGTAAGAGTCTGCTTTTCAATATAGAGCAACATTTTGTGGAACGGAATCTAAGTATCATGGTGAATTCAGTAGGTTCCCAATAGGATTCGCATGTAATAAGCTTGTTATTCAAGATAGAGCAACGTTTTAACGAACTGAAACACTGTTTCTCTGTGAATTCAGTTAGTTCCCAGTAGCCTGCTCTTGTACGATGTGTACTTTTAAAGATTTATCACAATTTGGTGAGCCGAATAGAGTAACATGGTGAATTCAGTTAGTTCCCAGTAGGCCGCAGTAGTAATGAGTGGACTGTTCAGGATATAGAAAAATTTTCACGAATGGAATCAAAATTTCTAGGCGAATTCAGTGAGTTCCCAATGGGACATGCTTGTATGAGTCTGCTTTTCAATATAGAGCAACATTTTGTGGAACGGAATCTAAGTATCATGGTGAATTCAGTAGGTTCCCAATAGGTTTCGCATGTAATAAGCTTGTTATTCAAGATAGAGCAACGTTTTAACGAACTGAAACACTGTTTCTCTGTGAATTCAGTTAGTTCCCAGTAGCCTGCTCTTGTACGATGTGTACTTTTAAAGAATATCAAATTTTGGTGAGCCGAATCTGAGTAACATGGTGAATTCGGTTAGTTCCCAGTAGGCCGCAGTAGTAATGAGTGGACTGTTCGGGATATAGAAAAATTTTCACGAATGGAATCAAAATTTCTAGGCGAATTCAGTGAGTTCCCAATGGGACATGCTTGTATGAGTCTGCTTTTCAATATAGAGCAACATTTTGTGGAACGGAATCTAAGTATCATGGTGAATTCAGTAGGTTCCCAATAGGATTCGCATGTAATAAGCTTGTTATTCAAGATAGAGCAACGTTTTAACGAACTGAAACACTGTTTCTCTGTGAATTCAGTTAGTTCCCAGTAGCCTGCTCTTGTACTATGGGTACTTTTAAAGATTTATCAAAATTTGGTGAGCCGAATCTGAGTAACATGGTGAATTCGGTTAGTTCCCAGTAGGCCGCAGTAGTAATGAGTGGACTGTTCGGGATATAGAAAAACTTTCACGAATGGAATCAAAATTTCTAGGCGAATTCAGTGAGTTCCCAATGGGACATGCTTGTATGAGTCTGCTTTTCAATATAGAGCAACATTTTGTGGAACGGAATCTAAGTATCATGGTGAATTCAGTAGGTTCCCAATAGGATTCGCATGTAATAAGCTTGTTATTCAAGATAGAGCAACGTTTTAACGAACTGAAACACTTTTTCTCTGTGAATTCAGTTAGTTCCCAGTAGCCTGCTCTTGTACTATGTGTACTTTTAAAGTTTTATCAAAATTTGGTGAGCCGAATCTGAGTAACATGGTGAATTCGGTTAGTTCCCAGTAGGCCGCGGTAGTAATGAGTGGACTGTTCGGGATATAGAATAATTTTCACGAATTGAATCAAAATTTCTAGGCGAATTCAGTGAGTTCCCAATGGGACATGCTTGTATGAGTCTGCTTTTCAATATAGAGCAACATTTTGTGGAACGGAATCTAAGTATCATGGTGAATTCAGTAGGTTCCCAATAGGATACGCATGTAATAAGCTTGTTATTCAAGATAGAGCAACGATTTAACGAACTGAAACACTGTTTCTCTGTGAATTCAGTTAGTTCCCTGTAGCCTTCTCTTGTACTATGTGTACTTTTAAAGATTTATCAAAATTTGGTGAGCCGAATCTGAGTAACATGGTGAATTCGGTTAGTTCCCAGTAGGCCGCGGTAGTAATGAGTGGACTGTTCGGGATATAGAAAAATTTACACGAATGGAATCAAAATTTCTAGGCGAATTCAGTGAGTTCCCAATGGGACATGCTTGTATGAGTCTGCTTTTCAATATAGAGCAACATTTTGTGGAACGGAATCTAAGTATCATGGTGAATTCAGTAGGTTCCCAATAGGATTCGCATGTAATAAGCTTGTTATTCAAGATAGAGCAAGGTTTTAACGAACTGAAACACTGTTTCTCTGTGAATTCAGTTAGTTCCCAGTAGCCTGCTCTTGTACGATGTGTACTTTTAAAGATTTATCAAAATTTGGTGTGCCGAATCTGAGTAACATGGTGAATTCGGTTAGTTCCCAGTAGGCCGCAGTAGTAATGAGTGGACTGTTCGGGATATAGAAAAATTTTCACGAATGGAATCAAAATTTCTAGGCGAATTCAGTGAGTTCCCAATGGGACATGCTTGTATTAGTCTGCTTTTCAATATAGAGCAACATTTTGTGGAACGGAATCTAAGTATCATGGTGAATTCAGTAGGTTCCCAATAGGATACGCATGTAATAAGCTTGTTATTCAAGATAGAGCAACGTTTTAACGAACTGAAACACTGTTTCTCTGTGAATTCAGTTAGTTCCCAGTAGCCTGCTCTTGTACTATGTGTACTTTTAAAGATTTATCACAATTTGGTGAGCCGAATCTGAGTAACATGGTGAATTCGGTTAGTTCCCAGTAGGCCGCAGTAGTAATGAGTGGACTGTTCGGGATATAGAAAAATTTTCACGAATGGAATCAAAATTTCTAGGCGAATTCAGTGAGTTCCCAATGGGACATGCTTGTATGAGTCTGCTTTTCAATATAGAGCAACATTTTGTGGAACGGAATCTAAGTATCATGGTGAATTCAGTAGGTTCCCAATAGGATTCGCATGTAATAAGCTTGTTATTCAAGATAGAGCAACGTGTTAACGAACTGAAACACTGTTTCTCTGTGAATTCAGTTAGTTCCCAGTAGCCTGCTCTTGTACGATGTGTACTTTTAAAGATTTATCACAATTTGGTGAGCCGAATCTGAGTAACATGGTGAATTCGGTTAGTTCCCAGTAGGCCGCGGTAGTAATGAGTGGACTGTTCGGGATATAGAAAAATTTTCCCGAATTGAATCAAAATTTCTAGGCGAATTCAGTGAGTTCCCAATGGGACATGCTTGTATGAGTCTGCTTTTCAATATAGAGCAACATTTTGTGGAACGGAATCTATGTATCATGGTGAATTCAGTAGGTTCCCAATAGGATTCGCATGTAATAAGCTTGTTATTCAAGATAGAGCAAAGTTTTAACGAACTGAAACACTGTTTCTCTGTGAATTCAGTTAGTTCCCAGTAGCCTGCTCTTGTACGATGGGTACTTTTAAAGATTTATCAAAATTTGGTGAGCCGAATCTGAGTAACATGGTGAATTCGGTTAGTTCCCAGTAGGCCGCAGTAGTAATGAGTGGAATGTTCGGGATATAGAAAAATTTTCACGAATGGAATCAAAATTTCTAGGCGAATTCAGTGAGTTCCCAATGGGACATGCTTGTATGAGTCTGCTTTTCAATATAGAGCAACATTTTGTGGAACGGAATCTAAGTATCATGGTGAATTCAGTAGGTTCCCAATAGGATTCGCATGTAATAAGCTTGTTATTCAAGATAGAGCAACGTTTTAACGAACTGAAACACTGTTTCTCTGTGAATTCAGTTAGTTCCCAGTAGCCTGCTCTTGTACGATGTGTACTTTTAAAGATTTATCAAAATTTGGTGAGGCGAATCTGAGTAACATGGTGAATTCGGTTAGTTCCCAGTAGGCCGCAGTAGTAATGAGTGGACTGTTCGGTATATAGAAAAATTTTCACGAATGGAATCAAAATTTCTAGGCGAATTCAGTGAGTTCCCAATGGGACATGCTTGTATGAGTCTGCTTTTCAATATAGAGCAACATTTTGTGGAACGGAATCTAAGCATCATGGTGAATTCAGTAGGTTCCCAATAGGATTCGCATGTAATAAGCTTGTTATTCAAGATAGAGCAAGGTTTTAACGAACTGAAACACTGTTTCTCTGTGAATTCAGTTAGTTCCCAGTAGCCTGCTCTTGTACGATGTGTACTTTTAAAGATTTATCAAAATTTGGTGAGCCGAATCTGAGTAACATGGTGAATTCGGTTAGTTCCCAGTAGGCCGCGGTAGTAATGAGTGGACTGTTCGGGATATAGAAAAATTTTCACGAATGGAATCAAAATTTCTAGGCGAATTCAGTGAGTTCCCAATGGGACATGCTTGTATGAGTCTGCTTTTCAATATAGAGCAACATTTTGTGGAACGGAATCTAAGTATCATGGTGAATTCAGTAGGTTCCCAATAGGATTCGCATGTAATAAGCTTGTTATTCAAGATAGAGCAACGTTTTAACGAACTGAAACACTGTTTCTCTGTGAATTCAGTTAGTTCCCAGTAGCCTGCTCTTGTACGATGTGTACTTTTAAAGATTTATCACAATTTGGTGAGCCGAATCTGAGTAACATGGTGAATTCGGTTAGTTCCCAGTAGGCCGCAGTAGTAATGAGTGGACTGTTCGGGATATAGAAAAATTTTCACGAATGGAATCAAAATTTCTAGGCGAATTCACTGAGTTCCCAATGGGACATGCTTGTATGAGTCTGCTTTTCAATATAGAGCAACATTTTGTGGAACGGAATCTAAGTATCATGGTGAATTCAGTAGGTTCCCAATAGGATTCGCATGTAATAAGCTTGTTATTCAAGATAGAGCAACGTTTTAACGAACTGAAACACTGTTTCTCTGTGAATTCAGTTAGTTCCCAGTAGCCTGCTCTTGTACGATGTGTACTTTTAAAGATTTATCAAAATTTGGTGAGCCGAATCTGAGTAACATGGTGAATTCGGTTAGTTCCCAGTAGGCCGCGGTAGTAATGAGTGGACTGTTCGGGATATAGAAAAATTTTCACGAATGGAATCAAAATTTCTAGGCGAATTCAGTGAGTTCCCAATGGGACATGCTTGTATGAGTCTGCTTTTCAATATAGAGCAACATTTTGTGGAACGGAATCTAAGTATCATGGTGAATTCAGTAGGTTCCCAATAGGATTCGCATGTAATAAGCTTGTTATTCAAGATAGAGCAACGTTTTAACGAACTGAAACACTGTTTCTCTGTGAATTCAGTTAGTTCCCAGTAGCCTGCTCTTGTACTATGTGTACTTTTAAAGATTTATCAAAATTTGGTGAGCCGAATCTGAGTAACATGGTGAATTCGGTTAGTTCCCAGTAGGCCGCAGTAGTAATGAGTGGACTGTTCGGGATATAGAAAAATTTTCACGAATGGAATCAAAATTTCTAGGCGAATTCAGTGAGTTCCCAATGGGACATGCTTGTACGAGTCTGCTTTTCAATATAGAGCAACATTTTGTGGAACGGAATCTAAGTATCATGGTGAATTCAGTAGGTTCCCAATAAGATTCGCATGTAATAAGCTTGTTATTCAAGATAGAGCAACGTTTTAACGAACTGAAACACTGTTTCTCTGTGAATTCAGTTAGTTCCCAGTAGCCTGCTCTTGTACGATGTGTACTTTTAAAGATTTATCAAAATTTGGTGAGCCGAATCTGAGTAACATGGTGAATTCGGTTAGTTCCCAGTAGGCCGCAGTAGTAATGAGTGGACTGTTCGGGATATAGAAAAATTTTCACGAATGGAATCAAAATTTCGAGGCGAATTCAGTGAGTTCCCAATGGGACATGCTTGTATGAGTCTGCTTTTCAATATAGAGCAACATTTTGTGGAAGGAATCTAAGTATCATGGTGAATTCAGTAGGTTCCCAATAGGATACGCATGTAATAAGCTTGTTATTCAAGATAGAGCAACGTTTTAACGAACTGAAACACTGTTTCTCTGTGAATTTAGTTAGTTCCCTGTAGCCTGCTCTTGTACTATGTGTACTTTTAAAGATTTATCAAAATTTGGTGAGCCGAATCTGAGTAACATGGTGAATTCGGTTAGTTCCCAGTAGGCCGCAGTAGTAATGAGTGGACTGTTCGGGATATAGAAAAATTTACACGAATGGAATCAAAATTTCTAGGCGAATTCAGTGAGTTCCCAATGGGACATGCTTGTATGAGTCTGCTTTTCAATATAGAGCAACATTTTGTGGAACGGAATCTAAGTATCATGGTGAATTCAGTAGGTTCCCAATAGGATTCGCATGTAATAAGCTTGTTATTCAAGATAGAGCAAGGTTTTAACGAACTGAAACACTGTTTCTCTGTGAATTCAGTTAGTTCCCAGTAGCCTGCTCTTGTACGATGTGTACTTTTAAAGATTTATCAAAATTTGGTGAGCCGAATCTGAGTAACATGCTGAATTCGGTTAGTTCCCAGTAGGCCGCGGTAGTAATGTGTGGACTGTTCGGGATATAGAAAACTTTTCACGAATGGAATCAAAATTTCTAGGCGAATTCAGTGACTTCCCAATGGGACATGCTTGTATGAGTCTGCTTTTCAATATAGAGCAACATTTTGTGGAACGGAATCTAAGTATCATGGTGAATTCAGTAGGTTCCCAATAGGATTCGCATGTAATAAGCTTGTTATTCAAGATAGAGCAACGTTTTAACGAACTGAAACACTGTTTCTCTGTGAATTCAGTTAGTTCCCAGTAGCCTGCTCTTGTACTATGTGTACTTTTAAAGATTTATCAAAATTTGGTGAGCCGAATCTGAGTAACATGGTGAATTCGGTTAGTTCCCAGTAGGCCGCAGTAGTAATGAGTGGACTGTTCGGGATATAGAAAAATTTTCACGAATTTAATCAAAATTTCTAGGCAAATTCAGTGAGTTCCCAATGGGACATGCTTGTATGAGTCTGCTTTTCAATATAGAGCAACATTTTGTGGAACGGAATCTAAGTATCATGGTGAATTCAGTAGGTCCCCAATAGGATTCGCATGTAATAAGCTTGTTATTCAAGATAGAGCAACGTTTTACCGAACTGAAACACTGTTTCTCTGTGAATTCAGTTAGTTCCCAGTAGCCTGCTCTTGTACTATGGGTACTTTTAAAGATTTATCAAAATTTGGTAAGCCGAATCTGAGTAACATGGTGAATTCGGTTAGTTCCCAGTAGGCCGCAGTAGTAATGAGTGGACTGTTCGGGATATAGAAAAATTTTCACGAATGGAATCAAAATTTCTAGGCGAATTCAGTGAGTTCCCAATGGGACATGCTTGTATGAGTCTGCTTTTCAATATAGAGCAACATTTTGTGGAACGGAATCTAAGTATCATGGTGAATTCAGTAGGTTCCCAATAGGATTCGCATGTAATAAGCTTGTTATTCAAGATAGAGCAACGTTTTAACGAACTGAAACACTGTTTCTCTGAAAATTCAGTTAGTTCCCAGTAGCCTGCTCTTGTACTATGTGTACTTTTAAAGATTTATCAAAATTTGGTGAGCCGAATCTGAGTAACATGGTGAATTCGGTTAGTTCCCAGTAGGCCGCAGTAGTAATGAGTGGACTGTTCGGGATATAGAAAAATTTTCACGAATGGAATCAAAATTTCTAGGCGAATTCAGTGAGTTCCCAATGGGACATGCTTGTACGAGTCTGCTTTTCAATATAGAGCAACATTTTGTGGAACGGAATCTAAGTATCATTGTGAATTCAGTAGGTTCCCAATAAGATTCGCATGTAATAAGCTTGTTATTCAAGATAGAGCAACGTTTTAACGAACTGAAACACTGTTTCTCTGTGAATTCAGTTAGTTCCCAGTAGCCTGCTCTTGTACGATGTGTACTTTTAAAGATTTATCAAAATTTGATGAGCCGAATCTGAGTAACATGGTGAATTCGGTTAGTTCCCAGTAGGCCGCAGTAGTAATGAGTGGACTGTTCGGGATATAGAAAAATTTTCACGAATGGAATCAAAATTTCGAGGCGAATTCAGTGAGTTCCCAATGGGACATGCTTGTATGAGTCTGCTTTTCAATATAGAGCAACATTTTGTGGAAGGAATCTAAGTATCATGGTGAATTCAGTAGGTTCCCAATAGGATACGCATGTAATAAGCTTGTTATTCAAGATAGAGCAACGTTTTAACGAACTGAAACACTGTTTCTCTGTGAATTTAGTTAGTTCCCTGTAGCCTGCTCTTGTACTATGTGTACTTTTAAAGATTTATCAAAATTTGGTGAGCCGAATCTGAGTAACATTTTGAATTCGGTTAGTTCCCAGTAGGCCGCAGTAGTAATGAGTGGACTGTTCGGGATATAGAAAAATTTACACGAATGGAATCAAAATTTCTAGGCGAATTCAGTGAATTCCCAATGGGACATGCTTGTATGAGTCTGCTTTTAAATATAGAGCAACATTTTGTGGAACGGAATCTAAGTATCATGGTGAATTCAGTAGGTTCCCAATAGGATTCGCATGTAATAAGCTTGTTATTCAAGATAGAGCAACGTTTTAACGAACTGAAACACTGTTTCTCTGTGAATTCAGTTAGTTCCCAGTAGCCTGCTCTTGTACGATGTGTACTTTTAAAGATTTATCAAAATTTGGTGAGCCGAATCTGAGTAACATGGTGAATTCGGTTAGTTCCCAGTAGGCCGCGGTAGTAATGAGTGGACTGTTCGGGATATAGAAAAATTTTCACGAATGGAATCAAAATTTCTAGGCGAATTCAGTGACTTCCCAATGGGACATGCTTGTATGAGTCTGCTTTTCAATATAGAGCAACATTTTGTGGACGGAATCTAAGTATCATGGTGAATTCAGTAGGTTCCCAATAGGATTCGCATGTAATAAGCTTGTTATTCAAGATAGAGCAACGTTTTAACGAACTGAAACACTGTTTCTCTGTGAATTCAGTTAGTTCCCAGTAGCCTGCTCTTGTACGATGTGTACTTTTAAAGATTTATCAAAATTTGGTGAGCCGAATCTGAGTAACATGGTGAATTCGGTTAGTTCCAGGTAGGCCGCAGTAGTAATGAGTGGACTGTTCGGGATATAGAAAAATTTTCACGAATTTAATCAAAATTTCTAGGCGAATTCAGTGAGTTCCCAATGGGACATGCTTGTATGAGTCTGCTTTTCAATATAGAGCAACATTTTGTGGAACGGAATCTAAGTATCATGGTGAATTCAGTAGGTCCCCAATAGGATTCGCATGTAATAAGCTTGTTATTCAAGATAGAGCAACGTTTTAACGAATGAAACACTGTTTCTCTGTGAATTCAGTTAGTTCCCAGTAGCCTGCTCTTGTACTATGGGTACTTTTAAAGATTTATCAAAATTTGGTGAGCCGAATCTGAGTAACATGGTGAATTCGGTTAGTTCCCAGTGGGCCGCAGTAGTAATGAGTGGACTGTTCGGGATATAGAAAAATTTTCACGAATGGAATCAAAATTTCTAGGCGAATTCAGTGAGTTCCCAATGGGACATGCTTGTATGAGTCTGCTTTTCAATATAGAGCAACATTTTGTGGAACGGAATCTAAGTATCATGGTGAATTCAGTAGGTTCCCAATACGATTCGCATGTAATAAGCTTGTTATTCAAGATAGAGCAACGTTTTAACGAACTGAAACACTGTTTCTCTGTGAATTCAGTTAGTTCCCAGTAGCCTGCTCTTGTACGATGTGTACTTTTAAAGATTTATCAAAATTTGGTGAGCCGAATCTGAGTAACATGGTGAATTCGGTTAGTTCCCAGTAGGCCGCAGTAGTAATGAGTGGACTGTTCGGGATATAGAAAAATTTTCACGAATGGAATCAAAATTTCGAGGCGAATTCAGTGAGTTCCCAATGGGACATGCTTGTATGAGTCTGCTTTTCAATATAGAGCAACATTTTGTGGAAGGAATCTAAGTATCATGGTGAATTCAGTAGGTTCCCAATAGGATACGCATGTAATAAGCTTGTTATTCAAGATAGAGCAACGTTTTAACGAACTGAAACACTGTTTCTCTGTGAATTTAGTTAGTTCCCTGTAGCCTGCTCTTGTACTATGTGTACTTTTAAAGATTTATCAAAATTTGGTGAGCCGAATCTGAGTAACATTTTGAATTCGGTTAGTTCCCAGTAGGCCGCAGTAGTAATGAGTGGACTGTTCGGGATATAGAAAAATTTACACGAATGGAATCAAAATTTCTAGGCGAATTCAGTGAATTCCCAATGGGACATGCTTGTATGAGTCTGCTTTTAAATATAGAGCAACATTTTGTGGAACGGAATCTAAGTATCATGGTGAATTCAGTAGGTTCCCAATAGGATTCGCATGTAATAAGCTTGTTATTCAAGATAGAGCAACGTTTTAACGAACTGAAACACTGTTTCTCTGTGAATTCAGTTAGTTCCCAGTAGCCTGCTCTTGTACGATGTGTACTTTTAAAGATTTATCAAAATTTGGTGAGCCGAATCTGAGTAACATGGTGAATTCGGTTAGTTCCCAGTAGGCCGCGGTAGTAATGAGTGGACTGTTCGGGATATAGAAAACTTTTCACGAATGGAATCAAAATTTCTAGGCGAATTCAGTGACTTCCCAATGGGACATGCTTGTATGAGTCTGCTTTTCAATATAGAGCAACATTTTGTGGACGGAATTTAAGTATCATGGTGAATTCAGTAGGTTCCCAATAGGATTCGCATGTAATAAGCTTGTTATTCAAGATAGAGCAACGTTTTAACGAACTGAAACACTGTTTCTCTGTGAATTCAGTTAGTTCCCAGTAGCCTGCTCTTGTACTATGTGTACTTTTAAAGATTTATCAAAATTTGGTGAGCCGAATCTGAGTAACATGGTGAATTCGGTTAGTTCCCAGTAGGCCGCAGTAGTAATGAGTGGACTGTTCGGGATATAGAAAAATTTTCACGAATTTAATCAAAATTTCTAGGCGAATAAAGTGAGTTCCCAATGGGACATGCTTGTATGAGTCTGCTTTTCAATATAGAGCAACATTTTGTGGAACGGAATCTAAGTATCATGGTGAATTCAGTAGGTCCCCAATAGGATTCGCATGTAATAAGCTTGTTATTCAAGATAGAGCAACGTTTTACCGAACTGAAACACTGTTTCTCTGTGACTCAGTTAGTTACCAGTAGCCTGCTCTTGTACTATGGGTACTTTTAAAGATTTATCAAAATTTGGTAAGCCGAATCTGAGTAACATGGTGAATTCGGTTAGTTCCCAGTAGGCCGCAGTAGTAATGAGTGGTCTGTTCGGGATATAGAAGAATTTTCACGAATGGAATCAAAATTTCTAGGCGAATTCAGTGAGTTCCCAATGGGACATGCTTGTATGAGTCTGCTTTTCAATATAGAGCAACATTTTGTGGAACGGAATCTAAGTATCATGGTGAATTCAGTAGGTTCCCAATAGGATTCGCATGTAATAAGCTTGTTATTCAAGATAGATCAACGTTTTAACGAACTGAAACACTGTTTCTCTGTGAATTCAGTTAGTTCCCAGTAGCCTGCTCTTGTACTATGTGTACTTTTAAAGATTTATCAAAATTTGGAGAGCCGAATCTGAGTAACATGGTGAATTCGGTTAGTTCCCAGTAGGCCGCAGTAGTAATGAGTGGACTGTTCGGGATATAGAAAAATTTTCACGAATGGAATCAAAATTTCTAGGCGAATTCAGTGAGTTCCCAATGGGACATGCTTGTACGAGTCTTCTTTTCAATATAGAGCAACATTTTGTGGAACGGAATCTAAGTATCATTGTGAATTCAGTAGGTTCCCAATAAGATTCGCATGTAATAAGCTTGTTATTCAAGATAGAGCAACGTTTTAACGAACTGAAACACTGTTTCTCTGTGAATTCAGTTAGTTCCCAGTAGCCTGCTCTTGTACGATGTGTACTTTTAAAGATTTATCAAAATTTGGTGAGCCGAATCTGAGTAACATGGTGAATTCGTTTAGTTCCCAGTAGGCCGCGGTAGTAATGAGTGGACTGTTCGGGATATAGAAAAATTTTCACGAATGGAATCAAAATTTCGAGGCGAATTCAGTGAGTTCCCAATGGGACATGCTTGTATGAGTCTGCTTTTCAATATAGAGCAACATTTTGTGGAAGGAATCTAAGTATCATGGTGAATTCAGTAGGTTCCCAATAGGATACGCATGTAATAAGCTTGTTATTCAAGATAGAGCAACGTTTTAACGAACTGAAACACTGTTTCTCTGTGAATTTAGTTAGTTCCCTGTAGCCTGCTCTTGTACTATGTGTACTTTTAAAGATTTATCAAAATTTGGTGAGCCGAATCTGAGTAACATTTTGAATTCGGTTAGTTCCCAGTAGGCCGCAGTAGTAATGAGTGGACTGTTCGGGATATAGAAAAATTTACACGAATGGAATCAAAATTTCTAGGCGAATTCAGTGAATTCCCAATGGGACATGCTTGTATGAGTCTGCTTTTAAATATAGAGCAACATTTTGTGGAACGGAATCTAAGTATCATGGTGAATTCAGTAGGTTCCCAATAGGATTCGCATGTAATAAGCTTGTTATTCAAGATAGAGCAACGTTTTAACGAACTGAAACACTGTTTCTCTGTGAATTCAGTTAGTTCCCAGTAGCCTGCTCTTGTACGATGTGTACTTTTAAAGATTTATCAAAATTTGGTGAGCCGAATCTGAGTAACATGGTGAATTCGGTTAGTTCCCAGTAGGCCGCGGTAGTAATGAGTGGACTGTTCGGGATATAGAAAAATTTTCACGAATGGAATCAAAATTTCTAGGCGAATTCAGTGACTTCCCAATGGGACATGCTTGTATGAGTCTGCTTTTCAATATAGAGCAACATTTTGTGGACGGAATCTAAGTATCATGGTGAATTCTATAGGTTCCCAATAGGATTCGCATGTAATAAGCTTGTTATTCAAGATAGAGCAACGTTTTAACGAACTGAAACACTGTTTCTCTGTGAATTCAGTTAGTTCCCAGTAGCCTGCTCTTGTACGATGTGTACTTTTAAAGATTTATCAAAATTTGGTGAGCCGAATCTGAGTAACATGGTGAATTCGGTTAGTTCCCAGTAGGCCGCAGTAGTAATGAGTGGACTGTTCGGGATATAGAAAAATTTTCACGAATTTAATCAAAATTTCTAGGCGAATTCAGTGAGTTCCCAATGGGACATGCTTGTATGAGTCTGCTTTTCAATATAGAGCAACATTTTGTGGAACGGAATCTAAGTATCATGGTGAATTCAGTAGGTCCCCAATAGGATTCGCATGTAATAAGCTTGTTATTCAAGATAGAGCAACGTTTTAACGAACTGAAACACTGTTTCTCTGTGAATTCAGTTAGTTCCCAGTAGCCTGCTCTTGTACTATGGGTACTTTTAAAGATTTATCAAAATTTGGTGAGCCGAATCTGAGTAACATGGTGAATTCGGTTAGTTCCCAGTAGGCCGCAGTAGTAATGAGTGGACTGTTCGGGATATAGAAAAATTTTCACGAATGGAATCAAAATTTCTAGGCGAATTCAGTGAGTTCCCAATGGGACATGCTTGTATGAGTCTGCTTTTCAATATAGAGCAACATTTTGTGGAACGGAATCTAAGTATCATGGTGAATTCAGTAGGTTCCCAATACGATTCGCATGTAATAAGCTTGTTATTCAAGATAGAGCAACGTTTTAACGAACTGAAACACTGTTTCTCTGTGAATTCAGTTAGTTCCCAGTAGCCTGCTCTTGTACGATGGGTACTTTTAAAGATTTATCAAAATTTGGAGAGCCGAATCTGAGTAACATGGTGAATTCGGTTAGTTCCCAGTAGGCCGCAGTAGTAATGAGTGGACTGTTCGGGATATAGAAAAATTTTCACGAATGGAATCAAAATTTCTAGGCGAATTCAGTGAGTTCCCAATGGGACATGCTTGTATGAGTCTGCTTTTCAATATAGAGCAACATTTTGTGGAACGGAATCTAAGTATCATGGTGAATTCAGTAGGTTCCCAATAGGATTCGCATGTAATAAGCTTGTTATTCAAGATAGAGCAACGTTTTAACGAACTGAAACACTGTTTCTCTGTGAATTCAGTTAGTTCCCAGTAGCCTGCTCTTGTACGATGTGTACTTTTAAAGAGTTATCAAAATTTGGTGAGGCGAATCTGAGTAACATGGTTAATTCGGTTAGTTCCCAGTAGGCCGCAGTAGTAATGAGTGGACTGTTCGGGATATAGAAAAATTTTCGCGAATGGAATCAAAATTTCTAGGCGAATTCAGTGAGTTCCCAATGGGACATGCTTGTATGAGTCTGCTTTTCAATATAGAGCAACATTTTGTGGAACGGAATCTAAGCATCATGGTGAATTCAGTAGGTTCCCAATAGGATTCGCATGTAATAAGCTTGTTATTCAAGATAGAGCAAGGTTTTAACGAACTGAAACACTGTTTCTCTGTGAATTCAGTTAGTTCCCAGTAGCCTGCTCTTGTACGATGTGTACTTTTAAAGATTTATCAAAATTTGGTGAGCCGAATCTGAGTAACATGGTGAATTCGGTTAGTTCCAAGTAGGCCGCGGTAGTAATGAGTGGACTGTTCGGGATATAGAAAAATTTTCAAGAATGGAATCAAAATTTCTAGGCGAATTCAGTGAGTTCCCAATGGGACATTCTTGTATGAGTCTGCTTTTCAATATAGAGCAACATTTTGTGGAACGGAATCTAAGTATCATGGTGAATTCAGTAGGTTCCCAATAGGATTCGCATGTAATAAGCTTGTTATTCAAGATATTGCAACGTTTTAACGAACTGAAACACTGTTTCTCTGTGAATTCAGTTAGTTCCCAGTAGCCTGCTCTTGTACTATGTGTACTTTTAAAGATTTATCAAAATTTGGTGAGCCGAATCTGAGTAACATTGTGAATTCGGTTAGTTCCCAGTAGGCCGCAGTAGTAATGAGTGGACTGTTCGGGATATAGAAAAATTTTCACGAATGGAATCAAAATTTCTAGGCGAATTCAGTGAGTTCCCAATGGGACATGCTTGTACGAGTCTGCTTTTCAATATAGAGCAACATTTTGTGGAACGGAATCTAAGTATCATGGTGAATTCAGTAGGTTCCCAATAGGATTCGCATGTAATAAGCTTGTTATTCAAGATAGAGCAACGTTTTAACGAACTGAAACACTGTTTCTCTGTGAATTCAGTTAGTTCCCAGTAGCCTGCTCTTGTACGATGTGTACTTTTAAAGATTTATCAAAATTTGGTGAGCCGAATCTGAGTAAAATGGTGAATTCGGTTAGTTCCCAGTAGGCCGCAGTAGTAATGAGTGGACTGTTCGGGATATAGAAAAATTTTCACGAATGGAATCAAAATTTCTAGGCGAATTCAGTGAGTTCCCAATGGGACATGCTTGTATGAGTCTGCTTTTCAATATAGAGCAACATTTTGTGGAAGGAATCTAAGTATCATGGTGAATTCAGTAGGTTCCCAATAGGATACGCATGTAATAAGCTTGTTATTCAAGATAGAGCAACGTATTAACGAACTGAAACACTGTTTCTCTGTGAATTTAGTTAGTTCCCTGTAGCCTGCTCTTGTACTATGTGTACTTTTAAAGATTTATCAAAATTTGGTGAGCCGAATCTGAGTAACATTTTGAATTCGGTTAGTTCCCAGTAGGCCGCAGTAGTAATGAGTGGACTGTTCGGGATATAGAAAAATTTACACGAATGGAATCAAATTTCTAGGCGAATTCAGTGAGTTCCCAATGGGACATGCTTGTATGAGTCTGCTTTTCAATATAGAGCAACATTTTGTGGAACGGAATCTAAGTATGATGGAGAATTCAGTAGGTTCCCAATAGGATTCGCATGTAATAAGCTTGTTATTCAAGATAGAGCAACGTTTTAACGAACTGAAACACTGTTTCTCTGTGAATTCAGTTAGTTCCCAGTAGCCTGCTCTTGTACGATGTGTACTTTTAAAGATTTATCAAAATTTGGTGAGCCGAATCTGAATAACATGGTGAATTCGGTTAGTTCCCAGTAGGCCGCGGTAGTAATGAGTGCACTGTTCGGGATATAGAAAAATTTTCACGAATGGAATCAAAATTTCTAGGCGAATTCAGTGAGTTCCCAATGGGACATGCTTGTATGAGTCTGCTTTTCAATATAGAGCAACATTTTGTGGAACGGAATCTAAGTATCATGGTGAATTCAGTAGGTTCCCAATAGGATTCGCATGTAATAAGCTTGTTATTCAAGATAGAGCAACGTTTTAACGAACTGAAACACTTTCTCTGTGAATTCAGTTAGTTCCCAGTAGCCTGCTCTTGTACGATGTGTACTTTTAAAGATTTATCACAATTTGGTGAGCCGAATCTGAGTAACATGGTGAATTCAGTTAGTTCCCAGTAGGCCGCAGTAGTAATGAGTGGACTGTTCGGGATATAGAAAAATTTTCACGAATGGAATCAAAATTTCTAGGCAAATTCAGTGAGTTCCCAATGGGACATGCTTGTATGAGTCTGCTTTTCAATATAGAGCAACATTTTGTGGAACGGAATCTAAGTATCATGGTGAATTCAGTAGGTTCCCAATAGGATTCGCATGTAATAAGCTTGTTATTCAAGATAGAGCAACGTTTTAACGAACTGAAACACTGTTTCTCTGTGAATTCAGTTAGTTCCCAGTAGCCTGCTCTTGTACGATGTGTACTTTTAAAGATTTATCAAAATTTGGTGAGCCGAATCTGAGTAACATGGTGAATTCGGTTAGTTCCCAGTAGGCCGCGGTAGTAATGAGTGGACTGTTCGGGATATAGAAAAATTTTCACGAATGGAATCAAAATTTCTAGGCGAATTCAGTGAGTTCCCAATGGGACATGCTTGTATGAGTCTGCTTTTCAATATAGAGCAACATTTTGTGGAACGGAATCTAAGCATCATGGTGAATTCTGTAGGTTCCCAATAGGATTCGCATGTAATAAGCTTGTTATTCAAGATAGAGCAACGTTTTAACGAACTGAAACACTGTTTCTCTGTGAATTCAGTTAGTTCCCAGTAGCCTGCTCTTGTACGATGTGTACTTTTAAAGATTTATCAAAATTTGGTGTGCCGAATCTGAGTAACATGGTGAATTCAGTTAGTTCCCAGTAGGCCGCAGTAGTAATGAGTGGACTGTTCGGGATATAGAAAAATTTTCACGAATGGAATCAAAATTTCTAGGCGAATTCAGTGAGTTCCCAATGGGACATGCTTGTATGAGTCTGCTTTTCAATATAGAGCAACATTTTGTGGAACGGAATCTAAGCATCATGGTGAATTCTGTAGGTTCCCAATAGGATTCGCATGTAATAAGCTTGTTATTCAAGATAGAGCAACGTTTTAACGAACTGAAACACTGTTTCTCTGTGAATTCAGTTAGTTCCCAGTAGCCTGCTCTTGTACGATGTGTACTTTTAAAGATTTATCAAAATTTGGTGTGCCGAATCTAAGTAACATGGTGAATTCGGTTAGTTCCCAGTAGGCCGCAGTAGTAATGAGTGGACTGTTCGGGATATAGAAAAATTTTCACGAATGGAATCAAAATTTCTAGGCGAATTCAGTGAGTTCCCAATGGGACATGCTTGTATGAGTCTGCTTTTCAATATAGAGCAACATTTTGTGGAACGGAATCTAAGTATAATGGTGAATTCAGTAGGTTCCCAATAGGATACGCATGTAATAAGCTTGTTATTCAAGATAGAGCAACGTTTTAACGAACTGAAACACTGTTTCTCTGTGAATTCAGTTAGTTCCCAGTAGCCTGCTCTTGTACTATGTGTACTTTTAAAGATTTATCAAAATTTGGTGAGCCGAATCTGAGTAACATGGTGAATTCGGTTAGTTCCCAGTAGGCCGCGGTAGTAATGAGTGGACTGTTCGGGATATAGAAAAATTTTCACGAATGGAATCAAAATTTCTAGGCGAATTCAGTGAGTTCCCAATGGGACATGCTTGTATGAGTCTGCTTTTCAATATAGAGCAACATTTTGTGGAACGGAATCTAAGTATCATGGTGAATTCAGTAGGTCCCCAATAGGATTCGCATGTAATAAGCTTGTTATTCAAGATAGAGCAACGTTTTAACGAACTGAAACACTGTTTCTCTGTGAATTCAGTTAGATCCCTGTAGCCTGCTCTTGTACGATGTGTACTTTTAAAGATTTATCAAAATTTGGTGAGCCGAATCTGAGTAACATGGTGAATTCGGTTAGTTCCCAGTAGGCCGCAGTAGTAATGAGTGGACTGTTCGGGATATAGAAAAATTTTCACGAATGGAATCAAAATTTCTAGGCGAATTCAGTGAGTTCCCAATGGGACATGCTTGTATGAGTCTGCTTTTCAATATAGAGCAACATTTTGTGGAAGGAATCTAAGTATCATGGTGAATTCAGTAGGTTCCCAATAGGATACGCATGTAATAAGCTTGTTATTCAAGATAGAGCAACGTATTAACGAACTGAAACACTGTTTCTCTGTGAATTTAGTTAGTTCCCTGTAGCCTGCTCTTGTACTATGTGTACTTTTAAAGATTTATCAAAATTTGGTGAGCCGAATCTGAGTAACATTTTGAATTCGGTTAGTTCCCAGTAGGCCGCAGTAGTAATGAGTGGACTGTTCGGGATATAGAAAAATTTACACGAATGGATTCAAATTTCTAGGCGAATTCAGTGAGTTCCCAATGGGACATGCTTGTATGAGTCTGCTTTTCAATATAGAGCAACATTTTGTGGAACGGAATCTAAGTATGATGGAGAATTCAGTAGGTTCCCAATAGGATTCGCATGTAATAAGCTTGTTATTCAAGATAGAGCAACGTTTTAACGAACTGAAACACTGTTTCTCTGTGAATTCAGTTAGTTCCCAGTAGCCTGCTCTTGTACGATGTGTACTTTTAAAGATTTATCAAAATTTGGTGAGCCGAATCTGAGTAACATGGTGAATTCGGTTAGTTCCCAGTAGGCCGCGGTAGTAATGAGTGCACTGTTCGGGATATAGAAAAATTTTCACGAATGGAATCAAAATTTCTAGGCGAATTCAGTGAGTTCCCAATGGGACATGCTTGTATGAGTCTGCTTTTCAATATAGAGCAACATTTTGTGGAACGGAATCTAAGTATCATGGTGAATTCAGTAGGTTCCCAATAGGATTCGCATGTAATAAGCTTGTTATTCAAGATAGAGCAACGTTTTAACGAACTGAAACACTGTTTCTCTGTGAATTCAGTTAGTTCCCAGTAGCCTGCTCTTGTACGATGTGTACTTTTAAAGATTTATCACAATTTGGTGAGCCGAATCTGAGTAACATGGTGAATTCAGTTAGTTCCCAGTAGGCCGCAGTAGTAATGAGTGGACTGTTCGGGATATAGAAAAATTTTCACGAATGGAATCAAAATTTCTAGGCGAATTCAGTGAGTTCCCAATGGGACATGCTTGTACGAGTCTGCTTTTCAATATAGAGCAACATTTTGTGGAACGGAATCTAAGTATCATGGTGAATTCAGTAGGTTCCCAATAGGATTCGCATGTAATAAGCTTGTTATTCAAGATAGAGCAACGTTTTAACGAACTGAAACACTGTTTCTCTGTGAATTCAGTTAGTTCCCAGTAGCCTGCTCTTGTACGATGTGTACTTTTAAATATTTATCAAAATTTGGTGAGCCGAATCTGAGTAACATGGTGAATTCGGTTAGTTCCCAGTAGGCCGCAGTAGTAATGAGTGGACTGTTCGGGATATAGAAAAATTTTCACGAATGGAATCAAAATTTCTAGGCGAATTCAGTGAGTTCCCAATGGGACATGCTTGTATGAGTCTGCTTTTCAATATAGAGCAACATTTTGTGGAAGGAATCTAAGTATCATGGTGAATTCAGTAGGTTCCCAATAGGATACGCATGTAATAAGCTTGTTATTCAAGATAGAGCAACGTATTAACGAACTGAAACACTGTTTCTCTGTGAATTTAGTTAGTTCCCTGTAGCCTGCTCTTGTACTATGTGTACTTTTAAAGATTTATCAAAATTTGGTGAGCCGAATCTGAGTAACATTTTGAATTCGGTTAGTTCCCAGTAGGCCGCAGTAGTAATGAGTGGACTGTTCGGGATATAGAAAAATTTACACGAATGGAATCAAATTTCTAGGCGAATTCAGTGAGTTCCCAATGGGACATGCTTGTATGAGTCTGCTTTTCAATATAGAGCAACATTTTGTGGAACGGAATCTAAGTATCATGGTGAATTCAGTAGGTTCCCAATAGGATTTGCATGTAATAAGCTTGTTATTCAAGATAGAGCAACGTTTTAACGAACTGAAACACTGTTTCTCTGTGAATTCAGTTAGTTCCCAGTAGCCTGCTCTTGTACGATGTGTACTTTTAAAGATTTATCAAAATTTGGTGAGCCGAATCTGAGTAACATGGTGAATTCGGTTAGTTCCCAGTAGGCCGCGGTAGTAATGAGTGCACTGTTCGGGATATAGAAAAATTTTCACGAATGGAATCAAAATTTCTAGGCGAATTCAGTGAGTTCCCAATGGGACATGCTTGTATGAGTCTGCTTTTCAATATAGAGCAACATTTTGTGGAACGGAATCTAAGTATCATGGTGAATTCAGTAGGTTCCCAATAGGATTCGCATGTAATAAGCTTGTTATTCAAGATAGAGCAACGTTTTAACGAACTGAAACACTGTTTCTCTGTGAATTCAGTTAGTTCCCAGTAGCCTGCTCTTGTACGATGTGTACTTTTAAAGATTTATCACAATTTGGTGAGCCGAATCTGAGTAACATGGTGAATTCAGTTAGTTCCCAGTAGGCCGCAGTAGTAATGAGTGGACTGTTCGGGATATAGAAAAATTTTCACGAAAGGAATCAAAATTTCTAGGCAAATTCAGTGAGTTCCCAATGGGACATGCTTGTATGAGTCTGCTTTTCAATATAGAGCAACATTTTGTGGAACGGAATCTAAGTATCATGGTGAATTCAGTAGGTTCCCAATAGGATTCGCATGTAATAAGCTTGTTATTCAAGATAGAGCAACGTTTTAACGAACTGAAACACTGTTTCTCTGTGAATTCAGTTAGTTCCCAGTAGCCTGCTCTTGTACGATGTGTACTTTTAAAGATTTATCAAAATTTGGTGAGCCGAATCTGAGTAACATGGTGAATTCGGTTAGTTCCCAGTAGGCCGCGGTAGTAATGAGTGGACTGTTCGGGATATAGAAAAATTTTCACGAATGGAATCAAAATTTCTAGGCGAATTCAGTGAGTTCCCAATGGGACATGCTTGTATGAGTCTGCTTTTCAATATAGAGCAACATTTTGTGGAACGGAATCTAAGCATCATTGTGAATTCTGTAGGTTCCCAATAGGATTCGCATGTAATAAGCTTGTTATTCAAGATAGAGCAACGTTTTAACGAACTGAAACACTGTTTCTCTGTGAATTCAGTTAGTTCCCAGTAGCCTGCTCTTGTACGATGTGTACTTTTAAAGATTTATCAAAATTTGGTGTGCCGAATCTGAGTAACATGGTGAATTCGGTTAGTTCCCAGTAGGCCGCAGTAGTAATGAGTGGACTGTTCGGGATATAGAAAAATTTTCACGAATGGAATCAAAATTTCTAGGCGAATTCAGTGAGTTCCCAATGGGACATGCTTGTATGAGTCTGCTTTTCAATATAGAGCAACATTTTGTGGAACGGAATCTAAGCATCATGGTGAATTCTGTAGGTTCCCAATAGGATTCGCATGTAATAAGCTTGTTATTCAAGATAGAGCAACGTTTTAACGAACTGAAACACTGTTTCTCTGTGAATTCAGTTAGTTCCCAGTAGCCTGCTCTTGTACGATGTGTACTTTTAAAGATTTATCAAAATTTGGTGTGCCGAATCTGAGTAACATGGTGAATTCGGTTAGTTCCCAGTAGGCCGCAGTAGTAATGAGTGGACTGTTCGGGATATAGAAAAATTTTCACGAATGGAATCAAAATTTCTAGGCGAATTCAGTGAGTTCCCAATGGGACATGCTTGTATGAGTCTGCTTTTCAATATAGAGCAACATTTTGTGGAACGGAATCTAAGTATCATGGTGAATTCAGTAGGTTCCCAATAGGATACGCATGTAATAAGCTTGTTATTCAAGATAGAGCAACGTTTTAACGAACTGAAACACTGTTTCTCTGTGAATTCAGTTAGTTCCCAGTAGCCTGCTCTTGTACTATGTGTACTTTTAAAGATTTATCAAAATTTGGTGAGCCGAATCTGAGTAACATGGTGAATTCGGTTAGTTCCCAGTAGGCCGCGGTAGTAATGAGTGGACTGTTCGGGATATAGAAAAATTTTCACGAATGGAATCAAAATTTCTAGGCGAATTCAGTGAGTTCCCAATGGGACATGCTTGTATGAGTCTGCTTTTCAATATAGAGCAACATTTTGTGGAACGGAATCTAAGTATCATGGTGAATTCAGTAGGTTCCCAATAGGATTCGCATGTAATAAGCTTGTTATTCAAGATAGAGCAACGTTTTAACGAACTGAAACACTGTTTCTCTGTGAATTCAGTTAGATCCCTGTAGCCTGCTCTTGTACGATGTGTACTTTTAAAGATTTATCAAAATTTGGTGAGCCGAATCTGAGTAACATGGTGAATTCGGTTAGTTCCCAGTAGGCCGCGGTAGTAATGAGTGGACTGTTCGGGATATAGAAAAATTTTCACGAATGGAATCAAAATTTCTAGGCGAATTCAGTGAGTTCCCAATGGGACATGCTTGTATGAGTCTGCTTTTCAATATAGAGCAACATTTTGTGGAAGGAATCTAAGTATCATGGTGAATTCAGTAGGTTCCCAATAGGATACGCATGTAATAAGCTTGTTATTCAAGATAGAGCAACGTATTAACGAACTGAAACACTGTTTCTCTGTGAATTTAGTTAGTTCCCTGTAGCCTGCTCTTGTACTATGTGTACTTTTAAAGATTTATCAAAATTTGGTGAGCCGAATCTGAGTAACATTTTGAATTCGGTTAGTTCCCAGTAGGCCGCAGTAGTAATGAGTGGACTGTTCGGGATATAGAAAAATTTACACGAATGGATTCAAATTTCTAGGCGAATTCAGTGAGTTCCCAATGGGACATGCTTGTATGAGTCTGCTTTTCAATATAGAGCAACATTTTGTGGAACGGAATCTAAGTATGATGGAGAATTCAGTAGGTTCCCAATAGGATTCGCATGTAATAAGCTTGTTATTCAAGATAGAGCAACGTTTTAACGAACTGAAACACTGTTTCTCTGTGAATTCAGTTAGTTCCCAGTAGCCTGCTCTTGTACGATGTGTACTTTTAAAGATTTATCAAAATTTGGTGAGCCGAATCTGAGTAACATGGTGAATTCGGTTAGTTCCCAGTAGGCCGCGGTAGTAATGAGTGGACTGTTCGGGATATAGAAAAATTTTCACGAATGGAATCAAAATTTCTAGGCGAATTCAGTGAGTTCCCAATGGGACATGCTTGTATGAGTCTGCTTTTCAATATAGAGCAACATTTTGTGGAACGGAATCTAAGTATCATGGTGAATTCAGTAGGTTCCCAATAGGATTCGCATGTAATAAGCTTGTTATTCAAGATAGAGAAACGTTTTAACGAACTGAAACACTGTTTCTCTGTGAATTCAGTTAGTTCCCAGTAGCCTGCTCTTGTACGATGTGTACTTTTAAAGATTTATCACAATTTGGTGAGCCGAATCTGAGTAACATAGTGAATTCAGTTAGTTCCCCGTAGGCCGAAGTAGTAATGAGTGGACTGTTCGGGATATAGAAAAATTTTCACGAATGGAATCAAAATTTCTAGGCAAATTCAGTGAGTTCCCAATGGGACATGCTTGTATGAGTCTGCTTTTCAATATAGAGCAACATTTTGTGGAACGGAATCTAAGTATCATGGTGAATTCAGTAGGTTCCCAATAGGATTCGCATGTAATAAGCTTGTTATTCAAGATAGAGCAACGTTTTAACGAACTGAAACACTGTTTCTCTGTGAATTCAGTTAGTTCCCAGTAGCCTGCTCTTGTACGATGTGTACTTTTAAAGATTTATCAAAATTTGGTGAGCCGAATCTGAGTAACATGGTGAATTCGGTTAGTTCCCAGTAGGCCGCGGTAGTAATGAGTGGACTGTTCGGGATATAGAAAAATTTTCACGAATGGAATCAAAATTTCTAGGCGAATTCAGTGAGTTCCCAATGGGACATGCTTGTATGAGTCAGCTTTTCAATATAGAGCAACATTTTGTGGAACGGAATCTAAGCATCATGGTGAATTCAGTAGGTTCCCAATAGGATTCGCATGTAATAAGCTTGTTATTCAAGATAGAGCAAGGTTTTAACGAACTGAAACACTGTTTCTCTGTGAATTCAGTTAGTTCCCAGTAGCCTGCTCTTGTACGATGTGTACTTTTAAAGATTTATCAAAATTTGGTGAGCCGAATCTGAGTAACATGGTGAATTCGTTTAGTTCCCAGTAGGCCGCAGTAGTAATGAGTGGACTGTTCGGGATATAGAAAAATTTTCACGAATGGAATCAAAATTTCTAGGCGAATTCAGTGAGTTCCCAATGGGACATGCTTGTAGGAGTCTGCTTTTCAATATAGAGCAACATTTTGTGGAACGGAATCTAATTATCATGGTGAATTCAGTAGGTTCCCAATAGGATTCGCATGTAATAAGCTTGTTATTCAAGATAGAGCAACGTTTTAACGAACTGAAACACTGTTTCTCTGTGAATTCAGTTAGTTCCCAGTAGCCTGCTCTTGTACTATGTGTACTTTTAAAGATTTATCAAAATTTGGTGAGCCGAATCTGAGTAACATGGTGAATTCAGTTAGTTCCCAGTAGGCCGCAGTAGTAATGAGTGGACTGTTCGGGATATAGAAAAATTTTCACGAATGGAATCAAAATTTCTAGGCGAATTCAGTGAGTTCCCAATGGGACATGCTTGTATGAGTCTGCTTTTCAATATAGAGCAACATTTTGTGGAACGGAATCTAAGTATCATGGTGAATTCAGTAGGTTCCCAATAGGATACGCATGTAATAAGCTTGTTATTCAAGATAGAGCAACGTTTTAACGAACTGAAACACTGTTTCTCTGTGAATTCAGTTAGTTCCCAGTAGCCTGCTCTTGTACTATGTGTACTTTTAAAGATTTATCAAAATTTGGTGAGCCGAATCTGAGTAACATGGTGAATTCGGTTAGTTCCCAGTAGGCCGCGGTAGTAATGAGTGGACTGTTCGGGATATAGAAAAATTTTCACGAATGGAATCAAAATTTCTAGGCGAATTCAGTGAGTTCCCAATGGGACATGCTTGTATGAGTCTGCTTTTCAATATAGAGCAACATTTTGTGGAACGGAATCTAAGTATCATGGTGAATTCAGTAGGTTCCCAATAGGATTCGCATGTAATAAGCTTGTTATTCAAGATAGAGCAACGTTTTAACGAACTGAAACACTGTTTCTCTGTGAATTCAGTTAGATCCCTGTAGCCTGCTCTTGTACGATGTGTACTTTTAAAGATTTATCAAAATTTGGTGAGCCGAATCTGAGTAACATGGTGAATTCGGTTAGTTCCCAGTAGGCCGCGGTAGTAATGAGTGGACTGTTCGGGATATAGAAAAATTTTCACGAATGGAATCAAAATTTCTAGGCGAATTCAGTGAGTTCCCAATGGGACATGCTTGTATGAGTCTGCTTTTCAATATAGAGCAACATTTTGTGGAAGGAATCTAAGTATCATGGTGAATTCAGTAGGTTCCCAATAGGATACGCATGTAATAAGCTTGTTATTCAAGATAGAGCAACGTATTAACGAACTGAAACACTGTTTCTCTGTGAATTTAGTTAGTTCCCTGTAGCCTGCTCTTGTACTATGTGTACTTTTAAAGATTTATCAAAATTTGGTGAGCCGAATCTGAGTAACATTTTGAATTCGGTTAGTTCCCAGTAGGCCGCAGTAGTAATGAGTGGACTGTTCGGGATATAGAAAAATTTACACGAATGGATTCAAATTTCTAGGCGAATTCAGTGAGTTCCCAATGGGACATGCTTGTATGAGTCTGCTTTTCAATATAGAGCAACATTTTGTGGAACGGAATCTAAGTATGATGGAGAATTCAGTAGGTTCCCAATAGGATTCGCATGTAATAAGCTTGTTATTCAAGATAGAGCAACGTTTTAACGAACTGAAACACTGTTTCTCTGTGAATTCAGTTAGTTCCCAGTAGCCTGCTCTTGTACGATGTGTACTTTTAAAGATTTATCAAAATTTGGTGAGCCGAATCTGAGTAACATGGTGAATTCGGTTAGTTCCCAGTAGGCCGCGGTAGTAATGAGTGGACTGTTCGGGATATAGAAAAATTTTCACGAATGGAATCAAAATTTCTAGGCGAATTCAGTGAGTTCCCAATGGGACATGCTTGTATGAGTCTGCTTTTCAATATAGAGCAACATTTTGTGGAACGGAATCTAAGTATCATGGTGAATTCAGTAGGTTCCCAATAGGATTCGCATGTAATAAGCTTGTTATTCAAGATAGAGAAACGTTTTAACGAACTGAAACACTGTTTCTCTGTGAATTCAGTTAGTTCCCAGTAGCCTGCTCTTGTACGATGTGTACTTTTAAAGATTTATCACAATTTGGTGAGCCGAATCTGAGTAACATAGTGAATTCAGTTAGTTCCCCGTAGGCCGAAGTAGTAATGAGTGGACTGTTCGGGATATAGAAAAATTTTCACGAATGGAATCAAAATTTCTAGGCAAATTCAGTGAGTTCCCAATGGGACATGCTTGTATGAGTCTGCTTTTCAATATAGAGCAACATTTTGTGGAACGGAATCTCAGTATCATGGTGAATTCAGTAGGTTCCCAATAGGATTCGCATGTAATAAGCTTGTTATTCAAGATAGAGCAACGTTTTAACGAACTGAAACACTGTTTCTCTGTGAATTCAGTTAGTTCCCAGTAGCCTGCTCTTGTACGATGTGTACTTTTAAAGATTTATCAAAATTTGGTGAGCCGAATCTGAGTAACATGGTGAATTCGGTTAGTTCCCAGTAGGCCGCGGTAGTAATGAGTGGACTGTTCGGGATATAGAAAAATTTTCACGAATGGAATCAAAATTTCTAGGCGAATTCAGTGAGTTCCCAATGGGACATGCTTGTATGAGTCTGCTTTTCAATATAGAGCAACATTTTGTGGAACGGAATCTAAGCATCATGGTGAATTCAGTAGGTTCCCAATAGGATTCGCATGTAATAAGCTTGTTATTCAAGATAGAGCAAGGTTTTAACGAACTGAAACACTGTTTCTCTGTGAATTCAGTTAGTTCCCAGTAGCCTGCTCTTGTACGATGTGTACTTTTAAAGATTTATCAAAATTTGGTGAGCCGAATCTGAGTAACATGGTGAATTCGGTTAGTTCCCAGTAGGCCGCAGTAGTAATGAGTGGACTGTTCGGGATATAGAAAAATTTTCACGAATGGAATCAAAATTTCTAGGCGAATTCAGTGAGTTCCCAATGGGACATGCTTGTAGGAGTCTGCTTTTCAATATAGAGCAACATTTTGTGGAACGGAATCTAATTATCATGGTGAATTCAGTAGGTTCCCAATAGGATTCGCATGTAATAAGCTTGTTATTCAAGATAGAGCAACGTTTTAACGAACTGAAACACTGTTTCTCTGTGAATTCAGTTAGTTCCCAGTAGCCTGCTCTTGTACTATGTGTACTTTTAAAGATTTATCAAAATTTGGTGAGCCGAATCTGAGTAACATGGTGAATTCAGTTAGTTCCCAGTAGGCCGCAGTAGTAATGAGTGGACTGTTCGGGATATAGAAAAATTTTCACGAATGGAATCAAAATTTCTAGGCAAATTCAGTGAGTTCCCAATGGGACATGCTTGTATGAGTCTGCTTTTCAATATAGAGCAACATTTTGTGGAACGGAATCTAAGTATCATGGTGAATTCAGTAGGTTCCCAATAGGATTCGCATGTAATAAGCTTGTTATTCAAGATAGAGCAACGTTTTAACGAACTGAAACACTGTTTCTCTGTGAATTCAGTTAGTTCCCAGTAGCCTGCTCTTGTACGATGTGTACTTTTAAAGATTTATCAAAATTTGGTGAGCCGAATCTGAGTAACATGGTGAATTCGGTTAGTTCCCAGTAGGCCGCGGTAGTAATGAGTGGACTGTTCGGGATATAGAAAAATTTTCACGAATGGAATCAAAATTTCTAGGCGAATTCAGTGAGTTCCCAATGGGACATGCTTGTATGAGTCTGCTTTTCAATATAGAGCAACATTTTGTGGAACGGAATCTAAGCATCATGGTGAATTCTGTAGGTTCCCAATAGGATTCGCATGTAATAAGCTTGTTATTCAAGATAGAGCAACGTTTTAACGAACTGAAACACTGTTTCTCTGTGAATTCAGTTAGTTCCCAGTAGCCTGCTCTTGTACGATGTGTACTTTTAAAGATTTATCAAAATTTGGTGTGCCGAATCTGAGTAACATGGTGAATTCGGTTAGTTCCCAGTAGGCCGCGGTAGTAATGAGTGGACTGTTCGGGATATAGAAAAATTTTCACGAATGGAATCAAAATTTCTAGGCGAATTCAGTGAGTTCCCAATGGGACATGCTTGTATGAGTCTGCTTTTCAATATAGAGCAACATTTTGTGGAACGGAATCTAAGCATCATGGTGAATTCTGTAGGTTCCCAATAGGATTCGCATGTAATAAGCTTGTTATTCAAGATAGAGCAACGTTTTAACGAACTGAAACACTGTTTCTCTGTGAATTCAGTTAGTTCCCAGTAGCCTGCTCTTGTACGATGTGTACTTTTAAAGATTTATCAAAATTTGGTGTGCCGAATCTAAGTAACATGGTGAATTCGGTTAGTTCCCAGTAGGCCGCAGTAGTAATGAGTGGACTGTTCGGGATATAGAAAAATTTTCACGAATGGAATCAAAATTTCTAGGCGAATTCAGTGAGTTCCCAATGGGACATGCTTGTATGAGTCTGCTTTTCAATATAGAGCAACATTTTGTGGAACGGAATCTAAGTATCATGGTGAATTCAGTAGGTTCCCAATAGGATACGCATGTAATAAGCTTGTTATTCAAGATAGAGCAACGTTTTAACGAACTGAAACACTGTTTCTCTGTGAATTCAGTTAGTTCCCAGTAGCCTGCTCTTGTACTATGTGTACTTTTAAAGATTTATCAAAATTTGGTGAGCCGAATCTGAGTAACATGGTGAATTCGGTTAGTTCCCAGTAGGCCGCGGTAGTAATGAGTGGACTGTTCGGGATATAGAAAAATTTTCACGAATGGAATCAAAATTTCTAGGCGAATTCAGTGAGTTCCCAATGGGACATGCTTGTATGAGTCTGCTTTTCAATATAGAGCAACATTTTGTGGAACGGAATCTAAGTATCATGGTGAATTCAGTAGGTTCCCAATAGGATTCGCATGTAATAAGCTTGTTATTCAAGATAGAGCAACGTTTTAACGAACTGAAACACTGTTTCTCTGTCAATTCAGTTAGATCCCTGTAGCCTGCTCTTGTACGATGTGTACTTTTAAAGATTTATCAAAATTTGGTGAGCCGAATCTGAGTAACATGGTGAATTCGGTTAGTTCCCAGTAGGCCGCGGTAGTAATGAGTGGACTGTTCGGGATATAGAAAAATTTTCACGAATGGAATCAAAATTTCTAGGCGAATTCAGTGAGTTCCCAATGGGACATGCTTGTATGAGTCTGCTTTTCAATATAGAGCAACATTTTGTGGAACGGAATCTAAGTATCATGGTGAATTCAGTAGGTTCCCAATAGGATACGCATGTAATAAGCTTGTTATTCAACATAGAGCAACGTATTAACGAACTGAAACACTGTTTCTCTGTGAATTTAGTTAGTTCCCTGTAGCCTGCTCTTGTACTATGTGTACTTTTAAAGATTTATCAAAATTTGGTGAGCCGAATCTGAGTAACATTTTGAATTCGGTTAGTTCCCAGTAGGCCGCAGTAGTAATGAGTGGACTGTTCGGGTTATAGAAAAATTTACACGAATGGATTCAAATTTCTAGGCGAATTCAGTGAGTTCCCAATGGGACATGCTTGTATGAGTCTGCTTTTCAATATAGAGCAACATTTTGTGGAACGGAATCTAAGTATGATGGAGAATTCAGTAGGTTCCCAATAGGATTCGCATGTAATAAGCTTGTTATTCAAGATAGAGCAACGTTTTAACGAACTGAAACACTGTTTCTCTGTGAATTCAGTTAGTTCCCAGTAGCCTGCTCTTGTACGATGTGTACTTTTAAAGATTTATCAAAATTTGGTGAGCCGAATCTGAGTAACATGGTGAATTCGGTTAGTTCCCAGTAGGCCGCGGTAGTAATGAGTGCACTGTTCGGGATATAGAAAAATTTTCACGAATGGAATCAAAATTTCTAGGCGAATTCAGTGAGTTCCCAATGGGACATGCTTGTATGAGTCTGCTTTTCAATATAGAGCAACATTTTGTGGAACGGAATCTAAGTATCATGGTGAATTCAGTAGGTTCCCAATAGGATACGCATGTAATAAGCTTGTTATTCAAGATAGAGCAACGTTTTAACGAACTGAAACACTGTTTCTCTGTGAATTCAGTTAGTTCCCAGTAGCCTGCTCTTGTACTATGTGTACTTTTAAAGATTTATCAAAATTTGGTGAGCCGAATCTGAGTAACATGGTGAATTCGGTTAGTTCCCAGTAGGCCGCGGTAGTAATGAGTGGACTGTTCGGGATATAGAAAAATTTTCACGAATGGAATCAAAATTTCTAGGCGAATTCAGTGAGTTCCCAATGGGACATGCTTGTATGAGTCTGCTTTTCAATATAGAGCAACATTTTGTGGAACGGAATCTAAGTATCATGGTGAATTCAGTAGGTTCCCAATAGGATTCGCATGTAATAAGCTTGTTATTCAAGATAGAGCAACGTTTTAACGAACTGAAACACTGTTTCTCTGTGAATTCAGTTAGATCCCTGTAGCCTGCTCTTGTACGATGTGTACTTTTAAAGATTTATCAAAATTTGGTGAGCCGAATCTGAGTAACATGGTGAATTCGGTTAGTTCCCAGTAGGCCGCGGTAGTAATGAGTGGACTGTTCGGGATATAGAAAAATTTTCACGAATGGAATCAAAATTTCTAGGCGAATTCAGTGAGTTCCCAATGGGACATGCTTGTATGAGTCTGCTTTTCAATATAGAGCAACATTTTGTGGAACGGAATCTAAGTATCATGGTGAATTCAGTAGGTTCCCAATAGGATTCGCATGTAATAAGCTTGTTATTCAAGATAGAGCAACGTTTTAACGAACTGAAACACTGTTTCTCTGTGAATTCAGTTAGATCCCTGTAGCCTGCTCTTGTACGATGTGTACTTTTAAAGATTTATCAAAATTTGGTGAGCCGAATCTGAGTAACATGGTGAATTCGGTTAGTTCCCAGTAGGCCGCGGTAGTAATGAGTGGACTGTTCGGGATATAGAAAAATTTTCACGAATGGAATCAAAATTTCTAGGCGAATTCAGTGAGTTCCCAATGGGACATGCTTGTATGAGTCTGCTTTTCAATATAGAGCAACATTTTGTGGAACGGAATCTAAGCATCATGGTGAATTCAGTAGGTTCCCAATAGGATTCGCATGTAATAAGCTTGTTATTCAAGATAGACCAAGGTTTTAACGAACTGAAACACTGTTTCTCTGTGAATTCAGTTAGTTCCCAGTAGCCTGCTCTTGTACGATGTGTACTTTTAAAGATTTATCAAAATTTGGTGAGCCGAATCTGAGTAACATGGTGAATTCGGTTAGTTCCCAGTAGGCCGCGGTAGTAATGAGTGGACTGTTCGGGATATAGAAAAATTTTCAAGAATGGAATCAAAATTTCTAGGCGAATTCAGTGAGTTCCCAATGGGACATTCTTGTATGAGTCTGCTTTTCAATATAGAGCAACATTTTGTGGAACGGAATCTAAGTATCATGGTGAATTCAGTAGGTTCCCAATAGGATTCGCATGTAATAAGCTTGTTATTCAAGATATTGCAACGTTTTAACGAACTGAAACACTGTTTCTCTGTGAATTCAGTTAGTTCCCAGTAGCCTGCTCTTGTACTATGTGTACTTTTAAAGATTTATCAAAATTTGGTGAGCCGAATCTGAGTAACATGGTGAATTCGGTTAGTTCCCAGTAGGCCGCGGTAGTAATGAGTGGACTGTTCGGGATATAGAAAAATTTTCACGAATGGAATCAAAATTTCTAGGCGAATTCAGTGAGTTCCCAATGGGACATGCTTGTACGAGTCTGCTTTTCAATATAGAGCAACATTTTGTGGAACGGAATCTAAGTATCATGGTGAATTCAGTAGGTTCCCAATAGGATTCGCATGTAATAAGCTTGTTATTCAAGATAGAGCAACGTTTTAACGAACTGAAACACTGTTTCTCTGTGAATTCAGTTAGTTCGGAGTAGCCTGCTCCGATACGATGTGTACTTTAAAGATTTATCAAAATTTGGTGAGCCGAATCTGAGTAACATGGTGAATTCGGTTAGTTCCCAGTAGGCCGCAGTAGTAATGAGTGGACTGTTCGGGATATAGAAAAATTTTCACGAATGGAATCAAAATTTCTAGGCGAATTCAGTGAGTTCCCAATGGGACATGCTTGTAGGAGTCTGCTTTTCAATATAGAGCAACATTTTGTGGAAGGAATCTAAGTATCATGGTGAATTCAGTAGGTTCCCAATAGGATACGCATGTAATAAGCTTGTTATTCAAGATAGAGCAACGTATTAACGAACTGAAACACTGTTTCTCTGTGAATTTAGTTAGTTCCCTGTAGCCTGCTCTTGTACTATGTGTACTTTTAAAGATTTATCAAAATTTGGTGAGCCGAATCTGAGTAACATTTTGAATTCGGTTAGTTCCCAGTAGGCCGCAGTAGTAATGAGTGGACTGTTCGGGATATAGAAAAATTTACACGAATGGAATCAAATTTCTAGGCGAATTCAGTGAGTTCCCAATGGGACATGCTTGTATGAGTCTGCTTTTCAATATAGAGCAACATTTTGTGGAACGGAATCTAAGTATGATGGAGAATTCAGTAGGTTCCCAATAGGATTCGCATGTAATAAGCTTGTTATTCGAGATAGAGCAACGTTTTAACGAACTGAAACACTGTTTCTCTGTGAATTCAGTTAGTTCCCAGTAGCCTGCTCTTGTACGATGTGTACTTTTAAAGATTTATCAAAATTTGGTGAGCCGAATCTGAGTAACATGGTGAATTCGGTTAGTTCCCAGTAGGCCGCGGTAGTAATGAGTGCACTGTTCGGGATATAGAAAAATTTTCACGAATGGAATCAAAATTTCTAGGCGAATTCAGTGAGTTCCCAATGGGACATGCTTGTATGAGTCTGCTTTTCAATATAGAGCAACATTTTGTGGAACGGAATCTAAGTATCATGGTGAATTCAGTAGGTTCCCAATAGGATTCGCATGTAATAAGCTTGTTATTCAAGATAGAGCAACGTTTTAACGAACTGAAACACTGTTTCTCTGTGAATTCAGTTAGTTCCCAGTAGCCTGCTCTTGTACGATGTGTACTTTTAAAGATTTATCACAATTTGGTGAGCCGAATCTGAGTAACATGGTGAATTCAGTTAGTTCCCAGTAGGCCGCAGTAGTAATGAGTGGACTGTTCGGGATATAGAAAAATTTTCACGAATGGAATCAAAATTTCTAGGCAAATTCAGTGAGTTCCCAATGGGACATGCTTGTATGAGTCTGCTTTTCAATATAGAGCAACATTTTGTGGAACGGAATCTAAGTATCATGGTGAATTCAGTAGGTTCCCAATAGGATTCGCATGTAATAAGCTTGTTATTCAAGATAGAGCAACGTTTTAACGAACTGAAACACTGTTTCTCTGTGAATTCAGTTAGTTCCCAGTAGCCTGCTCTTGTACGATGTGTACTTTTAAAGATTTATCAAAATTTGGTGAGCCGAATCTGAGTAACATGGTGAATTCGGTTAGTTCCCAGTAGGCCGCGGTAGTAATGAGTGGACTGTTCGGGATATAGAAAAATTTTCACGAATGGAATCAAAATTTCTAGGCGAATTCAGTGAGTTCCCAATGGGACATGCTTGTATGAGTCTGCTTTTCAATATAGAGCAACATTTTGTGGAACGGAATCTAAGCATCATGGTGAATTCTGTAGGTTCCCAATAGGATTCGCATGTAATAAGCTTGTTATTCAAGATAGAGCAACGTTTTAACGAACTGAAACACTGTTTCTCTGTGAATTCAGTTAGTTCCCAGTAGCCTGCTCTTGTACGATGTGTACTTTTAAAGATTTATCAAAATTTGGTGTGCCGAATCTGAGTAACATGGTGAATTCGGTTAGTTCCCAGTAGGCCGCGGTAGTAATGAGTGGACTGTTCGGGATATAGAAAAATTTTCACGAATGGAATCAAAATTTCTAGGCGAATTCAGTGAGTTCCCAATGGGACATGCTTGTATGAGTCTGCTTTTCAATATAGAGCAACATTTTGTGGAACGGAATCTAAGCATCATGGTGAATTCTGTAGGTTCCCAATAGGATTCGCATGTAATAAGCTTGTTATTCAAGATAGAGCAACGTTTTAACGAACTGAAACACTGTTTCTCTGTGAATTCAGTTAGTTCCCAGTAGCCTGCTCTTGTACGATGTGTACTTTTAAAGATTTATCAAAATTTGGTGTGCCGAATCTAAGTAACATGGTGAATTCGGTTAGTTCCCAGTAGGCCGCAGTAGTAATGAGTGGACTGTTCGGGATATAGAAAAATTTTCACGAATGGAATCAAAATTTCTAGGCGAATTCAGTGAGTTCCCAATGGGACATGCTTGTATGAGTCTGCTTTTCAATATAGAGCAACATTTTGTGGAACGGAATCTAAGTATCATGGTGAATTCAGTAGGTTCCCAATAGGATACGCATGTAATAAGCTTGTTATTCAAGATAGAGCAACGTTTTAACGAACTGAAACACTGTTTCTCTGTGAATTCAGTTAGTTCCCAGTAGCCTGCTCTTGTACTATGTGTACTTTTAAAGATTTATCAAAATTTGGTGAGCCGAATCTGAGTAACATGGTGAATTCGGTTAGTTCCCAGTAGGCCGCGGTAGTAATGAGTGGACTGTTCGGGATATAGAAAAATTTTCACGAATGGAATCAAAATTTCTAGGCGAATTCAGTGAGTTCCCAATGGGACATGCTTGTATGAGTCTGCTTTTCAATATAGAGCAACATTTTGTGGAACGGAATCTAAGTATCATGGTGAATTCAGTAGGTTCCCAATAGGATTCGCATGTAATAAGCTTGTTATTCAAGATAGAGCAACGTTTTAACGAACTGAAACACTGTTTCTCTGTCAATTCAGTTAGATCCCTGTAGCCTGCTCTTGTACGATGTGTACTTTTAAAGATTTATCAAAATTTGGTGAGCCGAATCTGAGTAACATGGTGAATTCGGTTAGTTCCCAGTAGGCCGCGGTAGTAATGAGTGGACTGTTCGGGATATAGAAAAATTTTCACGAATGGAATCAAAATTTCTAGGCGAATTCAGTGAGTTCCCAATGGGACATGCTTGTATGAGTCTGCTTTTCAATATAGAGCAACATTTTGTGGAACGGAATCTAAGTATCATGGTGAATTCAGTAGGTTCCCAATAGGATACGCATGTAATAAGCTTGTTATTCAACATAGAGCAACGTATTAACGAACTGAAACACTGTTTCTCTGTGAATTTAGTTAGTTCCCTGTAGCCTGCTCTTGTACTATGTGTACTTTTAAAGATTTATCAAAATTTGGTGAGCCGAATCTGAGTAACATTTTGAATTCGGTTAGTTCCCAGTAGGCCGCAGTAGTAATGAGTGGACTGTTCGGGTTATAGAAAAATTTACACGAATGGATTCAAATTTCTAGGCGAATTCAGTGAGTTCCCAATGGGACATGCTTGTATGAGTCTGCTTTTCAATATAGAGCAACATTTTGTGGAACGGAATCTAAGTATGATGGAGAATTCAGTAGGTTCCCAATAGGATTCGCATGTAATAAGCTTGTTATTCAAGATAGAGCAACGTTTTAACGAACTGAAACACTGTTTCTCTGTGAATTCAGTTAGTTCCCAGTAGCCTGCTCTTGTACGATGTGTACTTTTAAAGATTTATCAAAATTTGGTGAGCCGAATCTGAGTAACATGGTGAATTCGGTTAGTTCCCAGTAGGCCGCGGTAGTAATGAGTGCACTGTTCGGGATATAGAAAAATTTTCACGAATGGAATCAAAATTTCTAGGCGAATTCAGTGAGTTCCCAATGGGACATGCTTGTATGAGTCTGCTTTTCAATATAGAGCAACATTTTGTGGAACGGAATCTAAGTATCATGGTGAATTCAGTAGGTTCCCAATAGGATTCGCATGTAATAAGCTTGTTATTCAAGATAGAGCAACGTTTTAACGAACTGAAACACTGTTTCTCTGTGAATTCAGTTAGTTCCCAGTAGCCTGCTCTTGTACGATGTGTACTTTTAAAGATTTATCACAATTTGGTGAGCCGAATCTGAGTAACATGGTGAATTCAGTTAGTTCCCAGTAGGCCGAAGTAGTAATGAGTGGACTGTTCGGGATATAGAAAAATTTTCACGAATGGAATCAAAATTTCTAGGCAAATTCAGTGAGTTCCCAATGGGACATGCTTGTATGAGTCTGCTTTTCAATATAGAGCAACATTTTGTGGAACGGTTCTAAGTATCATGGTGAATTCAGTAGGTTCCCAATAGGATTCGCATGTAATAAGCTTGTTATTCAAGATAGAGCAACGTTTTAACGAACTGAAACACTGTTTCTCTGTGAATTCAGTTAGTTCCCAGTAGCCTGCTCTTGTACGATGTGTACTTTTAAAGATTTATCAAAATTTGGTGAGCCGAATCTGAGTAACATGGTGAATTCGGTTAGTTCCCAGTAGGCCGCGGTAGTAATGAGTGGACTGTTCGGGATATAGAAAAATTTTCACGAATGGAATCAAAATTTCTAGGCGAATTCAGTGAGTTCCCAATGGGACATGCTTGTATGAGTCTGCTTTTCAATATAGAGCAACATTTTGTGGAACGGAATCTAAGCATCATGGTGAATTCTGTAGGTTCCCAATAGGATTCGCATGTAATAAGCTTGTTATTCAAGATAGAGCAACGTTTTAACGAACTGAAACACTGTTTCTCTGTGAATTCAGTTAGTTCCCAGTAGCCTGCTCTTGTACGATGTGTACTTTTAAAGATTTATCAAAATTTGGTGTGCCGAATCTGAGTAACATGGTGAATTCGGTTAGTTCCCAGTAGGCCGCAGTAGTAATGAGTGGACTGTTCGGGATATAGAAAAATTTTCACGAATGGAATCAAAATTTCTAGGCGAATTCAGTGAGTTCCCAATGGGACATGCTTGTATGAGTCTGCTTTTCAATATAGAGCAACATTTTGTGGAACGGAATCTAAGCATCATGGTGAATTCTGTAGGTTCCCAATAGGATTCGCATGTAATAAGCTTGTTATTCAAGATAGAGCAACGTTTTAACGAACTGAAACACTGTTTCTCTGTGAATTCAGTTAGTTCCCAGTAGCCTGCTCTTGTACGATGTGTACTTTTAAAGATTTATCAAAATTTGGTGTGCCGAATCTAAGTAACATGGTGAATTCGGTTAGTTCCCAGTAGGCCGCAGTAGTAATGAGTGGACTGTTCGGGATATAGAAAAATTTTCACGAATGGAATCAAAATTTCTAGGCGAATTCAGTGAGTTCCCAATGGGACATGCTTGTATGAGTCTGCTTTTCAATATAGAGCAACATTTTGTGGAACGGAATCTAAGTATCATGGTGAATTCAGTAGGTTCCCAATAGGATACGCATGTAATAAGCTTGTTATTCAAGATAGAGCAACGTTTTAACGAACTGAAACACTGTTTCTCTGTGAATTCAGTTAGTTCCCAGTAGCCTGCTCTTGTACTATGTGTACTTTTAAAGATTTATCAAAATTTGGTGAGCCGAATCTGAGTAACATGGTGAATTCGGTTAGTTCCCAGTAGGCCGCGGTAGTAATGAGTGGACTGTTCGGGATATAGAAAAATTTTCACGAATGGAATCAAAATTTCTAGGCGAATTCAGTGAGTTCCCAATGGGACATGCTTGTAGGAGTCTGCTTTTCAATATAGAGCAACATTTTGTGGAACGGAATCTAAGTATCATGGTGAATTCAGTAGGTTCCCAATAGGATTCGCATGTAATAAGCTTGTTATTCAAGATAGAGCAACGTTTTAACGAACTGAAACACTGTTTCTCTGTCAATTCAGTTAGATCCCTGTAGCCTGCTCTTGTACGATGTGTACTTTTAAAGATTTATCAAAATTTGGTGAGCCGAATCTGAGTAACATGGTGAATTCGGTTAGTTCCCAGTAGGCCGCGGTAGTAATGAGTGGACTGTTCGGGATATAGAAAAATTTTCACGAATGGAATCAAAATTTCTAGGCGAATTCAGTGAGTTCCCAATGGGACATGCTTGTATGAGTCTGCTTTTCAATATAGAGCAACATTTTGTGGAAGGAATCTAAGTATCATGGTGAATTCAGTAGGTTCCCAATAGGATACGCATGTAATAAGCTTGTTATTCAACATAGAGCAACGTATTAACGAACTGAAACACTGTTTCTCTGTGAATTTAGTTAGTTCCCTGTAGCCTGCTCTTGTACTATGTGTACTTTTAAAGATTTATCAAAATTTGGTGAGCCGAATCTGAGTAACATTTTGAATTCGGTTAGTTCCCAGTAGGCCGCAGTAGTAATGAGTGGACTGTTCGGGTTATAGAAAAATTTACACGAATGGATTCAAATTTCTAGGCGAATTCAGTGAGTTCCCAATGGGACATGCTTGTATGAGTCTGCTTTTCAATATAGAGCAACATTTTGTGGAACGGAATCTAAGTATGATGGAGAATTCAGTAGGTTCCCAATAGGATTCGCATGTAATAAGCTTGTTATTCAAGATAGAGCAACGTTTTAACGAACTGAAACACTGTTTCTCTGTGAATTCAGTTAGTTCCCAGTAGCCTGCTCTTGTACGATGTGTACTTTTAAAGATTTATCAAAATTTGGTGAGCCGAATCTGAGTAACATGGTGAATTCGGTTAGTTCCCAGTAGGCCGCGGTAGTAATGAGTGCACTGTTCGGGATATAGAAAAATTTTCACGAATGGAATCAAAATTTCTAGGCGAATTCAGTGAGTTCCCAATGGGACATGCTTGTATGAGTCTGCTTTTCAATATAGAGCAACATTTTGTGGAACGGAATCTAAGTATCATGGTGAATTCAGTAGGTTCCCAATAGGATTCGCATGTAATAAGCTTGTTATTCAAGATAGAGCAACGTTTTAACGAACTGAAACACTGTTTCTCTGTGAATTCAGTTAGTTCCCAGTAGCCTGCTCTTGTACGATGTGTACTTTTAAAGATTTATCACAATTTGGTGAGCCGAATCTGAGTAACATGGTGAATTCAGTTAGTTCCCAGTAGGCCGAAGTAGTAATGAGTGGACTGTTCGGGATATAGAAAAATTTTCACGAATGGAATCAAAATTTCTAGGCAAATTCAGTGAGTTCCCAATGGGACATGCTTGTATGAGTCTGCTTTTCAATATAGAGCAACATTTTGTGGAACGGTTCTAAGTATCATGGTGAATTCAGTAGGTTCCCAATAGGATTCGCATGTAATAAGCTTGTTATTCAAGATAGAGCAACGTTTTAACGAACTGAAACACTGTTTCTCTGTGAATTCAGTTAGTTCCCAGTAGCCTGCTCTTGTACGATGTGTACTTTTAAAGATTTATCAAAATTTGGTGAGCCGAATCTGAGTAACATGGTGAATTCGGTTAGTTCCCAGTAGGCCGCGGTAGTAATGAGTGGACTGTTCGGGATATAGAAAAATTTTCACGAATGGAATCAAAATTTCTAGGCGAATTCAGTGAGTTCCCAATGGGACATGCTTGTATGAGTCTGCTTTTCAATATAGAGCAACATTTTGTGGAACGGAATCTAAGCATCATGGTGAATTCTGTAGGTTCCCAATAGGATTCGCATGTAATAAGCTTGTTATTCAAGATAGAGCAACGTTTTAACGAACTGAAACACTGTTTCTCTGTGAATTCAGTTAGTTCCCAGTAGCCTGCTCTTGTACGATGTGTACTTTTAAAGATTTATCAAAATTTGGTGTGCCGAATCTGAGTAACATGGTGAATTCGGTTAGTTCCCAGTAGGCAGCAGTAGTAATGAGTGGACTGTTCGGGATATAGAAAAATTTTCACGAATGGAATCAAAATTTCTAGGCGAATTCAGTGAGTTCCCAATGGGACATGCTTGTATGAGTCTGCTTTTCAATATAGAGCAACATTTTGTGGAACGGAATCTAAGCATCATGGTGAATTCTGTAGGTTCCCAATAGGATTCGCATGTAATAAGCTTGTTATTCAAGATAGAGCAACGTTTTAACGAACTGAAACACTGTTTCTCTGTGAATTCAGTTAGTTCCCAGTAGCCTGCTCTTGTACGATGTGTACTTTTAAAGATTTATCAAAATTTGGTGTGCCGAATCTAAGTAACATGGTGAATTCGGTTAGTTCCCAGTAGGCCGCAGTAGTAATGAGTGGACTGTTCGGGATATAGAAAAATTTTCACGAATGGAATCAAAATTTCTAGGCGAATTCAGTGAGTTCCCAATGGGACATGCTTGTATGAGTCTGCTTTTCAATATAGAGCAACATTTTGTGGAACGGAATCTAAGTATCATGGTGAATTCAGTAGGTTCCCAATAGGATACGCATGTAATAAGCTTGTTATTCAAGATAGAGCAACGTTTTAACGAACTGAAACACTGTTTCTCTGTGAATTCAGTTAGTTCCCAGTAGCCTGCTCTTGTACTATGTGTACTTTTAAAGATTTATCAAAATTTGGTGAGCCGAATCTGAGTAACATGGTGAATTCGGTTAGTTCCCAGTAGGCCGCGGTAGTAATGAGTGGACTGTTCGGGATATAGAAAAATTTTCACGAATGGAATCAAAATTTCTAGGCGAATTCAGTGAGTTCCCAATGGGACATGCTTGTATGAGTCTGCTTTTCAATATAGAGCAACATTTTGTGGAACGGAATCTAAGTATCATGGTGAATTCAGTAGGTTCCCAATAGGATTCGCATGTAATAAGCTTGTTATTCAAGATAGAGCAACGTTTTAACGAACTGAAACACTGTTTCTCTGTGAATTCAGTTAGTTCCCAGTAGCCTGCTCTTGTACGATGTGTACTTTTAAAGATTTATCAAAATTTGGTGAGCCGAATCTGAGTAACATGGTGAATTCGGTTAGTTCCCAGTAGGCCGCGGTAGTAATGAGTGGACTGTTCGGGATATAGAAAAATTTTCACGAATGGAATCAAAATTTCTAGGCGAATTCAGTGAGTTCCCAATGGGACATGCTTGTATGAGTCTGCTTTTCAATATAGAGCAACATTTTGTGGAACGGAATCTAAGCATCATGGTGAATTCTGTAGGTTCCCAATAGGATTCGCATGTAATAAGCTTGTTATTCAAGATAGAGCAACGTTTTAACGAACTGAAACACTGTTTCTCTGTGAATTCAGTTAGTTCCCAGTAGCCTGCTCTTGTACGATGTGTACTTTTAAAGATTTATCAAAATTTGGTGTGCCGAATCTGAGTAACATGGTGAATTCGGTTAGTTCCCAGTAGGCCGCAGTAGTAATGAGTGGACTGTTCGGGATATAGAAAAATTTTCACGAATGGAATCAAAATTTCTAGGCGAATTCAGTGAGTTCCCAATGGGACATGCTTGTATGAGTCTGCTTTTCAATATAGAGCAACATTTTGTGGAACGGAATCTAAGCATCATGGTGAATTCTGTAGGTTCCCAATAGGATACGCATGTAATAAGCTTGTTATTCAACATAGAGCAACGTATTAACGAACTGAAACACTGTTTCTCTGTGAATTTAGTTAGTTCCCTGTAGCCTGCTCTTGTACTATGTGTACTTTTAAAGATTTATCAAAATTTGGTGAGCCGAATCTGAGTAACATTTTGAATTCGGTTAGTTCCCAGTAGGCCGCAGTAGTAATGAGTGGACTGTTCGGGTTATAGAAAAATTTACACGAATGGATTCAAATTTCTAGGCGAATTCAGTGAGTTCCCAATGGGACATGCTTGTATGAGTCTGCTTTTCAATATAGAGCAACATTTTGTGGAACGGAATCTAAGTATGATGGAGAATTCAGTAGGTTCCCAATAGGATTCGCATGTAATAAGCTTGTTATTCAAGATAGAGCAACGTTTTAACGAACTGAAACACTGTTTCTCTGTGAATTCAGTTAGTTCCCAGTAGCCTGCTCTTGTACGATGTGTACTTTTAAAGATTTATCAAAATTTGGTGAGCCGAATCTGAGTAACATGGTGAATTCGGTTAGTTCCCAGTAGGCCGCGGTAGTAATGAGTGCACTGTTCGGGATATAGAAAAATTTTCACGAATGGAATCAAAATTTCTAGGCGAATTCAGTGAGTTCCCAATGGGACATGCTTGTATGAGTCTGCTTTTCAATATAGAGCAACATTTTGTGGAACGGAATCTAAGTATCATGGTGAATTCAGTAGGTTCCCAATAGGATTCGCATGTAATAAGCTTGTTATTCAAGATAGAGCAACGTTTTAACGAACTGAAACACTGTTTCTCTGTGAATTCAGTTAGTTCCCAGTAGCCTGCTCTTGTACGATGTGTACTTTTAAAGATTTATCACAATTTGGTGAGCCGAATCTGAGTAACATGGTGAATTCAGTTAGTTCCCAGTAGGCCGAAGTAGTAATGAGTGGACTGTTCGGGATATAGAAAAATTTTCACGAATGGAATCAAAATTTCTAGGCAAATTCAGTGAGTTCCCAATGGGACATGCTTGTATGAGTCTGCTTTTCAATATAGAGCAACATTTTGTGGAACGGTTCTAAGTATCATGGTGAATTCAGTAGGTTCCCAATAGGATTCGCATGTAATAAGCTTGTTATTCAAGATAGAGCAACGTTTTAACGAACTGAAACACTGTTTCTCTGTGAATTCAGTTAGTTCCCAGTAGCCTGCTCTTGTACGATGTGTACTTTTAAAGATTTATCAAAATTTGGTGAGCCGAATCTGAGTAACATGGTGAATTCGGTTAGTTCCCAGTAGGCCGCGGTAGTAATGAGTGGACTGTTCGGGATATAGAAAAATTTTCACGAATGGAATCAAAATTTCTAGGCGAATTCAGTGAGTTCCCAATGGGACATGCTTGTATGAGTCTGCTTTTCAATATAGAGCAACATTTTGTGGAACGGAATCTAAGCATCATGGTGAATTCTGTAGGTTCCCAATAGGATTCGCATGTAATAAGCTTGTTATTCAAGATAGAGCAACGTTTTAACGAACTGAAACACTGTTTCTCTGTGAATTCAGTTAGTTCCCAGTAGCCTGCTCTTGTACGATGTGTACTTTTAAAGATTTATCAAAATTTGGTGTGCCGAATCTGAGTAACATGGTGAATTCGGTTAGTTCCCAGTAGGCAGCAGTAGTAATGAGTGGACTGTTCGGGATATAGAAAAATTTTCACGAATGGAATCAAAATTTCTAGGCGAATTCAGTGAGTTCCCAATGGGACATGCTTGTATGAGTCTGCTTTTCAATATAGAGCAACATTTTGTGGAACGGAATCTAAGCATCATGGTGAATTCTGTAGGTTCCCAATAGGATTCGCATGTAATAAGCTTGTTATTCAAGATAGAGCAACGTTTTAACGAACTGAAACACTGTTTCTCTGTGAATTCAGTTAGTTCCCAGTAGCCTGCTCTTGTACGATGTGTACTTTTAAAGATTTATCAAAATTTGGTGTGCCGAATCTAAGTAACATGGTGAATTCGGTTAGTTCCCAGTAGGCCGCAGTAGTAATGAGTGGACTGTTCGGGATATAGAAAAATTTTCACGAATGGAATCAAAATTTCTAGGCGAATTCAGTGAGTTCCCAATGGGACATGCTTGTATGAGTCTGCTTTTCAATATAGAGCAACATTTTGTGGAACGGAATCTAAGTATCATGGTGAATTCAGTAGGTTCCCAATAGGATACGCATGTAATAAGCTTGTTATTCAAGATAGAGCAACGTTTTAACGAACTGAAACACTGTTTCTCTGTGAATTCAGTTAGTTCCCAGTAGCCTGCTCTTGTACTATGTGTACTTTTAAAGATTTATCAAAATTTGGTGAGCCGAATCTGAGTAACATGGTGAATTCGGTTAGTTCCCAGTAGGCCGCGGTAGTAATGAGTGGACTGTTCGGGATATAGAAAAATTTTCACGAATGGAATCAAAATTTCTAGGCGAATTCAGTGAGTTCCCAATGGGACATGCTTGTATGAGTCTGCTTTTCAATATAGAGCAACATTTTGTGGAACGGAATCTAAGTATCATGGTGAATTCAGTAGGTTCCCAATAGGATTCGCATGTAATAAGCTTGTTATTCAAGATAGAGCAACGTTTTAACGAACTGAAACACTGTTTCTCTGTGAATTCAGTTAGTTCCCAGTAGCCTGCTCTTGTACGATGTGTACTTTTAAAGATTTATCAAAATTTGGTGAGCCGAATCTGAGTAACATGGTGAATTCGGTTAGTTCCCAGTAGGCCGCGGTAGTAATGAGTGGACTGTTCGGGATATAGAAAAATTTTCACGAATGGAATCAAAATTTCTAGGCGAATTCGGTGAGTTCCCAATGGGACATGCTTGTATGAGTCTGCTTTTCAATATAGAGCAACATTTTGTGGAACGGAATCTAAGCATCATGGTGAATTCTGTAGGTTCCCAATAGGATTCGCATGTAATAAGCTTGTTATTCAAGATAGAGCAACGTTTTAACGAACTGAAACACTGTTTCTCTGTGAATTCAGTTAGTTCCCAGTAGCCTGCTCTTGTACGATGTGTACTTTTAAAGATTTATCAAAATTTGGTGTGCCGAATCTGAGTAACATGGTGAATTCGGTTAGTTCCCAGTAGGCCGCAGTAGTAATGAGTGGACTGTTCGGGATATAGAAAAATTTTCACGAATGGAATCAAAATTTCTAGGCGAATTCAGTGAGTTCCCAATGGGACATGCTTGTATGAGTCTGCTTTTCAATATAGAGCAACATTTTGTGGAACGGAATCTAAGCATCATGGTGAATTCTGTAGGTTCCCAATAGGATTCGCATGTAATAAGCTTGTTATTCAAGATAGAGCAACGTTTTAACGAACTGAAACACTGTTTCTCTGTGAATTCAGTTAGTTCCCAGTAGCCTGCTCTTGTACTATGTGTACTTTTAAAGATTTATCAAAATTTGGTGTGCCGAATCTAAGTAACATGGTGAATTCGGTTAGTTCCCAGTAGGCCGCAGTAGTAATGAGTGGACTGTTCGGGATATAGAAAAATTTTCACGAATGGAATCAAAATTTCTAGGCGAATTCAGTGAGTTCCCAATGGGACATGCTTGTATGAGTCTGCTTTTCAATATAGAGCAACATTTTGTGGAACGGAATCTAAGTATCATGGTGAATTCAGTAGGTTCCCAATAGGATACGCATGTAATAAGCTTGTTATTCAAGATAGAGCAACGTTTTAACGAACTGAAACACTGTTTCTCTGTGAATTCAGTTAGTTCCCAGTAGCCTGCTCTTGTACTATGTGTACTTTTAAAGATTTATCAAAATTTGGTGAGCCGAATCTGAGTAACATGGTGAATTCGGTTAGTTCCCAGTAGGCCGCGGTAGTAATGAGTGGACTGTTCGGGATATAGAAAAATTTTCACGAATGGAATCAAAATTTCTAGGCGAATTCAGTGAGTTCCCAATGGGACATGCTTGTATGAGTCTGCTTTTCAATATAGAGCAACATTTTGTGGAACGGAATCTAAGTATCATGGTGAATTCAGTAGGTTCCCAATAGGATTCGCATGTAATAAGCTTGTTATTCAAGATAGAGCAACGTTTTAACGAACTGAAACACTGTTTCTCTGTCAATTCAGTTAGATCCCTGTAGCCTGCTCTTGTACGATGTGTACTTTTAAAGATTTATCAAAATTTGGTGAGCCGAATCTGAGTAACATGGTGAATTCGGTTAGTTCCCAGTAGGCCGCGGTAGTAATGAGTGGACTGTTCGGGATATAGAAAAATTTTCACGAATGGAATCAAAATTTCTAGGCGAATTCAGTGAGTTCCCAATGGGACATGCTTGTATGAGTCTGCTTTTCAATATAGAGCAACATTTTGTGGAAGGAATCTAAGTATCATGGTGAATTCAGTAGGTTCCCAATAGGATACGCATGTAATAAGCTTGTTATTCAACATAGAGCAACGTATTAACGAACTGAAACACTGTTTCTCTGTGAATTTAGTTAGTTCCCTGTAGCCTGCTCTTGTACTATGTGTACTTTTAAAGATTTATCAAAATTTGGTGAGCCGAATCTGAGTAACATTTTGAATTCGGTTAGTTCCCAGTAGGCCGCAGTAGTAATGAGTGGACTGTTCGGGTTATAGAAAAATTTACACGAATGGATTCAAATTTCTAGGCGAATTCAGTGAGTTCCCAATGGGACATGCTTGTATGAGTCTGCTTTTCAATATAGAGCAACATTTTGTGGAACGGAATCTAAGTATGATGGAGAATTCAGTAGGTTCCCAATAGGATTCGCATGTAATAAGCTTGTTATTCAAGATAGAGCAACGTTTTAACGAACTGAAACACTGTTTCTCTGTGAATTCAGTTAGTTCCCAGTAGCCTGCTCTTGTACGATGTGTACTTTTAAAGATTTATCAAAATTTGGTGAGCCGAATCTGAGTAACATGGTGAATTCGGTTAGTTCCCAGTAGGCCGCGGTAGTAATGAGTGCACTGTTCGGGATATAGAAAAATTTTCACGAATGGAATCAAAATTTCTAGGCGAATTCAGTGAGTTCCCAATGGGACATGCTTGTATGAGTCTGCTTTTCAATATAGAGCAACATTTTGTGGAACGGAATCTAAGTATGATGGAGAATTCAGTAGGTTCCCAATAGGATTCGCATGTAATAAGCTTGTTATTCAAGATAGAGCAACGTTTTAACGAACTGAAACACTGTTTCTCTGTGAATTCAGTTAGTTCCCAGTAGCCTGCTCTTGTACGATGTGTACTTTTAAAGATTTATCACAATTTGGTGAGCCGAATCTGAGTAACATGGTGAATTCAGTTAGTTCCCAGTAGGCCGAAGTAGTAATGAGTGGACTGTTCGGGATATAGAAAAATTTTCACGAATGGAATCAAAATTTCTAGGCAAATTCAGTGAGTTCCCAATGGGACATGCTTGTATGAGTCTGCTTTTCAATATAGAGCAACATTTTGTGGAACGGTTCTAAGTATCATGGTGAATTCAGTAGGTTCCCAATAGGATTCGCATGTAATAAGCTTGTTATTCAAGATAGAGCAACGTTTTAACGAACTGAAACACTGTTTCTCTGTGAATTCAGTTAGTTCCCAGTAGCCTGCTCTTGTACGATGTGTACTTTTAAAGATTTATCAAAATTTGGTGAGCCGAATCTGAGTAACATGGTGAATTCGGTTAGTTCCCAGTAGGCCGCGGTAGTAATGAGTGGACTGTTCGGGATATAGAAAAATTTTCACGAATGGAATCAAAATTTCTAGGCGAATTCAGTGAGTTCCCAATGGGACATGCTTGTATGAGTCTGCTTTTCAATATAGAGCAACATTTTGTGGAACGGAATCTAAGCATCATGGTGAATTCTGTAGGTTCCCAATAGGATTCGCATGTAATAAGCTTGTTATTCAAGATAGAGCAACGTTTTAACGAACTGAAACACTGTTTCTCTGTGAATTCAGTTAGTTCCCAGTAGCCTGCTCTTGTACGATGTGTACTTTTAAAGATTTATCAAAATTTGGTGAGCCGAATCTGAGTAACATGGTGAATTCGGTTAGTTCCCAGTAGGCAGCAGTAGTAATGAGTGGACTGTTCGGGATATAGAAAAATTTTCACG